>NC_052066.1:43748064-44403064 GCF_015852505.1 Tachyglossus aculeatus
ATGGGGATGAAGACTGAGCCCCCTGTGAGACAAACTGATCACCTTGTATCCCCCCAGCACTCAGAACAGTGCTTTGCACATAGTAAGCACTTAATAAATGCCATTATTATTATTATTATTATTGTTAATGAATGAATAATTAGGAAGGAGTGGATTCAACCCCCATTTTACAGATGCAGAAAGCAAGGCACAGAGAAGTTCAGTGATTTGCCCAAGGTCACTTGCCCCAGGTGGCATTAGGCTGCTACTTCCCACTAGTGCAGATTCACTTGAAGAGTGCTAGTCTGCATCAGTGGAGACAAGGCAGCAGAGCTTGTACTTCCTAAGCGCTTAGTACAGTGCTCTGCACACAGTAAGTGCTCAATAAATACGATTGAATGAATGAATGAACCCTTGGATCTACATCTGATTGATGCAGGAGCACACATGACTGACAACAAATGTGATGGCAGGCTTGCCCTCACCTCCCACCCTAGCACTGGCCTGCCTGTGCCCTGATTTAACTGCCCCAAGATCAAATAGTTAATAGGAAAGAGCTGTGCCCAGAGCAATGGTTAGCCTGCCAGGTCATGAGTCTACAATCAATCAATCGATCAATCAATCATAATAATTACAGTATTTGTTAAGCACTTACTATGTGCCAAGAACTATTCTAAGCGCTGGGGTAGAGACAAGGTAATCGGGTTGGAACCAGTCCCTGTCCCACATAGGGCTCACGGCCTTAATCCCCATTTTACAGATGAGGGAACTGAGGAACAGAGAAGTGAAGTGACTTGCCCAAGGTCACACAGCAGACAAATGGTGAATTAGAACTCATGACCTTCTGATTCCCAGGCCTGTGTTTATCCACTAGGCCATGTTGCTTCTCAAAGTGGAGATACCGGGGGCTTACTGTTTATAGAGGACTGTACTAAGCACTTGGAAGAATACAATACAACAGTTGGTAGGCATGTTTTCTACCCACAGGAGCTTACGTTCTTGGTTCAGCCAGGTCGAAGCCAAACTTGTCTACGACTGATCTGGGTTCAGACCTCCTGACCAGAGCCACCTCACCCCTTTTAGGACTGGTTTGATCTTGGGCACTCATACACGTTTGAAGCTTGCTCTAATCCAACCCTCCCCAAAGTGACCCCTAAATCCCACCTTGTAAGGATCATGGCCCAGGTTTAGACATTCACTCATTCAATCGTATTTACCGAGCGCTTCCTGCGTGCAGAGCACTGGACTAAGCGCTTGGGAAGTACAGTTGGCAACATATAGAGACGGTTCCTACCCAACAACGGGCTCACAGTCTAGAAGGGGGAGACAGACAACAAAACAAAATATGTGGACAGGTGTCAAGTCGTCAGAACAAATAGAATTAAAGCTAAATGCACATCATTAACAAAACAGAATAGTAAATATGTACAAGTGAAATAGAGTAATAAATCTGTACAAACATATATACAAGTGCTGTGGGGAGGGGAAGGAGGTAGGGCGGGGGGGGGGGGATGGGGAGGAGGAGAGGAAAAAGGGGGCTCAGCCTGGGAGTGGCTGGGGAGGGAAGGAGAGCAAGGCCACTGAGGAACTCTAGAACCGCTGCACTATCTCCACCCTCACAAACTCTGAAATAATCCCTCTCTTTGATCATAACCTTCTCACCAGCCTACTCACTCACACTCCTCCCCTGGGGAAATCTATATTACTTCCCCACAGAGACCTCCGCTCTCTCGACCCCATCCAATCCCTCTCAGCACATCACACCCCACCAAGCCTCCCTATCCGCTCTACCCAATCTTGATGACCAGATTACTGCTCTCAACTCCATCTTCTCTACTCAACTCAGCTCACTCACTCCCCTTTCCCTTCGTCGCTCTCGCACCACTAACCCATAGCCTTGGATCACTGCCACTGTCGGCCACCTTTGCTCATATGCTCGCTGGCTAAACACCAAGCCAACCTTGTTCACTTCAAATTTATCCTTTCCTGCCTTAACTCTGCCCCCTCCTCTGCCAGGCAAAACTATTTTTCTTCCCTTATTGACATCCATGCCCATCACTCCCATCAGCTGTTCTGGACATTTAACTCCCTCCTCAGGCCCCCTGTTCCTCCCCCTCCTCCATTTCTCACCCCCAATGATCTGGCCACCTACTTCTTTAGTAAAATTAACACCATCAGGTGAGCTCCCCAAAGTCACTCCTCCCCCTTCTCCATCCCCTGGCTCTCAACCCTCTCTGCTACTTTCCCAACCTTAACAGCAGTATGAGCAGATGAGATCTCCTCCCCCTTTATGTGCCACTCCATTCACCTGTGCTTTGGACCCCATTCCCTCTCTTATTATGAAAATTCTCGCCCCTTCCCTTCTCCCCTCCTTAACCTCCATCTTCAACAGCTCAGTCTACACTTTTTCCTTCCCCTCTGCCTTCAAACATGCCCATCTCCCCCATCCTAAAAAAAACCCTCTCTTGACCCCACTACCTCTTCTAGTTATTGCCATAGCTCCCTCCTACCCTTCCTTTCCAAACTCCTAGAATGAGTTGTCTACGCTCGCTGCCTCGAATTCCTCAACTCCAACTCTCTCCTAGATCCCCTCCAATCCGGCTTCCATCCCCTACATTCCACCGAAACTGCCTTCTCAAAGGTCACCAATGACCTCCTTCTTGCCAAATCCAATGGTTCCCACTCTATCCTAATCCTCCTTTCACCTCTCAGCTGCCTTCAACACTGTGGACCATCCCCTTCTCCTCAACACAGTATTCAACCTTGGCTTCACAGACTCTGTCCTCTCCTGGTTCTCCTCATCTCTCCAGCCGTTCATTCTCAGTCTCCTTTGCGGGCTCCTCCTCCCCCTCCCATCCCTTTACTGTATGGGTTCCTCAACGTTCAGTTCTTGGTCCCCTTCTATTCTCTATCTATACTCACTCCCTTGGTGAACTCATTCGGTCCCATGGCTTCAACTATCATCTCTATGCTGATGACACCAAATCTACATCTCCGCCCCTGATCTCCCTCCCTTCCTTCAGGCTTGTATCTCCTCCTGTCTTCAGGACATCTCCATCTGGAGTCTGCCCACCATCTTAAACTCAGTATGTCCAAGACTGGGCTCCTTATCTTCCCTCCCAAACCCTGTCCTCTCCCTGACTTTCCTGTCACTGTAGACGACACTACCATCCTTCCCATGTCACAAGCCCGCAACCTTGGTGTCATCCTTGACTCCGCTCTCTCATTCACCCCATACATCCAATACGTCACCAAAACCTGCTGGTCTCACCTCCACAACATGGCCAAGATCCACCCTTTCTCTCCATCCAAACCACTACCTTGCTGGTTCAATCTCTCGTCCTATCTTGACTGGATTACTGCATCTGCTTCCTTTCTGATCTCACATCCTTCTGTCTCTCCCCACTTCAATCTATACTTCACTCTGCTGCCCAGATTATCTTCGTACAGAACTGCTCGGGGCATGTCACTCCCCTCCTCAAAAGTCTCCAGTGGTTTCCTATCAACCTTAGAATCAAGCAAAAATCTCCTCACTCTCGGCTTCAAGGCTGTCCATTTCCTTCTACAGCCCAGCCCAAACCCTCCGCTCCTCTGCCACTAACCTCCTCACTGTGCCACGTTCTCGCCTGTCCCGCTGTCGACCCCCAGCCCACATCCTTCCCCCGGCCTGGAATGCCCTCCCTGCACACATCCGCCAAACTAGCTCTCTTCCTCCCTTCAAAGCCCTACTGAGAGCTCACCTCCTCCAGGAGGCCTTCCCAGATTGATCCCCCCTTTTTCCTCTCCTCCTCCTCCTTCCCTCATCACCCCCATACCTCCCTCTACCCTCCCCCCCTCCCCTCCCCACAGAACTTCTGTTTATTTGTATGTATTTATTACTCTATTTATTTTATTAATGATGTGCATATAGCTATAATTCTATTTATTCTGATGGTTCTGACACCTGTCTACTTGTTTTGCATTGCTGTCTATCTTCCCCTTCTAGACCGTGAGCCCACTGTTGAGTAGGGACCGTCTCTATATGTTGCCCATCTGTACTTCCCAAGCACTTAGTACAGTGCTCTGTACACAGTAAGTGCTCAATAAATACGACTGAATGAATGAATGAATAGAACAGAAAAGGTGGAGGACGGAAAGAAACCTGAGATTTCCCAAACGTCAGGTCAAGGTGCTCCCTCTTCTAGACTGTGAGCCCACTGTTGGGTAGGGACTGTCTCTGTATGTTGCCAACTAGTATTTCCAAAGTGCTTAGTACAGTGCTCTGCACACGGTAAGTGCTCAATAAATACGATTGATTGATTGATTGATGTCAGAGTTTTGCGAACGAATTTGGAAGTGCGACCTGGAGTGTAATACCTCTATGTACACCTGCAGCATAAGCCCTCCTTCAAACCTTGGGAAGGCTAGCGGCCATGGCAGCTATTTCTAAGGCTTCGGGCATGCCATGAATTCTGAATCAGATGGAGAATGAAATGCTGCTCCTCTAGCCACAGCTCCCTACTGATTTTTGTTTTTATTCTGTTGATTGTGTATCTGTCCTCACCTCTCATGCTGTAACGTTTTATCGTTTCGTTGCTCCTGATGTGTCAAGTCCTCTCCCCTACCTTTATTCATAGAAGCAGCATGGCTCAGTGGAAAGAGCACAGGCTTTGGAGTCAGAGGTCATGGGTTCAAATCCTGACTCCGCCAACTGTCAGCTGGGTGACTTTGGGCAAGTCACTTAACTTCTCTGTGCCTCAGTTCCCTCATCTGTAAAATGGGGATTAAGACTGTGAGCCCCCCGTGGGACAACCTGATCACCTTGTAACCTCCCCAATGCTTAGAACAGTGCTTTGCACATAGTAAGCGCTTAATAAACACCATTATTATTATAGATTGTGAGCCCTTCAAGGGACAGGATCCATGTCTAATTGCCATGTGTATACTCTTTCCCAGCCTTTAGTACAGTGCTCTGCACACAATAAGTGCTTAATCAACACTATTATTATTATTATTATTATTATTATTATTAGCATGACTACTAAACTTTGATAATAATAATTATGGTTTTTGTTAAGTGCTTACTATGTGCCAGGCATTGTACTAAGCACTGGAGGCACTGTACTAAGCACTGGGCCACTATTGAGACCAAACACTGCAAAGATTAGTAAAGGACAAAACATCAGGTGGTCCTGTAAAATCATGGCTGTAACTAAATTCTTTCCTAAAACATTAGCTGAGGAAAAAGTTAATCAGTCAATCAATTATATTTATTCAACACTTACTGTGTGAAGAGCACACAGAAGAAGTGTGGAGAAGCAGCGTGGCTCAGTGCAAAGAGCACGGGCTTTGGAATCAGAGGTCATGGGTTCAAATCCCGGCTCTGCCAATTGTCAGCTGTGTGACTTTGGGCAAGTCACTTCACTTCTCTGTGCCTCAGCTACCTCATCTGTAAAATGGGGATTAAGACTGCGAGCCCCCCGTGGGACAACCTGATCACCTTGTAACCTCCCCAGCGCTTAGAACAGTGCTTTGCACATAGTAAGCACTTAATAAATGCCATTATTATTATTATTATTAAGAGCAATGTACTAAGTAAGCACTTGGGAGAGTACCCTATAACAGAGTTGGGAGGCATTCCCTGTCCCCAGTGAGTTTACAGTCTAGAGGACTGTAGTTGACAGTTACCCAGTGAATTTGTACCACGTTGATAATCTGAATAATTTGGTAAAATTAAAAAGTGAAAATAAATTGCAGTGGTAAAAAAAACACAAACACAGGAGAAAATAACTTACCTTCCCCTTTCCTGCTCCTCCCAGATTCTTGGTCCATTATATTCTTTGGCCTGCTGGAATGACGCATGGTAGAAGATCACACTCAACCGAAGGTAAGATGGAGAAGGAATCAGGGCTTCGAAACTAAAAAGGAAGAAGATAAAAATGTATGTAGCAACGAACTAAATGCCTTCTGCAAATCACATCAACCTGGACAGAATCTCTGCAGATACTTTAAAGTCCTGAAGGTTATTTGGGCCTTTCGGCAAACAACAATGGGGCCAGAGAAAGGTATTCCTTGTTTTATTTGCGGTTCCTACAAAAATGCTATTGTACGCAAAATATGCTATTTGAATTGAATTTCCCCATAAGCATGGATGTAAACTAGGGATTTAAGTCTTACCTTGGGCATTGCTGAGATGAATAAAAACATAATTTCTAGTAAATGCTTCCTTCTACTGTTGGGAGTTAACCTGGATTCTGAGCTCCCTACATGGGTTTTGTAGAGTCACCCGGAGGGCTCCTTCAGGAAGGTCTTCCTGGCTACCCGATATTCAGGTATAATCAATCAATCATTCAATCAATCATATTTATTGAGCGCTTACTGTGTGCAGAACACTGTACTAAGCGCTTGGGAAGTACAAGTTGGTAACATATAGAGACAGTCCCTACCCAACAGTGGGCTCACAGTCTAGAAGGGGGAGACAGAGAACAAAACCAAACATATTAACCAAATAAAATAAATAGAATAGATATGTACAAGTAAAATAAATAAATAGAGTAATAAATATGTACAAACATATATACATATATACAGGTGCTTTGGGGAAGGGAAGGAGGTATGACAGTGGGGATGGAGAGGGGGACGAGGGGGAGAGGGGGAGAAATATAAGCATAAATATAAGTATAAATATATGTATAAGTATAAGAATAGGACTGTTTCATAATCCCTATTAGGGACCAACCAGCTGGGAGCAGATCCAAACTGCAGGAGGCTATCTAGGAATTCCAAGAGCTGAAGGATTTTTTCCTTTGAAGTAATGGCTACTTCTGTCACAGCTCTCTCTTCTGCCTGTATGTGAATGGAGGCATGCACATGTGTTTGAGGGACACGGGACATGAATGAGGTCATCGCGTTCCTTGTGGGCAGGGATCATTTCTACCAACTCTGTTGTATTGTACTTTCCCAAGCGCTTAGTACAGTGCTCTGCACACAGTAGGCACCCAATAAATAAACTGATTTTCAAACTGTCCAGGTTTTCTCCATCTTCTGTCTTTCCTTCTCCATGTCTTGGTCTCTTCTGTCACGAAAGAATAAAACATAGAGTATGGATGGCTACTTGAGTATAGACTTTTTTCCTATAATGCAGGGTTTGAATTCTTACAAAACTCAGCATTAACGAAAAGTCCCATTGTACTACCCACTGCCTGACCCTGCCTGTGTGCAAATATGGTTTCTTTTGTCCCCCAGCACACTATATGCACGTGGGGGATGTTGTTCCATAATGGTCCCCAATTCTGTGTTTTCTAGTCAAAATGCGTAGTGAAAGCACGTGTTTCTTTCTTCTACCCCAACAGATACTGACTTTAAGAAGAGCGCTCTACTTCTACGATTGAGTTCTTTCCAAAATGGAGAGTGAAAACTCTCATAATGGGAGAACTGGTGTACCACTGGTCAATACTCCTTTTTCAGTGGCATCCTTCTAGGTCCCCGTGGGTATCCACAGAGTCTTCCCGCTGGTGATGGGCCCTCCACCTGACTGTCCACCACTCTGCCCCTGGAGAGGGTGGGCAGCCCTCACAGGCCTGCCTTTCCTCCCTGTCCCATATCCACACATAATATAATAATAATAATAATAATAATAATGGTACTTGTTAAGTCCTTACTAAGTGCCAAGCACTGTTCTAAGCACTGGGATAGATCCAAGTTAATCAGGTTGGACACAGTCCCTGTCGCACACTGGGCTCACACTCTTAATCCCCCTTTATTAACAGATGAGGTAACGGAGGCCCAGAGAAGTTAAGTGATTTGCCCAAGGTCACACAGCAGACAAGTGGTGGAGCTGAGATTAGAACCCATGACCTTCTGACTCCCAGGGGCGTGCTCTAGCCACTACAACATATTATGCCTACAGGCAGAAGACTACTCACATCACAAATACACACATCCATGGACGTGCAAACTCAGCTACACAGAAATCTTCACACTCAACAATGGCATGAACGCTGAGTTGGTGGGATTCAAGGGTAAACCCAGCTCTGTCACTCATATGCTGTGTGACCTTGGGCAAGTCACTTCACTTCTCTGCACCTCAGTTCCCTCATCTGTAAAATGGGGATTAAGACTGTGAGCCCCACATGTGGCAGGGACTGTGTCCAACCTGATTACACTGTATCTACCCCAATGTTTAGAACAGTGCTTGACACGTAGTGAGCGCTTAACAAATACCATTATTATTATTAGCATTATTATTAAGGGCTATTGGCCCTAAGAACTGGGACTGTGGGGGCAGAGTTATTAGCTTCATTCCCTTTGGACTATCTTCTCCTCCCTTGTCAATACAGAAGAGCCAAGGTAAGCAGGAGTCCTAAAAGAGTGCTGGCCAGGGCTCTCTCCCATTCCCAGCCTCAGTTGGGAATGAGTGTACCTACCAGACTCTATGACAGACTAGAAATGAGAGCATTAGACTGCAAACTCTGGGTTCTCGTCATGACATTTGTTTTTTTTCTGCTGCATGACCTTCAATAAGTTACAACTTCTCTGTATTTGAGTGTTCCTCTCTGCAAAATGGAGTCTAAATACTCAATCCATCAATCAATCAATCAATCGTATTTATTGAGGGCTGACTGTGTGCAGAGCACTGTACTTGGGAAGTACAAGTTGTCAACATACAGAGACGGTCCCTACCCAACACTGGGCTCACAGTCTAGAAGGGGGAGACAGAGAACAAAACAAAACATATTAACAAAATAAAATAAATAGAATAGATATGTATGAGTAAAATAAATGAATAGAGTAATAAATATGTACAAACATACATACATATATACAGGTGCTGTGGGGAAGGGAAGGAGGTAAGGCGGGAGGGATGGAGAGCGGGGCGAGGGGGAGAGAAAGGAGGGGGCTCAGTCTGGGAAGGCCTCCTGGAGGAGGTGAGCTTTCAGTAGGGCCTTGAAGGGAGGAAGAGAGCTAGCTTGGCGGATGTGCAGAGGGAGGGCATTCCAGGCCTGGGGGAGGACGTGGGCCAGGGGTCGACGGCGGGACAGGCAAGAACGAGGCACAGTGAGGAGATTAGCGGCAGAGGAGCGGAGGGTGCGGGCTGGGCTGGAGAAAGAGAGAAGGGAGATGAGGTAGGAGGGGGCGAGGTGATGGACAGCCTTGAAGCCCAGGATGAGGAGTTTCTGCCTGATGCGTAGGTTGATT
This sequence comes from Tachyglossus aculeatus, assembly GCF_015852505.1. NCBI lineage: Eukaryota > Metazoa > Chordata > Mammalia > Monotremata > Tachyglossidae > Tachyglossus > Tachyglossus aculeatus. The sequence continues at coordinate 43,757,221 of NC_052066.1, forward strand.
GGTAGCCACTGGAGATTTTTGAGGAGGGGAGTAACATGCCCAGAGCGTTTCTGGACAAAGACAATCCGGGCAGCGGCGTGAAGTATGGATTGAAGTGGGGAGAGACACGAGGATGGGAGATCAGAGAGAAGGCTGATACAGTAGTCCAGACGGGATAGGATGAGTGCTTGAACGAGCAGGGTAGTGGTTTGGATGGAGAGGAAAGGGCGGATCTTGGCAATTTTGCGGAGCTGAGACCGGCAGGTTTTGGTGACAGCTTGGATGTGAGGGGTGAACGAGAGAGCGGAGTCGAGGATGACACCAAGGTTGCGGGCTTGTGAGACGGGAAGGATGGCAGTGCCGTCAACAGAGATGGGAAAGTCAGGGAGAGGGCAGGGTTTGGGAGGGAAGACAAGGAGTTCAGTCTTGGACATGTTGAGTTTTAGGTGGCGGGCAGACATCCAGATGGAGATGTCCTGAAGGCAGGAGGAGATGCGAGCCTAGAGGGAGGGGGAGAGAGCAGGGGCAGAGATGTAGATTTGGGTGTCATCAGCATAGAGATGATAGTTGAAGCCGTGGGAGCAAATGAGGTCACCAAGGGAGTGAGTGTAGATCGAGAACAGAAGGGGACCGAGAACTGAACCTTGGGGAACCCCCACAGTAAGGGGATGGGAAGGAGAGGAGGAGCCTGCAAAAGAGACTGAGAAAGAACGACCGGAGAGATAAGAGGAGAACCAGGAGAGGACGGAGTCTGTAACGCCAAGGTCAGATAGCGTGTTGAGGAGAAAGGGGTGGTCCACAGTGTCGAAGGCAGCTGAGAGGTCGAGGAGGATTAGGATAGAGTATGAGCTGTTGGATTTGGCAAGCAGGAGGTCATTGGTGCCCTTTGAGAAGGCAGTTTCCGTGCAATGTAGGGGACGGAAGCCAGACTAGAGGGGGTCGAGGAGAGACTTGGTGTTGAGGAATTAGAGGAAGCGCGTTTAGATGACTTGTTCAAGGAGTTTGGAAAGGAATGGTAGGAGGGAGATGGGGTGATAACTAGAAGGTGAGGTGGGGTCAAGAGAGGGTTTTTTTAGGATGGGAGAGACATGGGCATGTTTGAAGGCAGAGAGGAAGGAACCAGTGGAGAGTGAGCGGTTGAAGATGGAAGTTAAGGAGGGGAGAAGGGACGGAGCGAGAGATTTCATGAGATGAGAGGAAAAGGGGTCAGAAGCACAGGTGGCTGGATTAGCACTTGAGAGGAGTGAGGAGAGCTCCTCACTAAGCTCCCCAGCACTTAGAACAGTGCTTTTCACATAGTAAGTGCTTAATAAATGTCATCATTATTAGTAGTAGTAGTAGAAGGGGGAGACGGACAACAAAACAAAATATGTAGACAGGTATCAAAATCGTCAGAACAAATAAAATTCCCGCTCCCCACCCCCACCAGCCTTACCTCCTTCCCCACCCCAGAGCACCTGTATATATGTATATATGTTTGTACAAATTTATTACTCTATTTTACTTGTACATTTTTATTCTATTTATTTTATTTTGTTAATATGTTTTGTTTTGTTGTCTGTCTCACCCTTCAAGACTGTGAGCCCACTGTTGGGGTAGGGAACGTCTCTATATGTTGTCAACTTGTACTTCCCAAGCGCTTAGTCCAGTGCTCTGCACACAGTCAGTGTTCAATAAATACAATTGAATGAATGAATGAATGAAAGCTATACTCGCACACGTGTATCTGTCCCAGTGCTTAGAACAGTGTTTGGTCCATAGTAAGCGCTTAAACACCATCATGATAATTAGTATTGAAACCTGAGCCCGCTGTTGGGTAGAGACCACCTCTAGATGTTGCCAACTTGTACTTTCCAAGCGCTTAGTCCAATGCTCTGCACACAGTAAGCGCTCAATAAATACGACTGAATGAATGAATGTATGAAAGCTATACTCGCACACGTGTATCTGTCCCAGCGCTTAGAACAGTGCTTGGCACATAGTAAGCGCTTAACAAACACCATCATGATCATTAGTATTGAAAATCTGAGCCCGCTGTTGGGTAGGGACCGTCTCTGTATTTTGCCAACTTGTACTTCCCAAGCGCTTAGTACAGTGCTCTGCACACAGTAAGCGCTCAATTAATACGATTGAATGAACGAATGAATGAATTAAAGCTGTTCTCACACACGTGTATCTGCCCCAGCACTTAGAATGGTGCTTGGCACATAGTAAGCGCTTAACACCATCATAATAATTAGTATTGTACTTCCCAAGCGTTAGTACAGTGCTCTTCAAACAATAAGCACTTAATAATAATAATAATAATAATAATAATAATAATAATAATAATAATAATGATGACGGCATTTATTAAGTGCTTACTATGTGCAAGCCCACTGTTGGGTAGGGACCATCTCTATATGTTGCCAACTTGTACTTTCCAAGCGCTTAGCAGAGTGCTCTGCACACAGTAAGCGCTCAATAAATACGATTGAATGAATGCAAAGCACTGTTCTAAGTGCTGGGGAGGTTACAAGGTGATCAGGTTGTCCCACAGAGGGCTCAGTCTTCATCCCCATTTTCCAGATGAGGTAACTGAGGCCCAGAGAAGTTAAGTGACCTGCCCAAAGTCACACAGCTGACAACTGGCGGAGCCGGGATTTGAACCCACGACCTCTGACTCCATTCATTCATTCGTATTTATTGAGCACTGTGTGCAGAGCACTGTACTAAGCGCTTGGGAAGTACAAGTTGGCAACATCTAGAGACGGTCCCTACCCAACAGTGGACTCACAGTCTAGAAAGCCGGGCTCTTTCCACTGAGCCATGCTGCTTCCCTACAAGTCTCTACAAGTTCACTCAATACGACTGAATGAATTAATATTGAAAACCCGGTATCCCATTGAAAAAATTGTACAAAAAGGAGGAAAGCGGAATAAGGAAGGAGGGAGAGAGGGCGGACTCAGGGTTCATTCATTCATTCAATCGTATTTATTGAGCGCTTACTGTGTGCAGAGCACTTTACTAAGCGCTTGGGAAGTCCAAGTTGGCAACATATAGCTATGGTCCCTACCCAACAGCAGGCTCACAGTCTAGAAGGGGGAGACAGAGAACACAACAAAACATATTAACAAAATTAACAAAATAAAATAAATAGAATAAATACGTACAAATAAAATAAATAGAGTAATAAGATGATCAAACAAAATGTGATTTGGGTATCATTAGGAACAAACTATTTTCTTCCATTTCTCAATCTTCCCACTGAATGGCACTTCTTTTTTCCCCCTTGACAATATCTGCAATAGAATGTTTCACTTACGAATTTTGTCAGTTGCTCTCCAAGTCTTCAGAACTACCATTCACTTTATAATATATACAAATCATTCATTCATTCAATCGTATTTATCGAGCGCTTACTGTGTGCACAGCACTGTACTAAGTGCTTGGGAAGTACAAGTTGGCAACGTATAGCGACGGTCCCTACCCAACAGGGGGCTCACAGTCTAGAAGGGGGAGACATACAACAGAACATAACATTAACAAAATTAACAAAATAAAATAAATAAATAGAGTAATAAGATGATCAAACAAAATGCGATTTGGGTATCATTAGGCACAAACTATTTTCTTCCATTTCTCTATCTTCCCACTAAATGGCACTTCTTTTTTCTCCCTTGACAATATCTGCAATAGAATGTTTCACTTACGAATTTTGTCAGTTGCTCTAAGTCTTCAGAACTACCATTCACTTTATAATATATACAAATCATTCATTCATTCATTCAATCGTATTTATTGAGCGCTTACTCTGTGCAGAGCACTGGACTAAGCACTTGGGAAGTCCAGTCCCTACCCAACAGCGGGCTCACAGTCTAGAAGGGGGAGACAGACAACAGAACAAAACATATTAACAAAATTAACAAAATAAAATAGAGTAATAAGATGATCAAACAAAATGCTATTTGGGTATCATTAGGCACAAACTATTTTCTTCCATTTCTCAATCTTCCCACTCGAATGGCACTTCTTTTTTCCCCCTTGACAATATCTGCAATAGAATGTTTCACTTACAAATTTTGTCAGTTGCTCTCCAAGTCTTCAGAACTACCAATCACTTTATAATATATACAAGTCATTAAAATTACTAAAAAAATTATGTTAACCAGAGGTCTCATTCATATATAAGGTGGCTCGGTGGAAAGAGCCCGGGCTTTGGAGTGAGAGGTCATGGGTTCAAATCCCTTCAAATCCCTTCCCTTCAAAGCCCTACTGAGAGCTCACCTCCTCCAGGAGGCCTTCCCAGACTGAGCCCCCTTTTTCCTCTCCCCCGCCTTACCTCCTTCCCCTCCCCACACCACCTGTATATATGTTTGTACGTATTTATTACTCTATTTTATTTGTACATATTTATTCTATTATTCTATTCATTTTACTTTGTTGATATGTTTTGCTTTGTTGTCTGTCTCCCCCTTCTAGACTGTGAGCACACTGTTGGGTAGGGACCGTCTCTAGATGTTGCCAACTTGTACTTCCCAATCGCTTAGTCCAGTGCTCTGCACACAGTAAGCGCTCAATAAATACAATTGAATGAATGAATGAATACTCCTTCATGATCGCTCAAATCTTTTGGTTTTATGAGGGAAAACCTCATAAGGGATTAGCAGCGTGGCTCAGTGGAAAGAGCCCGGGCTTGGGAGTCAGAGGTCATGCGTGCGAATCCCTGCTCTGCCGCTTGTCAGCTGTACGACCTTGGGCATGTCACTTAACTTCTCTGAGCCTCAGTTCCCTCATCTGTAAAATGGGGATTAAGACTGTGAGCCCCACATGGGACAACCTCATCACCTTGTCCATTCATTCGATCGTATTTATTGAGTGCTTACTGTGTGCAGAGCACTGTACTAAGCGCTTCCAGCGCTTAGAACAGTGCTTTGGACATAGTAAGCGCTTAACAAATACCGTCATTATTATGAGGGTGCTTAAGGCTTGTTTTTTTTCTAAAACCTGGAAAACGTTTTGCTTTCCACCCTCATCACCTTGCCCATTCACTCGATCGTATTTATTGAGTGCTTACTGTGTGCAGAGCACTGTAGTAAGTGCTTCCAGCGCTCAGAACAGTGCTTTGCATGTAGTAAGCGCTTAACAAATACCGTCATTATTATTAGGGTGCTTAAGGTTTGTTTTTTGTTTTTTTTTTCCTAAAACCTGGAAAACGGTTTTGCTTTCCACCATCCACGGTTTTCTTTTTTAAGTAACCTCAGGGTTGTTAGGAAGCCCCAGGGTGGAGGGCTGCCGAGGGGGAGGGATGGGGCGAGTGGATGTTCTGTTTTGTTGTCTGTCTCCCCTTGCTAGACTGTGAGCCCATTGTTGGGTAGGGACCGTCTCTAGATGTTGCCAACTTGGACTTCCCAAGCGCTTAGTCCAGTGCTCTGCACACAGTAGAAGCTCAATAAATACGATTGATTGATTGATTGATGGGGCGAGTGGATGTTCTGTTTTGTTGTCTGTCTCCCCCTGATAGACTGTGAGCCCACTGTTGGGTAGGGACCGTCTCTAGATGTTGCCAACCTGGACTTCCCAAGCGCTTAGTCCAGTGCTCTGCACACATTAAGCGCTCAATAAATACGATTGACTGATGGATTGGGAGGGGGTGTGGGGGGCGACCTGGGGATGGTGGTCCAGGCTCAGCATCTTCTCCGGCTGGTCCTGGGCCTTTCAATCAATCAATCGCGTGCAGAGCACTGGACTAAGCGCTTGGGAAGTCCAAGTTGGCAACATGTAGAGACGGTCCCTACCCAACAGCGGGCTCCCAGTGTAGAAGGCAAGGCTTTCCCGGGTGGGGGGGTGGGGGGGTCCGCGGGGTCCTTGGGGTCCGCTCCTCACCTGGCTGCGCGGCTCCATGGCCTCGGGGACAAAGGGTGCGGGGGCCCGGCCCGCGGGGGGCACGGGAGGGCCGAGGGGCGGCGGGAGGGGGGAGGAGGAGGGGGAGGAGGAGGGAGAGGAGGAGGAGGAGGAGCGGGGGGAGGAGCTGGGGGAGGCACAGGAGGAGGAGGAGGCACAGGAGGAGGAGGAGCGGGAGGAAGGAGGGGGAGCGGGAGGAGAAGCACAGGAGGAGGAGCCAGGAGGAGGAGAGGAAGGAGGAGCAGGAGAAGGAGCGGGGGGAGACACAGGAGGAGGAGGAGGAGGGACGGGGGGAGGCACAGAAGGGGGAGGAGCGCGAGGGAGGAGGAGGAGGAGGAGGAGGAGGAGGAGGAAGCAGGAGGGGCCGGAGGAAGAGGGAGGAGGAGCGGGGGGAGGCACGGGAGGAGCGGGAGGAGGAGCCAGGAGGGGGAGAGGAGGAAGGAGCAGGAGGAGGAGCGGGGGGAGGCACTGGAGGAGGAGGAGGAGGAGGAGACACAGGAGGAGGAGGAGAGGAAGAAGGAGGAGGAGGAGGAGGAGGAGGAGGGGAAGCGGGGGGGAGGAGGAGGAGAAGCGGGGGGAGGCACAGGAGGAGCGGGAGGAGGAACGGGGGGAGGCACAGGAGGAGGAGACACAAGGAGGAGGAGCAGGAGGAAGGAGGAGGAGGAGCGGGAGGAGGTACAGAAGGGGGAGGAGCGCGAGGGAGGAGGAGGAGGAGGAAGCAGGAGGAGCCGGAGGAGGAAGGAGGAGGAGGAGGAGCGGGGGGAAGCACAGGAGGAGGAGACACGGGAGGAGGCACAGGAGGAGGCGCAGGAGGAGCCGGAGGAGGCACGGGAGGAGGAGGAGGGGGAGGCCCAGGAGGAGGAGCGGGAGGAAGGCGGAGCGAGGACAGGCTCAGGAGGAGGGGGAGACGAGCCGGGAGAGGCACAGAAGGAGGAGACGACGCAGGAGGAGCAAGAGGGAGGAGGAGGAGCGGGAGGGAGAGGCCCAGGAGGAGGAGGAGGGGGGGCGGTCCTCCCGGGCCGGTGACAGCCCAGCCCCGCTCTGCCGCCCCCCCAGCCGCCGCGGGCCCTCTCTCCCCGCGCGGGCCACACACCGCCTCCTCTCCGGCCTTACCCCCCCCCCCCCCGCCTCCCCCTTCTCTCTCCTCTCTCCCTCTCTCTCCATTCTCTCCCTCTCTTACCCCCCTCTCCATTCTCTCTCTGTCTCTCTCTGTCTCTCTCTCTTTCTCTCTCTCTCTCTCTCCTTCCTCTCCCATATCTACCCCGTGTGGCTCAGTGGAAAGAGCCCGGGCTTTGGAGTCAGGGGTCATGGGTTCAAATCCCGCCTCAGCCACTTGTCAGCTGTGTGGCTTTGGGCAAGTCACTTCGCTTCTCTGTGCCTCGGTTCCCTGATCTGTAAAATGGGGATCAAGACTGTGAGCCCCCCCGTGGGACACGCTGATCACCTTGTAACCTCTCCAACGCTTAGAACAGTGCTTTGCACATGGTACGTGTGCTCTTAATAAATGCCATCATTATTATTATCCTCTCCCTCTCTCCCCCGTTTCTCTCCCCCCTCTCTGTCCCCCTCTCTCCATTCTCTCCCTCTCTTCCCCCTCTCTCCATTCTCTCTCCCTCTCTCGGTCCCTTTCTCTTCTCCCTCTCTCTCCCATCTCTACCCCCTTTATCTCCCCCTCTCTCGCCATCCTCTCCCTCTTCCGCCCTCTCTCCATTCTCTCTCCTTCTCTCTCTCCCTTTCTCCCTCTCTCTCCCATCTCTACCCCCTTTCTCTTCCCCCTCCATCCTCTCCCCTCTCTCCCCCCCTCTCCATTCTCACTCCCTTTCTCTTCCCCTCTCCATCCTCTCCGTCTCCCCCCTTTCTCTTTCCCTCTCTCCATTCTCTCCCTCTCTTCCCCTTCTCTCCATTCTCTCCCTCTCCCTTTCTCTTCCTCTCTCCCTTTCTCTTCTCCCTCCCGCATCTCTACCCCCTTTCTCTCCCCCCTCCATTCTCTCCCTCTCTCCCCCTCTCTCCATTCTCTCCCTCCCCCCTCTCCCTTCTCTCACTCCCTTTCTCTCCCTTCTCTCGCTCTCTTTCTCTTCTCCTTCTCTCTCCCATCTCTACCTCCTTTCTCTCTCCCTCTCTCCCTCTCCCTGTCTCCCTTCTCTCTCCCCTTCCCCCTTTTCTCTCTCTCCAGTCTGTCTCCCATCTCTACCCCCCTTTCTCTCCCCCCTCTCTCCATTCTCTCTTCCTTTCTCTCCCTTCTCTCGCTCCCTTTCTCTTCTCCCTCTCTCCCATCTCTACCCCTTTCTCTTCCTTCTCTCGCTCCCTTTCTCTTCTCCCTCTCTCCCATCTCTACCCCTTTCTCTCCCCCTCTCTCTCCATTTTCTCTCCCTCTGTCTCCCTTCTATCTCCCCCCTCCCCCCATTCTCTCTCCCCCTTTTCTCTCTCTCTCCAGTCTCTCTCTCCCATCTCTACCCTCCTTTCTCTTCTCCCCTCCATTCTCTCTCCCTCCATCTCCATTCTCTCTTCCCGTCTCCCTTCTCTCTCTCCCCTCCCTTTTCTCTTCCCCTCTCCCTCCCTTCTCTCCCTCCCTTTATCTTCTCCCTTCTCTCTCCCCCTCGCTTTTCTCCCCCTCCCTTTTCCTCTCTCCATTCTCCCTCTCCCTTCTCTCTCCCCCTCCCTTTTCTCTCCCCCTCTCGCTCCATTCTCTCTCCCTCTCTCCCCCTCTTTCTCTCTTCTCTCACTCCCTTTCTCTTCTTTCTATCCCCCTTCTCTCCCTCTCTCTCCATTCTCTCTCTCTTTCTCTCTCTCCCTCTCCCACAACATGGCATAGTGTCTAGAGCCCAGGCCTGGGAGTCCGAGGGTCATGGACTTTAATCTTTGCTTCCCCATTTGTCTGCTGTGTGACCTTGGGCAAGTCACTTCACTTCTCAGGGCCTTCTCAGTTCCCTCATCTGTCAAATGGGAATGAACACTGTGAGACCCATGCGGGACAGAGACTGCGTCCAACCCGATTAGCTTTTATCCACCCCAATGCTTAATACAGCTCCTGGCACATAGTAAGCGCTTAACAAATACCATAACATACAGCGCCTGCCACATAGTAACCGCTTACCAAATACCATAATAATATTATTGTATTAAGTGCTGGTGAGCTAGTAAGCACTTAACAAATACTTAATAATAATATTGATAATAATGACAGCATTTATTAAGCACTTACTATGTGCAAAGCACTGTTCTAAGTGCTGGGGAGGTTACAAGGTGATCAGGTTGTCCCACAGGGGGCTCCCAGTCTTAATCCCCATTTTACAGATGAGGGAACTGAAGCCCAGAGAAGTTAAGTGACTTGCCCAAAGTCACACAGCTGACAATTGGGGGAGCTGGGGTTTGAATCCATGACCTCTGACTCCAAAGCCCGTGCTCTTTCCACTGAGCCACGCTGCTTCTCTATTATTGTTATTATCTACCCCTCTGTCTCTGGGTCTGTCGCCCCGGCTGTCTCTCCATCGCTTTCTCCATCTCTCCGATTGTCCCCCCCCTGCCTGGGACACACATACATGTACTCTTCACATAAAGGCCACACCGAGACCCGGGATATCACCTGCTCAAACCTTACGCAGATCCAGGGACATACGTGCCTTTGTCAAACACAGACACTAGACCGCCAGCTCTCAACTGCCCCAATTACCAAGCTATTGGGCAGTGATCCAGACAATTTAATATTACATTCTTCTTTCTGCAATCAAAATCCAGGCCTTCTCAGCCAGAAAAATAATTGAAGGAGATTCATCTACCTCAAGTGCGGTTGAACTGGGTCTGAAAGATATATGTTCTTTTAGGCCAGTTGTGTCTGGCAATTGCTTTCACATGTACGAGGAAAGCAGTAATTGTTGGCTTGTGGAAAAAAAAAATCATATCTCTGCTGTGCCTTTGGGGGCATTTAAGGACAACCTCTCTTCGCCTGCATGGGTGGTGAGAACTTGAAGTAGCTAGGGATGGTCCCTCAGCATGGTGATGTGGATAGAGCACCACTCTGGGAGTCAGAAGGTCATGAATTCTAATCTCACCTCTGTCACTTGTCTGCTGTGTGGCCATGGGCAAGTCACTTCACTTCTCTGTGCCTCAGTTTCCTCATCTGGAAAATGGGGATTAAGACTGAGCCCTTTGCAGGACAGGGACTGTGTCCAACCCGATTTGCTTGTATCTACCCCAATGCTTAGTACATTCATTCAATCATATTTATTGAGTGTTTACCCTGTGTAGAGCACTGTACTAAGTGCTTGGAAAGTACAATTCAGCAATAAAGAGATGCAATCCCTGCCCATACTGGACTAGTGCCTGGCACATAGTAAGTGCTTAACAAATGCCATAATTATTATTATCAAAAACAGCCCAAAGCCCCCACAATCTGAATTGGGCCATGGGCACTATTCATTCATTCAAGCATTCATTCATTCAATCATATTTATTGAGCACTTACTTTGTGCAGAGCACTGTCCTGAGCACTTGGGAGAGTGCAATCTAGATACAATCCAGATTGCTGGTAAAATTTATGCAGATTCAGTCATTCAATCATATTTATTGAGTACTTCCTGTGTGCAAAGCACTGTACTAAGTGCTTGGGAAAGAGCACGGGCTTTGGAGTCAAAGGTCATGGGTTCAAATCAGCTGTGTGACTTTGGGCAAGTCACTTAACGTCTCTGTGTCTCAGTTACCTAATCTGTAAAATGGGGATTAAGACTTTGAGCCCCCCGGGGGACAACCTGATCACCTTGTAACCTCCGAGTGCTTAGAACAGTGCTTTGCATGTAGTAAGTGCTTAATAAGTGCCATTATTATTATTACAATACAACAACAAGCAGACACACAGAGCCAGGTCCATCTACAAAACAGTGCAGCAGTAGGGCAGACACTGCCTGTTACTGGATTTAGCTCTGTTTGTTTTTAAGTCCCTGTGATAAAAACAACTTATTTCCCAGAGACACAATTTAGATTGGTAAAATTTATAAAATAAAAAAATGCAGAAAATAAGGCTACATTGAGAAGCAGCTTGGCCTGGTGGAAAATGTACTGGCCTGGGAGTAAGAGGACCTGGGTTCTAATCCTATCTTCATCATTTGTCTACTGTGTGACCATGGGTAAGTCACTTGACTCAGTTTCCTCAACTGTAAAATGGACATTAAATTGTACTCCCTCCTGGGTAGACTGTGAGCTCCAAGTGGGACAGGGACTGTATCCTACCTGGTTATTCTGTATCTGCTCTAGTGTTTAGTACAGTGCTTCACACATAATAAACACTTAAGAAGTATAATTTTAAATCAATCTATCAATCATATTGATTGATTGCTTACTACAATCATTCAGATTTTTAGTTTACATTTTTTGTGAATTCTGAGCTTGACACTCTTCACTGCTGAATTGTACTTTCCAAGCACTTAGTACAGTGCTCTACATATGGTAAGCGCTCAATAAATACAATTGAATGAATGAATGGCACTAGTTCATGTCAGAAGCAACCTTAGGAGTCAAGAAGTGGTTTGTGAAAAGACAAAATCATATCTCTGCTGAGCCCTTAGGGGCATTTAAGGGCAAACTCTTCCCTTGCTGGGGTGGTGAGAACTTGAAGTGGTTAGGTATGAACCCTAGCCTTTTCCTTAGCCTTCCTGATTTCATTTGAAATAGGCTCCAACTTCCTTCAAGTGGGGAATCACTGAACCAGTAGAAGCAAGCTGTGTTTTTGCTGTTTGCAACACAGTGTTTAGCGCTTAAAGCAGTTCTTTGCACATAGTAAGTGCTTAATAAATGCTATTATTATTATTATTAGATGTCGGTTGAAGAGTAGTGCAGTAACAGTTACCAGTACTTGTGACAGCCTCCTTGTCTTTGGATGATCACCCGGTATCTCCGCAACCCATCAGATACACATGCCACGCAGTCACTACACTACAAAATTTGGGACTCAAAAAGGAGGCATATTCTCCCTCTCCCTTCCCACTACCGTCCCACCTGGAAATATCCTCCAAATTAATCAGTAGAAAAGTCTTCATGGCTGTACTTTAGCCAATCAATCAATGGTATTTATTGAGCACTTATGTGCAGAGCAATGAACTGGGCCCTTATGAGAGTACTAGAGTCAGAAGACACAATTCGCGTCCTCAAAAACGTTACAATCTTCTGGCAGGGGAAGAAGCGGGGAGAGGGCAGATACAAAAATGATTAGAGATTAGGAGGGAGAGAGAACGCAAAAATGGATAAATGCTGAAATTGTCAAATATGCAAGTCTACATGTTCAGAAGTGCTATGGGTAGTTGTGAGCACATAAGCGTGGAGGTGGCATAAAAGTGTTGAGGTGATACTTGGGAGGCTCTCATCTGAGGAGAAAAAATTAACTGAGGAAGGCTGGAAGGCTTCCTGAAGGAGCTATGACTTCAAAGTTTTTTGAAGATGGGGAAAGCTGTGGCCTGGAAAATGTGAAGGGGAAGAGAGGTCCAGACAGTAGGAGAGGTATGCTCATAGTGGGCAGGGAACGTGTTTACCAACCCTGTCGTTTTGTACTCTCCTTAACACTTAGTACAGTGCTCTGCCCAGAGTAAGTATGCTCTCAGTTCATTCATTCATTCAATCGTATTTATTGAGCACTCTCTGTGTGAGCCCTTTGTTGGGTAGGGACCGTCTCTATATGTTGCCAACTTGTACTTCCCAAGCGCTTAGTCCAGTGCTCTGCACACAATAAGCACTCAATAAATACGATTGAATGAATGAATGAATGAATGAATGAATGAAGAGCGTTCTACTAAGCACTTGGAAAGTACATTTCAACAACAAATAGGGACAATCCCTACCGAAAAATGGGCTCACATTCTAGAAGGAGGGAGACAGACAACAAAACAAAACAAGTAGAAATAAACAAGCATCAATAGCATCAATATAAATAAATAGAATTATAGCTGTATACACATTAATAAAGTAAATAGAATAATAAATATGTATATACATACACTAGTGCTGTGGAGCGGGGGAGGGGAGCAGTAGAACAGAGGGAGGGAGTTGGTACAATGGAGAGGGGAGGAGGAGCAGGGGAAAAGGGGGGCTTAGCCTGGGAAGGCCTCAATAAATACCATTAATGATGATGAATAAGTGTCAGATGTGGGAGAGACTGGAATGAAGTATAATAATGATAATAATGGTCCTCCTTTCTCCACGCCACCCCTCTTCCCACTCTCCCCACCCAGGCCCCCACCAACTCATCCCAATCCAAACCCTCTCCACCCCTCGCACCCTTCCCCTTCCCTCCCCTCCCTCCACAGCTGCTGTCAAGTGTGGCTTTTGGAGCCCTGTGGACCACCCCCTTCTCCTCAACACACTATCCAACCTTGGCTTCACAGACTCCATCCTCTCCCGGTTCTCCTCTTATCTCTCCGGCCGTTCATTCTCAGTCTCCTTTGTGGGCTCCTCCTCCCCCTCCCATCCCCTTACTGTAGGGGTTCCTCAAGGGTCAGTTCTTGGTCCCCTTCTGTTCTCTATCTACACTTGCTCCCTTGGTGAACTAGAGTGGCTCAGTGGAAAGAGCCCGGGCTTTGGAGTCAGAGGTCATGGGTTCAAATCCCTGCTCCACCACTTAGCTGTATGACTTTGGGCAAGTCACTTCACTTCTCTGTGCCTCAGTTCCCTCATCTGTAAAATGGGGATTAAGACTGTGAGCCCCAAGTGGGACAACCTGATCACCTTGTAACCTCCCCAGCACTTAGAATTGTGCTTTGCACACAGTAAGCACTTGATAAATGCCATTAAAAACAAACAAACAAAAGAAAAACCTATCATCTCTACACTGATAACACCCAAATCTGTATCTCTGCCTCTGCTCTCTCTCCCTCCCTTCAGGCTTGTGTCTCCTCCTGCCTTCAAGACATCTCCATCTGGATGTCTGCTCGCCATCTAAAACTCAATATGTCCAAGAATGAACTCCTTATCTTCCCTTCCCAAACCTTGCCCTCTCCCTGACTTTCCCATCACTGTAGACGGCACTACCATCCTTCCCGTCTCAGAAGCCCGCAACCTTGGTGTCATCCTCAACTCCGCTCTCTCGTTCACGCCTCACATCCAATCCATCACCAAAACCTGCTGGTCTCACCTCCGTAATATCGCCAAGATCCACCCTTTCCTCTCCATCCAAACCGCTACCTTGCTGGTTCAATCTCTCATCCTATCCCAACTGGATTACTGCATCAGCCTCCTCTCTGATCTCCCATCCTCCTGTCTCTCCCCACTTCAGTCTATATTTCACGCCGCTGCCCAGATCATCTTTTTGCAGAAATGCTCTGGGCATGTTACCCCCCTCTTCAAAAATCTCCAGTGGCTACCTGTCAACATATGCATCAGGCCAAAACTCCTCACTCTCGGCTTCAAGGTTGTCCATCACCTCGCCCCCTCTTACCTTACCTCCCTTCTTTCCTTCTCCAGCCCAGCACGCACCCTCCACTCCTTTGCTGCTAACCTCCTCTCTGTGCCTCGTTCTTGCCCATCCTGCCATCGACCCCCGGCCCACATCCTCCCCCTGGCCCAGAATGCCCTCCTTCTGTACATCCGCCAAGCTAGCTCTCTTCCTCCCTTCAAAGCCCTATTGAGAGCTCACCTCCTCCAGGAGGCCTTCCCAGACTGAGCCCCCTCCTTCCTCTCCCCCTCCTCATCCCCCCCACCCTACCTCCTTCCCCACAGCACCTGTATACATGTATAGATGTTTGTACATATTTATTACTCCATTTATTTTACTTGTACATATTTACTATTCTATTTATTTTACTTTGTTAATATGTTTTGTTTTGTTGCCTGTCTCCCTGTTCTAGACTGTGAGCCCGCTGTTGGGTAGGGACCGTCTCTATATGTTGCCGACTTCTACTTCCCAAGCGCTTAGTACAGTGCTCTGCACACAGTAAGCGCTCAATAAATATGATTGAATGAATGAATGTAAGTGGAAGAGCCAGGATTAGGACCTTCAGGCTCCCAAGCCCGTGCTCTATCCACTACGCCATGCTGTTTTTAAGATGATCTTAAAAAAGCATTAAAAGTACAGGTTGGGGTGTAGTGGGAGAAAAGAGTAAGAGGGAGAAAGTTGATGGAATGCCTTAAAGTCTGTGAAAGACTCTGAAGAGTGGGTAAAAATGGCCATTCTTCCTTTATGCAGGGGGGAAGAGTCACTATTTTTAATTTTATACCAGCAGTACTTGTAGCATGGTTCAGTGGAAATAGCACGGGCTTTGGAGTCAGAGGTCATGGGTTCAAATCCCAGCTCTGTCAGTCAGCTGTGTGACTTTGGGCAAGTCTCTGTGCCTCAGTTCCCTCCTCTGTAAAATGGGGATTAAGACTGTGAGCCCCCCGGGACAACCTGATAACCTTGTCACCTCCCCAGTGCTTAGAACAGTGCTTGGCACATAGTAAGCACTTAATAAATGCCATCATTATTATTTTTATTATTAAAAGGGACCAGTTATTATTATTGCCATGATTGATTAACAGTTCAATACTGAGCTGTGTGGTGGATTGATTGTACATGCCAAGTAATCACAACAAATGAAATAATTTTTTAACAATTACTAGAGATTTCAGTCTGTTAGGTTCCATATCCTGTTGAACTGGTTGACACTGAACTAGCTTGAGCTGAGTATCAATTCATTCATTCAATCGTATTTATTGAGGGCTTACTGTGTGCAGAGCACTGTACTAAGCACTTGGGAAGTACAAGTTGGCAACAAGTAGGGACAGTCCCTACTCAACAATGGGCTCACAGTCTAGAACGGGGAGACAGACAACAAAACAAAACATGTAGACAGGTGTCAAAATGGTCAGAACAAACAGAATTAAAGCTATATGCACATCATTAACAAAATAGAATAGTAAATATGTACAAGTAAAATAATAATAATGATGGCATTTATTAAGCGCTTACTATGTGCACAGCAATGTTCTAAGCACTGGGGAAGTTACAAGATGATCAGGTTGTCCCACAAGGAGCTCACAGTCTTAATCCCCATTTTCCAGATGAGGTAACTGAGGCCCAGAGAAGTTAAGTGACTTGCCCAAAGTCACACAGCTGACAATTGGCGGAGCTGGGATTTGAACCCATGACCTCTGACTCCAAAGCCCAGGCTTTTTCCACTGAGCCACGCTGCTTCTCTGCAATAAATAAATGAAAAATAAATAGAGTAATAAATCTGTACAAATATATACAAGTGCTGTGGGGAGGGGAAGGAGGTAGGTTGGGGGGGGGGGATGGGGAGGAGGAGAGGAGAAAGGGGGCTCAGTCTGCTCAATGACTGAATTATTTTGAGGAACAAAGAAGAAAACTTAATTGGCTTAGCTCTCTGCTTTATTAAATACTATTAGGGAATGAAGCATGAATAAAGCTTATTAGAGATATGGATGAATTCTAGGTTTACATTTTAACTGTGATATTTAGTATTTAGAAATTCATCCTTATGTTTGTCATAATCTGCCCGCTTGTGGAGTGTAAATACTCATATTGAATATACACCCTCAAATCTCCCCCGGCCCCCGACCCCAAACAACCATATTCTAGGAGTTGCCTAGCTACGTGAGGGACAGTAAGCAGAAAATGCAGAGACATAAAATCCACACTCTGCTTGTTCTTCACCATTTTCCAAAAATAAGGACACAGAAACATTTTGCAAGCTGATTTGTAAAATAGAAAGCATTTCACTGTGAAAGGAAATATAATAATAATAATAATAGTAATGATGGCATTTATTAAGCACTTACTATGTGCAATGCACTGTTCAAAGTGCTGGGGAGGATACAAGGTGATCAGGTTGTCCCACAGGGGGCTCAGAGTCTTAATCCCCATTTTACAGATGAGGTAACTGAGGCACAGAGAAGTTAAGTGACTTGCCCAAAGTCACAAAGCTGATAAGTGGTGGAGCCGGGATTTGAACCCATGATCTCCGACCCCAAAGCCCGGGCTCTTTCCACTGAACCACGCTGCTTCTCAACATAGTTGTCATGGTTTGAGTGTGCGGATTATGACTAGTTCTGCCTTGCAAATTAGGGTTGATCCAAAGACTTAAGACCTTAAAGAAATCAGATTGCAAAAGACCCAGAGCACTGTCATTGCATGTCTTCAGATGGCCAGTGTTCAATCAATCAATCAATGGGATTTACTAAGTGCTTACTAAGTGCAGAGCACTGTACTAAACACTCCGGTGAGCATTCATTCATATTTATTTAGCGCTTACTGTGTGCAGAGCACTGTACTAAGCGCTTGGGAAGTACAAGTTGGCAACATATAGAGACAGTCTCTACCCAACATCGGGCTCACAGTCTAGAAATAATACAACAGAGCTAGCAGACACATCCCCTGCTTGCTCATCAACCTCATATGATCATCTTTGAAAATTAGGATAGCCAAATGGCCTGTTACTTCTCAGGAGTAGAAGATGAGTAGAATTGAAGTACCAATTTTAGAGAAACGTTCTTTAGCAGTAATAATAATATGCATTAGATACATCCTGTGTGCAGCACACTCTACTAAGTACACGGATGTGAACTGTACATAATAATAATTACGGTATTTGTTAAGTGCTTACTCTGTGCCAGGCACTGTACTAAGTGCTGGAGTGGATACAATCAAATTGGGTTGGACACAGTCCCTGTCCCACATGGAGCTCACAGTCTTAATCACCATTTTACAGATGAAATAAATGAGGCACAGGGTTAAGTGACTTGTGCAAGACCACAGAGCAGATAAGTGGCAGAGGTGGGATTAGAAACCCTGACCTTCTGGGTCCCAGGACAGACCTCTATCCATTAAGCCATGGACATGTTTCCTCAACCTCAAAGGGGCTCACTATCTAAGAGTGAGGATGGGGACAGTGTCACACAGACACCTGGGTTTTCAGGTCTAGATTCATGTCTTCGTTGGCTTTCCACTTCCTGATCTCTTGTTACCCTTCCATAACTCATTAGGTGTTTCATTCATCCATTCAGTCATATTTATTGAACACTTACCATGTGCAGAACACTGTACTAAGCACCTGGAAAGTACAGTTCAGCAACACATTATCTAATCCATATCCTATCCAACAACAGGCTCACAGTCTAGAAGGTGGGAGACAGACAGCAAAATACAACAAGTAGACAGGCATCAATAACATCAATATAAATAAATAGAATTATAGATATATCCACATCATTAATAAAATAAATAGAATAGTAAATATGTACATAGATGCACAAATGCTGTGGGGCAGGGGCAGGGGTAGAGCAGAGGGAGGGAGTCGGGGCTATGGGGAGGGGAAGTGAGCAGAGGAAAAGGGGGGCTTAGTCTGGTTTCAGACAACCATCTCGAATTTTATATCTGAGAATTCATTCATTCAATTATATTTATTGAGCGCTTACTGTGTGCAGAGCAGTGTACTAAGTGCTTGGGAAGTACAAGTTGGCAACATATAGAGACGGTGCCTACCCAACACTGGGCTTACAATCTAGAAGGGGGAGACAGAGAACAAAACATATTAACAAAATAAAATGAATAGAATATGTACAAATAAAATAGAGTAATAAATACGTACAAACATATATGCAAATAACTAGAATAACTAATTCTAGTTATTCTAATAACTAGTTCTAATAACTAGAATAACTAGAATAACATAGAATGAATATGCCTGCTTAACAGTTGATAATGCTACATACTTTTGGTAAGTGAAAAAATGCCCCAGTAGTCTTCAAAGCACAAATAAGCCCCACACGCAGCTGTGGGGTATACAGAAGCATTTTTGGCTTCAACAGAGACAGAAATAGTCATTCTCATGATCACAGATCATCCTAGCGTAGAAGGAGACACAAAGTTTCTTTACATTATTGAGAATTCTTTGGTGCTCATCAGAATACCCACAGATTTCTTCAGTACTGACAGTTCAACAATGGTGATGCAGGTAATTAACTTATCTGCATTCCTCATTATTATTATTATTATATTTGTTAAGTGCTTCCTGTGTGTCAAGCACTGTTCTAAGTAAACTCATTATGCGTAGGGAATGCTAATTCTGTTGCATTGTGCTCTCTCAAGTGCTTTGTACAATGCTTTGCACATAGTAAGCACTTAAGTAATAATAATGGCATTTGTTAAGCGCTTACAATGTGCCAGACACTGTACTAAGCGCTGATAAATACCACTGATTGATTGATTTGGGGTAGATACAAGTCAGCCAAGATGGACACAATCCTTTGTCCCACAAAGGGCTCACAGTCTAAATAGGATGGAGTAGGATTTAGCCCCATTTTACAGTTGAAGAAACTGAGACCCAATGAAGTTAAGTGACTTACTCAAAGTCACACAGCAAGCACTTGGCAGAGCCAGAATTAGAACCCAGATCCTCTGATTCCCTGGCCCATTTTGTTTCCACTAGGCCATGTTACTTCCCATCACGGATTTTTGTAAGACTTCTTTTTATTATAATCATGTTTAATTGTATGATGGCACTGATACATTTCTTGTTTTGCCACAAGTACTTTCGAGATCTCGGAGTCATTTTCTATGAACCAGTCTTGGTGGTGTCTCCTTCACACTCTTGATAGCTGCCAGGCACACTGTGCTTCACAGAAGCCTCGATTTGCTCGTCACGTCGGTATTTGGAACTGAAATTCCTTTTTTTCCACGGCACTGCGTGATGTTGTCACAAAGTCTCTTGCAAGTGTCTTTGTTCTTCTCTCTCACCGTTGCCCCATTTCCCCTCTCCTCCCTCTCCATTTCTATCTCTCCCTTTGGCTCTGCCTCTTTAGATCCTTCCCTGTTCCACACTGAGTCTCCAGCAGACGGAGACTTTTCTCTGCTCCTGCCACCGCCAGTCTGGGATCCTTCCCACAGTGGGGGAAAGTAAACTATTGACAAACAATTTGGAATTATAAATCTTTCCATATCCACCCTTAACAAAAACCATAATTATTATTTTCATTATTATTTTACTCTCTCACATCTGTAGGTTTTTTAGTATCTGTCTCCCCTGCTTTAATCTAGAAATAGTATTTACTGAGCACTTACTGAGTGCTGAGCACTGTAGCAAGTGCTTAGGATATTACAATAGAATTAGAATTTGTGATCTCAGCTCTGCTGAGAGCTCACCTCCTCCAGGAGGCCTTCCCAGACTGAGCCCCTTCCTTCCTCTCCCCCTCGTCCCCCTTTCCATCCCCCCCATCTTACCTCCTTCCCTTCCCCACAGCACCTGTATATATGTATATATGTTTGTCCATATTTATTACTCTATTTATTTATTTATTTATTTATTTTATTTGTACATATCTATTCTATTTATTTTATTTTGTTAGTATGTTTGGTTTTGTTCTCTGTCTCCCCCTTTTAGACTGTGAGCCCACTGTTGGGTAGGGACTGTCTCTATATGTTGCCAATTTGTACTTCCCAAGCGCTTAGTACAGTGCTCTGCACATAGTAAGCGCTCAATAAATACGATTGATTGATTGATTGATTGATCCCTGTCCTCAAAGAGTTAAGGAGAAGCAGCATGGTGGAGTGGATAGAGCATGGGTCTAGGAGGGGGAAGATCGTGAATTCTAACCCTGGCTCATGTGCTGTGTGACCTTGGGCAAATCACTTCACTTCTCTGTGCCTCAGTTCCCTCATCTGTAAAATGAGGATTGAATACGTGAGCCCCACTTGGCACAGGGACTGTGTCCAACCTGACTTACTTGTATTCACCTTAGTGCTTAGTATAGTGTCTGGCACATAGTAAGCGCTTAACAAGTACCGC
Organism: Tachyglossus aculeatus; assembly: GCF_015852505.1. Classification (NCBI taxonomy): domain Eukaryota; kingdom Metazoa; phylum Chordata; class Mammalia; order Monotremata; family Tachyglossidae; genus Tachyglossus; species Tachyglossus aculeatus. The sequence continues at coordinate 43,777,842 of NC_052066.1, forward strand.
AATTATTATTATTATTATTTACAATCTAGCAGGGGAGACATAGTAAAGAACCTACAGATGTGAGAGAGTAAAATAATAATGAAAATAATAATTATGGTTTTTGTTAAGGGCTTTCAATATGACAAAAGTAGGAGACAATTAGTGAAATAGCACTGACGAAAAAAAAGGTGAACTTTCTCACATCTGTAGGTTCTACAGTGTCTATAGTGTCTATCTCCCCTGCTAAATTGTAAATAATAATAATTATAATAATTGCGGTACTTGTTAAGTGCTTACTATGTGCCAGACACTATACTAAGCACTAAGGTGAATACAAGCAAGTCAGGTTGGACACAGTCCCTGTCCCAAGTGGGCTCACGTATTCAATCCTCTTTTTACAGATGAGGGAACTGAGGAACAGAGAAGTGAAGTGACTTGCCCAAGGTCACACAGCAGATGAGCCAGGGTTAGAAACCAAGATCTTCCACCTTCTGGACCCATGCTCTATCCACTACCCCATGCTGCACACCATGCCAACCTCGTTCACTTCAAGTTTATCCTTTCCTGCCTTATATATGTTTGTACGTATTTATTACTCTATTTATTTTACTTGTACATATCTATTCTATTTATTTTATTTTGTTAATATGTTTGGTTTTGTTCTCTGTCACCCCCTTCTAGACTGTGAGCCCAGTTTTGGGTAGGGACCGTCTCTATGTCAACTTGCCAACTTGTACTTCCCAAGCGCTTAGTACAGTGCTCTGCACACAGTAAGCGCTCAATAAATATGATTGATTAATTGATTGATTGATTAACTCAGCCCTCTCTTCTGCCAGACAAAACTATTTCTCCTCTCTTATTGACACCCATGCCCATCATCCCCGTCAGCTCTTCCGTACATTCAACTCCCTTCTCAGGCCCCCGGTTCCTCCCCCTCCCCCTCCTCCTTCCCTCAATCCCGACGATCTGGCCTCCTACTTCATTAATAAAATTAAATCCATCAGGTCTGACCTCCCCAAAGTCACTCCCCCACCTTCTCCAACCCCCTGGCTCTCATCCTTCCCAGCAGTATCCTCAGAGGAGCTCTCCTCCCTCCTCTCAAGTGCTACTCCGGCCATCTGTGCTTCTGACCCCATTCCCTCTCATCTCATAAAATCTCTCGCCCCGTCCCTTCTCCCCTCCTTAACTTCCATCTTCAACCGCTCACTCTCCACTGGTTCCTTCCCCTCTGCCTTCAAACATGCCTATGTCTCTCCCATCCTAAAATAACCCTCTCTTGACCCCACCTCACCTTCTAGTTATCGCCCCATCTCACTCCTACCATTCCTTTCCAAACTCCTTGAATGAGTCGTCTACACACGCTGCCTCGAATTCCTCAACACCAACTCTCTCCTCGACCCCCTCCAGTCTGACTTCCATCCCCTACATTCCACGGAAACTGCCCTCTCAAAGGTCACCAATGACCTCCTGCTTGCCAAATCTAAGAGCTCCTACTCTATCCTAATCCTCCTCGACCTCTCAGCTGCCTTCGACACTGTGGACCACCTCCTTCTCCGCAATACGCTATCCGACCTTGGCTTCACAGACTCCGTCCTCTCCTGGTTCTCCTCTTATCTCTCAGGTTGTTCATTCTCAGTCTCTTTTGCAGGCTTCTCCTCCCCCTCCCATCCCCTTACTGTGGGGGTTCCTCAAGGTTCAGTTCTAGGTCCCCTTCTGTTCTCCATCTACACTCACTCCCTTGGTGACCTCATTCGCTCCCACGGCTTCAACCATCATCTCTACGCTGATGACACCCAAATCTACATCTCTGCCCCTGCTCTCTCCCCCTCCCTCCAGGCTCGCATCTCCTCCTGCCTTCAGGACATCTCCATCTAGATGTCTGCCCGCCACCTAAAACTCAACATGTCCAAGACTGAACTCCTTGTCTTCCCTCCCAAACCTTGTCCTCTCCCTGACTTTCCCATCACTGTTGACGGTACTACCATCCTTCCCGTCTCACAAGCCCGCAACCTTGGTGTCATCCTCGACTCCGCTCTCTCGTTCACCCCTCACATCCAAGCCGTCACCAAAACCTGCCGGTCTCAGCTCCGCAACATTGCCAAGATCCGCCCTTTCCTCTCCATCCATACCGCTACCCTGCTTGTTCAAGCTCTCATCCTATCCCGTCTGGACTACTGCATCAGCCTCCTCTCCGATCTCCCATCCTCGTGTCTCTCCCCACTTCAATCCATACTTCATGCTGCTGCCCGGATAATCTTTGTCCAGAAACGCTCTGGCATGTTACTCCCCTCCTCAAAAATCTCCAGTGGCTACCAATCAATCTGCTCATCAGGCAGAAACTCCTCACCCTGGGCTTCAAGGCTGTCCATCACCTCGCCCCCTCCTACCTCACCTCCCTTCTCTCCTTCTCCAGCCCAGCCCGCACCCTCCGCTCCTCTGCTACTAATCTCCTCACCGTACCTCGTTCTCGCCTGTCCCGCCATCGACCCCCGGCCCATGTCATCCCCCAGGCCTGGAATGCCCTCCCTCTGCCCATCCGCCAAGCTAGCTCTCTTCCTCCCTTCAAGGACCTACTGAAAGGTCACCTCCTCCAGGAGGCCTTCCCAGATTGAGCCCCTTTCTTCAGCTCCCCCTTGTCCCCCTCTCCATCCCCGCCATCTTACCTCCTTCCCTTCCCCACAGCACCTGTATATATGTATACATGTTTGTACATATTTATTACTCTATTTATTTATTTATTTATTTATCTTACTTGTACATATCTATTCTATTTATTTTATTTTGTTAGTATGTTTGGTTTTGTTCTCTGTCTCCCCCTTCTAGACTGTAAGCCCACTGTTGGGTAGGGACTATCTCTATATGTTGCCAACTTGTACTTCCCAAGTGCTTAGTACGGTTCTCTCCACATAGTAAGCGCTCAATAAATATGATTGATTGATTGATTGATTCTAACCTGTAATAGCTTTCCACCCAGCCCGACTCAATCAACCAATATTATTTACTGACTCTACTATGTATAGAGCATTGCACTAAGCTATTGAGTGCCCCAGCACTTAGTAATAATAATAATAATGATGGCATTTGTTTAGTGCTTACTATGTGCAAAGCACTGTTCTAAGCGCCGGGGTGGATACAAGGTGATCACATTGTCCAACGTAGGGCTCACTGTCTTAATCCCCATGTTACAGATGAGGTAACTGAGGCTCAGAGAAGTTAAGTGACTTGCCCAAGGTCACACAACAGACATGCCTGGCACATAGTAAGTGCCTAACCATACCATAATTATCATTATTATTATGCTGCTCCCCAGTTCCCCTCTCAGGGTCGCAGCTGGAGAGTTTCCAATGCTCTATCAATCTCGGCTACGGGAAGGAGAGTCAAGCAGAGACCTACCCATTCCATTCCTAGCTTGGGCAGTGGCTAATGAGTGGAAGGCAATCTGGTACAAGTCAAAACTCACCTGTACTGGGAAGCAGCAGCATGGGAGAGAATCGAGGGCAGAGACTGGAATTTATGGCACAGAAGGTGACAATGGTAAACCACTTCCGTACTTTTACCAAGAAAACTCTGGATCCACTACCAGAACTATTGCAGATGGAGAGCGGGGCATTCTGGGAGAGATGTGTTAGTGGTGTTACTATGGGTCAGAAACACTCGATGGCATGAGACAAGATAAGCCCTCCAGCTGTTTGGTATCTAATAAGGAAGAATAACAGATACACATGCACCAGTTAATTGTCCTAACCTTTGTTTGGTCTGTGTGAACACAGTCTAAAAGTGTCACCTCAGGAGGATGAAGTGAGGTTCATGGGGATGTGGTTTTTCAGTTTCTCCCTTCTCCCCCACCCTTGCGATGATGCTAAAACGGTCTGGCAAATTTCATTCTATTACATACTGGAAGGAAAATCTCTGGAGTTTTGGTTGTTCTGCCATTTGGCGCAAAGCCAAGCAAATGTAACCAGAGGCCTGTTGAGTCCCCTTTTGGGTGGGATCAGTTCTGCATTTTGATTCCCCTCTTTCTCCCTTCGGCTAACACCCTCCTAGACTGAAAGCCACTTGTGGGCAGGGAAAATGTATTACCAACTCTGTTGCATTGTACTCTCCCAAGCACTTAGTACAGTGCATAGAGTCAGTGCTCAGTAAATTCCATTGATTGATTGATGCAGGTGCTCACATTTGAAGGTCTCTGTTCCCACTCCTCTGGCTCCCCATGTTTGTTCTGATATCCCTGGGAAAGGACCCAGAAGGTTTATAGACCCAAGCTTAAGTTTCTATCCTTTACACTCTGATAAGAGATTATTATTTTGATGTTTTGGAGGCAGAGAAACAACTAGAAATGTTCTTAAGTTCCTTCTATCAGTCAAATGCTTTCTAAGGCAGAAAATATTGAAATTCAATGTTAGAATTGCTGGATATGACGAACCTTGTTTGGAGGCAAAGCAGTGGACAAATGACAACAATAATTATAGTATTTGTTAAGCGCTTACTGTGTGCCAAGCACTGCACTGGATACAAGGTCATCAGGTTGCCCCACATGGGGCTCACAGTCTTAATACTCAGATGCAGCATGGCTCACTGGAAAGAGCACGGGCTTTGGAGTCAGAGGTCATGGGTTCGAATCCTGGCTCCGTCATTTGTCTGTTGTGTGACCTTGGGCAAGTCACTTAACTTCTCTGAGCCTCAGTTACCTCATCTGTAAAATGGGGATTAAGACTGTGAGCCCCGCGTGGGACAACCTGATCACCTTGTATTCCCCCCCAGTGCTTAGAACAGTACTTTGCACATAGTAAGTGCTTAATAAATGCCATTATTATTATTATTATTATTATTATTATTATTATTATTATTATTTTACAGATGAGGTAACTAAGTCACAGAGAAGTGAAGCCCAAGGACGCACAGCTGACACGTAGGGAGTAAGGATTAGAACCCACATCCTCTGACTCTGGCTTCATGATTAGACAAACTCTGAAAATCCTATCCAGAATTTGGATTCATAGACTGTATGTTGTGGCAGGGAATGTGTCTACCAACTTTGTTGGATTGTGCTCTCCCAAGCACTTAGTACAGTGCTCTGCACACAGTAAGCACTCAACAAATATGACTGGCTGATATTTTTTTCAATCTAATCAAAGATATAAAAAATACCTTTGATATTTGCTATCAGGCTATCCTGCAGAATTCATTCATTCATTCGATCAATTATATTTATTGAGTGCTTACTGTGTTATATACTGTACAGAGTTTCTGCGTTTCCCAATTATGGCATACAGAAAATGAGACCATTTTAAAAGCCTCATTATGAGCAGGGAATGGATCCACTAATTATCATCATCAATCATATTTATTGAGCGCTTACTATGTGCAGAGCACTGTACTAAGCGCTTGGGAAGTACAAATCGGCAACATATAGAGACAGTCCCTAGCCAACATTGGGCTCACAGTCTAAAAGGGGAAGACAGAGAACAAAACCAAACATACTAACAAAATAAAATAAATAGAATAGATATGTACAAGTAAAATAAATAAATAAATAAATACAGTAATAAATATGTACAAACATATATACATATATACAGGTGCTGTGGGGAAGGGAAGGAGGTAAGATGGGGGGATGGAGAGGGGGACGAGGGGGAGAGGAAGGAAGGGGCTCAGTCTGGGAAGGCCTCCTGGAGGAGGTGAGCTCTCAGCAGGGCCTTGAAGGGAGGAAGAGAGCTAAGAGAGCTAATTCTGGTGTATCTCTCCCAAGTGCTTAGTACATTTCTCTGAACATAGTAAGTGCTCAATGAATACCACTGATTGACTGATTACTAAAGTTGGCATCCAATCTCTACTCCTCAGAGCTTCCTGTCTTTCTGTCCACAACAGCACTTTGGGAGCATCCTGAGGGCAGTAGAAAGCCAAAGAGCTGATGTCAGTAATGGCATTATGCTAACAGCCTGGGTTTCCAAGATCCTTTGTTAATGGAAACTTGATAGTGTATCTTCATCACAGTGTCTTTCTATTTGAGAAGTTCTTAGATTGCAGTGCTTGCAAATCATTGTGAAGAAAGGTTGTCATTGTTTAAAATTTTCTTTCTTTTAAAAGTCTAGTGAAAGTCAACTCTGGAAACACTCCCCTGCATCCCCAACTATAGGTAAGTCAAAATAGAAGCAAAGCATTTTTTTTCACAAAGCCCTAAAACAATGAAAATCAAAGAGACTGTATTTATTAATCATGGTGACTACTTTATATGTCTTTTCTGCTCACACATTTGTTTCCGTGTGAAATGTCACACTTGAGAGCTTGGAAGTGGAGAAAGGGGAGAAATGAGAGCAAGGCAAGTTATCAGTTTCTCTCTCCCTAGGAGCCCAAACCTCCACTAAACAAAAAATATTTATATAAATCCAAGAACATATAGTTTTCCCATAGTGTGTTTTTTTCATGATGCATTTGGATACAGTGAACTCTGTTGAGGAATCAGAGAATGTGTATTCTAAAAGCACCTAGTCTGGGTAGTATGCAATTTGAAGTTGTATGTACTTGTGGTATTGGTCAAAGTAGTAGAACTGCAATGTAATTTCTCCTTCAGGCAAGGTTATTCGAAAATGCAACTCTCATAATGTAGACTGCTATTGGAGAAGAGGTAAGCTCTCTCTGGCTAGAGGAAAAGGAGGCTATACTCACTGATGTTTTGAAGGGAACCTTTTGTGAAAGTTCCATATGTTGGAATGAAATTAAGGTTTATGAGTCTGGAATTCCGAGAGACTATTCGGGTTAGTCAAAGAAAACATGCAAGGTGCTTTGGTCAAAGTCTAAAGGAAGACCGTTTTTCCACAGTCCTTCTGCCAAGAGTAGTTTTTCCTACACATTGCCTGCTTGGACTGCAAGACGTTCCCTAGTGGAATTGAATTTATTCTTGCCCTGAGGCTTCAAAATTCATGATTTCACCCGTTCTGTTTGTTACTTAGGCAGTATCAATTGGTTAGTCATTCTTTTTCTCCTAAAATAAAGTGCATTGCTTCTGCTTCCATGGCCTCTTCTCTCCCTGGTTTTGCCTTGAAATCTCCCCTTACTCTGCTTCACACACTCCACCCTCCCTCCACCTGGCCCCTGCCCCAACTCACCGACCTTCCCAATCAAGCATAGAGCAGCTCAGTCTTTTCACTGATTTCTGATAAGAGGTTCCACATCTGACATTAACTTCTTAAAACTTCCTTGATTCTTTAAAGTAGGTTATTCATTAACGGGACTAAAACCAGTGTTGGTTCTATAAACCTTCCAGCTCATTCAAACTAGGCATCTGCTCAGAAAGCTATTTAGAGGTGGGCTGTAGGAATACAGCCTTGCTGAGAATAAGTTCTGATCAGGGGTGCAGTGGAGAGATTTGTTTGCCTCATTCCACATGACAAGTCCACGGTAAGCGGATTGAGCACACGGTTGGTTTGACAGACTGCACAGAGCAGGCAAACTCACATACCAGAGGAAGGGGGTTGAGTGAGCTATGCTTACCATTGGAATGGATATTATCAGAATTTTTCTCAAGACAGGGCATTTCAACTTTTATTATATTTGGTACTAGAGATTTCCACCCTGAGAGGTAGGACCAATCATATTCCTGTTATTTTGAGCAAAAGTACTAACTGGAAAAATAACCTAAATGACTACTTATTTTTGCCTCAGGAGTGACCTGGTGTTTCCAGCATTCATCAAATTATGCAGATAACAGTGCAAATGGGCATTGTTTAGTGAACATAGTAAAACCTTTTAAATGTTCCTATGAGAGAAAGATTATTGCTTGGGGAAGGTTGTTTTAAACTTGTGTCTGCTTTAAGAGGAGAAAGCTGGATTTTTAGAAATGGTCGAGTGAACTGGAGTTTTATCCCCAGCTGGAGGAATGGGGGAGACCCAAATCTACTCTAGTTTTATTATTATTTTTGTTCTGTTCTCTTAGTTTCTTTAAGGGATGCTGTGCAGGTAGAAGAAAGGCTGGCCCAGCAATGTTTTTGAAGAAAATTTTTCAGCTGCCCTGTAGCCCCTCTGAGGTACCCGAGAGAGGAGTTTAGCAGTTACCTTGCTGCTAATTACTGCTTCCTTTCATATTAGGCATTTCCATATTTGCTTGAAACTTGTGAAGACTGCAAAGTAAAAAAAACACAGTATCTTTTAACTATATGTTCTAATTTCCTTTTAAGAGGTACATTTACAGCTCTAACTTTTGAGTGGTTTTTTACCTCAGCTTAATTGCAGGTAATTGAAAGGAAAATAAAAGGTACATGTACTTTGAAATTTGCTTTCAATTTCAAGACTTTTCTAAATAGTATGAACTACTTTGAAGCAAAATATTTTTAAACTAATTTTTTCTTAAGGAAATATGACTTATGGGTTATATGAACGTAAAGCGTTGGGATATTATGTCACTTAATTTCTTATTCCTAGTTTTAAATTACTTTCTGTAAACCCAGGGTAGGTTTTGAAATGATTTTCTTAAAGCAACTGACTTTACTTGTTTCTTTCAAGAAATCACAATGAAAATTGAAGAGCCAACAAGGCCATGAGAGAGCATTTAGCGTTATTAGGTCAGCACTGACTTATTCTTATGGGGTTTTAAAAGAAGACCTGGTAAACTGTTAAGAACTGGATGTATGAGTTCTATTAAAAGATTTAGGACTCAATGCTCCGGCTTCATTTGAAACAGGACATAGCATCAAGGGGCTTTTAGTACAAGTGAAGTGTAGAAACATGCCATGACAGAAGAAACTGAGAGGCATCTGAGAAACATCCAGGGAACAATATATGTCTTGTGGGAAGGTTTGAAATGTATGCAGCTGATCCTCTGGGAACTGCTGTAGCCCATTCACACTGTGTGAAAAAGATGCTCTTTCAAAATCATCTTTAATCCTTTCTTTCAAGAGAAAATCTGAGAACGTTATTGAAAGGTTTCTTGGGCTCAATCAGTGGATAATTTTTGTTGCAATTAATTTAAAAATGAAATTGTGGAACATTTAGTGATGACTTACCTTAAATAAAGGGACTGTATCTGCTTATTATTATATTGAACTCTCCCAAGAGCTTAGTACAATATTCTACGCACAGTAAGTGTTCGATAAATGACTGAATTCATTCATTCATTCATTCAATCGTATTTATTGAGTGCTTACTGTATGCAGAGCACAGTACTAAGTGCTTGGGAAGTACAAATTTGCAACATATAGAGATGGTCCCTACCCAAAAATGGGCTCACAGTCTAGAAGGGGGAGACAGACAACAAAGCAAAACATATTAACAAAATAAAATAAATAGAATAGGAAATATGTACAAGTAAAATAAATAGAGTAATAAATCTATACAAACATATATACAGGTGCTGTGGGGAGGGGAAGGAGGTAGGGCAGGGGGGATGGGGAGGGGGAGAGGAAGGAGGGGGCTCAGTTTGGGAAGGCCTCCTGGAGGAGGTGAGCTTTCAGTAGGGCTTTGAAGAGAGAAAGAGAGCTAGCTTGGCGGACGTGCGGAGGGAGGGCATTCCAGGCCAGGGGTAGGACGTGGGCCAGGGGTCGACGGCGGGACAGGCGAGAACTGAATGAAAGACTTATGTACTAGGAAATTTGGACTTATAGAAAACCTTATCTTCTATGAGTTAGGCTTTCTAGGCTACTTGAAGTGGCTATGCTTTCCCTAATTTGTTTTAGTAAGTTAACTGGGTATATGTATTAAACTTTCTTCCAAGATCTCCAACTGCTTTACAGACACTGATTGAATTTGCAATTTCTTTTGAGGAAAGAAATCATGCAAAAGTTGTATGTTTCTTGGGGGCAAGTGAAATGTATGTCAGTCTTTCAGGGGTTGGTGTAAGGTGGGACTAGGGGAATGTGGTTGCCAAAATATTACCTTTGCTTGAATGGTAAAAATCTAGGCTGAGGGTACTTTATGACTGTAGGTCAGGCCTGCCCTGTACAGATTCGCACTGGTAAAACCTTTTCAAAAATATGTTTTACCAGAGTTAACATGGCCTTTACCTAGATAATCCCCAATGAACCTTATAAAGAAATTCATTCATTCATTCATTCATTCATTCATTCATTCAATTGTATTTATTGAGTGCTTACTGTGTGCAGAGCATGGTACTAAGCACTTGGGAAGTACAAGTCGACAACATATAGACATGGTCCCTACCTGACAACGGGCTCACAGCCTAGAAGGGGGAGACAGACAACAAAACAAAACATGTAGACAGGTGTCAAAACCATCAGAATAAATAGAATTATAGCTATATGCACATCATTAGCAAAATAAATAGTGTAGTAAATATGTACAAGTAAAATAAATAGCGTAGTAAATCTATACAAATATATACAAGTGCTGTGGGGAGCGGAAGGAGGTAGGGCAAAGTGGGGGGGGAATGGGGAGGAGGAGAGGAAAAAGAGGGCTCAGTCTTGGAAGGCCTCCTGGAGGAGGTGAGTTCTCAGTAGGACTTTGGAAAGAGGAAGAGAGCTAGTTTGGTGGATGTGTGCAGGGAGGGCATTCCAGGCCAGGGGAAGAACGTGGGCCAGGGGTTGACAGCGGGACAGGTGAGAAAGAGGCACAGTGAAGAGGTTAGTGGCAGAGGAGCGGAGGGTGTGGGTTGGGCTGCAGAAAGGGACAAGGGAGTTGAGGTAGGAGAGGGCAAGGTGATGGAGAGCCCTGAAGCCAAGAGTGAGGAGTTTTTGCTTGATTCGAAGGTTGACAGGCAACCACTGGAGATTTTTGAGGAGGGGAGTGATTTGCCCAGAGCATTTCTGTACAAAGATAATCTGGGTAGCAGAGTGAAGTATAGACTGAAGTGGGGAGAGATAGGAAGATGGGAGATCAGAAAGGAGGCTGATGCAGTAATCCAGTCGGGATAGGATGAGAGATTGAACCAGCAAGGTAGTGGTTTGGATGGAGAGGAAAAGGCTGATCTTGGTGATGTTGCGGAGGTGAGACCGGCAGGTTTTGGTGGCAGATTGGATGTGTGTGTTGAATGAGAGAGTGGAGTTGAGGATGGCACCAAGGTTATGGGCTTGTGATGGGAAAGTCGGGGAGAGGACAGGGTTTGGGAGGGAAGATAAGGAGCTCAGTCTTGGACACATTGAGTTTTTGATGGCGGGCAGACATCCAGATGGAGATCAATCAATCGTATTTATTGAGCGCTTACTGTGTGCAGAGCACTGTACTAAGCACTTGGGAAGTACAAGTTGGCAACATAAAGTTGCGATGAAGGCAGGAGGAGATACGAGCCTGGAGACGGGGAGAAAGAGCAGGGGCAGAGATGTAGACTGGGATGTTTTTACCACAAGTAAGAGGATGTGGGTTCTAATCCCAGCTCTGCCACTTGTCTGCTGTGTGACCTTGGGCAGGCCACTTCATTTCTCTGTGCCTCAGTTACCTCATCCGTAAATGGGGATTAAGACTGCGAGCCCCATGTGAGACAGGAATTGTGACCAACCTGATTACCTTGTATCTACTCCAGAGCTTAGAACAGAGCTTGGCACATATGGAGTGCTTAACAAATACTAGTATTATTATTAATATTACTATAAGGACCCCACCATTACAATGACATTTTTCCAGATGACCTCACTAGGACTCAGTCAGCAATGTTTATGTCTACATTAAAAATTAGCACATTTATAGAATTGAATATTTAATTAGGAAATTCTGGTTTGGACCATGAGGCTGCCCTAAGTCTATCTCTCACAGAGCCTGCTCAGAAACCCTGATGTTACCACATCAGTCAGACTGACTTCTCAGGGCTTTCCACTTCTTTCTCTATCTCTGCTTCTTCACTTCAATAATGATCTGGGAGGAGGAGAGGTGGGCACAGGGCAGTTTCAAGAGTCCATGGAGGCTGGCTGCAGCATGGAAAGAAGGGTAGGTTGCCCCTAGGCACCAAGAGGTCATTAATTAATTCATTCAATCGTATTTACTGAGCACTTACTGTGTGCAGAGCACTGTACTAACCGCTTGGAAAGTACAATTCGGCAACATATAGATACAGTTCCTACCCAACAACGGGCTCACAGTCTAGAAGGGGGAGACAGACAGCAAAACAGGACAAGTAGACAGGTGTCAAGACCATCAAAATAAATAGAATTATAGGTAGATACACACCATTAATAAAATAGAGTAATAAAGATGTACAAATATACACAAGTGCTGTGGGGAGGGGAAGGGGGTAGGGCAGAGGGAGGAAGTGGGGCATTGGGGAGGGGAGGAGGAGGAAAGGATAAGGGGGGGCTCAGTCTGGGAAGGCCTCCTGGAGGAGGGCTTTGAAGGGAGGAAGAGAGCTAGTTAGGCGGATGTGTGGAGGGAGGGGATTCCAGGCCAGAGGTAGGACGTGGGCCAGGGGTCGACAGCGGGACATGCGAGAACAAGGTACAGTGAGGAGTTTAGCAGCAGAAGAGCGGAGGGTGCAGGCTGGGCTGGAGAAGGAAGGAAGGGAGGGGAGGTAGGAGGGGACAAGGTAATGGACAGCTTTGAAGACAATAGTGAGGAGTTTTTGCTTCATGCAAAGGTTGATAGGCAACTACTTGAGATTTTTGAGGAGCGGAGTGATGTGCCCAGAGCGTTGCTGTAGAAAGATAATCCAGGCAACAGAGTGAAGTATAGACCGAAACGGGGAGAGACAGGAGGATGGGAGATCAGAAAGGAGGCTGATGCAGTGATCCAGTCAGGATAGGATGAGAGATTGAATTAGCAAGGTAAGCGGTTTGTATGGAGAGGAAAGAGCGGATCTTGACGATGTTGTGGAGGAGAGACCGGGAGGTTTTGGTGATGGATTGGATGTGTGGGGTCCACACATCTCCATCTCCATCTGGATGTCCGCCCGCCACCTAAAGCTCAACATGTCGAAGACTGAGCTCCTTGTCTGCCCTTCCAAACCTTGTCCTCTCCCTGACTTTCCCATCACTGTTGATGGCACTACCATCCTTCCCGTCTCACAAGCCCGCAACCTTGGTGTCATCCTCGACTCCGCTCTCTCATTCACCCCTCACATCCAAGCCGTCACCAAAACCTGCCGGGCTCAGCTCCGCAACATTGCCAAGATCCGCCCTTTCCTCTCCATCCAAACCGCTACCCTGCTCATTCAAGCTCTCATCCTATCCCGTCTGGACTACTGCACCAGCCTTCTCTCTGATCTCCCATCCTCGTGTCTCTCTCCACTTCAATCCATACTTCATGCTGCTGCCCGGATTATCTTTGTCCAGAAACGCTCTGGACATATTACTCCCCTCCTCAAAAACCTCCAATGGCTACCGATCAATCTGCACATCAGGCAGAAACTCCTCACCCTGGGCTTCAAGGCTCTCCATCACCTCGCCCCCTCCTACCTCACCTCCCTTCTCTCCTTCTACTGCCCAGCCCGCACCCTCCGCTCCTCCACCACTAATCTCCTCACTGTACCTCACTCTCGCCTGTCCCGCCATCGACCCCCGGCCCACGTCATCCCCTGGGCCTGGAATGCCCTCCCTCTGCCCATCCGCCAAGCTAGCTCTCTTCCTCCCTTTAAGGCCCTGCTGAGAGCTCACCTCCTCCAAGAGGCCTTCCCAGACTGAGCCCCTTCTTTCCTCTCCCCCTCGTCCCCCTCTCCATCCCCCCGTCTTACCTCCTTCCCTTCCCCACAGCACCTGTATATATGTATATATGGTTGTACATATTTATTACTCTATTTATTTATTTATTTATTTATTTTACTTGTACATTTCTATCCTATTTTATTTTGTTGGTATGTTTGGTTCTGTTCTCTGTCTCCCCCTTTTAGACTGTGAGCCCACTGTTGGGTAGGGACTGTCTCTATGTGATGCCAATTTGTACTTCCCAAGCGCTTAGTACAGTGCTCTGCACATAGTAAGTGCTCAATAAATACGATTGATTGGGGTGAATGACAGAGCGGAGTCAAGGATGATACCAAGGTTATGGGCTTGTGAGACGGGAAGGATGGTAGTGCCTTCCACAGTGACGGGAAAGTCAGGGAGAGGACAGGGTTTGGGAGGGAAGATAAGGAGCTCAGTCTTAAGACATGTTGTGTTTTAGATGGTGGGCAGACATCCAGATGGAGATGTCGATACTGTGTTTTCGCGGGTGAATCTGGAAGCAATATCCTTGAAGATTGGTAATATTTATTAAGTGCTTTCTGCCTGCCAAGCACTGTGCCAAGCACAGGGATAGGTCATCATCATTGTCATCGTCAATGAAATTTATTGAGTGCTCACTCTGTGCAGAACTCTGTACTAAGCACTTGGGAAAATAATAATAATAATAATGGAATTTGTTAAGTGCTTACTATTTGCCAAGCACTGTTCTAAGCACCGAATAATTATGGCATTTGTTAAGCAATTACTATGTGCCAAGCACTGTTCTAAGTGCTGGGGTAGATACGAGGTAATCAGGTTGCCCCATGTGGGGCTCAGTCTTAATCTCCATGTTACAAATGAGGTAACTGAGGCACAGAGAAGTCAAGTGACTTGCCCAAAGTCACACAGCTGATCGGTGGCAGATCTGGGATTAGAACCCACGACCTCTGACTCCCAAACCTGTGCTCCTTCCACTAAGCCACAACACACAGGGGTTGGTAGACACATTCCCTGCCCACAACAAGTTTACAGTCTAGAGGGGAAGTAGATATGTGTTTGCTTATTGTTATATTATTCCCTTCCAAGTGCTTAGTACATTGCTCTGCACACAGTAAGTGCTCAATAAATACAACTGAATGAATGAATGAATACAAAATAAATGGAATGAACACAGCTGAAGCGGGGTTCTCAGGCAAGCACTGCCCTGTAGCTAGTGTACACTTTAAGGGAAGTTTTTGTTCCCAGCTACCTAGTGTGTAATAATAATAATGGCATTTGTTAAGCGCTTACTATGTACAAAGCACTGTTCTAAGCGCTGGGGCATACAAGGCAATCAGGTTGTCCAAGGTGGGGCTCACAGTCAATCCCCATTTTACAGATGAGGTAACTGAGGCTCAGAGAAGTTAAGTGGCTTGCCCAAGGTCACACAGCAGACATGGCGGAGCCAGGATTCGAACCCATGACCTCTGGCTCTAAAGTCCGTGCTCTTACCACTGAGCCACACTGCTTCCCTGTAGTGTATGTACAGAAATACCTGGATTTCTGGATGTAGTTGTGGGAAAGATCCATCTGGATACACCATAGCACCGTTTGTAAGAACAGTGAGTTTATGCACATGATGTCAGCTGGGGGATGAGTATTCAGTTCAAGTTTTCTGCAAAAATGAGACTCCCCAGTTTTAGGACAATTGGGTATATTTATTAAGAGGTGCTGGGTGCAGATTCCTCTTACCTGCCCGTTGTTATTGTAGTGATTACCTCTTGGGCAAGATTGAAAGCTCCATGAGGACAGGAGCTACGTCTACTTGTCTTGCCTTATGCTATCGAGTCGTCTCCGACCCATAGCGACGCTCTGGACACATCTCTCCCAGAACGCCACACCTCCAACGGCAATCATTCTGTAGTGTATCCGTAGAGTTTTCTTGGTAAAAATACAGAAGCGGTTTACCATTGCCTCCTTCCGCACAGTAAACTCGAGTCTCCACCCTCGACTCTCTCCCATGCTGCTACTTCCCAGCACAGGGGAGTTTTGACTTGTAGCAGATTGCCTTCCACTCGCTAGCCACTGCCCAAGCTAGGAGTGGAAAGGGTAGACTTCTGTTTGACTCTCCCTCCCGTAGCTGAGACTGGTAGAGTACTGGAAACTCTCTAGGTGCTACCCTGAGAGGCCATTTAGTATAATGCTCTGCATATATTAAGCACCCAATAAATACTAATGATTGATTGATCCATTGATGGGGGAGATATTTGTAGGTGGATTGATAACAATAATGATAATGAAGGCATTTATTAAGCACTTATTATGTGCAAGGCACTGTTCTAAGCACTGGGGAGGTTACAAGGTGATCAGGTTGTCCCATGGGGGGCTCAGTCTTCATCCCCATTTTACAGATAAGGTAACTGAGGCACAGAGAAGTTGTGTCTTGCCCAAAGTCACACAGCTGACAAGAGGCAGAGCTGGGATTTGAACCCATGACCTCTGACTCCAAAGCCTGTACTCTTTCCACTGAGCCACGCTATGCCACAGCAACTCTGAACATAGGACATGAATTCATCTGCTCGTGTACAGAGAAGCAGCATGGCCTAGTGGAGTCACTGATCCTGGGTTCTAATACTGGTTTAGACTGTGAGCCCACCTTTTAGACTGTGAGCCCACTATTGGGTAGGGACTGTCTCTATATGTTGCCAACTTGTACTTCCCAAGCGCTTAGTACAGTGCTCTGCACACAGTAAGCGCTCAATAAATACGATTGATTGATTGATTGATTGGTTTTGCCACTTGTCTGCTATGTGACATTGATCCAGTCATTCAATCATTCATTCAATCATATTTATTGTGCGCTTACTGTGTGCAGAGCACTGTACTAAGCGCTTGGGAAGCACAAGTTGGCAACAAGTTGGCAACTGCCAACATAGTTGGCAGTCATTTAGGGTAGGGACCGTCTCTATAGGTTACCAATTTGTACTTCCCAAGCGCTTAGTACGGTACTCTGCACACAGTAAGTGCTCAATAAATATGATTGAATGAATGAATGAATGAATTTAGCGTCTCTGCTTTTCCGTTCCCTTATTTGCAAAATAGGGATTCAATACCTGTTCTCTTCTCTACTTAGACTGTGAGCTCCAGTTGGGACCTAATTATTTTGTATCTACCTCAGTGCTCAGTGCAGTGCTTAGCACATAGTAAGTGCTTAACAGATACAAGTATTATTATTAGAAGATGTGATTGTCAGTGATGAATGCAGAGGAAAGCAACTGGGAAAACTATTACTATCAACTCCTACATTGCTCAGTAAGAAACCAAACTGCTTTAAAATTACCCTGGAATGTCTTCCACAAAATGTAGTTTTCTATAAAAAGTCTGTCTACACTGTATCTGAAGAGAGCTACATGTACCAGAGGTTTCTAAATACAGACAGTCAACATTAATTTTTTTATAAAGAGCTACAGGCAACGGGTTTTGGTCAACAAGATTATTAAATTCCTGGAAATTAAAAAGACGATTGCTATAAATAATAGATTAAATAATTTGTAAAATGTTACTACTTTAATAACACATTTTGATGATTACTTTGGTTTGGTGAGACATACTGGAGGACTAAGTTAAAGGAATAATACAAAGGATTTTTTTTAACCAAAGGAATATATTTTTATCTTACATTGTATTTTTCTTGTACGTTCCATTACTTGAAAGACAAAGGATAGATAGTAGAACATGTTTCTCCTATCTGTACTTTTCATTTAAGAAAAGACTGTTGTGGAAAGGTCCTGCTATACAAAGAAAATAATATTTTTTAAATAGTACTCATTAAGCATTTACTATGTGCCAGACATTGCACTAAGCCTTGGGATAGATACAAGATAATCAGGTGGGGCACAGTCCCTCTCGCACATGGGGCTCACAGTCTAAATTGGAGGGAGTAGGATTTAATCCCTATTTTACAGATGAGGTAACTGAAGCACAGAAAAGTGACATGAGCTGCCCAAGGTCACCCGGAAGATAATTGACAGAGCCAGAATTAGAAACCGGCTCCCTTATCTCCCAGGCCCATACTCTTTCCACTAAGCCACACTGCTCCCCCTTGTAGAAAGGTATATGAGTGCTTCTTTATTTTTATCAAAAAAATATAAATGCCACTGACATGGCTATAAAGAAATCTGGAGCAAGTTTCAAAGCTTGTGGTTTCTCAAACTCAGATAAATGAGGGGGTGCAAACTGTTAAATATGGCAGAGGTGTCAGTGGTATTGTTCATGCAAAAACTAGATTCAGGCTTGGTATCAGCGAATGGCAGTTGATTTTTGAGCAATTGAGTGATGGGCATTTTTTTTAGTTATTTATTAAGTGCTTACTACTTGCCCAACAGTGTACTAAGAGCTGGGGTAGATACAAGATAGGTTGGGCGCAGTCCCTGTCCCACACAGGGCTCATGGCAGTCTTAATCTCCATTTCACAGACGAGGCAGCTGAGACACAGAGAAGTTAAGTGGCTTTCCAACTTAGAGAAGCAGCGTGGCTCAGTGGAAAGAGCACGGGCTTTGGAGTCAGAGGTCATGGGTTCGAATCCCGACTCTGCCAATTGCCAGCTGTGTTACTTTGGACAACTTACTTAACTTCTCTGTGCCTCAGTTACCTCATCTGTAAAATGTGGATTAAGACTGTGAGTCCCACTTGGGACAACCTGATCACCTTGTAACCTCCCCAGCACTTAGAACAGTGCTTTGCACATAGTAAGTGCTTAATAAATGCCATTATTATTATTATTATTATTATTATTATTTCCCAAGGTCACACAGCAGGTAAGTAGTGGAGCTGGGATTAGAATCCAGGTCCTCTGATGCCCAGGCCCATGCTCTTGGCACTAGGCAATATTGCTGCTCTTTTGAAATCAATGTAACAGTAATAAACCTAAAGAAACATTTTCCTTTGAATTCTAAGTTCTAAGAGTACCTACTGGGAAGCAGGTCTGTCATTCTGTGAAATGCAGTAAATAACTGAAATCCATTAGGGACATCTAGAACCTGATTTCAAAGGTATTTGTTACCAGTTAAGTAAACATTCTGGCCTCTCTAACTCCCCCTCCAAGCCCTTGTTCCTCAGCTGGAGAGTAGGAACTGTGTGGCTTAGTGGAAAGAACCTGGGAGGAGAGGACCTGGGTCAATCAATCAATCAATCAATCAATCAATCGCATTTATTGAGCACTTACCTATGTGCAGAGCACTGTACTAAGCGCTTTGGGAAGTACACGTTGGCAACATATAGAGACAGTCCCTACCCAACAGTGGGTTCACAGTCTAGAAGGGGGAGTCAGAGAACAAAACAAAACATATTAACATATTAACAAAATAAAATAAATAGAATAGATATGTACAAGTAAAATAAATAAATAAATAAATAAAGTAATAATTCTAATTCTAACTCTAATAGATATGTACAAGTAAAATAAATAAATAAATAAATAAAGTAATAATTCTAATTCTAACTCTGCCACTTGCCTGCTGGGTGACCTAGGGCAAGTCACTTAACTTCTCTGTGCCTCAGTCTCCTCATCAGAAGAAGGGGATTGGATACCTGTTCCTCCTCCTCCTCCTCCCCCTCCTTCTCATTGTACTCTACCAGTACTTAGTACATTCATTCATTCATTCAATCGTATTTATTGAGCGCTTACTGTGTGCAGAACACTGTGCTAAGCGCTTGGGAAGTACAAGTTGGCAATATATAGAGACGGTCCCTACCCAACAGTGAGCTCACAGTCTAGAACAGTGTTCTGCACCCAGCAAGTGAGTAACAAATACATTTGCTGCTGCTGTTGCTGATGATACTTTATTTGGAACCCCATCTGGAACAAGGATTGTGTCTTACCTCATTATTTCATATCTACCCCAGCCCTTCACGCAATGCTTAGCACATTATTAATGTTTAACAAATACCAGTTATTTATTATCATTATTACATTCAATAAGACAAGTTGAGAAGCAGCTTGGCCTGGTAGAAAAAAATATCTGTTCTCCTCCCACTTTGAATATAAGTCCCAAATGGGACAGGATCTGTGTTTGGCCTGATTAACTTCCAACCCGGCACTTAGAACAGTGCTTGATGCATAGCAAGTGCTTAACAAATATGTTCTTATTATTAATAATAATAATACCTAGTATTGGTGAGCTGGTACTCTGGTTGCCCCTTTTAGTAATATTAATAATTATAATTGTATTTGTTAAGGCTCACTATGAGGTAAGCACTGTACTAAGTGCCTGGGTAGATTCAAGATAATCAGGTTGGACACAGGCTCTGCCCTATGTTGGCTCTCAGTCTATAGAGGACTCCTCCAAGAGGTCTTCCCTGACTAAGCCCTCCTTTCCTCTCCTCCCACTCCCTTCTGCATCACCCTGACTCATTCCCTTTATTCTTGGCCCACTGTTGGGTAGGGACCGTCTCTATATGTTGCCAACTTGTACTTCCCAAGTGCTTAGTACAGTGCTTTGCACACAGTAAGTGCTCAATAAATACGATTGATTGATTGATTCCCCCTTCCCAGCCCCACAGCACTTATTTATTTATATTAATGTCTGTCTCCCCCTCTAGCCTGTAAGCTCGTTGCGGGCAGGGAATATGTCTCAGCATGGACTAGTGGATAGAGCATGGGCCTGGGGAGTCAGAAAGTCACGGGTTCCAATCCCAGCTCCACCACTTATCTGCTGTGTAACCTTGGTTAAGTCATTTCACTTCTCTGGGCCTTGGTTCCCTCATCTGTTAAATGGGGGTAAATAATAATGGTAGCATTTATTAGGCACTTACTGTGTGCAAAGCACTGTTCTAAGTGCTGGGGAGGTTACAAGGTGATCAGGTTGTCCCACGGGGGGCTCACAGTCTTCATCCCCATTTTACAGATGAGGGAACTGAGGCCCAGAGAAGTGAAGTGACTTGTCCAAAGTCACACAGCTGGCAATTGCCAGAGCCAGGATTTGAACCCATGACCGCTGACTCCAAAGCCCATGCTCTTTCCACTGAGCCACATTGCTTCTGTGAGCCCTATGTGGGACAGGGACTGTGTCCAACCCAAATATCTTATATCTACCCCGGCATCTAGAACAGTGCCTGACACATAGTAAGCACTTAAAAAATACCATTATTATTATTATTATTATTATTATTATATTGTAATCTCCCAAGCTCTTAGTACAGTGCTCCAAACACAGTAAGTGGTCAATAAATACAGTTGAATTGAATAAATGAATGAACAGTACTTGCAGGCTGACTTGCTGCCACGGAGGGCAATCTTGCTCATCGTCTTCACCAAATATCTACCTCCTCAGACTCTCCAAAATTATTAACCTGAAAACTCCAAGAGTCACGTTGCTGTTTCCTTCCTTGTGACAGTTTAGTAGGTCAAATGTGGAGAGTCTGAGATGATTTCTATGAAATGTAATGGTGCAGAGGTAATGGTTAAACTAACAACTCACTCCGACATTAACTATTAGTTTCACGAAATAGCTGCATATATTATTGGAGCTAGAAATGCCTTCACTAATCTGGCCTCATTCACCTGTTTGCTCTCTCTTTGAAAACTGGATTCTTCCTGGGCTTTTTTTCTGTTACATTCTTCCCAGGAAAGTATAGTTTTCACTAACACTGACCGTTTTGTTTGCTCGAATACAAACAACCACCCTTGACCGGAGCAGGCTTTGTATTTCAGCCTAGGAAACAGAGCGTTTCACACAAAGATAAGGCCACACTGTATTTAGGTTCAGCCTTCATCACCTGACCGAGCTATTGGTAACTTTGAGGCTGTATTCATCTGCATTCTTTGAATTCTTCTGTTCTGGCACTGCAATTAACAACTTCAGGTTCACTGAGTTAGCAGTGGATTCAACTTGCTCTGCCCTTGTATGCTGACTCCTGATCCACAAAGGCAATACTGTGTATCAACTTGAAGTCAAAACACGCAACTCAACAGCAGTTAGAGATTGCCTGTGGAGAAAATATACAGGTAAAAAAGCCCAGTTTCAGTACTTGTCTTTTGTAAATGCATATATAATGTGACTGCTTATGAAATGTTATACTTAAACATGATGTTTTTGCTTTACATCTGTTCTGGGATCTCTTCTGTTCTTGTTTTTAAAGGCTGCAGTTCTGTACTTCTATTTTTCCAAATATACTTATAGGGGTTGTGTATGGATGGAGAACAATGTTGGTCATTAAAATCACCAGCCAAAAACCTTGGCATGGAAGTAATTGTACACGTCATGCGAAATAGCACAGATCCACAAGTCAAAAGGACATTTTCAGTCTGTGGGAGGACTGCTCTTTAATTGTTTATTAAAAATCATAATATTATTCTTGGGGGATTTTTTAATGGTAAGAAAAATGACCACTGGTCATTTAGAAAGCATATATTTAACTGTCTTTCTGGTTCAAAGGTAAGGCTATTGAGAGTATGGTGTGCATCTTTGTGCGCAAATGTACTGGGTATAACTTACTGGTGACAGAAAATCCCTTTCGTAACATGTGCAGGCCACAATTACCCCTTGATGCTCCACTGCATTTGCTACCCACAGTCTTTTGTTTCCTCTTTGTGTTCTGACCTCCTTGAGACTTTAGTTCCAGCAGATACTCATTTCTAATTGTTCTACATCAGGGAGGCTTTGTCTACCAACCATCGATGGCATTATGACTTTTGGGGCAAGCTTGAGATGCCAATTGAGGAAAAGAGTCACTTTAGTCACCTCGGGATGGTAGGCAGTTTGGTACAACTGTGCAGGGGTTTAGGGGGTTCTCAAAGATAGCCATCTCTCCCCTTCTCAAAGAAGGTGGGGGGACAGATAAGATCTGTTAGTGGGGAATAAGTTGGGGTCGCAGAACCAATCTGCAAAGTATCGATGAAACATGTTTTCCTCATTATTATAATAATGATAATAATAATAAAACAGTGGTATTTGCTAAGCACTTACTAAGTGCCAAGCACTGTACTAAGAACTGGGGTGTATACAAGATAATCAGGTCCCTTATAGGTCTCACAGTCTAATTGGGAGGGAGAACAGAAGAATATTAGCTCCTGGGCCTTGGAATTATTCTCATCAAACCTATCCTGTTTTTGTTTATTTGTTTTCTTCTTGCTGAAACCCACCACCTTTAGACTTCCTTTTATCTCTGAAACACTCTGTGCTGGGTCACACTGAAAGAGGAGACAAAAGTTTTTAAGTTAATAGAGCTGTCATGAAGTTTCTTGCATGTGTATTCCTTCTTTAGCAGTTTGACATTCAACCGTCTGAATAATTTGAAAGTCACTGTGAAACACCGGTTTAGCTCTCACTCTCCTACAACCTCAGTCACCTCCTACTACTTGGCTCAGTGGACAGAGCCCGGGCTTTGGAGTCAGAGGTCATGGGTTCAAATCCCGGCTCTGCCAATTGTCAGCTGTGTGACTTTGGGCAAGTCACTTAACTTCTCTGTGCCTCAGTTTCCTCATCTGTAAAATGGGGACTGTGAGCCCCCTGTGGGACAAGCTTATCATCTTGTAACCTCCCCAGTGCTTAGAACAGTGCTGTGCACATAGTAAGCGCTTAATAAATGCCATTATTATTATTATTACTAATGCCAATCTAATTATGATACCTCCATCTCATCTCTCTCGCAGTCAACCCCTTGATCAGTTCCTCCCTCTCCCCTGGTACTCTCACCCCTTTCATCCCCGATAGATCACTGCTCTACCCATCTGCAAACCTCTACTAAAATCATACTTCTTTCAGGAAGGCTTCCAGAACTTAACCTCTCATTTAATCATCCATTTTCTTTCCCTTCTCCGTCACCTGTGCACTTGGTTCTGTACTCTTAAATCCTTTGCTACTCACCCAAGCCCCACAGCACTTGTGTGGGGCTTAGATACTTGCTTCTCCTATCTGTAATTCATCGTAATGTCTCCCTCTTTAGAGTGTAAGCTCCTGGAAGGCAGAGATCATGCCATCCAACTCTTCCAAATGTAGGAAGCAGCAGGGCCTAATGGAAAGAGCCTGTGAGTCTGAGAACCTGGGTTCCAATTTTGGCTCTGCCAATTGCTTGCTGGGCGACCTTAGGCAAGTAACTTAACTTCTCTGGGCCTCAGTTTCCTCAACTGTAAAAGGGGGATTCAAAACCTGTTCTGCCTCCTACATAGACTGTGAGCCTCATGTGGGAGAGGGACTGTGTCCAACCTGATTAAGGTATCTACCCCAATGCTTACAACAGTGTTTGACACATAGTAAGCACTTAACAAATACCATTAAAAAGCACTTAGCCTGGTGCCCTGCACACAGTAAGTGCTCAATAAATACCACTGATTGATTGACTGGGACTTTGGGAAAGGACTGAATGTACTCACACTTGTCAGCTGTGTGACTTTGGGCAAGTCACTTAACTTCTCTGTGCCTCAGTTACCTCATCTGTAAAATGAGGATTAAGACTGTGAGCCCCCCATGGTACAACCTGATCACCTTGTAACCTCCCCAGCGCTTAGAACAGTGCTTTGCATGTAGTAAGCGCTTAATAAATACCAATATTATTATTATTATTATTATTATTACTAACTCTGGCCAGTAGAGCAGTTGGAAAATTACCTAGAGGTCCACTCCTTGAGTGAATCTAAATGTATTTCTGCTCTTTGGTAAGTGAAGCACCATGTTAGTGAATCCAAATTGGTATTAGCACA
The DNA here is from genome assembly GCF_015852505.1 of Tachyglossus aculeatus. NCBI lineage: Eukaryota > Metazoa > Chordata > Mammalia > Monotremata > Tachyglossidae > Tachyglossus > Tachyglossus aculeatus. The sequence goes on from NC_052066.1 coordinate 43,802,070, forward strand.
TTCTCTGAGCAAATGTAAGCCTTTACAGTTTAGCTTTCTCTTCCCATTTGTTCCTGAGATTTTTCTCCACATTTCAACATCACTGTTTCTGCATGCAGTGAATTCTTTCAAGACAATCAGCTTGTCAGATATCAACAATGCCATAATGTATCCTTTTAAATTTAGAGCTTTCTTCTCATTGGTGCCATACAAACTAATATTTATTCAATCATATTTATTGGCCACTTAGTGTGCAGAACACTGTACTAAGAGCTTGCAATATAACAATAAACAGACACCTTTCATTCATTCATTCATTCAATTGTATTTATTGAGCACTTATGTGTGCAGAGCACTGTACTAAGTGCTTGGTAAGTACAAATCGGCAAAATATAGAGACGGTCCCTACCCGACAACGAGCTCACAGTCTAGAAGGGGGAGACAGACAACAAAACAAAACAAGTAGGTGTCAGTACCATCAGAATAAATAGAATTATAGCTATATACACATCATTAATAAAATAAATAAAGTAATGCCCACTCTGAGCTTACAGTCTAGAGGGAAAGACAGATATTAAGCAGTGGCTCAGTGGGAAGAGCACGGGCTTGGGAGTCAGAGGTTGACAGCTCAAATCCCGGCTCCGCCAATTTTCAGCTGTGTGACTTTGGGCAAGTCTCTTAACTTCTCTGTGCCTCAGTTACCTCATCTGGAAAATGGGGATTAAGACTGTGAGCCCCACGTGGGACAACTTGATTACCTTGTGTCCTCCCCAGCACTTGGAACACTGCTTTCCATATAGTAAGCGCTTAACAAAATGCCATCGTTATTTCAGCGCTTAGAACATTTCTTTGCGCATAGTAAGTGCTTAACAAATACCATCGATATTAATATAAATTAAATTACAGATATGTATATAAGTGCCATGGCTCTTCTGGTTCAAAGGAAGCCTTAGGATCAATCAATCAATTGTATTGATTGAATTCTTACTGTGTGTACAGAATACTGTACTAAACGCTTGGGAGACTACAATATAACAGAGTTGGTAGGCATGTTTCCTGCCCACAACAAGCTTACATTCTAGAGGGGAATAGGATCAAAGGAACTCACAAATGACTGAGCTGGTTTGAAGGGCTTAAATGTTTGTCTGCTAGCAAAGTTTTTAACAATAAATCTCCTTTCAGCAGAATGTAGTTTGGTCAGGTGAAGATGTATTTGTCGGCTATTTCCAAGTTCTTTCCCTCAGTGCTGTGGTAGCCAGATCCATATCTGGCTACCAAGGATGGCACACCTACTGAATGGAGAATACTGTCCAAGCATTACCCTGGTTCTAAATGATCACAGTATGTGAAATCTGGAAATGTGGCCTAGTGGAAAGAGCATGAGCTGGGAGAGAGAGGACTTGGATTCTAATCCCTGCCTCACCACTCGTCTGCTGTGTGACCTCGGGAAGTCACTTAATTTCTGTGTGTGCCTCAGTTACCTCTTTTGTAAAATGGGGATTAAAACTATGAGAGTCCTATTTAGCAAAGGGATAGTGCCGAACACGATTATCTTGTATCTACCCCCAGCACTTAGTGCAGTGCCTGGCACAGTAAGTGCTTTACAAATGCCATTATTATTATTATTATCGGGTAATGTGTGACACATGATGATAATAATAATGATAATTGTGGTATTTAAGTGCTTACTGTGTGCCAGGCACTGTACTAAGTGCTGAGGTAGATATAAGATAATCAGGTCAGACACAGTCCCTATCCCACGAAGGGCTCACAGTCTTAATCCCCATTTAATACCATGTTAGTACAATCACTTGTCCTAACCCGACTGGATTACTGCGTCAGCATCCTTTCTGATCTCCCAACCTCCTGCCTCTTCCCACTTCAGTCTATACTTCACCCTGCTGCCTGGATTATCTTTCTACAGAAACCTTCTGGGCATGTCAATGCCTTCCTCAAAAATCTCCAGTGGTTGCCTATCAATCTCCGTATCAAGCAAAAATTCCTCACTATTGGCTTTGAAGCTCTCCATCACCTTGCCCCCTCCTACCTCCCCTCCCTTCCCTCCTTCTACATCCCAGCCCACACGCTCTGCTCCTTTGGTGCTAACCTTCTCACTGTGCCTCCTTCTCTCCTGTTCCACCGTTGACCCCTGGCCCATGTCCTACCTCTGGCCTGGAATGCCCTCCCTCCTTAAATCTGCCAAACAATCAAACTTCCCCCCTTCAAAGCCCTACTGAAGGCTCACCTCCTCCAAGAGGCCTTCTCAGACTAAGCCCCCTTTTTCTCAGCTCCCCTTCCTTCTCCCTCATTGCCCTGACTTGCTCCCTTTTCTCTACCCCCCTTTCCCACCCCACAGAATGCACTTGTGTATATATGTGCATATCAATAATTCTATTTATATTAATGCCCGTTTACTTGTTTTGATGTGCATATATATACATTCTATTCTATATACTTATTTATACTGATGCTATTGATGCCTGTTTACTTGTTTTGATGTCTGTTTCCCCACTTCTAGACTGTAAGCCCATTGTGGCTAGGGATTGCCTCTCTTTATTGCAAATTGCATTTTCCAAGCACTTAGTACACTGCTCTGAACACAGTAAGTGCTCAATAAATGAATTTAATGTATGAATGAATTTTACAGATGAGGTAACTGATGCACAGATAAGTGAAGTGGCTTGCCCAACATCATACTGCAAACAAGCGGCAAAGTTGGGGTTAGAACCCAGGTCCTTCTGACTCCCAAGCCTGTGGTCTTACAACTAGGCTAATATGCTTCTCTATGTTAATATTCAATTGCTGAAGATGCTCGGCATACAGTAAGCGCTCAATAAATACAATTGAATGAATGAATGAATGAAGTCAATTCCTGCCCCTCCCCTTCTCTTCATCCTGCTTCCTCCCTGCCTCTTCCCAATTAGTGGTAGGCAGATCAGGTTCTCTGATATAGCTGGGCTTTTGTCAGGAGGTCAAGCAAATCAATCAATTGTATTTATTGAACTCTTGAGGTAGCTCATCGTGGGTGGAAAAGGAGGAAAAGGGAGTGGGGAGTTACCCTGTCTCTTCTGTGTTGATATCCTGCTGGATTTGGCTGTAGAGGAGGAACTTTTGTGCCCCCACCACCTAATCAGTGACTTGAAGCCCAGCTTTTCCAGATGAAAAGTGCCCCAAGTTTCCAATCAGTGAATGGGAATAGTGTGGGAGGGGGACTGTGGGTGCAGGGACTTAGGAGGGGAATCACTGTGTGGAATTCCTCTCTGCTCTTTCCACTCCTTCCTTTCAGGCTGTTCTTCATGGAGAAGCAGTATGACATAATGGAAATGGCACAGGCCTGGTAGTTGTGGAACTGGTTTCTAACATTGGCTGTTTGTTGTTGTTCATGGTATTTGTTAATTGCTGTACTAAGCACTGGGGGAGATACAAGGTAATCAGATTGGACACGATCCAAGTCCACATTTGGCTCACGGTGTTAATCCCCATTTTACAGATGAAGAAATTGAGCCACAGGGAAGTCAAGTGGCTTGCCCAAGGTCACACAGCAGACAGGTGGTGAAGCTGGGATAGGAATCCAGTTCCTAATACTGGAAACATTTCAGAGAAGTAGTTTCTTTTGAAGGTAATAATAATAATAATGAAGGCATTTATTAAGTGCTTACTATGTGCAAAGCACTGTTCTAAGCGCTAGGGAGGTTACAACGTGATCAGGTTGTCCCACGGGGGGCTCACAGTCTTAATCCCCATTTTACAGATGAGGTAACTGAGGCACAGAGAAGTGAAGTGACTTGCCCAGGGTCACACAGCTGGCAATTGGTGGAGTCGGTATTTGAACCCATGATCTCTGACTCCAAAGCCCGGGCTCTTTCCACTGAGCCACAATATAGTCTCCAGATTGAAACAGTGCCTGATTTAGTTTAGATACCATGTATTTCTACAATTTGAATTAGGGGTTTAAAAGACTAATTTCCTAGAGAAATTGTCCTATAAAAGCTGGGAGGAGAGTTACCCCTTTTTAATACAGTTTTATTTTACAAGATAATGTCTTTGGGAAAGAGGGAACAAAGTTGATTTGGACCCAGGATTTTTAGGACTAGTAAAATGTCTATGACTTTTCTTTTTTTTCTCTTGATGGTCCTTCCACTTGCTTTTTTACACCTCAACAGAGAATCATCATCATCATCAATCGTATTTATTGAGCGCTTACTATGTGCAGAGCACTGTACTAAGCGCTTGGGAAGTACAAATTGGCAACATATAGAGACAGTCCCTACCCAACAGTGGGCTCACAGTCTAAAAGGGGGAGACAGAGAACAAAACCAAACATACTAACAAAATAAAATAAATAGGATGGATATGTACAAGTAAAATAAATAAATAAATAAATAAATAGAGTAATAAATATGTACAAACATATATACATATATACAGGTGCTGTGGGGAAGGGAAGGAGGTAAGATGAGGGGGATGGAGAGGGGGACGAGGGCTCATCCCCTAAGCACTTAGCTACTCAACCTCCCCCGGCCCCAAACACACACATTCAAACACAACCGGCACGTACAGACATATCCTCAGACTGGTTGCTTCCCCTACCTATAACTTATTTTCATGTTTATTCCCAGCCCCACCACATCTCCCCCACAGAAACACACACACACACAAGAATAGAAGATCTTTGAGGTCAGAATGTTGAAAGAATAACTGAAATTCAAATTTAACTCCTCTAAGTTCCTGTTTATGGTTCAATTAGCTATGCCTCTGAGAACTAAGCTTACTTGTAAACTCCATAAACAGGCTGCCTCAATCAGGGTGGGCCAAAGAGTCTTAGACTCCAGGTACATGTCGAGAGTAGCTGAACGTTTGAGGAAGACTAGGGCACAGTCCGTTAAAGATGATGAGAAGGAGTCCATTGGCAACCTTAGAGATCATGAAAGAATTAGAAGATAGGAAGGGTTGTGAATTCACTCATATCGTACTCACCCAAATAGTTAGCACAGTGCTCTGCACTTAGTATGCACTCGAACAATACCCTTGATTAGAAGATGACACTGAAGTTGCAGCCTTTTGTGACAGGTAAGATCACCTTCTCACCTAAAAGCAAATGGCGTGGCGAGTACAGAAGTTTGGAAAATCAATATTATCATCTTTTCCTCTGCTTCTCCTCCCCTCCCCATCACCTCAACTCCCTCCTTTTGCTCTACCACCCTCCCCACCCCACAGCACTTGTGTATATATGTACATATTTATTATTCTATTTATTTTATTAATGATGTGTTTATATCTACAGTTCTATTTATTTATGTTGATGCTATTGTTGGCCATCTAGTTGTTTTGTTATCTGTCTCCCCACTTCTAGACTGTGAGCCTGTTGTTGGGTAGGGATTGTCTCTATTGCCGATTGTACTTTCCAAGCACTTAGTACTGCATGCTTTGCATTCAGTAAGCGCTCAATAAATACGATTGAATGAATTGAATGAATGAATGAATGGTGTTATCACTGAAGAGGGAAGATGATGATGGTATTTGTTCAGCGCTTACTACATACCAAGCACTGTTCTATGTGCTGAAGGAGGAGGGCTGGGATTGGGTAGGAAAGAAGAGTGGCTCAAATAGGGAAGAAGGAATAAATGTGGGTGGAATCAGTGAAAATTCTTTAGGCGACTAGAACTTTTGTGAAGGCTATTTGTAGGCTGAAATAATAGGAGGATTCCATTTCTAACATTCCCCACCCAACATCTTGTAATAGTACCATATTAGAGAAACGTCATTAGCACCAAACTTCAGTGTCAGTCTGCTGATGTGCCTATTATGTTATTATTCCTCCTTCTAGGTTATCAGAAGAAATCTAAAAGTCTGAAGCAAACTTATTCTTCTTGGAAAATTGACTGTTTCTCACACTATGCACCCGTGGGTCACTAATCTTCTCACCTAAAAGCAAATGGTGTGGTGCATCTAGAAATCTGAAAACTCAATATAACATCATGCATCATCTTTTCCAACTGGTATTGGGACAAAAAGATCTTTCCCGAGCTGGGGACCTCTTCTCCTTAGATGATTCTGAGATTGAAGAGAGCCTATCAGAAGCTTTGGAGGAAATTGAAAGAATTAGTTCATCTTCGGTAAGTAGACTTCTTCCTGCTCTAATTTTCTGATTTGGTGTCAGAGTGCCAAATATCAGTAAAATTAAAAAAGGGAGAGTGAAATTATTTTTATTCTTAAGCAGGAAGATTTATGCAGAACTGTTTCTATTTGTCTTTAATGGATCTCAAGGAGAAGAGTTAGGCTTGTCCCCATTTTCTGAATTAATCAAGCAGTGGTATTTACTGAGCACTTACTGTGTGCAGAGCACTGTACTAAGCACTTGTGAGAGTGCCACAGAATGAGCAGACCTGATCCCAGCCCTCAAAGAGTATATCTATCAATCAAATATTCAATCAACTGCATTCATTAGCTTACAGTCTAGCCAAGGAGACAAACACTAAAATTCATTAAACTTTGAAAGAATAGAGAACAAAATGATAGCCCATTGGCCCTGTGCTTGTACAGTCAACAAGCATTTAGTAAGTCACCCTAGGTCCAAACTAGGTACTGAACACATCAAGCAATCAATCATATTTATTGAGTGCTTATTGTGTGCAAAGCATTGTACTACTACTAATAATAATGATGTTATTTATTAAGCACTTACTATGTGCTGTGCACTGTACTAAGCACTGGGGTGGATACAAACAAATTGGGCTGGACACAGCTCCTATCCCACATGGGGCTCACAGTCTTAATCCCCACTTTTCAGATGAGGGAACTGAGGCACAAAGAAGCAAAGTGACTTGCCCAAATCACAGTAGACAAGTGGTGGAGTTGGGATTAGAACACATGACACATATGTTGCCAACTTGTACTTCCCAAGCGCATAGTACAGTGCTCTGCACACAGTAAGCGCTCAATAAATACGATTGAAAGAATGAATGAATGACCTTCTGAGTTCCAGGCCAGTGCTCTATCCACTAGGCCATACTAAGTGCTTGGAAGAACACAGTGTACTAATATAACAGATTCGCTAGACACATTTTCTGCCCACCATGAGCATGCATGCATTCATTCATTCAATCATATTTATTGAGTGCTTACTGTGTGTAGAGCACTGTATTAAATGCTTAAGAAGTACAAGTTGGCAACATATAGAGATGGTCCCTACACAACAGTGGGCTCACAGTCTAGAAGAGGAGCGGATAGCAGCACACATTCTAGAGACGGCAACATATAGAGTGTACTAATATATATATATATATATATACATATATATATATATGTATGGAGAGAGAGAGAGAGAGAGAGAGAGAGAGAGAGAGAGAGTGTACTGTATATAGTGTACTAATATAACAGATTTGGTAGACACATTTTCTGCCCACCAGGAACATTCATTCATTCAATCGTATTTATTGAGCACTTACTGTGTGCAAAGCACTGTACTAAGCGCTTGGGAAGTACAAGTTGGCAACATATAGAGATGGTCCCTACCCAACAGTGGGCTCACAGTCTAGAAGAGCAGCGGATAGAGCCACGGGGCTGGGTGTCAGAAAGACCTGGATTCTAAAACAGCTCTGCTACTTTCATTCATTCAATCGTATTTATTGAGTGGTTAATTCATTCATTCATTCAATCCTATTTATTGAGTGCTTACTGTGTGCAGAGCACTGTACTAAGCGCCTGGGAAGTACAAGTTGGCAGCATATAGAGATGGTCCCTACCCAACAACGGGCTCACAGTCTAGAAGGGGGAGACAGACAACATAACAAAATGTGAACAGGTGTCAAGTCATCAGAATAAATAGAAGTAAAGCTAGATGCACATCATTGATAAAATAAATAGAATAGTAAATATGTACAAGTAAAATAAATAGAGTAATAAATGTGTACAAACATATATACAGGTGCTGTGGGGAGGGGAAGGAGGTAGGGCGGGGGGAATGGGGAGGGGGAGAGGAAGGAGGGGGCTCAGTCTGGGAAGGCCTCCTGGAGGAGGTGAACTCTCAGTAGGGCTTTGAAGGGAGGAAGAGAGCTAGAGGGAGGTGAGGTAGGAGAGGGCGAGGCGATATGTGCAAAGCACTGTAAAAAGCACTTGGGAGAGTATAAAGCAGCATGGCTTAGTGGAAAGAGCACAGTCTTGGGAGTCAGAGGTCATGGGTTCTAATTCCGGCTCTGCCACTTGTCTGCTGTGTGACCTTAGGCAAGTCACTTAACTTCTCTGTGCCTGTTACCTCATCTGTAAAATGGGGATTAAGACTGTGACCCCCACTTGGGACAATGTGAGTATCTTGCATCTACCCCAGCCCATAGAACAGTGCTTGGCACATAGTAAGTGCTTACCAAATACCATCCTTATTCTTACACTATAATAACAGACACATTCCTGCCCACGATAAGCTCACAGTCTAGAGGGGGAGACAGACATTGATATAAATAAATAAATGACAGATATATGCATATGTGTTGTGGGGATGGGAGGATTGATGAATGAAAGAGCAAATAAGAGCGGCTCAGAAGGGAGTGGGAGAAGAGGAGAGGAGGGCTTAGCCAGAGAAGGCTTCTTGGAGGAGATGTGTCTACTTGTTTGGTGCATGACCTTGGGAAAGTCACTTAACTTCTCTAGGCCTCAGTTATGTCATCTGTAAATTGGGGATTAAGACCGTGAGCCCCATGTGGGACATGGATTGGGTCCAAACTGATTAGCTTGGATCTACCCCAGAGCTTAGTACAGTGCCTGGCACATACTAAATGCTTAACAAATTCCTTAACAAAAATACAATATTGCTTTGATTATCACATAATTGAAGCTGTTTTCACTTCTATTAATGAGTGAAGAAATATTCTAGCTCCCACATCCCCACCCTTTTCCTCACTCAATAATAATAATAATGGTAGTATTAGTTAAGCACTTACTATGTGCCAGTAGCTGTTTTAAATGCTGGGATAGATACAAGGTAATCCTGTCCCACGTGGGGCTCAGTTTTAATCCTCAATCCTTCTCAGTTTCAGTCCTCAATCCTTAATCTTCTTTCCCTTTCCTCTTCTTTATTAATTCTCTCTCCTTCTCCCAAAGGACTGCTGAGACCGTCAGTGGTCCAACACACTAGGACATGCCCGAATTTATCAAAAGCAGATATTCTAGAAGTACTTGCAGGAGAAAGTGACTACAAATTTCCCAGTGGAGTTTGACACTGTCATTTTGGATCACAGCTGGACTATCCCATAGTTGTTTTTCAAATCTGTGAGATCCCGATTCGCTCCCTACCCCAGCAGCAATCCATTAGATCCTAAGCCCTTGCCAGGACTTGGCAAAGATTCTAACTTGGCAGAGGATGGACACTGAATTAGAAAATATGCCTAGTTTTTAAAGTACACTTTTTTATATTGTAGTCAAGATTTTGGGAAACAGGCATTGACAAAAACACACATCCCATCTTCCAGAATCTTGAATGTGCTTTTTTTCTTGTTGCCACGAACAATACAAATAACCAATTAGTTAAGTCGTTTGAACAAACATCGACCTCGTCTCAGTTAATGTCTTTGACAGCATTTACATTTCCAAAAAAAGAGCATTAATCAGATTGTTCTGTCTCAAAAGGCCAGTTGTTTTTGGTTTATTTCAACTTCCTGAATAATACTTGTATTTCCAGCCGTTTTTTCCCAAGGGACACTACCTTTAACTGATGGGAAAGATTGCTTCCTCAAGTGACGCTGAGGTTGAAGTTGCCAAAAGCGTTCACTACTTGTGGGGAAGTTCTCATCCAGACAAGTCAGAGCAGAGAACCCAAACCACGAGACTCTTTGACTCTCCCCAAAAGAGTGAAGAGTCCTTAGAAAAATTATAGGCCTCAAAATTGCTCTAAGTGGACCAGTGAGCAGAGGAAAAGGATAATTGATCATTGGCTGATCAATTAAAAAGAGAAAGGAAATAGTGTTGTAATAATAATTATAATGATGATGGTATTTGTTAAGCTATGTGCCAAGCACTGTTGTATTCTCCCAAGTACTTAGTACAATGTTCTGTGCATAGCAAGCTCTCAGTGAATATCATTGACTGATTGATAGGAAATGTGAACCCTGAAAGAAGCTAAAGAAGGGGAAGGGAGACATGCAATTAGAGAACAGACAAGTAATATTGTCGAAGGAGTGCTGCTATTCCAAATTAGGAGAGATATCCTTCCTTTCAAAATCCACTGGGAACAGAAAACTGAATTTGATTCTGACTTTCATCACTTTGAACAGGCTAAAGTATTAAAAACTTACCAGTCAACCTGGGCATTTCTTTTCTTCTTGAATTCCCTAAAAAAATGCCCACCAGAGGCATTGGCTATCAGAAATTACCTCTGTTCTATTGAATTTGCCTGAAAGTTTTGAATTCAGAATTTGAGCAACAGAGGAATATTTTCATATATGCACTTTACAGAAGTAGGGAAATCTTGAATGTTTGTATTAACATATGCTCTGTTCTTACTCTAGTGAGAGCAACTTCCTTATATTGGTGCTATAAGTCTGTCTGTTTACCTTGGCTCCTGTGGTCTGACCCTTTCGCAAGCTCTCTTTCTTTCTTCTCTCATTGCCTACCAAGAGCAGGTTGTAGACTGAGGATCTGGAGCTCACTCCAACTTTTTTCATTCATTCATTCATTCATTCTTTCGTATTTATTGAGCGCTTACTGTGTGCAGAGCACTGTACTAACCGCTTGGGAAGTACTTTTATGAAGCTATCCCCTAATCTAATGATAGAGCGGGTGCACGGGCTCTTAATTGAAGCAGTGTGGCTTAGTGGAAAGAGTCAGAGTCAGAGAACGTGGGCTCTAATCCTGACTCTGCCACTTAGCTGTGTGACTTTGGGCTTCACTTCTCTGTGCCTCAGTTACCTCATCTGTAAAATGGGGATCAAGACTGTGAGACCCAAGTGGGACAACCTGATAACCTTGATCTATCTAAGCAGCGCTTAGAATGGTAGAATTAGCAGCACATAGTAAGCGCTTAACAAATACCAACATGATTATTATTATTATTAATTCATCTCCACCTCTAAATGGACATTTTTCTCCTTCCTCCTCTCTCCCAAAGCCAGCCATAACTGGGGCCACAATCACCCCAGCCACTTGTCTGGCATTCCCGAGTCACCCCCAAGTCAAGGACGATAAAATAACTAACTTTAACATAAACAGGGACCAAACCACCTTGAGCTTGACGGCGACATTGACATTTCCCAGACCCACACATTACCGGCCGTTCTTGCTAATCGGTTTGGCTGCTGATCCCAAGTTGGCCTTTCTTTTTAAAAGTAACTTATTTTTTTTTAGAGGTGGTCTTGTGGAATGTTAAGTAGAAAAAAAAAATATTGGGAGGTCAAGGGAACAAGTTTCGCCTACCAGTCACTCAAAAGGCCCGAAATATGCACTTAGCTCTTCAAAGAGTTTCTCTGTTTACTTGGGGGTGACTTGTGGTCTGGAGGTTTCCGAGGGCAAACGTCTGAGTGCCCTGCTTTTCCCGAACCAGAAACAGCCTGCAGAAGTGGCAGTGACTGGGCGCGGTGGTTATGGCGGTGAAGTTGGTGGTGGGAGAGGGTTGAGTGTATTGGTGGCCTCTCTCCCTCTGTGCTGACCTGCTGCTCCTGCTGCTAATGGAAATAATTTTTATATTTGTTAAGTGCTTACTATCAATCAATCAATCAATCAATCGTATTTATTGAGCACTTACTGTGTGCAGAGCACTGTACTAAGCACTTGGGAAGTCCAAGTCGGCAACATACTATGTGCCAGGCACTGTTCTAAGTGCTAGGGTAGATACAAGATCATTGAATTGGACACAGCCCCTTTCCCACGTGGGGCTCACAGTCTCAGTTCCCATTTTACAGATGAGGGAACTGAGGCTCAGAGAAGTTCAGTGACTTGCCAAAGGTCACGCAGCAGACAAGTGAAGCAGCGTGGCTCAGTGGAAAGAGCATGGGCTTTGGGGTCAGAGGTCATGGGTTCAAATCCCGACTCTGCCAATTGCCAGCTGTGTGACTTTGGGCAAGTCACTTAACTTCTCTATGCCTCAGTTACTTTATCTGCAAAATGGGGATTAAGACTGAGCCCCCCCGTGGGACCACCTGATCACCTTGTAACCTCCCCAGCACTTAGAACAGTGCTTTGCACATAGTAAGCACTTAATAAATGCTATCATTATTATTGTTATAAGTGGCAGAGTAGATATTAGAATCCATGACCTTCTGACTCCCGGCCCGTTCCCTTTCCACCAGGCCATTCTGCTTCTGCTCTCATTGTTGCTCCTGCTCCTCCTGCCCAAATGACCACCTTTTGGGTGGCCAGGCTGAAATTTGGACGGAACTTCTTGAGTACATTCATTCAATCATATTTATTGAGCACTTACTGTGTGCAGAGCACTGTACTAAGAACTTGGGAATGTACAGTAGAGTTGGTGGATACTTTCCCTGCCCACAGAGAGGGAATGTGTCTGTTATATTGTTGCCAACTTGTACTTCCCAAGCGCTTAGTACAGTGCTCTGCACACAGTAAGCACTCAATAAATATGATTGATTGATTGATTGATTATATTGATTGTATAATAATAAAATTCAGTTGAGCTGTTGTGCTGATTTGGCATTCCTGTTGTTCTGGAATTCCCTCTATCTCAAGACCGTAAACTCATTTTAGGCAGGGAACATGTCCAGTAATTCTGTTTGATTGTTCTCTCCCAAGCACTTAGTTGAGTGCTCCACACATAGTGAGTACTGAAAAGATGCCATTGATTGATTAATTGATTTGTATTATCAAGCTTTAATCAGCTTTAACCTACCTTATGAAATGTCTTAATCTCTGGATTACTTTTAAACTTTCATTCATTCATTCAATCAATCATATTTATTAAGCACTTATTGTGAGCAGAGCACTGTACTAAGCACTTGGGAAAGTACAATACAACAATAAGCAGTGGCATTGCCTGCCTGCAATGAGCTCACAGTCTAGAGGCGGGGAGAAAGACATCAATCCAAATAAATAAAATTACAGATATACACATAAGGGCTGGGGGGCTGGGGGGTGGAGAGGGAGAAGAGCAAAAAGAGCAAGTCAGGGAAACACGAAAGGGAGTGGGAGAAAGCAGATGGGAGTGAGTGAGGGAAGACTGGATACAATAGACTGAACAGGTAATAATTAAAATGAGCTTCAGTGATTTGAATCATACACAAATCCGATTGTTTGAGAGAACCACATCCCCCTATTGTATGTAGAGGATGGACACAGGTTGGATTGCAGATGGGTCATGATATGCATAGGCTGAAGGCCCAGACAAGATATGACACAAGTAATGTGGAGAGGGGAGTGAGATGTGGGTTCAAAGAAGTAAGACAGGGTCACAAATCAGGAGTGGTCAGGGAACCAAGGGCTTAGTATAGTGCTCTGCACACAGTAAGCACTCAATAAATACGATTGAATGAATGAATGAATTGGAAGAAGAATATGGTCAGAATAGAGATGGAAGAGGTCTGCTTAAGGCATAAAACAATGTTCAGAATATTTAGCATACTCTGTGTCCTTAGAACAATAAATGCAAAGGCAGAACCACTCATTTTATCATATAGTAATCCATATATTTGTATGTTATATAAATAAATATTCATTTATATCAATCACTGTCTCCCTGTAAATTCGTTGTGGGCAGGGAACGTGTCTACCAATTCTGTTGTATTGTATTCCCCCAAGTGCTTAGTACAGCGTTCTGCACACAATAAGTGCACAATAAATGCTATTGATTGATTGGTATGCTTGTGCATATGAATGTCTTTTGACTTTAAAGGAACCTGTCAAGAGCAAATATCACCAAAAAAGTACATTTACTTTTGTGTTGTTTTAAGAGTAAAATATTTCAAATTTTAATCATTCATTTTTTTCTGCTTTATATATGCAGGTATAAGTCAAACAGAAATTGTATGTGCATATATAGTAGTAGTAAGAAGCATTTATTAAGGACCTAATATGTGCTCAGCATTTTATTAAGAGCTAGGAAAGAATACAAAGGTGAGAGTACAGTGCTCTGCACACAGTAAGCGCTCAATAAATACGATTGAATGAATTAGACATGATCCCTGCATCTTAAGGGGCTCCTGATCTAAGAGTGTAAGTGGGGGAAAGCGATTGGAAGCCAGCACAGCAAGAGTGATGAAACATTAAGAGGCAACACAAACAAATATACAAAATAGGCTGCTGCCACTCTTCCCAGCGTTTTGTGTACATTTTGTGCTGTGGGTGTGCACTGGAGCGAGTACTATGGGTAATTTTCTCAGCCAGGATGTAGGAGGCTGAGAGTGGTGCACGGGAGCAGTTTTTATCCCCAGCTCTGTGACCACGGAACTTGCTGAGGATGGGGACCCTCTGGGGAGGAAGGAAAATGACCAGGCCATATATATAATAATTAATAATAATTTTGGTATTTGTTAAGCGCTTACTACGTGCCAAGCACTGTTCTAAGCACTGGGTAGATACGAGGTAATCAGGTTGCCCCACGTGAGGCTCACAGTCTTAATCCCCATTTTCCAGATGAGGTAATTGAGGCACAGAGAAGTTAAGTGACTTGCCCAAAGTCACACAGCTGCTAAGTGGTAGAGCCGGGATTAGAACTCACGACTTCTGACTCCCAAGCCCGGGCTCTTTCTACTGAGCCATCGGGTTAGGCAAAGCACTGTTCTAAGCGCTGGGGGGCTACATGGTGATCAGGTTGTCCCACGTGGGGCTCACAATCTTAATCTCCATTTTACAGATGAGGGAACTGAGGCCCAGAGAAGTTAAGTGACTTGCCCAAGGTCATAAAGCCGATAAGTGGCAGAGGCGGGATTAGAACCCATGACCTCTGACTCCCAAGCCTGGGCTCTTTCCACTGAGCCACGCTACACACATATATATATATGTGTGTAGCGTGTATATGTATATATATATATATATATATATATTTGAGAAATAGCGTGAGATAATAGATAGAGCACAGGCCTGGGAGTATGAAGGTCATGGTTTCTAATCCCGGCTTTGCCACTTGTCTGCTTTGTGACCTTGGACAAGTCACTTCACTTCTCTGGGCCTCAGTTACCTCATCCTTAACATGGGGATCGAGACTGTTAGCCCCATGTAGGGCAGGAACTGTGTCCAACCCAATTAACTTGCATCTATCCCAGCACTTAGTACAGTGCCTGGAACATAGTAAGGGCTTAACAAATCCATGTCTAGGGTGGAGACAAGGAAGAGAGAAAGAGCCTCCACAACACCAGGCTTCAATCAGCAGGGAGGGCCAGGTTTGAGCATCCTCTCCTGCCTGCCCTGAGTTCTGTCAGGGTCCAGCATTTTTGCTGGCATCAGTTACTAATAAGAATAATAATTATGGTATTTGTTAATAGCTTACTATGTGCCAGGCAGTGTACTAATCACTGGAGTGGGTACAAACAAATTGGGTTGGACACAGTCCCTTTCTCAAGTGGGGCTCACAGTCTCAATCCTCATTTTACGGATGAGGAAACTGAGGCTCAGAAAAGTGAAGTGACTTGCCCAAGGTCACAAAGCAGACAAATGGCGGAGCGGGAATTAGAACCTGTGACCTTCTGATTCCCAGGCCCATGCTCTATCCACTGCACAGTGCTGCTTCTCTTTCTTGTTATTAATACTATCAATCAATCGATCAATCAATCGTATTTATTGAGCGCTTACTGTGTGCAGAGCACTGTACTAAGCGCTTGGGAAGGACAAGTTGGCAACATATAGAGACAGTCCCTACCCAACAGTGGGCTCACAGTCTAAAAGGGGGAGACAGAGAACAAAACCAAACATACTAACAAAATAAAATAAATAGAATAGATATGTACAAGCAAAATAAATAAATAAATAAATAGACATGTGCAAGTAAAATAAATAAATAAATAAATAGAGTAATAAATATGTACACTAATCACTATTATTGTTGTGGTATATTTTAAGGACTTACTATGTGCCAAACACTGTGCTATGTATTGCATTAGATACTAGGTAATCAGATTGGACACAGTCCCTGTCCCACATAGGGCTTATATTTTAAGCAGTGGGGAGAACTGGCATTGAATCCCCATTTTACAGATGGAAAAACTGAAGCAGAGATGTCTTAGTGGCTTGTCCAAGATAATAATAATAATAATGTTGGTATTTATTAAGCGCTTACTATGTGCCAAGCACTGTTCTAAGCACTGGGGTAGATACAAGGAAACCAGTTTGTCCCACATGGGGTTTACAATCTTAATCCCCATTTTACAGATGAGGGAACTGAGGCATAGAGAAGTGAAGTGACTTGCCCAAGGTCACACAGCAGACCAGCGGTGGAGTGAGGATTAGAACCCAGGTCCGTCTGACTCCCAAGCCCATGCTCTTTCCACTAGGCCATGCTGCTTGCTTTCAGATGATGCTCTTAATAGTGAGTTTTTGTCTATTCATTCATTCATTCAATTGTATTTATTGAGCGCTTTCTGTGTGTAGAGCACTGTCTATCTTTATCTTTCCTACTTGCAAACTGGGTGGATGAAAATATAGAATATAGTACATTTTCTGTGAATACTTTCCAGTCAGGGTGAGCATTATTCAGGCCCCAGTGGTTAAGAGGACAAAGACGTGCCCAACCACCAGCAAGATGTGTGTTTGAATTGCATTTATGTTAGTCAGATGATGCTCTTAATAGTGAGTTTTTGTCTATCTTTATTTTTCCTACTTGCAAACTGGGTGGATGAAAATATAGAATATAGTACATTTTCTGTGAATACTTTCCATACAGGGTGAGCATTATTCAGGCCCCAATGGTTAAGAGGACAGAGACGTGCCCAACCACTGGCAGGATGTGTGTTTGAATTGCATTTATGTTAGTCAGATGATGCTCTTAATAGTGAGTTTTTGTCTATCTTTATCTTTCCTACTTGCAAACTGGGTGGATGAAAATATAGAATATAGTATATTTTCTGTGAATACTTTGCATTCAGGGTGAGCATTATTCAGGCCCCAGTGGTTAAGAGGACAAAGACGTGCCCAACCACGGGCGGGATGTGTGTTTGAATTGCATTTATGTTAGTCAGATGATGCTCTTAATAATGAGTTTTTGTCTATCTTTATTTTTCCTACTTGCAAACTGGGTGGATGAAAATATAGAATATAGTACATTTTCTGTGAATACTTTCCATACAGGGTGAGCATTATTCAGGCCCCAATGGTTAAGAGGACAAAAACGTGCCCAACCACCAGCAGGATGTGTGTTTGAATTGCATTTATGTTAGATGATGCTCTTAATAGTGAGTTTTTGTCTATCTTTATCTTTCCTACTTGCAAACTGGGCAGATGAAAATATAGAATATAGTACATTTTCTGTGAATACTTTCCATTCAGGGTGAGCATTATTCAGGCCCCAGTGGTTAAGAGGACAAAGACGTGCCCAACCACCAGCAGGATGTGTGTTTGAATTGCATTTATGTTAGTGGTGATGGTTTGAAATGAGCCATCCACAGTTTCTTGAGCGGACAACCTCTGCCTAGCAAGGCGTATTGCAAAATATCTTGTAGGGTTAGTGATGGCACTCAGTGGGCACAGAACACAATCCCTCTGCAACAACAGGCTCTACCCTTTCCTTTCCCATTTTGTTAGGATGGTGATAATCAATCAATCAATCAATCAATCGTATTTATTGAGCGCTTACTGTGTGCAGAGCACTGTACTAAGCGCTTGGGAAGTACAAGTTGGCAACATATAGAGACAGTCCCTACCCAACAGTGGGCTCACAGATAATGATGCTGATATCATGCAGAAGGGCAAGCTCATGGTTTTGGACTTAATTAATTAATTAATGATGGCATTTGTTAAGCGCTTACTATGTGCAAAGCACTGTTCTAATCGCTGGGGGGATACAATGGGATCAAGTTGTCCCACATGGGGCTCACAGTCTTAATCCTCATTTTACAGATGAGGTAACTGAGACTCAGAGAAGTTAAGTGACTTGCCCAGTTCACACAGCAGACATGTGGCAGAGCTGGGATTCGAACCCATGACCTCTGACTCCAAAGCCCGGGCTCTTTCCACTGAGCCAAGCTGACTTCATGAGATGAGAAGTCTTGGTTTCCATATGTACAGAGAATTTCATGGTTGAAAAATTCATCTGGCATTTCACTTACTCTGCACGCCATTAGCACTCATTCATTCATTTGATCATATTTATTGAGCGCTTACTGCGTGCAATAAAGTACCAATGATTGAATTGCCTAGGTGAGGTATTTGTAAATGCTGAATTCAGTATGTTTTCTTAAGATTTCTTTAGATAGAAACCTCTGATAACTACAGTCCTTTCTTT
This sequence comes from Tachyglossus aculeatus, assembly GCF_015852505.1. Classification (NCBI taxonomy): domain Eukaryota; kingdom Metazoa; phylum Chordata; class Mammalia; order Monotremata; family Tachyglossidae; genus Tachyglossus; species Tachyglossus aculeatus. The sequence goes on from NC_052066.1 coordinate 43,820,419, forward strand.
ACCTGAAGGATTACCAAACCAACGATAATGACCAAGCAGTTGTTGAGATCTGCATTACTAGAATTACAACGGCCATTAGGGAAACTGAGTCGATTGAGAAGCATGGAAAGGCGCTTGTCACTCTTTGGGAATCCTGCTTAGAACACAATTTAAAGCCTTCAGGAAAAGATGAAGACACACCCCATGCAAAAATCGCATCTGATATTATGAGCTGTATCTTGCAGGTAAGAATACATTTTATCGTTTCAGCATTAATTTGGGTGGGTTGGGGGGATGGCGTTGATAACAGATTTGTAAGTGGAGAGTGCTTATACGATTGCCTTTGGATTCCTTTTTGTATTGCCACCACATTTTTAACTGTTTTCGTGTAAAATGAAGAAGTTCTTGGAACCATAACAGCCAAATAGATATTCTAGCCTGGGAACATCAGTTGTAAAATCTTACATTGCTACAGCCTCTAATACCCTAATACTGTTTTTCTGAAGAAGTAAAAGTCATCCAAAAAATAAAATAAAAGTTAGAGAAGCAGCGTGGCTCAGTGGAAAGAACGGGCTCTGGAGTCAGAGGTAATGGGTTCAAATCCCAGCTCCGCCAATTGTCAGCTGTGTGACTTTGGGCAAGTCACTTAACTTTGCTGTGCCTCAGTTACCTCATCTGCAAAATGGGGATTAAGACTGTGAGCCCCCCATGGGACAACCTTGTACCTCCCCAGCTCTTGGAACAGTGCTTTGCAAATAGTAAGCACTTAATAAATGCCATTATTATTATTATTATTATTATAAAAGTTGTAAAACTGGAGAAGAAGGCAGTAAATGATAGAGCCAGGAAGAGGTGTCATATTCAGTTTCCACATGTCCATTTCAAATATCTGATACATTGAAAGATAAACTTCCTCAACTTCCAAAAACTTTCCTACGTATATGGATTAGGCAGTTAAGCCTTATATAATAATAATAATAATAATAATAATAGCATTTATTAAGCACTTACTACGTGCAAAGCACTGTTCTAAGCGCTTATATCTAAAACACAGAAGATTTGAGGATCAACCCATCGATCAATCAATCAGTGGTATTTGTGGGGTGCTTACTATGTGCAGAGCCTCAAACTAAGCACTTGGGAGAGTAAAATTCAGTAGAGTTGGTAGACATGTTTCCTGCCCTCAAGGACTTTACAGTCTAGTTGGGAGGCAGACATTAAAATAAATTACAGGTAGGAGAAGCAGCAGAGTATAAGGCTATGTATATAAATGCTGTGTGGCTGGCGGTTGAGTGAATATCAGAGTTTTTATTGGGTACAGACCCAAGTTCATAAGTGATAGTGATACAAAAGGGAGGGCCGATAGGATGGGGAAGTTAGGGGTTGATGCTAACCTCTTGTCCACATCCTGCCTCTGGCCAGGAATGCCCTCCATCTTCATATCTGACCGACTTTCATTCTCTCCACCTTCAAAGCCTCAGTGCATCTAGCTTAATTTCAATGTTATTTTATTTTATTTATTTTATTTTATTTCTGTTACAACCACTGCCTTGAATTCCTCAACGCCAACTCTCTCCTTGACCCCCTCCAATCTGGCTTCCGTCCCCTACATTCCACCAAAACTGCCCTCTCAAAGGTCACCCATGACCTCCTGCTTGCCAAATCCAATGGCTCCTACTCTATCCTAATCCTCCTCAACCTCTCAGCTGCCTTCAACACTGTGGACCACCCCCTTCTCCTCAACACGCTATCCAACCTTGGCTTCACAGACTCCGTCCTGTCCTGGTTCTCCTCTTATCTCTCTGGCCGTTCATTCTCAGTCTCTTTTGCAGGCTCCTCCTCCCCCTCCCATCCCCTTACTGTAGGGGTTCCTCAAGGGTCAGTTCTTGGTCCCCTTCTGTTCTCTATCTACACTCACTCCCTTGGTGACCTCATTCGCTCCCACTGCTTCAACTATCATCTCCACGCTGATGACACCCAAATCTACATCTCTGCCCCTCCTCTCTCTCCCTCCCTCCAGGCTGGTGTCTCCTCCTGCCTTCAGGACATCTCCATCTGGATGTCTGCCCGCCATCCAAAACCCAATATGTCCAAGACTGAACTCCTTATCTTCCCTCCCAAACCCTGCCCTCTCCCTGACTTTCCCATCACTGTATACAGCACTACCAGCCTTCCCGTCTCACAAGCCCGCAACCTTGGTGTCATCCTCGACTCCGCTCTCTTGTTCACCCCTCACATGCAATCTGTTGCCAACTTTACTTCCCAAGCGCTTAGTACAGTGCTCTGCACACAGTAAGCGCTCAATGAATACGATTGATTGATCTGTCACCAGAACCTGCTGGTCTCACCTCGGTAACATCACCAATATCTGCCCTTTCCTCTCCATCCAAACCGCTACCCTGCTGGTTCAATCTCTCATCCTATCCCTACTTGATTACTGCATCAGCTTTCTCTCTGATCTCCCATCCTCCTGTTTCTCCCCACTTCAGTCTATACTTCACTCTGCTGCTGCCCGGATTATCTTTCTACAGAAATGCTCTGGGCATGTTACTCCCCTCTTCAAAATTCTCCAGTGGCTACCAGTCAACCTACCCATAAGGCAAAAACTTCTCACTCTTGACTTCAAGGTTGTCCGTCACCTCGCCCCCTCCTACCTCACCTCCCTTCTATCCTTCTACAGCCCAGCCTGCACCCTCTGCTCCTCTGCCGTTAATCTCCTCATTGTGCCTCGTCCCGCCATCGACCCCCGGCCCACGTCCACCCCCTGGCCTGGAATGCCCTTCCTCTGCACATCCGCCAAGCTAGCTCTCTTCCTCCCTTCAAAGCTCTACTGAGAGCTCACCTTCTCCAGAAGGCCTTCCCAGACTGAGCCCCCTCCTTCCTCTCCCCCTCCCCATCCCCCCGCCCTACCTCCTTCCCCTCCCCACAGCACCTGTATATATGTTTGTACAGATTTATTACTCTATTTTACTTGTACATATTTACTATTCTATTTATTTTATTTTGTTAATATGTTTTGTTTTGTTGTCTGTCTCCCCCTTCTAGACTGTGAGCCCATTGTTGGGTAAGGACTGTCTCTACATGTTGCCAACTTGTAATTCCCAAGCACTTAGTACAGTGCTCTGCACACAGTAAACACTCAATAAATACCATTGAATGAATGAATGAATATTTATTCTGATGACTTGACACCTGTCCACATGTTTAGTTTTGTTGTCTGTCTCCCCTGTCTAAACTGTGAGCCCATTGTTGGGTAGGGACCGTCTCTATATGTTGCCAACTTGTACTTCCCAAGCACTTAGTACAGTGCTCTGCATGCAGTAAGCACTCAATAAATATGAATGAATGAATGAATGAATATTTATTCTGATGACTTGACACCTGTCCACATGTTTAGTTTTGTTGTCTGTCTCCCCCTTCTAGACTGTGAGCCCATTGTTGGGTAGGGACTGTCTCCATATGTTGCCAACATGTACTTCCCAAGCGCTTAGTACTGTGCTCTGCACACAGGTAAGCGCTCAATAAATATGACTGACTGAATGAATGAATAAATCTCCTTAAAAAGGCTTTCCCCAACTAGATACTCATTTCCTTTTCTCCGCCTCCCGCTACATTACGATTGCACTTGGATTTGCACCTTTTATTCACCCCTCCCTCAGCCCCTATCCCTAATTTATTTATTTATATTGAAGAGTAGCATGGCATAATGGACACAGCATGGGCTTGAGAGTCAGGAGGTCATGGGCTCTATTCCCGGCTCTGCCACTTGTCTGCTGTGTGACCTTGGGTAAGTCACTTCACTTCTTTGTGCCTTAGTTACTCCATCTGTAAAATGGGGATTGAGACTGTGAGCCCAAACTTGGGACAGCGACTGTGTCCATCCCGATTTGGTCGTATCCACCTCAGTGTTTAGAACAGTGCCTGGAACATAGTAAGCGCTGAACATATACCATAATTATTATTATTAATGTATGTCTCCCCCTCTAGACTGTAAGCTCACTGTGGGCAGGGAACATGTCTACCAACTCTGTAATATTGTACTTTCACAAGTGCTTAGTAGAGTTCTCTGCCCATAGTAAGTGCTCAATAAATGTAATTAATTGAGTGGAAAAAGGTGGGAGGAACTATTTTTTAGAAAAAAATGGTGCAGGTATAAGTATAAAAAACAAACTGGAGAGAAAAGAGACTGAAGTCAGGGACACCAGAAAGGAGGCTGAAGCAGTAGTCAAGGTGGGAAATGATAATTCCTTGGATCAACATGGTAGCAATTTGGATGGAGAGGACGGGGCAGATTCTAATTATGTTGTGAAGGAAGAACTGGCAGGATTTGATCAGAGACTGAATATAAGTGTTGAATGAAAGAGATGAGTCGAGGATAATGCCAAACTTACAGGCTTGTGAGGCAGGAAGAATGGTGGTGTTGTCTTCAGTGATGGCGAAGTAGGTGGAGGGAAAAGTTTTGGGTGGGAAGATGAGTTCTGTTTTGTACACGTTCAAATTGAGGTGTCAATGGGTCATCCAAGTAGAGGTGGTAGTTAAAGCCGTGGGAGAGAATGAGTTCTCCAAGGGAGAGGGTGTAAATGGAGAATAGAAGGGAACCAGAACTGAGTCTTGAGGGGCACATACAATTATGGGATGGGAAGAAGAGGATTAACTAATGCTAACCTTTAGGTCCTGAAATTTTCTTTTTTTTGAAGGGGAAGGAGAAAAGGTTCAGAAATGCACTTCCTGGCATCATGCAGAAATGTACAACCAATTTCTAGACTGTGAACCCATTGTTGGGTAGGGACCATCTCTATGTGTTGCCGATTTGTACTTCCCAAGGTCTTAGTACAGTGCTCTGCACACAGTAAGCGCTCAATAAATACGATTGAATGAATGAATAGCTATTTTTTAAAATATGCTATAAAACAACTTCCCTGATTAAAACTCTTCTCCGTGTCTCCTGATTTTTAGAAAGACCATATGCCCAAGTCAAACTGGATGTGATTCAAGAAAGATAACATACTGTGGTCGTTACTGTTTTTTGAAATCATAACTCTTATTAATTTTCTTAGGATTCCAGAGTCAATCGTACATGCCAGAGGACAAGCAATTGATGCTAATTGAGTGAGCCCCTACGTTCCCTCATCCGGGCCTTGACACCTCATAGAAGGATTGGTGTGGATTGGATTACACAATTTTCATTTTTCTGTTACCCATCCAGAGGCGTGGATGTGTTTCACTGTTAGAAATCAATCATTACCATGCCTCCCACCCTCCCCAGAATAAGGAGCTGAGATTTTCCCTGGCCTCAAGTCCGGGTGGGCAGAGGCAGGGAGACCCTCTGGAGGAGATCAGAAAGAGGGCAGAGATAGAAAGGTCTGGGTGTGCGGGACAAAAAGAGGATGGAAAACAGAGAAGCAGCATGGCCTAGTGGGTAGAGCGCAGGCCTAAGAGTCAGGAGGTCATGGGTTCTAATCCCAGCTCCAAAACTTGTCTGCTATGTGATCTTGGGCATGTCACTTCACTTCTCTGAGCCTCAGTTACCTCATCTGTAAAATGGGGATTGAGACTGTGAGCCCTATATGGGACAGGTACTGTGTCCAACCTGATTTGCTTGTATCCACCCCAGCGCTTAGTACAGTGCCTGGGACATAGTGAGCGCTTAACAAATACCATAATTATTATTTATTATCATTAAATACAGATAGGAATGGGAGAGGAAAATGAGAAGAAGAAAAAGAAAGGAGAAGAAAGATATTTTTAGTGCCCAGTGTCACTCTACCTCAACTCCCATCGATGAGTTAAATGGTTTTGAGGTGGTGCCCATGTTTACATTTGGGAGGGGGGAACTCAGAGTTTTAAGTGGGTTCATCATGGATCCCACTCAGAAAACTTCTTATTTGGGTTGAATTAGGCCTACTTATGCACAATGGGCATATGGAGTCATTACATTATGCCACATACCTTAAGGTATATGCTATATACTGTAACGTCCTTAATGGACATGACATCACGAGTTTCACCATGCCCAATATTTTTGAGTGACCACAAAGAGGTAGGTTGGAAGCATGGACTCCTTGTCCCAACCAGCCCGGTATTAAAGTAATCCAACAAAAACTCAGGATTTTACTCAACACTCTAACTTACCGCTCTTCTGACTCTTTTTGTTCAGTGTTATTTACTGAGCACCCAGAATTTGTGTCCAGCGTGGCTCAATGGAAAGAGCACGAGCTTGGGAGTCAGAGGTCATGGGTTCAAATCCCAGCTCTGCCAATTGTCAGCTGTGTGACTTTGGGCAAGTCATTTAACTTCTCTGTGCCTACGTTACCTCATCTATAAAATGGGGGTGAAGACTGCGAGGCCCACATGGGACAATCTGATCACCTTTTATCCTCCCCAGTGCTTAGAACAGTGCTTTGCACATAGTAAGCACTTTAACAAATGCCATCATTATTATTATGAAATACTGTATTAAACACTTGGGAGAAAACAAGATACACAATTACCACCCTCCAGAAGGTTATAATCTAAATGGGTGAACAGAGAGAACAAATTGTGTACAATCGTGGAAGCAGGAGAAAGAACAAGAACATATCAGGGAATAGTACAAACACATTAGAATGAGATGGCAAAAATATTGAATAGTTAAAATTAAAATATACTTATCTATAAAATGCAGGGTGGGAATGAAGTATGCTAGTACTAAGGGGTGTGTTGGATTGAAATGATTGGGATGTTGGGAATTAGAAACAGCATGGTGTGGTGGATAGAGGATAGACCTGAGAGTCAGAAGGTCCTGGGTTCTAAATCCTGGCTCCTCCATTTGGCTGCTGTGTGACCTTGGGCAAGTCACTTGACTTCTCTGTGCCTCAGTTACCTCATCTGTAAAATGGAGATTGAAACTGTGAGCCCTACATGGAACAGGGATTGTATCCAAACCAATTTGCTTGTATCCACCCCAGCACTTAGTACGGTGCCTGGCATATTCATTCATTCATTCATTCATTCATTCATTCATTCGTATTTATTGAGCACTTACTGTGTGCTGAGCACTGTACTAAGTGCTTGGGAAGTACAAGTCGGCAACATATAGCGATGGTCGCTAACCAACAACGGGCTCACAGTCTAGAAGGGGGAAGTAAGTATAGTGAGCATTTAATAATAATGATGGCATTTGTTAAGTGCTTACTATGTGCAAAGCATTGTTCTAAGCGCTGGGGGGATACAAGGTGATCAGGTTGTCCCACGCGGGGCTCACAGTCTTAATCCCCATTTTACAGATGAGGTAACTGAGGCTCAGAGAAGTTAAGTGACTTGCCCAAGGTCACACAGCAGACATGTGGCAGAGCCGGGATTCAAACCCATGACCTCTGACTCCAAAGCCCATGCTCTTTCCACTGAGCCATGCTGCTTCTACAAATACTACAATTATTATACGTCCTCTATGAGGTGGGATGATCTTGCTATTGCCTTCGACTTATCTCTCTCATTCAACTCACATCTTCGGCCGGTCCCCAAATTCTGTTGGTTCTACCTTCACAATACCTCTAGACACCACCTCTCCTCTCCATCCAAACTACTACCATGCTGATCCAAGCACTTATCATTTTCCCCCCTGATTACTGTATCAGCTTCCTTGCTGACCTCCCTGCCTTCCGCCTCTCTCCTCTCCAGATCTGCTGCCCAGATCATTTCAGTCAAAAAACTCTTAGTCCACATCTCCCCTCTCCTCACAAATCTCCCATAGTTGCCCATCCAATTCCATATGAAAAGAGGAGCAGCGTGGCTCAATGGAAAGAGCACGGGCTTTGGAGTCAGAGGTTGTGGGTTTAAATCCCAGCTCTGCCAACTGTCAGCTGTGTGACTTTGGGCAAGTCACTTAGCTTATCTGTGCCTCAGTTACCTCATCTGTAAAATGGACACTAAGACTGTGAGCCCCCTGTGGGACAACCTGATCACCTTGTATCCTCCCCAGGGCTTAGAACAGTGCTTTGCACAAGTAAGTGCTTAATAAATGCCATTATTATTATTATTATTATCATTATTATTATATGAAGCAGAAACTCCTTTCCATTGACTTTAAAACCCTCAATCAGCTATTTCATCTACTGTATCTCCCTTATCTCATTCATTCATTCATTCGTTCATTCATTCGTATTTATTGAGAATTTACTGTGTGCAGAGTACTGTACTAAGCACTTAGGAGAGTGCAACATAACAACAGACACATTCCCTGCTCTCAGTGAGCATAGAGTCCAGAGGATCTCCTACGACAAATCAATCCACACACTTCATTCCTCTAGCACCAATTTACTCAGTGTACCTTGATCTTAATTTTCTCGCTCCCAACTCTTTCCGCACATCCTCCTCCTAGACTGGGACTTTCATTCATTCATTCAGTCATATTTATTGAGCACTTACTGTGTGCAGAGCACTGGACTAAGCGCTTGGAAAGTACAATTTAGCAACAGAGACAATCCCTGCCCACAGTGGGCTCACAGTCTAGAAGGGGGGAGACAGACATCAAAACAAGGAAACAGGCATCAATAGCATCAATATAAATAAATAGAATTATATATATATATGTAATAAACCCATCAAAACAAGTAAACAGGCATTAATATAAATAGAATTATAGACATGCACATATACACAAGTGCTGTTGTGGGGGTAGAGCAAAGGGAGTGAGTCAGTGCGATGGGAGAGGAGGAGCTGAGGAAAAGGGGGCTTAGTCTGGGAAGGTCTCCTGGAGGAGGTGAGCCTTCGTAGGGCTTTGAAGGAGGGAAGTGTGATTGTTTGACTTTCTTCCCCATCACACCTAATAGACCACAACTCTGCCCCATATTCAAAGCCCTACTAAAAATCACATGTCTTCCAAGAGGTTTTCCCTGACTAGATGTCTTGAACGAGTTCTCTACATGTGCTGCCTTGAATTCCTCAACACGAACTCTCTCCTCGACCCCCTCCAGTCTGGCTTCCATCCCCTACATTCCATGGAAAACTGCCCTCTCAAAGGTCACCAATGACCTCCTGCTTGCCAAATCTAACGGCTCATACTCTGTCCTAATCCTCCTCGACCTCTCAGCTGCCTTCGACACTGTGGACCACCCCCTTCTCCTCAACACGCTATCTGACCTTGGCTTCACAGACTCCGTCCTCTCCTGGTTCTCCTCTTATCTCTCTGGTTGTTCATTCTCAGTCTCTTTTGAAGGCTCCTCCTCCCCCTCCCATCCTCTTACTGTGGGGGTTCCCCAAGGTTCAGTGCTTGGTCCCCTTCTGTTCTCGATCTACACACATTCCCTTGGTGACCTCATTCGCTCCCACGGCTTCAACTATCATCTCTACGCTGATGACACCCAGATCTACATCTCCGCCCCTGCTCTCTCCCCCTCTCTCCAGGCTCGCATCTCCTCCTGCCTTCAGGACATCTCCATCTGGATGTCTGCCCGCCACCTAAAACTCAACATGTCCAAGACTGAACTCCTTGTCTTCCCTCCCAAACCCTGCCGTCTCCCTGACTTTCCCATCTCTGTTGACGGCACTACCATCCTTCCCGTCTCACAAGCCCGCAACCTTGGTGTCATCCTCGACTCCGCTCTCTCATTCACCCCTCACATCCAAGCCGTCACCAAAACCTGCTGGTCTCAGCTCCGCAACATTGCCAAGATCCGCCCTTTCCTCTCCATCCAAACTGCTAGCCTGCTCGTTCAAGCTCTCATCCTATCCTGTCTGGACTACTGCATCAGCCTTCTCTCTGCTCTCCCATCCTCATGTCTCTCCCCACTTCAATCCATACTTCATGCTGCTGCCTGGATTGTCTTTGTCCAGAAACGCTCTGTGCATGTTACTTCCCTTCTCAAAAATCTCCAGTGGCTACCAATCATTCTGCACATCAGGCAGAAACTCCTCACCCTGGGCTTCAAGGCTGTACATCACCTCACCCCCTCCTACCTCACCTCTCTTCTCTCCTTCTCCAGCCCAGCCTGCCCCCTCTGCTCCTCTGCTGCTAATCTCCTCACCGTGCCTCATTCTCACCTGTCCCGCAATAGACCCCCGGCCCACATCATCCCCCGGGCCTGGAATGCCCTCCCTCTGCCCACCCGCCAAGCTAGCTCTCTTCCTCCCTTCAAGGCCCTACTGAGAGCTCACCCCCTCCAGGAGGCCTTCCCAGACTGAGCCCCTTCCTTCTTCTCCCCCTCGTCCCCCTCTCCATCCCCCCATCTTACCTCCTTCCCTTCCCCACAGCACCTGTATATTTGTGTATATGTTTGTACATATTTATTACTCTATTTATTTATTTTACTTGTACATATCTATTCTATTTATTTTATTTTGTTACTATGTTTGGTTTTGTTCTCTGTCTCCCCCTTTTAGACTGTGAGCCCACTGTTGGGTAGGGACTGTCTCTATATGTTGCCAACTTGTACTTCCCAAGTGCTTAGTACAGTGCTCTGCACACAGTAAGTGCTCAATAAATACGATTGATGATGATGATGATAGATGCTCACTTCCCCCATTTTTCCTCCTATGTCACTTTCCTTATTTGTCCTTTCTTCTGCATTGACTATGAACCCATCTGTAGCCCTTAGAAATCTGATTTTCACCCAACCTCACAGCACTTATGTACATATCCCTCTGTAATTTATTTTGATGCCTGTCTCTCCCTTCTAGTCCATAAAAATCCCTTGTGGGTAGACATGATACCACAAGGATCATGTCTACCTTCTCTATTGTATTGTACTTGCCCAAAAGCTTAGTATGGTGCTCTGCGTAGAGTGAGCCATTAATAAATTCCATTGATTGATTGATCATTTTTAGGAGATATTAGTAATTGAGAGGAGCTGGACTAGCAGATTCGGTAGGGGAGATAGTTCCAGGCAGGGGAAACAGCATGGACAAAGGATCAGAAATGAGAAACTCAAAGGTAAAGTATAGTTTGGGTTTTTTTTTTTTTTGGTATTTGTTAAGCATTTACTATGTGCCAAATACTGTTCTATGTACTGGAGGTAGATACAAGGTTATCAGGTTGTCCCATGTGGGGCTCACACTTTTAATCCCCATTTTACAGTTGAGGTAACTGAGGCACAGAGAAGTTAAGTGACTTGCCCAAGGTCACACAGCAGACAAGTGGCGGAGCCAGGATTAGAAGCCACATCCTCTGACTCCCAAGTCTGTGCTTTTTCCACTAAGCCATGCTGCTTCTCTTAGTTAGAAGTGAGTTAAATAGCTAGCAGGTGAATTGAGGGGAAGCAAACAATGAGATATGAAATGGGGAAACCTGATGGAAAACTTTGCATCCAGTGGTGAGAAGTTTCTACTTTGATACCAGAAGAAGGTGGGTAGTTTGAGAGATTTGAGAGAAAAATGACTATACTAATTTGTTGTATCTATCCCAGCATTTAGCACATGGTAAGCACTTATTAGATGCCACAATTATTAGCATTAAAAGTAGAGAGGGGAATACCAAGCGATAGGATGATTACCTAGATAGCAATGTGAAGTAGAAACCATAAGTAGGGAGACCAGTGAGTGGCTCAATACAAGTCTAGTGGTAATATGTTGGGTTTGGACTTTCAGGGTGAAGGGGAAGAATGTTTATTTGTGATGCACTGTGGTGGAAAAACTGGCATATTCTATAGTTGGAGAGTAGAAGAGTTGAGAATGACACCAAGTAGGTGAGCTTCTGAGACACGGAGAATGATGGTGGCATCATTTATAAATTTAGTAGTTTAGAACCTTAATAATAATAATAATGATGATAATAATGGCATTTGTTAAGTGCTTTCTATGTACAAAACACTGTTCTAAGCGCTGGGGGGGATACAAGGTGATCACATTGTCCCACGTGGGGCTCACAGTCTTAATCCCCATTTTACAGATGAGGTAACTGAGGCTCAGAGAAGTTAAGTGACTTGCCCAAGGTCACACAGCAGACACATGGGGAAGCCGGTATTAGAACCCATGACCTCTGACTCCCAAGCCCGTGCTCTTTCCACCGAGCCATGCTGCTTCTCAGTAAGTAACCTCAGTAAGAGAAGTGTAGGGGGGGGTCACAGAAAATAATATTCTAGGAGACCCATAGTTAGAAGGGGGGTTAGGAGGTGAGTGGGTTTATGATGGAAGAGAAGTTTGGTTTTAATCATACTGAATTTGAGGCAATGGAGGGTTAGCCAAGTGCAGGTGTTCAGAAGGTAGAAAGAAAAGTGGGATTGTAGTTTGTCAGAGGTTGGAGCTGGAAAGATAGATTTGGAAGGAAAGAGAAGCAGCACATCCTAATGGATACAGCACGGACCTGGGATTCAAAAGGACCTGGGTTCTAATCCCAGCTCCGCCACTTGTTTGGGATTAACTGGGATTAATTGTACAATTACCTCATCTTTTAAAATGGGGATTAAGGCTGTGAGTCCTACGTGGGACATAGACTGTGTCCAACCTGATTACCTTGTATCTACCCCAGTACTTAGTACTGTGCCTGTCACATAATAAGTGTTCAACAAACACAATAAAAAAAAATCTCAAATTGGTTTCCCAAGAGTGTGAGTTTAGTAAGAGAAGTGTAGGGGTCACAGAAAATAATCTTCTAGGAGACCCACAGTTAGAAGGTGAGAGGTAGAAATGGAACCACTGAATGAGACTGAGAAGCTTGGAAACATAGGAGGAGAGCCAAGAGAGTACCATATGGGTCAAATCAAGATCTGATAGTGTTTGAGGAAGGAGGGAGAGGTTTCAGTTTCCAGGGCAACAAGAGAGGTCAGGAAGGATTAAGACTGCCTGAAAAGTCTAACAGTAACATGTTATGCTCAAGGTTTTGGGGATTACTAATAGCGATAGTAATAATAATAATAATGACATTTGTTAAGCACTTACTATGTGCAAAGCACTGTTCTCAGTGCTGGGGGCATACAAGGTGACCAGGTTGTCCCACGTGGGGCTCACAATCAATTCCCATTTTGCAGATGAGGTAACTGAGGTACAGAGAAGTTAAGTGACTTGCCCAAAGTCACACAGCTGATAAGTGGTGGATCCGGGATTAGAATTTATGACCTCTGGCTCCCAAGCCCATGCTCTTTCCACTAAGGTTGGAGATTTTAACATTGGATTGACTTTGGAATACCTTTTAAAAATTATTTGTATGCCTTGTTTTGTTCATTCCAATTTCAACATTCTGGGAAGTGGCCCAAGAGTTCATTTTACAGTGTAAATATCTACCTGAAGCCCAAATTGGTGCGAATCTAATCCAGAAATGTAATTCTTGGCATCAGTAAAACAGGGTTGGCAGTTCTCACTTTATATGCAGGTAAACTTCACTGTAACATTTACTTTGTTTTCTAGGTATATGGTACTGACTTCACCCTATCAGTTCAAATTTGTCTTTTGTGTGGCAAGCCTCCCTTCACAAATGTGCCAATGTGGCTATATGTGTATATGTCCGTGTTTTCATATATGCACACACACACGTTTCCCCCCGCCCCCCTCCCCCCGGCTACATTCCCATTCTAACCTGTGCCTAGAAGCTGCCTTACTGGCTCTGCAGGAGAATGATCTGGAAGCCACCCCCGTGAAACAGGAGCACTTTGTGAAATCCCTAGTGAACGTGTGACCGTCAGTGCGCCAGAAAGACTTGGATTTTTATGAAGGCTTATTTAGAAAACAAGAATTACTCTCTGATTTAGAGAAGCTATAAAGACCACCCATCCATTATTTGGTCCTGTGGACTGCAACCTCACATTTGGATGGTTGACTTCTGTGTCCGGGCGATGACCCCAGTGTTCTGGGGCACTGTCCACGCATTCTTGTATCTGGGAAATGGCAATGTTTGCCAGCTTCTTTATAAAGGACCTTTAATTATCGTTTGACCGAAGGCTCTCCATCACCTTGCCCCCTCCTGCCTCACCTCCCTTCTCTCCTTCTACAGCCCAGCCTGCACCCTCTGCTCAAGCCTGAGTCTTTCGTGGAAGGACATCATCTTCAACTTTGACTTTAATTCAGATTCAGCAAGCTTAAACTAGAAACACTGCCTCCTTTTTCAACACAGTTTCTAATATTGTGGTGGAGGTTTTGTTCAACAATAAAACAAATCATTGAATCTTCAGATTTGCACATTATTAACTCTTACAACCTCCCCACGTGCCAGCCCCCGGCAATTCACTCCCATCTAATCCATCATCCCTTGTACCGTCCCCTTCTCCCCTGCACTGCCCCCTCCAACTTCAGCCTAGCGTGGCCCTTGGCACTTTGCAAAGCATTTGTCCCCTCCATTCTTCCCTCACCGATCGCCATCTTCAACCATTCACTTTCCAGTGGCTTCTTCCCAGTTGCTTTCAAACATGCTCATGTATCCCTTCTTCAAGAAACCCCTACCCTAGACCCAACAGCTCCCTCCTGTTACGCTGCATCTATGGGGTTAGGGAGGGATGAATGAAAGGTGCAAATCCATATCAAGGGCAATGCAAAAGGGAGTGGGAGATGGGAAAATAAGGGCCAAGTTGGGGAAGGCCTCTCTGGGGAGATGTGCTGTCAATAAGGCTTTGAAGGTTGGGGAGAATGATCATCTGTCGGATATGAAGAGTGAGGGCATTCCAGGCCAGAGGCAGGATGTGGGCGAGATGTTGGCAGCGAGATAGATGAGCTCGCGATACTGTGAATAGGTTGGCACTAGAGTGAAGCGTGCGGGCTGGGTCATAGTAGAAATCAGGGAGGTAAGATAAGGGGAAAAGATGATTGAGTGCTTTAGAGCTTATGGTAAGAAGTTTTCGTTTGATACCTTTGACAACTAAGCCCTCATTTCCCCTAGTCCCTCTCCCTACTGCCTCAGCTTTGCACTTGGATTTGTACCCTTCCACTCATGGCCCCACAGGATTTACGTACACATATAAATCAGTCGTATTTAGGAGAAGCAGCATGGCATATTGGATAAAGCGTGGGCCAGGAAGTCAGGAGGTTATGGGTTCTAATCCCGGCTCTGCCACTTTGCTGTGTGACCTTGGGTAAGTCACTTCACTTCTTTATGCCTCAGTTCACTCATCTGTAAAATGGGGATTGAGACTGTGAGCCCCACATGAGACAGGAACTGTGTCCAGTCCGATTTGCTTGTATCCACCCCAGCGTTTAATACAGTGCATGGCACAAAGTAAGCACTTAATACCTCCAAAAATTACATTTATTTTGCACTTACTGTGTGCAAAGCACTGTACTAAGCACTTGGGAGAGTACACTATGACAGACAAGCTCACCTACTCCAGGAGGCCTTCCCAGACTGAGCCCCACTTTTCCTCTGCTCCTCCTCCCATCCCCATCTCCCCAGTCCTTCCCTCTGCTCTACCCTCATCCCCACCCCACAGCCTTGTGTATATATGTGTATATTTATTATTCTATTTATTAATGATGTGTATATATAATTCTATTTATTTCTATTGATGCTATCAATGCCTGTCTACTTGTTTTGTTTTGTTGTCTGTCTCCCCCCTTCTAGACTGTGAGCCCGTTGTTGGGTAGGGATTGTCTCTGTTGCTGAATTGTACTTTCCAAGCGCTTAGTACATTGCTTTGCACACAGTAAGCGCTCAACAAATACGATTGAATGAATGATTGAATGAATAATCTCCTCACCGTGCCTCGTTCTCGCCTGTTCCGCCGTCGGCCCCTGGCCCACGTCATCCCCCTGGCCTGGAATGCCCTCCCTCTGCCCATCCGCCAAGCTAGCTCTCTTCCTCCCTTCAGGGCCCTACTGAGAGCTCACCTCCTCCAGGAGGCCTTCCCAGACTGAGCCCCCTCCTTCCTCTCCCCCTCGTCCCCCTCTCCATCCCCCCATCTTGCCTCCTTCCCTTCCCCACAGCACCTGTATATGTGTATATATGTTTGTACATATTTATTACTCTATTTTACTTGTACATATCTATTCTATTTATTTTATTTTGTTAATATGTTTGGTTTTGTTCTCTGTCTCCCCCTTCTAGACGGTGAGCCCACTGTTGGGTAGGGACTGTCTCTATATGTTGCCAAGTTGTACTTCCCAAGCGCTTAGTACAGTGCTCTGCACACAGTAAGGGCTCAATAAATATGATTGATTGATTGACTGATTCCCCACACATTTGTAGCAATTGGCAAAACGTAATGAGAACTCTGAAAATGAGCTACTCTTAAAAAGGTTTATTGACAAGGTAGAAGTAATGGAATTTTTAAAAAGCACACCATAAACATTCCTGAGATCAAAATTATTCAAAAAATAAATGTATTTGTGAGCATAATAATAATAATAATAATAAAAATAATAATGGAATTTGTTAAGCACTTACTATGTGCCAAGCACTGTTCTAAGCACTGGGGTAGATACAAGGTAATCAGGTTGTCTCACATGGGGCTCACAGTCTTAATCTCCATTTTACAGATGAGGTCACTGAGGCACAGAGAAGTTAAGTGACTAGCCCAAAGTCACACAGCAGACGTGGCAGAGGCAGGATTAGAATACATGACCTCTGACTACCAAACCCGCCCTTTTTCGACTAAGCCATGCTGCTTCCCATACCCATTGAGTTTTACAACTAATTTTGCCCCTTTTGAAAATGAGATCGAGTACCAGAGAAAAGGTTGGGTGCTATAAGTAAAATTGATTTGATATGTCTGTTGTATCTCCTCAATGCTTTATATCCTTTCTACCACAGCTTTTTGCACACAGTAATGCTCTTCTCTTACTGATATGCCTGTAGTTGCCTAGATACCTTTTCACATTGAAAGCCTTTGATAGTATTTCCTTCAGTGTCTATTATTGGATATAATCACTAATCATGTCATTTGAGCATTCCACATGCTGGTTTGCTGGGCAGTAAAGAGGAGGGAGAATGGGGATTGCAAATAAGTAAAACTGAAGCTAAAACTTTTGAAACTACATGTATTTTTCCTCAGCATACTTCCCTTGTCATTTAATCAATGACGATTTTTCAAAGAGCCAGAAATGATAACTTAGTGACCATAAGCAGTGTCTTGAATGCCTTATGATTTTGTTAATAATAATAATCATATCTCTGTGGCTTCCAAATTTTGCAGTCCTCCAGAATGCTCTTCTTTTGTGTCATCTGCCATATTTGAGGAAGGATTTCCAAGTATATTAAGATATGGTTGAAATTTTAGTCTAGTTTAGGTCCACATAAATTAAATTGATTTCCCCCGAGTCCCAAACATACACAGACACAGACACAGACACAGACACAGACACACACACACACACACACACACACACACACACACACACACACACACTCTCACTCACTGCCATGGGGAATTATAGCATTATCACAAATTTAGTTTCATTCTTCTAAACATAAAAATTCAACAATCCTAAATTATCCTTAAATCTGCTTATTCATTCTTTCAATCATATTTATTGAGCACTTACTGTGTGCAGAGCACTGTACTAATTGCTTGAACTCCTCCTCCTACCACGAATAATAATGTGGTGTTTGTTGAGCACTTTCTCTGTGCCAAGCACTGTACTAAGTGCAGGGGTAAATACAAAATAATCAGGCTCCACATAGTGCTCACAGCCTAAATAGAAGGGAAAACAGATATTGAATCCCTAATCTGCAGATGACGGAACTGAAACACCAAGAAGTGACTTATCCAAGGTCAAACAACGGACAGTGACAGAACTGTGATTAGAATCCAGGTCCTCTGACTGCTAGGCCCATGCTCTTTCTACTAAGCCACGCTGCTTCCTAAAAATTGTACAAATCCAGTCCTGTCCCCAATCAAACTTTTGTTATAATAGGTAGTCTCTGGTAAACATGACTTAGATTTTCTATATGAACTCCTCTTCCACGTTTCTCATATGGTATAGTGATCTAAAGATTACCACTTTCTCAATACATAGAAATCCGGGGCATTAGCATTCTGTCATATAGTTTGATGGCAGCTTTTAGAGTTATGTAAGATAATTTTATAATACCAAATGAGAAGACTTGATATTAAAAATGCAGTTATAGCCTCAGTCTTTTTGTCAGCATATGTGATAATATTTTCCTTGGTAGAATCCAAAGTGCATTCAACCTTTTAAAATCTGTGGCATTATTAATCCTTCTCAGTGTCAGGAAATCCAAATATTTGTAAGATTTATTCAGCTCCAAGGCTTCAACAGCAGAAACTCATCACCACTGGCGTTCAGACACTCAGTCAGCTCTCTCCCTCCTACTTACCCTTGCTCCTCCCCCATTACAACCCAAGCTACATGCTCTCTCAAATGTCAACCAACTCACTATGTCTCACTCTCATCTCTCAAGAGAAGCAGTGTTGCTCAGTGGATAGTGCCCAGGCCTTGTAGCAGATGACCTGGGTTTAATCTGCTCTGTGACCATGGGCAATTCATTTAACTGTCTGGGCTTCAGTTACTTCAGCTGTAGAATGAGGATTAAGACTGTGAGATTCATTCATTCGTTCATTCATTCATATTTATTGAGCACTTACTGTGTGCTGAGCACTGTACTAAGCACTTGGGAAGTTCAACAACATATAGAGGTGGTCCCTACCCAACAACAGGCTCACAGTCTAGAAAGGAATCCATGTGGAACATGGACTGTGTCCTCTCTGATTAGCTTATATCTACCCCAGCTCTTAGTACAGTGCCTGGCACATAATACGTACTTAACAAATACTATATAAAAAATTAACCTCTTACTCATAGCCTCTCTCTTGTTTGGAACTCATTCCCCATTGAAATCTGGAATACCACTACTCTTTTCATTTTCAAAGTCTTTCTACAGCCACATTGCCTCCAGGAAGCCTTCCCTGGCTAATCTTTCATCTCCCATGCTTCTTTCCTCCCTACTATTACTTTAGTACTTTTTCATCACTTGAATCCTAACCCCTTAAGCATTTAAGTACTCATCCCTCCACCACCCTGGCATAGATTTTAAGTATATAATTTTTAAAAATTTGCTTCCCCCTACCTAAAATTCATTTTAGCTTCATTGCCACCCTCTGGATTATAAGGTGCTTGAGGGCAGAGATAATGTCTAGCATCTCTATTGTACTGTATTCTCCCAATAATAATAATAATGATGGCATTTATTAAGCACTTACTATTTGCAAAGCACTGTTCTAAGCTCTGGGGAGGTTACAAAGTGATCAGGTTGTCCCATGGGGGCTTACAGTCTAAATCCACATTTTACGATGAGGTAACTGAGGCCCAGAGAAGTTAAGTGACTTGCCCAAAATCACACAGCTGACAATTGGCAGAGCCGGAAGTTGAACCCATGACCTCTGACTCCAAAGCCTATGCTCTTTCCACTGATCCGTGCTCTTCCTAAGTGTTTAGCACAGTGTTGGGTACATAGTAAGCACTATGTACATAGTAAGCACTCAATACCACTCAAGCACTCAATACCATTGATTGATTGTATCACCATTGATTGTAGAGAAGCAGCGTGGCTCAGTGGAAAGAGCCCGGGCTTTGGAGTCAGAGGTCATGGGTTCAAATCCCAGCTCCACCAACTGTCAGCTGTGTGACTTTGGGCCAGTCACTTAACTTCTCTGGGCCTCAGTTACCTCATCCGTAAAATGGGGATTCAGACTGTGAGCCCCCCGTGGGACAACCTGATCACCTTGTAACCTCCCCAGCGCTTAGAACAGTGCTTTGCATATAGTAAGCACTTAACAAATGCCATCATCATTATCACCTTTTCCCACCCACTTAGTTCAATGATTGTGACTTATAAAGAACCCTCCCGCCCCCCAGTAAATTATATTATTATTATTATTATTATTATATTATTTTGGTATTTGTTAAGCCCTTACTACATGTCAAGTGCAGTTCTAAGCCTGGGGCAAATACAAGTTAATCAGGTCAGGCACAGTTTCTGTCCCACAAGGGGCTCACAGTCTCAGAAGGAGGGCGAACAGGTATTTCATTCTCAGTTTAAAGTTAGGGAACTTTGCCCAAGCAACTTGACATAGGTCACACAGCAAGCAAGTGACAGAACTGGATTAGAACCAAGGTCCTGTGAATCCCAAGTCCGTGCTTGTTTCCCCTGACTATACTGCTTTCTACTCTTGAACGAAATTCCAACACTCCTTTTTTATTGGCATATTGCTTTTATTGTTTTTTTTCTTGTCATAAATTCTAGGAAAGTTTTTTGCTAACATTGGAAATCATTTTGATTTTTTTTCTTGGTTTTCATTATATGTGTTATCACTTTGAGTATGCAGTTGAGTTTTACATTTATATCATTCTTTCAATTAATTTAAGTTTGATTAATTCAATATAAGGCAAGTAACAATATAAGGGATTTTATTCAATCATTTACTTGATCAGTAGTGCTTTTTATAGTGTTAAACTCATCTTAGCTCTTTCCTCACTTTATTGATGCTTTTGTTGTAGTTTTCTCCAGTCTGGCTCACTCTTCAACTTCTGTCATCATTTATTTTTATGTTAAAGGGATTTTATAACTCATTTTTTTATGGCATTTATTCAGCACCTACTCTGTTCCAGGCACTATACTAAGCTTTGGGGTAGATATGTGATAATCAAGTTGAACACAGTCCCTGTCCTATTGGGCTCACAGTCTTAATCACCATTTTACAGATGAGGTAACTGAGGCGCAGAAATGTTAAGTGACTTGCCCAAGATCACACAGCAGACAAGTGGTGGAGCCAGGATTAGAACCCACATCCTCTGACTCCCAGTTCCATGCTCTTTCCACTGGACCACAGAGATTTCCATGCTGTAACAGCTGCACCTTAAACAGATTTTGGTTCATAAAAAGATCTGCTGTTTCTTAAGATAGAAACAACTTCGTTAATTCACATGATTTTGTAGGTGTCTACCTTTGGGATAATATGTTGTTTGATGTGTCAGGACTTTCAGATAGTCATTATGACTTGAAAATTGTGTTCTGCTATAGGGAACAATGGCAAAAGCTTTCATTCTTTCTTCCCTATTTTTATCGCTTCTTCCTTAATATGTGTTTCTTCATTGCTTAGAAATGTATATCTCCATCCACTGGTTAATCATCAAGATGGGCTTCACCTGTTTTTCTGTTGATGCTAATTATTCTATGATTAGTTAGTGATATTCATTTCAATCTCAGAAAGCAAGTTTCTTGTGAAAATGGTGTTGTCTCCTATCTCCTACATTCTGGTAAGCTAAATCTTAATAATTCAGGATATATCATGACAATGATACACCCATACTCATGTCTGTTGACCCTTTATAATAATAATTGCTATTGTGGTATTTGTTAAGCGCTTAGTATGTGCCAGTCACTTTACTAAGCACTGGGGTGGATACAAGTAAATTGGACACAGTCCTTGTCCCAGGCAGGGCTCACATTCTCCATTCCCATTTTACAGATAAGGTAACTGAGGCACAGAAAAGTGAAGTGACTTGCCCAAGGCCACCTAGCAGACAAATGGTGGAGCTGGGATTAAACCTTCCCAGACCCGTGCTCTAACCACGCTCGCATCTCCTCCTGCCTTCAGGACATCTGCATCTGGATGTCTGCCCACCATCTAAACCTCAACATGTCCAAGACTGTACTCCTTGTCTTCCCTCCCAAACCCTGCCCTCTCCCTGACTTTCCCATCACTGTTGACGGCACTACCATCCTTCCTGTCTCACAAGCCCGCAACCTTGGTGTCATCCTCGACTCCACTCTCTCATTCACCCCTCACATCCAATCCATCACCAAAGCCTGCCGGTCTCACCTCCGCAATATTGCCAAGATCCGTCCTTTCCTCTCCATCCAAACTGCTACCCTGCTCGTTCAAGCTCTCATCCTATCCCGTCTGGATTACCGCATCAGCCTCCTCTCCGATCTCCCATCCTCCTGTCTCTCCCCACTTCAATCCATACTTCACGCCGCTGCCCGGATCGTCTTTGTCCAGAAACGCTCTGGGCAGGTTACTCCCTTCCTCAAATATCTACAGTGGCTACCAATCAACCTACGCATCAGGCAAAAACTCCTCACCCTCGGCTTCAAGGCTGTCCATCACCTCGCCCCCTCCTACCTCACCTCCCTTCTCTCCTTCTACAGCCCAGCCCGCACCCTTCACTCCTCTGCCGCTAATCTCCTCACCATGCCTGGTTCTTGCCTGTCCCACCATCGACACCCAGCCCACGTCACCCCTCTGGCCTGGAATGCCCTCCCTCTGCCCATCTGCCAAGCTAGCTCTCTTCCTCCCTTCAAAACCCTACTGAGAGCTCACCTCCTCCAGGCGGCCTTCCCACACTGAGCCCCCTCCTTTGTCTCCCCCTCCTCCCCCTCCCCATCCCCTCCGCCTTACCTCCTTCCCCTCCCCATAGCACCTGTATATATGTATATGTGTTTGTATGTATTTATTACTCTATTTATTTATTTTACTTGTACATATTTATTCTATTTATTTTATTTTGTTAATATGTTTTGTACTCTCTCCCCCTTCTAGACTGTGAGCCCACTGTTGGGTAGGACCGTCTCTATATGTTGCCAACTTGTACTTCCCAAGCGCTTAGTAGTGTGCTCTGCACACAGTAAGCGCTCAATAAATACGATTGAATGAATGAATGAATGAATGAATGAATGCTGCCTCCAACGCACTGTCTTGCCTGTTCTGGCCTAGTCAAGACCCAGCTTCCTTAAAGCAAAATAATTTAAGCAGTTGCAACTTACTGATCTTGGATAGCAGGTATCCACCTTCCTCATATTCCTTCACCTTCCATTTTTCTTTTCCCGGATGTGGTGATTCCAAATTCCATTATGAGCATCCATGATGTTAGAGTTACAAGAGTCCTGCTAACCCCCTCTGCTACCTTACCTGACACTTGTAAGGAAATGAAATCCTTAAGGATGTAGAGTTGGCTTTCTGTGATGAAGTTATTACTTGTTCCCTGAGGAAAGGGAGAATGTGCTACCATAAACTGGATACAGCATTGTCCTGGGAGTCAGAAGTCGAAATACAAGCAAATCAGGTTGGACACAGTCTCTGTCCCATATGTGGCTCACATTCTCTATCCCTATTTTACAGAGGAGGTAATTGAGGCACAGAGAAATGAAGTGACTTGCCCAATCTTAAACAGCTTAACAAGTGGCAGAGCCAGGATTAGAACCCATGTCCTTCTGGCTCCCAGGCCTGGGTGATTAGGTTGTCCCATGGGGGGCTCACAGTCTTAATCCCCATTTTACAGATGAGGTAACTGAGGCCCAGAGAAGTTAAGCAGCGTGGCTCAGTGGAAAGAGCACGGGCTTTGGAGTCAGAGGTCATGGGTTCGAATCCCAGCTCTGCTACATGTCTGCTGTGTGACCTTGGGCAAGTCACTTAACTTCTCTGAGCCTCAGGTACCTCATCTGTAAAATGGAGATTGACTGTGAGCCCCACGTGGGACAACCTGATCATGTTATATCCCCCAGCGCTTAGAACAGTGCTTTGCACATAGTAAGTGCTTAACAAATGCCATCATTATTATTATTAAAAGTGATTTGCCCAAAGTCACACAGCTGACAATTGGCGGAGCTGGGATTTGAACCTATGACCTCTGACTCCAAAGCCCGTGCTCTTTCCACTGAGCCATGCTGCTTCTCAATAATAATGGTATTTGTTAAGTGCTTATTATGTGCCAAGCACTGTTCTAAGCACTGGGGTGGATACGGGGTAATCAGGTTGTCCCACGTGGGGCTCACACTTTTAATCCCCATTTTACAGATGAGGGAACTGAGGCACAGAGAAGTGACTTGCCCCAAGTCACACAACAGACAAGTGGAGGAGCCAGGATTAGAGCCCAGGTCCTCTGGCTCCCAAGCCCGGGCTCTTGCCACTAAGCCATGCTGCTTCATTCTCAATCTTCTTTGCTGGCTCCTCTTCTGCCTCCCACCCCCTAACTGTGGGGATCCCTCAAGGTTCAGTTTTGGGTCCCCTTCTATTCTCTATCTTCACCCACTCAGAGAATTAATTTCCTCACATGGTTTCAACTACCACCTCTATGGGGATGATACCCAAATCTACATCTCTCTCTCCCTCTCTGCAGTCTCACATTTCCTCCTGCCTTCAAGACATCTCTATGCGGATGTCTTCCTGTCACTTCAAACTGAACATGTTTAAAACAGAGCTTCATTTTCTCACCCATATCCTGTCCTCCCCCTGACTTTCCCATCACCGTTGATGGCATCATCATTCTTCCTGTCTCACAAGCCTTGGTGTTATCCTTGACTCCTCTCTCTAATTCAACATATATATTCAATCCGTCTCTAAATACCATCAGTTGACCTTCATAACAGTGCTAAAATAGAAACGCTCTGGGCATGACACCCACCTCCTCAAAAATCTCCAGTGGTTGCCTATCAACCTTCACATGAAGTAAAAACTCCTCACTATTGGCTTCAAAGCTCTCCATCACCTTGCCCCCTCCTACCTCACCTCCCTTCTCTCCTTCTACAGCTCCTCTGCCGCTAATCTCCTCATGGTGCCTCGTTCTTGCCTGCCCCGCTATCAACCCCTGGCCCACATCCTACCTCTGGCCTGGAATGCCCTCACTCTTCACATCCACCAAACTAGCCCTCTTCTCCCCTTCAAAGCCCTACTGAGAGCTAGCCTCATTCATTCATTCATTCACTCATTCATATTTATTGAGCGCTTACTGTGTGCAGAGCAGTGTACTAAGCGCTTGGGAAGTACAAGTTGGCAAAATATAGAGATGGTCCCTAGCCAACAACAGGCTCACAGCCTAGAAGGGGGAGACAGACAACGGAACAAAACATGTGGACAGGTGTCAAGTCATCAAAATAAATAGAAGTAAAGCTAGATGCACATCATTAACAAAACAAATAGAATAGTAAATATGTACAAGTAAAATAAATAGAGTAATAAATCTGTACAAACATTTGTACAGGTGCTGTGGGGAGGAGAAGGAGGTAGGGTGGGGGGATGGGGAGGAGGAGAGGAAAAAGGGGGCTCTGTCAGGGAAGGCTTCCTGGAGGAGGTGAGCTCTCAGTAGGGCTTTGAAGGGAGGAAGAGAGCTAACTCGGTGCATGGGTGGAGGGAGGGCATTCCAGGCCAGGGGGAGGAGGTGGGCCAGGGGTCAACGGTGGGACAGGCAAGAACGAGGCATAGTGAGGAGATTAGCGGCAGAGGAGCGGAGGGTGAGGGCTGGGCTGTAGAAGGAGAGAAGGGAGGTGAGGTAGGAGGGGGCGAGGTGATGGGGAGCCTTGAAGTCGAGAGTGAGGAGTTTTTGCTTGATGCGTAGGTTGACTGGAAGCCATTGGAGATTTTTGAGGAGGGGAGTAACATGCCCAGAGCGTTTCTGCACAGAGATGATCTGGGCAGCGGCGTGAAGTATGGATTGAAGTGGGGAGAGACAGGAGGATGGGAGATCAGAGAGGAGGCTGATGCAGTAATCAAGTCGGGATGAGAGATTGAACGAGTAGGGTAGTGGTTTGGATGGAGAGGAAAGGGCGGATCTTGGCGACGTTGCGGAGGTGAGAGTGGCAGTTTTTGTGACGGATTGGATGTGAGGGGTGAATGAGAGAGAAGAGTAGAGGATGACACCAAGGTTGCGGGCTTGTGAGACGGGAAGGATGGTAGTGCCATCAACAGTGATGGGAAAGTCAGGGAGCGGGCAGGGTTTGAGGGAAGATAAGGAGTTCAGTCTTGGACATATTGAGTTTGAGTTGGCAGGCAGACATCCAGATGGCGATGTCCTGAAGGCAGGAGGAGACCCGAACCTGAAGGGAGGGAGAGAGAGCAGGGGCAGAAATGTAGATTCGGGTGTCATCAGTGTAGAGATGATAGTTGAAGCCTTGGGAGTGAATGAGTTCACCAAGGGAGTGAATGTAGATAGAGAACAGAAGGGGACCAAGAACTGACCCCTGAGGAACCCCTACAGTAAGGGGATGGGAGGGGGAGGAGGAGCCCACAAAGGAGACTGAGAATGAACAGCCAGAGAGAAAAGAGAAGAACCAGGAGAGGATGGAGTTTGTGAAGCCAAGGTGGGATAGCGTGTTGAGGAGAAGGGGGTGGTCCACAGTTTCAAAGGCAGCTGAGAGGTCATTGAGTGCAAGGAATGTGTCTGTTTAGTGTTGTATTGTACTCTCCCAAGTGCTTAGTATAGTGATCTGCACACAGTAAGCGCCAAATAAATATGATTGAATGAATTGAATGAATCTGGCCTTCATTACTGTATCAGTCTCCTTGCTGACCTCCTTGCCTCCTGCCTATCCCCACTCCAGTTCATACTTCATTCTGCTGCCCAGATCATTTTACCGCACAAACTTTCAGGCTATTTCCCCTCTCCTCATGAACCCCCATTGGTTGCCCATCCACCTCCACATCAAACAGTAACTACTCACCATTACTCACCTACTACAAGCCAGACTGCACACTTTACTAACGCTAACCTTCTCACTGTACCTCTTTCTTGTCTATCTCCCCTCCCATCTCCCACCCATGTCCTACCTCTGGCCTAGAATACCCTCCCTCCTCATATTCAACAGGCAATTACTTCCCCTCTTTCAAAGCCTTATTGAAGGCACATTTCCTCCAAGAAGCCTTCCCTGAATAAGCCCTATTTTCCTCTTCTCCCACTCCCTTCTTCATTGCCCTGACTTGCTCCCTTCATTCATCCCCCCTCCCAGCCCCATAATACTTATGTACATATCTGTAATTTATTCATGTATATTAATGTGTGTCTTCCCCTTTAGACTATAAGCTCACTGTGAGCAAAGGAATGTGTCTGTTTATTATTATATTGTACTCTCTCAAGTGCTTAGTACAGTGCTCTCTGCACAGTGTAAATGCTCAATGAATATGACGGACTGTCTCTTTTCACTTATAATAATAATAATAATGGCATTATTAAGTGCTTGCTATGTGCAAAGCACTATTCTAAGCGCTGGGGAGGTTACAAGGTGATCAGGTTGTCCCACAGGGGGCTCACGGTCTTAATCCCCATTTTACAGATGAGGTAACTGAGGCACAGAGAAGTTAAGTGACTTGCCCAAAGTCACACAGCTGACAATTAGAAGAGCTGGAATTTGAACCCATGATCTCTGACTCCAAAGCCCGGGCTCTTTCCACTGAGCCACACTGCTTCTCTAGCCTGCTTCTCTAGCAGGCAGCCACTTGCCTGCTGAGTGAAATTGGTCAAGTCATTTAACCTCCCCAGACCTCTGTTTTCTCATCTATAAAATGGGGATAAAATATCGTTCTCACTCCTTCTTATACTGGAGCTCTATTTGGGACAAGACCTATCCCATCCACTTATCCAGCGTTAGCAGGGTACTTGGTCCATAGTAAGCATTTAAAAACTACCATCCATGTTATTGTAATAGAAAGAGCAGGGGTCTGGAGTCAGAGGTCATGTGTTCAAATCCCGGCTCCGCCAACTGTCAGCTGTGTGACTTTGGGCAATTCACTTAATTTCTCTGTGCCTCAGTTACCTCATCTGCAAAATGGGGATTAAAACTGTGAGCCCCCCATGGGACAACCTGATCACCTTCCCAGAGCTTAGAACAGTGCTTTGCACGTAGTAAGTGCTTAACAAATACCATCATCATCATTATTATTATTGTTATCTCTGTTTTACAGAAGCAACGTTAAAGTATACAACTGAGGTGAAACAGCAAGCAGGGCCATTTTATCCACTGGGCCAAAGGAGCAGTGACCCAGAATCCAAAGCACGTAGAAGGCTACGCCAGGCTATCAAAGGGTTGACCACCAGTTCTGACCCATCAGACTCCATCCACGAGGAGCAGCGTGGCTCAGTGGAAAGAGCCCAGGCTTTGGAGTCAGAGGTCAAGGGTTCAAATCCCGGCTCTGCCAATTGTCAGCTGTGTGACTTTGGGCAAGTCACTTAACTTCTCTGGGCCTCAGTTACCTCATCTGTAAAATGGGGATGAAGACTGTGAGCCCCCGGTGGGACAACCTGATCACCTTGTAACCTCCCCAGTGCTTAGAACAGTGCTTTGCACATAGTAAGCACTTAATAAATGTCATTATTATTATTATTATTATTATTATTATTATTATTATTACTATATCATTATTATTATTATTATCCCCCTACTCTGAGCCCTCCCACCCCAGCAGGCTGATCTAAAAGACACCCTGGACATGCCAGTGAGGGGAGGGCCCACAGGGAATGCAGAAAAGGGAGTGAATTTGGAGTCAGAGCCCTTCTAAGAGAAGCAGCGTGGCCCAGTGTGAAGAGTCCGAGCTTAGGAGTCAGAGGTCATGGGTTCTAGTCCCAGCTCCACCACTTGTCAGCTGTGTGACCTTGGGCAAGTCACTTAACTTCTCTGAGCCCCGGTTACCTCATCTGTAAAATGGGGATTAAGACTGCGAGCCCCATGTGGGACAACCTAATTACCTCGTATCTCCCCCAGTGCTTAGAAAAGTGCTTGGCACATGGTAAGCGCTTAACAGAAACCATCATTATTATTATTATTCTACTAAAAATTACACAAGGTGCATCAGAATCTTAAAATGGCCCTTTTGAGGAGATAAAAAAAGCTCTTACGAAAACTTTCTGGTCAACCTATTTGGTAACCTGCTGTTCTGTGTCCATTCTTCTTTCCACACAACCTCCCTTAAAGTATGATTTATAGGAGACTACCATTTTGAACACATTACTGGGAGGGAACTCTTGAGTTTTTCCTTTGGATGCTGATACTTTGGTGCTTATTTGTATTTTCCCAGAACTACAATCGGCCTCCCGTGATGGCATTAGCCATCCCAGTAGCAGTGAAATTCCTCCAGAGAGGTAACAAGGAGCTGTGCAGAAACATGTCAAGTTATCTATCTCTAGCTGCCATCACCAAAGCGGATCTATTGGCTGATCACACCGAGGCTATAGTAAACAGCATCCTCCAAGGTAGGCCCTGAAAAC
The DNA here is from genome assembly GCF_015852505.1 of Tachyglossus aculeatus. Classification (NCBI taxonomy): domain Eukaryota; kingdom Metazoa; phylum Chordata; class Mammalia; order Monotremata; family Tachyglossidae; genus Tachyglossus; species Tachyglossus aculeatus. The sequence continues at coordinate 43,849,225 of NC_052066.1, forward strand.
ATGGAACTTTGTCATCTATTGGAGATTGTTAGATGAAAGATGTTTCTTTCTATAAATAAATAGGAACTGAGTAAACTTTCCAAGTATGGGTGGGCCTTAAGCATGGGCTTGGGAGTCAGAAGGTCATAGGTTCTAATCCTGGCTCTGCCACTTGTCTGTCACGTGACTTGGGCAAGTCATTTCACTTCTCTGTGCCTCAATTCCCTCATCTGTCAAATGGAGATTTAGTATGTGAGCTCCATTTGGAACCAGGACTGTTTCCAACTTGATTAGCTTGAATCCACCCCAGCACTTAGTACAGGACCTAGCACACAGTAAGTGCTTAACAAATACCATGGTTCATCATCAATTGTATTTATTGAGCGCTTACTATGTGCAGAGCAATGTACAAAGCGCTTTATTATTATTATTAATATTATTACTATTAAGCCACTAGACTGGAAGTTCCTTGAGGGAAAGGATCATGTCTACTAACTCTATTTTGTATTCTCCCAAGTGCTTAGTACAGTGCTCTGTACAGAGTAAGGGATTAATTCCTTATTCCCCTCCCCAACCCCCCGGCCCTACCTCCTTCCCCTCCCCACAGCACCTGTATATATGTTTGTACAGATTTATTACTCTATTTATTTTACTTGTACATATTTACAATTCTATTTTATTTTGTTAATATGTGTTGTTTTCTTGTCTGTCTCCCCCTTCTAGACTGTGAGCCCGCTATTGGGTAGGGACCGTCTCTATATGTTACCAACTTGTACTTCCCAAGCGCTTAGTACAGTGCTCTGCACACGTAAGCGCTCAATAAATACAACTGACTGAATGAATGAATTTATTAATACTGTTGATTGATTGACTGACCGAGTGCTCTCTACTCTGTGACTCGTAAATTGGTGCTGATTCCCACTGAAAGAACTCACTGATGTGCCAGTTGTGACAAGTGTAGTAAGAATTCAATAGATGAGTGGTAAATTCCTGGATTTATCACGATTTGGGATGGTAACTTTAATTTAGAGATTTTTTTAGGAGGATCAGCATGGCCTAGTGGATAGAGCATGGGCCTGGAATTCAGAAGGATTAGGGTTCTAATTCTGGCACTGCCACTTGTCTGCTGCGTGATCCTGGGCATGTCACTTAATTTCTCTGTGCCTCAATTCCCTCATCTGTAAAATGGGGATTGAGACTGTGACCCCCATGTGTGGGACAGGAACTGTGTCCCATCCAGTTTGCTTTTGTCCCTCCCAGCACTTACAACAGTGCCTGCCACATAGTAGGGGCTTAATGATAAATATCACAATTATTATTATTATTATTAGCTCTCATATTTCTTCAAAACATCAAGATCAGCCTAAGTACATTAGCTAATTAGCTCTAGGCTCAAATGGGAGATTAAAGGATAAAGGAAATTTTTGGTATAATAATAACAATGGCATTTATTAAGTGCTTACTATGTGCAAAGTACTGTTCTAAGCACTGGGGAGGTTACAAGGTGATCAGTTTGTCCCATGGGGGGCTCATAGTCTTAATCCTCATTTTACAGATGAGGTAACTGAGGCACAGAGAAGTTAAGTGACATGCCCAAAGTCACACAGCTGACAATTGGCAGAGCCAGGATTTGAACCCATGACCACTGACTCCAAAGCCCATGCTCTTTCCACTGAGCCACGCTGCTTCTCTGGCCTCAATGTCTGGAATTTCCCTTTTTCCAGTTGGTTAAAGCAGTAATAATAGTAGTAGTAATGGTGTTTATTGAATTCCCACTGAATGCAATAGCCTGTATTAAGTGGATTTACAAATATTTACAGATAGTGGAATCAGAATGAATAATCTGAGTGTGCAGTTGATTGTACATCTATACAAGTAATGAGGATGTGTGTAAACAAAGGCTAGAGGTGGTTATTGGGTTGATTCCATGTTTCTCAACCTTCAGAACACATTGTAAGGTGAAAAATATGAATGATTCAAAGACAAATATTAATTTTTATTTGGTCCTTGGCTGATTTTTGGATTTCTTTGACTGTGGATTGTATTTACTTATTTTAGCCAACAGGCATGGAAGGTCCAATTGAAATGATTATTTTTATGATTTTAAGCGTTATGATTAATGCTTAGTACAGTGCTTGGCATATAGTAAGTTCATTGTGGGTAGGAATCTGTCTGCTTATTACTGTATTGTGCTCTCCCAAGTACTTAGTACAGTGCTCTGCACACCGTAAGCACTCAATAAATGGGTAGGGACCATCTCTATATGTTGTCGATTTTTACTTCCCAAGCGCTTAGTACAGTGCTTTGCACACAGTAAGTGCTCAACAAATACGATTCAATGAATAAATGCAATTGAATGAATGAATGTAGTAAGGACTTTTAAATACCACAATTGTAAAATGTTGCTACTACTACTATTACTACTTCTACTATTTTTTTTAATAGCATTTATTAAGCGCTTACTACATGCAAAGCACTGTTCTAAGCACTGGGGAGGTTAACAAGGTGATCAGGTTGTCCCACGGGGGGCTCACAGTCTTCATCCCCATTTTCCAGATGAGGTAACTGAGACCCAGAGAAGTTAAGTGACTTGCCCAAAGTCACACAGCTGATAAGTGGGGGAGTCGGGATTTGAACCCATGATCTCTGACTCCAGAGCCCGGGCTCTTTCCACTGAGCCACACTGCTTCTACTGCTTCTTCTAGTCTTCTATACTGTGAGCCCACTGTTGGGTAGGGACCGTCTCTATATGTTGCCAACTTGTACTTCCCAAGCGCTTAGTACAGTGCTCTGCACACAGTAAGCGCTCAATAAATACGACTGAATGAACTACTAAAGGTATTTGTTAAGCACTGCTACTACTAATAAGAAAATAAGTTTCAGGAAGCTTTGTGACCCTCCAGTGAGTGATAATTCCATCACTTGGAAATGCGGAATCATCGGATTTCTATCTCCACCTTTCAGTTTCAGAAATAGACTGTGAGCCCGCTGTTGGGTAGGGACCGTCTCTATAGGTTGCCAACTTGTACTTCCCAAGCGCTTAGCACAGCGCTGTGCACACAGTAAGCGCTCAATAAATACGGTTGAATGAATGAATGAATGAAATAAAGACAAAATTTGATATAGAAAAGCCCCAACACAGAACTCCTTCTCGTTGATCTTTGTTCTTTGCACCTTCACGATTCCCCCAGCAGATGTTGCTGTGAAATAGAACAATCAGAAAGATTGGAGAAGGGGAAACTTGTTTTTAAACCAAAGGCCTTTAACTGCAAAGATATGCAATGGAGACTTCTCGTTCTTAAAATATACTGGTCTATAGCTATTGACCCTTAACCGTTGCTCACTCTTTTTCAGTGAATATTTTCATTTGAAACAGAGTTAAGACTGGTAATTTGAATCAGGAGAATTGATCAGAATGGTGAGAAGATTTTCAGTATTCACTCACAAAGGTGAATGGAGGCCGTGACGGCCTGTAGGATGAAATTCAATACACCAGTGAACTTCTAGGCCTTCACAAATACTTTTTGAAAGTTTTAACCCTTATTTTACAGTGAGGGAAAGTTTGTTGATCATCCAGTGTTTTACCAGTCAAAAGCACTACTCTCCCCCCACTCCAGTCCACACTTCACTCTGTTGCCTGGGCCATTTTTCTACAAAAAAGTTCAGTCCCTGTTTTCCCCACTCCTCAAGAATCTCCAATGGTTGCCCATCCACCTCCTCATTAAACAGAAACTCCTTACCACTGGCTTTAAATGACTCAGTCACCTTGCCCCTTCCTACCTCATTGCACTACTCTCCTTCTTTAAACCAGCCTGCACACTTTGCTCTTTTGTACCTCAGTCTCATATCCACCTGTATATATGTATATATGTTTGTACATATTTATTACTCTATTTATTTATTTATTTTACTTGTACATATCTATTCTATTTATTTTATTTTGTTAGTATGTTTGGTTTTGTTCTCTGTCTCCCCCTTTTAGACTGTGAGCCCACTGTTGGGTAGGGACTGTCTCTATATGTTGCCAATTTGTACTTCCCAAGTGCTGAGTACAGTGCTCTGCACATAGTAAGCACTCAATAAATGCAATTGATGATGATGATCTATCTCACCACCGACCTCTTGGTCACATCCACTCTGGCCTGGAAGACCCTCCATCATCTGACACGATATCTGACACACAATTACTCTCCCCAACTTCAAAGTCTTATCAAAGTCACGTCTCCTCCAGGAGGCTTTCCCTAACTAAGCCCTTTTTTCCTTTTCTTCTACTCCTTTCCGCCTCACATTGACTTGCTCCCTTCATTCATCCCCTCTCCCACCCCACACATTTTCTACATATCTGTAATTGATTTATTTATATCAATTTCTGTCTGCCCCTCTAGACTGTAAGCTCACTGTGGGCAGGAAACTTGTCTGCCAATTCTGTTGTACTCTCCCAAGCATTTCATACAGTGCTCTGCACACAGTAAGCACTCAATAAATACTTGATTGATTGATACACCAGTGATATTGTCTCAGTCAGGAATCTCGCCTTCGAACCAAGGAGGCAGTAATATTGTGTCAGAAGAGCTTTAGTCAAAAAAACTTGGTGTGAGGATGAATGCATGCATAAATTCATTCTGTTTATTGCTTTATCGTACTCTCCCAAGTGCCTAATAAAGTGCTTTCCACACAGTAAGCACTCAATAAATACGATTGAATGAATGTATATACATACGCGTGCGCACACACACACACACATTTGTGTGTGTGAGTATGTATTTATTTGTCTTTTATATTCTAAGAGGACACGACTGATGGTGAAGTTCACCAACCTGGCAGAAAATGCCAATGCCTGATCTACCAATCCACAGTCCTGTCAACACTGGGCACATGAAAAATGTGTCCCTAGCTGTTCTCTTGTGTGTAATGGGGGATTTAGTAACAAAGGAAGAAAAACAGATCTTTTCATGCTTAATTTTTAAGTCTATTTGTATTAAAAGTTAATTAGGTTATGTTAACCATTATTGTAGCGTATATAATGTGCTTAATAATAAAACCAATAACCAGATGGCTTTTTAGAGTCCATGAAGTAGGGAGGAGCATGTTGAGCTTGTGCAACTGGAGCAGGAACTTACTGGAATTTATTTCCACTGCGGACCATCCCCTTCTCTTCAACACGCTGTCCAACCTTGGCTTCACAGACTCCGTCCTCTCCTGGTTCTCCTCTTATCTCTCCGGCTGTTCATTCTCAGTCTCCTTCACAGGCTCCTCCTCCCCGTCCCATCCCCTTACTGTAGAGGTACCACAAGGGTCAGTTCTTGGTCCCCTTATGTTCTCTAGCTATACTCACTCCCTTGGTGAACTCATTAGCTCCCATGGCCTCTACGCTAATGACACCCAAATCTACATCTCCACTCCTGTTCTCTCTGACTCCAAAGTCCGTGCTCTTTCCACTGAGCCACGCTGGAATGAATGAATGAATGAATGAATGAATTTCCTATGTTGGTCTCTGTTAATCTGCTTACTTGTCCTGTTACCTGACTTAGCAAAGAGCCTACTTCTTATGAGATTTACAACCAAAACCCCAACATTTTACATTTGGGGAGGATTTACATGCCTTGTGACATTGGGCAAGTTACTTAACTTCTCTGGGCATTGGTTTCCTCCTCTGTAAAAGGGGAATTTAATACCTGTTCGTCCTCTTACTTAGACTGTGAGTCCCATGTGAGACAGGGACTGTGTCGTACCTTACTGACTTGTATCTACTGCGAAGTTTTGTGTACTACCTCACTGACTTGGAGAAGCAGTGTGGCATAATGGATAGAGCATGGGCCTGAGAGTCAGGAGGTCATGGTTCTACCCCTGACTCTGCCTCTTGTCTGCTGTGTGGCCTTGGGCAAGTCACTTCACTGCTCTGTGCCTCAGTTACCTCATCTGTAAAATGGGAATTGAGACCGTGAGTCCCACATGGGACAGGAACTCTATCCATCCTGATTTGCTTGTATGCACCCTGGTGCTTAGTACAGTGCCAGGCACATAGTAAACACTTAACACAATTATTATAACTATTACTGCAGCATTTAGAGCAGTGCTTGACACATAGTAAGCACGTCTTTAAATGCCATCATCATTTCCAATTCATAGCAACTTTATGGATTAATCCATAAAATGCTTCGAAAATGTTATTATTATTATTATTATCATCATCACTAGCATTTTGAAATGTTCATTCTCAGTCTCTTTTGTGGGCTCCTCCTCTCCTTCCCATCCCCTTACTGTAGGGGTTCCTCAAGGGTCAGCTCTTGGTCCCCTTCTGTTCTCGATCTACACTCACTCACTTGGTGAACTCATTCGCTCCCATGGCTTCAACTATCATCTCTACGTTGATGACACCCAAATCTACATCTCTGCCCCTGCTCCCTCTCCCTCCCTCCAGGCTCGCGTCTCCTCCTGCCTTCAAGACATCTCGATCTGGATGTCTGCCCGCCATCCAAAACTCAATATGTCCAAGACTGAACTCCTTATCTTCCCTCCCAAATCCTGCCCTCTCCCTGACTTTCCCATCACTGTAGACAGCACTACCATCCTTCCCGTCTCACAAGCCCACAACCTGGTTGTCATCCTTGACTCCCCTCTCTCGTCCACCCCTCGCATCCAATCTGTCACCAGAAACTGCCAGTCTCACCTCGGCAACATTGCCAAGAGCCGCCCTTTCCTCTCCATCCAAACCACTACCCTGCTGGTTCAATCTCTCATCCTATCCCTACTTGATTACTGCATCAGCTTCCTTTCTGATCTCCCATTCTCCTGTTTCTCCCCACTTCAGTCTATACTTCACTCTGCTGCTGCCCAAATTATCTTTCTATAGAAATGCCCTGGGCTTGTTACTCCCCTCTTCAAAAATCTCCAGTGGCTGTCTGTCAACTTACGAATCAAGAAAACTCCTCACTCTCGGCTTCAAGGCTCTCCATCACCTCACCCCCTCCTACCTCACCTCCCTTCTCCCCTTCTACAGCCCAGCCCACACCCTCCACTCCTCTGCCTTCCCAGACTGAGCCCCCTTTTTCCTCTCCTCCTCCCCATCCCCCTGACCCTAACTCCTTTCCCTCCCACAGCACTTGTATATATTTGTATGGATTTATTACTCTATTTATTTTACTTGTACATAGTTACTATCCTACGTATTTTGTTAATGATGGTCATATAGCTTTAATTCTATTTGTTCTGATGATTTTGACACTTGTCTACATGTTTTGTTTTGTTGTCTGTCTCCCCCTTCTAGACTATGAGCCAGTTGTTGGGTAGGGACCATCTCTGTGTGTTGCTGACTTGTACTTCCCAAGCGCTTAGTACAGTAAGAGCTCAATAGATACGATTAAATGAATGAACCACTAGACATGAACTCTCCCAAATCTCCCTCTACAACACCCGTCTACTCGTACAACTATATCCTCTTTCACCCCCCCAGCCATCTCTCAAGAGACCTCCTGCCTGCTTTCTAAATCTATCTCCCCCGAGTCCACTCTTCTTCCCTTCCTGACAACTATCTTAAAACCACTCAATCTCCATCTGCTCCTTCTCCTCTGCTTTGAAACACAACTGTATGTTTGTGTTTGAAAGTAACACATTTTCTTATCTCTTGTTTCTCACCAACAGCCTCAGTAAGATCTACCTTAGATGGGGGAACAAAACTCTGGATTCACCCCATCACTACCCCGTCCAGATATGTTGGAAGGCATAAAATTTCTTCAAGCATCAATTTGACAAAACATTTATTTACAGAAAGACTTGACAAAAATAGTCAATAAAATTATTACAAAATCAATGTACAATATAACTTATACAATTCTCTTCTCAAAAAGAAACTTTGGTTATGAGAAATAAACTACATTTATATTTAAGTCACTTCATTGCATAAATACAGTTTTTTAACAATTTATCTTTATAACTGTATACATTCCAGAAACAAGGAACCAGAAACAGTACCTGTTATTTTTATGATTCTCTCAATGTAAAACTCATAACTGGTCATACAGCGGACTTCCAAAAAGAAACAGCATCATCCCATTTATCTTTAAAATTGTGGACATTTTAGGAACAAGGAACCAGAAACAGGAGAGCTCACTGTAGACATTTCTGGAAGCAACCTGCTCTAGTGGCTAGAGCACGAACGTGGGAGTCTGAAGGACCTGGGTTCTAATCACAGTTCTGTCGCTTGTCTGCTGTGTGACCTTGGGCAAGTCACTTAACTTCTCTGTGCCTCAGTTACCTCATCTGTAAAATGGGGATTGAGACTGTGAGCCCCAAGTGGGACAGGGACTGTGTCCTACCTGATTAGCTTGTATCTACCCCAGTGCTTAGAACAGTCCTTGACAGATAGTAAGCGCTTAACAAATACCACTATTATCACTATTATTATTGTTATTATCATCTGAAAGCACCAGAGTATAAAATCAGGACCTTGGCTATATCAAAACCTCTATTGCTTCCTAGATCAGCTCATTTGATGTTCTGTAAAAAAAACAAGAGTAAATTAAGAGTGTCCTACACCACAGCCCTCTTAACCTCATTTCATGGAGGATTTGATTTAGATACTGAAATCCAAAGACCCTATAATTGGCATACATTTAATGTTTGAATGTGGCATATCATTCTTTGGCTTTACATTCAAGCATTAGGAAACATACTGAGCACCACCATGAGGCTGAATTTCTGTAATTCCCCACCCAACAACATTGCCTCTGATGTTACATGACTCTTCTCCTTGAGTCTGTGACTTTATCTCTTCACTGCTGAGAACTCTGTCCCAGATATTAAAGCCAGTGAGTCTTCCGGAAAAGGCTAAGGCTTCATCAAAACCACCACCTACACAGCAACCATTCTTTTCTTGGCCTATTTGAAGAATTCCCCCCTCCGGAATGATGTGGTCTGTTGACATTCCTGAGGTAGAAATTACCATTTCTCCATTTACCCATAATGACATGCTCCCTTCCTTCGAACTCCATGTGCCACACAGATAAGTCCATTTTCCCGGTGACGTCACATTAGCGGCAGTGATCTTATTCCGGTCACCGTTCACTGTGAGTACCGCAGACCGACTGCTGAGGTAAAGCTGGATTTCATATGGATTCCTTTTTGTGCCATAGGAGAATAAGATAGTCTTATTTAACACTTCTGTCACTTTGACCCAAGTGCAGGCACTAAAGGAGTGGAGCTTCATCTCTGCCACGGGATGAACGCTTCCAAAAATCTTCTTGGAACGCATCGGAAATAAAATAGCCATTTCACAACCTGTAAGCAGCAACCGGAGAAAAATCAATTTAGAACAACTTAAATTCATCCAAAATGAATTTGGAAATGATGAACTTTGCAGTGGATGCAGAAGTAGGGTGACCTAGTGAAAAAAGGCACAGGCCTGGGAATGAGAAGACCTGAGTTCTAATCTCAGTCTTACCACTTACCTGGGGCCTTGGGAAAGTCACTTAACTTCTCTGGGCCTCAGTTTCCTCATCAGCAATATGGGGATTCAATAGCCATTTTCCCTTCCATTTAATCTGCGAGCCCAAGGTGGGACAAGGACTGTGTCTAACCTGATGATTTTACATCTATCTCAGTGCTTAGTAAAGTCCTTGGAACATAGTGCTTAGCAAATACCACTACTATTGTAATATTATAGAATGGAAAGAAGATTTTGTGAGGGAGCCGATTTACTGTGGGATTCAGTAGAGCGGTCATTTGTTGATTTGTGAATGTCAATGAGTAGAGCGGCTGGGATGAAGGGAGAAAATCTAATGGAGTGAGATGTTTAATTAATACTTCTTGAGGTCTTTTTATAGGCATGCCTTTTACTATGCTATTTTCACATGAAAGTGTACTTAGACCATTTGATTACAACTCCTCAAAAAGTTACACATTGATATTTAAAAAACTTGAATTGAACAGGGATCTTGCAATCTGGCTGTTAAGAACTTCAAATCAGTGCTTTTCATTGACATTTTGGGTGAGGGGTTTGAGGTTATTATTCTTCTTTCATGAAGTGATATTTAACCAATAGATTTTTTTTGTCTCCATCACATGCTAGGCCAAATTAAAACCAGTTTCTTAGAAGATTTATAACAGTGTGATTAGGAATTCCCTAGAGAACCAGATGGGCAATCTGCCAAGACATATGAGGAATCAAAGCCAGCTGTTTAAACTTTTTGAAAGCTTAAAATATATTTTCTGTTTATGGTCAATACTATAAATCGTGACACTTTGATGTCATATTTATAGATTATTGAATTTCTTCTCCAGTGTTCATACATCAATCCATCAGTGGTATTTATTGAGTGCGCATTGTATGCAGAGCACTGGTGAGCACTTGGGAGGGTAAACAGTTGGTATACATGATTCCTGCCAATGGGCACTTAAAGTCTAGAAGGGAAGATAGGATTTGTTGTATGGCAAATGCAATTAGCAGATTGATCTTTGAAAATTCTTCCCCAGTCCTAAGAAGTTTCAAAATTATTTATGATTTATTTTGTAGCCTGTTTGGTCTGACACATCAGAATTTTATTTCTAGTAGTTGCCCACACCTACAAAGGGAGAGAATACTGCCACACAATGTTCAACACTAATTCCTTAGTGTTGTAGCGTGGAACGTAGCAGGAAGGACAACAGGGAATGGGTACTATTTACTCCTAACCTCTGGAAGAGATCAGATTTCACCCTAAAGTCTGAGATTTGAGAGCTGACAGTTGGTATTATCAGTCAGAAAAACCAGAGAGAGAAGCAGTCATTTTGAAAAAGTCCCAAGAAGTTATGTATTGCTGGGAAATAATTGTGAACTTAAACTGAAATTAAGAATGATTCCTGAGCCTGAAATTATAAATGAGGAATAGGAATCAGCAGCGAGGAGCAGGGAAATCTCTAAATAGGTCAACAGAAATTTAAATCTTGATTCCATTTTATTCCCAATCAGGATTAGTGAGGGATGCATGAAACTGGAGCTTTTTTGATTTCCAAATTTGATGAATGGACCATTTTTCCTCTATCTTTAAAGTGAGTTTACTCTGTGTTGGAATCATTTTTCAGCTTGTTACCTATCTTACACGGTAATAAATGCAAATTAAGCTGTCCTAAATGATTGTGTAGTGCCGCTGCTCTGTATAAGAAAGCAGTAAGAGCATGAGCCATAAAGAGAGGCCTTTGATTACACAGACATACCTGCTGGCAGTAAATGCTGAGCTGCCCATCTTTTTGCTGTCTGTAATTCAGCTCGTGTCTGCTGTAGTTCTTGCAACACTGAGCTAAAGATGCTCTCCACACTGGCTCTGTCCTTCTTCTGAACCGTCATTTCTCGAGCCCCTGCTTCGGCGGTTCTTTGCCGAGCATTCTCAAGCTGGCTAAGTCTGTTTGACATATTGTGGCTCACCAAAAGCACCTCTTCCAGCATCTTCCCCAGTTTCAATTCAGGAGGCATCCTGAGTTCTTGAGCTGCCTCGCCATTTCCTTTGAGCATTTGGTCTGCCTGGGATGTGATTTTCTCAATGACTTTGGTGCAGGCGCCAACGGAGTTGGTTAGGAGCTGAGTCGTTGCATCTCGCAGACTCTGCAGTTCCACCTTAAGGATTTCATCCGTGGTCTGAAGCAGCATCCTCTCTCTCATCTGTGAATTTTCTAGCATGACGAAGAGCTTATCCCATTCTGTGAGTTCTGCCCGGCAGTCACATGAAGGGGCTAGAGGACAAGACATGGATGTTGCTGTTGTATAATAATAATATTTGTTGAGCACTTACTAGTTCCAGGCACTGTACTAAATGGTGGAGTGGATACAAGCAAACCGGGTCCCACATGGGGCTCAGTGTCTCAACACCCTTTTTACTGATGAAGTAACTGAAGCACAAAGAAGTGAAGTGATGACTTGCCCAAGGTCACACAACAGACAAGTGGTGGAGCCAGGATTTCTTCTAAATAAATGGATTGCTAAGCTGTTGGCATGGAGTTTGGTCACATTCTCATCTAACTGTGTTCCATAAACTGAATAAGAGGTAAACTTGTGTTTAACTTTGACATTTAAGCGCTTAGTACAGTGCTTTGCACACAGTAAATGTTCAATAATTACGATTGAATGAATGTATTTAAGCAGTTAGAGCATCGTTCCCATACCCTGTCCAAAGTTACTAATTAAAAATAAGGTAGAAATGAGTTGAGGTGTCAAACACATTTTATTCATAATACTGCACTGACCTCATTAAATTACATTTTAAACCTTAGTTTTTTCCTGAAAAGATTTCATTGTTGCTAAGTCTTTAAAATATGATTACAATTCATAGCTAATAAATCGAACTTCTAGTGTTTAATAGGCATTTAACACCCTGAATACATCTCCGGTGGCTGAAAAAAGGAGCAGAATAATAGCTAAAATATACTTACTGTCTTCAGTGGGAAGAATTTCGTGTTCGATTTCATTCTCCAGATTCACATACATGAGATCATAGTCTTCGCTGTTCTGAGCAGTTAAGGTAGAACATAGAAACGCAAACAGAATAATTTGGAGATGCATATCTGAGGTTGAAGTCCTTCGGCTATTTCACCAAGTTCTCGGATGCCTCTCTGTGGCCAAGTCTCCTAAGCAAGTCAGACTTGAGAGGAGAGACTGAGGAAGAGGCACTCAAATCCCTTAATAAATACTCTGAGCGTGCCTGCCCGTGAATGAATGAGTAATGTTGGGCATTGCCGTAATAAGAGTTCCTCTGATTATTTTGGTAGCGGGGAGGGGGTGCGGGGAGAGGAGAGGGAGATCGGTGTAAGGGTGAAAAGAGGCTTGGAAGTTGCACAATGTAAAACCCTAAAGGTTTTATTGTAGTTGGATTAGCCAGAGGAGGAGGATGGAGGGGGAAGGGAAGGGGAAAACTATAACTGTTCTGACTCACTACAACTTTCCCTTGGAGATTAGATGCTGTGACGTGAATCAGTAGTCCTGATGGATGAAGCCTGCTTGAGGTATATAGGGAGAGGAATAAATCACTGCTTACATGGCAGCAAGAGCAAGATGATCATTTCAACATTTCATGTGCTTTTTGAACGTTTTGCAGCCCTTTTGGTGTGGAAAGCTTTCTCACGTCACTTTTTGCAAGTTGATTTTTACACCTAAGAGCTGTCAGAGGTCACAGAACGGTTCCAAAGTAAAAAAAAAAAAACACAAAGGGGGAAATTCCTCTAGATTGGAATGCCTAATCTAATCTTCACAACCTGGTTTCCATTCCAGCTGTAGTTTAATCATGCTGCCACATTCACGTTTGCTTTGCTCTTAACTAAATAAGGGGAACTGGAGTAGAATCGTATAATTTGACGGGGAAGGTGAAGCAAACTTTATAGACATTTCTTCCTCCATTTCCTGGTAATATGTCTTTGAAAACTGTATTACTTTGGGTAGTAGAGTGTCAAAGGTCATATTTGAAGAATAATTTTAGCTTTGAACTGAATACATGTAATTTAGAAGCTAAAATTCAATTTTCTGTTACTGGGCTATCTTTAATTAAGTTGGTTTTTTGTTTTCCCTCAGTCCAGGTATAATAGTAATAATGATGGTATGCGTTAAGCACTTACTTTGTGCCAAGCACTGTTCTAAGTTATAAAGTTCAGGTTTTTGTGCCCCAGGACATGAATTTTTCAGACACTCACCAGGGTGATTCCATCACTTAGCTCTTTATCCCTGCTACCAGTCCACCATTATGACTTTTAGAGCACTCCTGTTGCTTGCTTTGTGCTTTGTCTTTTAAAAAGAGAAGCAGTACGGTTTAGTGGACAGAGTAAAGGCTTTGGAGTCAGAAAACCTGTGTTCTAACCCTGGTTCTTGGCTCAGTAGAAAAAGCACAGGCTTGGGAATCAGAGGTCGTGGGTTCTAATCCTGGCTCTGTCACTTATCAGCTGTGTGACTTTGGGCAAGTCATTTAACTTCTCCGTGCCTCAGTTACCTCATCTAGAAAATGGGGATTAAGACTGTGAGCCCCATGTGGGACAAACTGATTACCTTGTATCTCTCCCAGCACTTAGAACAGTGCTTGGCACATAGTAAGTGCTTAACAAAAGCCAAAATTATTATTATTATTATTATTATTATTATTATTATTATTATTATTGGAGAAGCAGTGTGGCTCAATGGAAAGAGCACGGGTTTGGGAGTCAGAGGTCATGGGTTCAAATCCTGACCACCAATTGTCAGCTGTGTGACTTTGGACAACTCACTTAACTTCTCTGTGCCTCAGTTACCTAATCTGTAAAATGGGGATGGAGACTGTGAGCCCCACGTGGGGCAACTGATCACCTTGTATCTTCCCCAGTGCTTAGAACAGTGCTTTGCACATAGTAAGTGCTTAACAAATGCCATTATTATTATTATTATTAATTGCTTGCTGTGTGACCTTGCAAAGGTTGCTTAACTTCTCTGTGCTTCAGTTTCTTCATCTGTAAAATGAGGATTCAGTAGCTGTTCTCCTTACCCCTTAGACTGTGGGACAGGGACTGTGTCTGACCTGATTATCTTGTATGGTGCTTGGCACATAGTAAGTGCTTAAAAATACTTCAATTAGTGTGACTCTTATTGTTAGTAGTTGTAGTAGTAATAGCAGTTGTACTAGTTGTGGAGTAGTAGTAGTAAGAAAGGGAGAAAAGGAGAGCTCACATAGGCTTTACCAGAAGCAGTGTGGCTAGAGCATGGGCTTGGGAGACAGAAGAACCTGGGTTCTAATCCCACTCTGCCTCTTGTCTACTAGGGAACCTGAGGCAAGTCACTTAACTTCTCTGTACCTCAGTTACCTCAACTGTAAAATGGGGACTAAGACTGTGAGCCCCATATAGGTCATGGACTTTGTTCAACCTGACTGATTGGTAGCTATCCCAGCACTTAGTACAGTACCTAAGGGAAGCAGCGTGTCTTAGTGGAAAGAGCTCGGACTTGGGAGTCAGAGGTCATGGGTTCTAATCTCGGCTCTGCCACTTGTCAGCTGTGTGACTTTGGGCAAGTCACTTAACTTCTCTGGGCCTCAGTTTGTGACTTTAGGCAAGTCACTTACTTCTCTGGGCCTCAGTTGCTTCATCTGTAAAATGGGGAGTATGACTGTGAGCTCCACGTGGGATAGCCTGATTACCTTGTATCTACCCCATTAGTTCATTCATTCAATTGTATTTATTGAGCGCTTACTGTGTGCAGAGCACTGTACTAAGTGCTTGGGAAGTACAAGTTGGCAACATATAGAGGTGGTTCCTACCCAACAGTGGGCTCACAGTCTAGAAGGGGGAGACAGAGAACAAAACAAAACATATTAACAAAATAAAATAAATAGAATAAATATGTACAAGAAATATAGAGTAATAAATATGTCCAAACATATATACATATATACAGGTGCTGTGGGGAAGGGAAGGAGGTAAGGTGGGGGGATGGAGAGGGGGAGGAGGGGGGAGAGGAAGGTGGGGGCTCAGTCTGGGAAGGCCTCCTAGTGCTTACCCCAGTGCTTGGCACTGTTTCTTGGCACATAGAAAGCACTTAACAAATACCATTAATATTATTATTACCTAATACATAGCAAGCACTTAACAAATACCATTTTTTTAAAGAAGGGAGATAATGAGAGCAATACAAGATGTCAGACAAGTAGCCAAGGTTTGGAACTGCTAGAAGCTGCTGTACAGATGGCGAGTGTTCATCACATTTCCAGAAAACACTAGTGGAAGTCTTTGTTTCTCTCCTAGTACTTAAACATCAAGCCAGGCAGATGTGTTAGAATAGATAGTAGTACTAGTTTAAGGAGGCATGAGAATTTAGGAAGTGGTGATGATTAGTCAGGTTGGCTTTATGAAAGAAGCATCTTAAAATGGCAGCATTTAGAATAGAGTATGAGATATTTTTGATGGCGAGGAAGCAGAAAGTTGCTAAAAGCACCCTGGACCATGTCAAGTGTGATTGGTGGTTCGCCACTGTTCACCATCAGTAGCTGACTTTTCTTAAGTACTTTCTGTTCTGCCAGAATGTATTATTTTGATGACGTGCTTTGACTTCTTCTGACAACACAAACAACTCTGGATTGGGCCACGGTGTTGGAAGAAACTGCTTTACGCACATGCCAGTGCGTGGCATTGGACCAGGGAATACCTTGAGATGAGTTTTGTTGGAGCTAGGCAAGAAAATATTTTAGAGAACTAGGTGTACTTGCCAAGAGCAGAGCACTGCATTCAGTTCTCGGGGAGATGCACTATTGTACAAAAATATGATTCCAATGTCTATGTTCAAAATATATTCAAATATATATGTTCAAAAAAAATAAATATGTTCTAAAATTGTGTCATGGTGACTGAACCACATCATGTCTAAATTGTTCTGCACAACTCTAGGTCCAGAGGGGATCTAGAGAAGCAGCGTGGCTCAGTGGAAAGAGCACAGGCTTGGGAGTCACAGGTTATGGGTTCGAATCCCACCTCCCCCACATCTGCTGTGTGACCTTGGGCAAGTCACTTCACTTCTCTGTGCCTCAGTTCCCTCATCTGTAAAATGGGGATTAAGACTGTGAGCCCCACATGGGACAACCTCATCTCCTTGTATTCCCCCAGCGCTTAGAACAGTGCTTTGCACATAGTAAGCGCTTAACAAATACCAACATTATTATTATTATTATCTATCTCCCTCAGCCTAATGGATAGAGACAGCCGTTCAAGATGAAAGACATTACATAAACTAATTTACTGATATGTATATTATCATTACTATTATTAATGACATTTTTATTAAGTGCTTACTATGTGCAAAGCACTGTTCTAAGCACTGGGGAGGGTACAAGGTGATCAGGTTGTCCCACGTGGAGCTCACAGTCTTAATCCCCATTTTACAGATGAGGTAACTGAGGCCCAGAGAAGTGAAGTGACTTTCCTGAAGTCACACAGTTGACAAGTGATGGAGCCGGGATTTGAACCCATGACCTCTGATTCCAAAGCCCTTGCTCTTTCCACTGAGCCACGCTGCTTCTCAATATTGTAGTGGTCCTGGTGGATGGTTTGAGGAGGAGAGTTGGTTGTGGCAGTGGAAAGGGGAGGGGAGATGGAGGTGGGGTTGAGGAGTTGAGGAGGTCCAACTTGTACTTCCCAAGTGCTTAGTACAGTGCTCTGCACACAGTAAGCGCTCAATAAATACGATTGAATGAATGAATGAATGAATGAATGAATGGGGTTAGTCCAGAAAGGCTTTGTGCTGGAGATGGATTTTGAGCGTGGCTAGGAAAGAGGGTTCCCTCTCAGGGTTGCACCAGGAGAGTTTCCAGTACTCTGGGAGGGAGTATGGGAGTATGTGAGGGAGAGTCAAGCAGAAGCTTGTCCATTCCATTCCTAGCTTGGGCAGTAGCTAGGGAATGGAAGGCAATCTTCTACAAGTCAAAACTCACCTGTGCTGGGCAGCAGCACCATGGGAGAGGGTTGTGGGTGGAGACTCAAGTTGACTTCGCGAAAGGAGGCAATGGTAAACCGCTTCCAGATTTTTACCAAGAAAACTCTACGGATTTATTACCGAGATGACTGTTGATGGAGGTGGGGCATTTTGGTAGAGATATCTCCATAGCATCGCTATGGGTCGGAGATGACTTGATGGCATATGACAAGACAGAGGAAGAGGAAGAGGATGTGGCTTGTCAAGACAGACTGGGAAAGGTTATTCAGTCAGAGGGGATGTGTGAGGGATGTGAGCAGAGAGTCAAGTGCTGGCATAAGCAAAGAAATGACCTTCACTGGGGTCAGGTCAGGGACATGAGCAAGGGTGCAGTGAGAGAAGGTCAGCAAGCTATGGGAGGCCCAATTCATTCAATCGTATTTATTGAGCACTTACTGTGTGCAGAGCATTGTACTGAGTGCTCCCAATGAATGGAGGGCTTTGAGACCGAAGGTTAGGAACTCTAATTGGGTTCAGGTAATAATAATGATAATGGCATTTATTAAGCACTTACTATGTGCAAAGCACTGTTCTAAGCACTGGGGAGGTTACAAGGTGATCAGATTGTCCCACAGCGGGCTCACGGTCTTAATCCCCATTTTACAGATGAGGTAACTGAGGCCCAGAGAAGTGAAGTGACTTGCCCAAAGTCACACAGCTGACAATTGGCAGAGCTGGGGTTTGAAACCCTGACCTCTGACTCCAAAGCCCGTGCTCTTTCCACTGAGCCACAAGCAGGAAAGTCATTATAGGCCTTAGAACAGGGGACTGATGTGAGGTAACAATTGCCTCAGTGTAGGATGGACTAGAAAGGGGAAACACTGGAGTTGAGGTAACTAACAAAATTGTTGAAGATTGTTTGCTGATGACTCCTCTCTCATTCAACCCACATATTCAATCCATCATTACAGCCTATGGATTCCATCACTAAAATCCATTCATTCCTTTCCATCCAAACTGCAACCACATTAATCCAATCAATCACTTATCCTATCCTGCCTAGAGTACTGGATCAGCCTCCTTACTGACCTCCCTGCCTCCTGTCTCTCCGCACTCCAATCCATACTTCACTCTGCCACCTGTATCATCTTATATTGTACTCTCCCAAGTTCTTAGTACAGTGCTCTGCACACAGTAAGCACTGAATAAATGATTGAATGAATGAATGAATGATTGACTGATAGTAGACAGAAGGGGCCAGGAGTGGATTCGTTCATTCATTCAATGGTATTTATTGAGCGGTTACTGTGTGCAGAGCACTGTACTAAGCACTTGGGAAGTACAAGTTGGCAACATATAGAGATGGTCCCTACCCAACAGTGGGCTCACAGTTTAGAGGGGGGAGACAGACATCCAAACAAAACATATTAACAAAATAAAATAAATAGAATAGTAAATATGTACAAGTAAAATTAATAGAGTAATAAATATTCATTCAATTGCATTTATTGAGCACTTACTGTGTGCAGAGTGCTGTACTAAGTGCTTATAAAATATGTACAAGCATATATACAGGTGCTGTGGGGAGGGAAAGGAGGTATGGCGGGGGGGATGGGGAGGGGAGGAGGGGGAGACGAAGGAGGGGGCTCAATATGGGAAAGCCTCCTGGAGGAGGTGAACTCTCAGTAGGGCTTTGAAGAGAGGGAGAGAGCTAGATTGGTGGATGTGCTGAGGGAGGGCATTCCAGGGGGAGGACGTGGGCCGGGGGTCGACGGCGGGACAGGCGAGAATGAGGCCCAGTGAGGAGGTTAGCGGCTGAGGAGTGGAGGGTGTGGGCTGGGCTGGAGAAGGAGAGAAGGGAGGTGAGGTAGGAGGGGGTGAGGGGATGGACAGCCTTGAAGCCGAGAGTGAGGAGTTTTTGCCTCATGCGTAGGTTGATTGGTAGCCGCTGGAGATTTTTGAGGAGGGGAGAAACATGCCCAGAGCATTTCTGCACAAAGATGATCTGGGTAGCAGTGTGAAGTATAGATTGAAGTAGGGAGAGGCAGGAGGATGGGAGATCAGAGTGGAGGCTGATACAGTAATCCAGTCAGGATAGGATGAGAGTGGATGAGTAGAGATGAGTGGAGCGTGGAGATGAGTGGAGACGAATGGATGAGTGGAGACGAGTGGATGAGTGGAGAGTGGATCTCATCAGCATAGCCCTGCCCCAGCCCAGCCCCCCTTCAGTGACCCAGAATACTCTTCTTCCTACACCAGAGCTGAGTTCTGGGCAATTCCAGACCATTTTCAGCAATTTTCTCTCTCCCTACAGCACCTGGGGTAGGATTTCCCAAATTTCAGATCTTCCAGGATAGCCTCCAGGAGACTTCCTCTAGCCTATAATAAATTTTAGTGTTGGTTTCCCTGCTAGACTGTGAGCTCCTTGAAGGTAGGGATCACATCTACTTTTCCAATTGTACCTGTTACAGAAGCAGCATGGACTAGTGGATAAAGGCCAGACCTCAGAGTCAGAAGGACTTGGGTTCTAATCCGAGTTCTGTCATTTATCTGCTGTGTGACCTTGGACAAGTCACTTCACTGCTCTGTGCCTCAGTTCCCTCATATGTCAAATGGGGATTAAGAGTGCTAGCCTCATTCATTCATTCAATCATATTTATCGAGCGCTTATTGTGTGCAGAGCACTGTACTAAGCACTTGGGAAGTACAAGTTGGCAACATATAGAGACGGTCCCTACCCAACAACGGGCTCACAGTGTAGAAGGGGAGACAGACAACAAAACAAAACATGTGGACAAGTGTCAAGTCATCAGAATAAATAGGAGTAAAGCTAGATGCACACCATTAACAAAATAAATAGAATAGTAAATATGTACAAGTAAAATAGAGTAATAAATCTGTACAAACTTGTATGCAGGTGCTGTGGGGAGGGGAAGGAGGTAGGGCGGGGGGGATGGGGAGGGGGAGAGGAAAGAGGGGGCTCAGTCTGGGAAGGCCTCCTGGAGGAGGTGAGCTCTCAGTAGGGATCTCATGTGTGACAGGGACTATGTCCAACCCTATTTGCTTGTGTTCCCCCGCAGCAAGTAGTACAATGCCTAGCACATAGCAAGCCCTTAACAAATACCATAATAATTATTATTACTATTATTGCACTCTCCCATGTACTTAGTACAGTCTTCTGCCCAGAGTATAGTGTTCAATAAATTTACTGACTGAGTGTTTGGGATGCTGCCAAAACCACCATTGCTTTAGTTAATTCCTTTATCCAGATTCTCAGTCCAGATGTCTTAGAAGCACCATGACCAAGTGGAAAGGGCACAGGCTTTGGAGTCAGAGGACCTGAGTTCTAATCTACCCAGTCTGTCATGTGCCTGCTGTACAATCTTGGACAAATCACTTAACTTCTCTGTACTTCAGTTCCCTCATCCGTAAAATGGGGTTTCGATACCTGTTTTTCCTCCCATTTAGACTGTGAGCCTCATGTGGGGCCTGATTATGTTGTATCTACTTCAGTACTCAGTACAGTGCTGGACACATAATAAGCACAAATCCCACAAATAATATTATTATTAAAACTGAGGCACTGAAATTTTGAATTCTGAAATTTATCAGGTTTCTTTACTCACGTTGAAATGTTTCACTTATGTGTTCCATCAGTCGCTTATGTGTACATGTTTATGTTTAAAAGCTGCTCATTTTGTACTCATTATTTTCTTTGTGTCTGAAGTTCTATCCCCTCAGTAAAAAAAAACATTCATCTTAGCTATCATCAAGTAACTATCTTCTGTATTTGAAAAACACATGTTTAAAAGACAATAAAAGCAGAAATTCTGTGGCGACGTCAGCGACACTTTCAAGAACTTGAGGGAATTTGAGAGGACTCATCCCACAGTATAAGCCTGTGTTTCCCATATGTTTCCCATATGTTTTTCTTACAACTAGTCCCTGAAATTTTTCTCAGTGTTTGCGTTTTCAAATGAAATCGAGTGTATCTTGAAACAAACCCCACTGTGGCAAGGACACCATGTCCGCCTTGAGTTTAAAGCAGTTTGATTTTGCATGTAAACTTCTCTTTAAAACTCGTTACTGAATAAATCACGTTTCTTGTTTTCTGAAAAGAACTTCATAGATAACGTTCCGCTGCCCACTTTTCATTGACTTCATTCAACTTCAGGTTTATTATGTTATAACAGCTTCCTATTAAATACCATTCAGCTTTCGTTCTCATTGGATACCTTTTCCGGCACTGCTTACCTCTTGAGAGTGAAGTTCATAATTAACAGCAGATTTTTCTCTTTTTCATATTGCTTCCCTCATGAAATTCATCATGAGGTAATATTTCTTGTCACAAAATGCTTTTCTTTTTTTCAGTATTTTTTTTCTAATAATACCTCAAGGACGTTTCCGAAATTATAAACAGTCAGTTTGGCATGAGAAAATGGCTGGCAAAGTGGCCACGTTATAAGGGAATGAGGACATTTGTCATTGATTGTGGCTTTCATTTCTCTTGGGCCGATAGTACCCTGGAATTCAAATTATTCGATTGGCTTTCCCCTTTATAGGAAACTCCATGCTGCTCAGAGTACTGCCATCTGTGTATGATAAAGAGCCACTGCCAATTAACAGGCATCTTAGGGAGCTGTTAGCACTGATGTCACAGCTGGAACAGGCAGAACAACACCATCTCCTCAGACTGCTGCAGACTGTTACAAAGCAAAAGCAACCTGAGGTAAGAAGTCTCTACCTTAGTTTCCATATGCATAGAGGAGGATAAGAAGGCCAAGTGTCACCCATAAATGCCTGAGAGTACAATATGCATGCTGGGATGAATTTATCACCTCAAAACATGAGTTTGGCCCACTGAGAACTTTCCTTATTGGAGAAGCAGCGTGGCTCAGTGGAAAGAGCCTGGGCTTTGGAGTCAGAGGTCATGGGTTCAAATCCCAGCTCTGCCAACTGCCAGCTGTGTGACTTTGGGCAAGTCACTTAACTTCTCTGGGCCTCAGTTCCCTCATCTGAAAAATGGGGATTAAGGCTGTGAGCCCCCCGGGGGACAACCTGATCACCTTGTATCCTCCCCAGTGGTTAGAACAGCACTTTGCATATAGTAAGCACTTAATAAATGCCATTATTATCATTATTAATTTAAAGTACACTCATCCCCTGCAGGACCCAAATTAGCTTGCAGAAAATGGGGAGGTGATTGGCAGGAATCAGGGTTGGCAAAGGAGAAAGTGGATGGGGAATGTGCTCCATAATTCTGCTGATCCATCTCCCCTTTTAGACTGTGAGCCCACTGTTGGGTAGGGACTGTCTCTATATGTTGCCAACTTGTACTTCCCAAGTGCTTAGTACAGTGCTCTACACACAGTAAGCGCTCAATAAATGCCATTGATTGATTGATTGGTAAAGCAACAAAGACAGTCCGGTAACAAGTGTGAATGGTTTAACTGCAGAGAGCAGTGAAGAATATAGATACTAGAGGCTCAGGTTACATGTGCTGCATCATGAGTATGTCCAAACTGATTGACATGTATCTAATCCAGTGTTTAGAACAGTGATTGATACATAGTAAGCCCTTAAAATATACCATAATAGTAATTGTTACCCTTATGGTTTTGATTATGGTTCTCCCCCTTTCATTGAAAGCACATCTCCTCCAAGAGCCTTTCTCTGATTAAGCCCTCCTTTCCTCTTCTCCCATTCCCTTCTGCCTTGCCCTGACTTGTTCCCCTTATTCATCCCCCCTCCCACCCCCACAACACTTATGTACATATCTGTCATTTATTTATTTATATTAATATCTGTCTCCCCCTCTAGACTGTAAGCTCACTGTGGGCAAGGAATGTATCTGTTTATTGTTATTATACTCTCCCCAGCGCTTAGTACAGCACACTGTACACAGTAAGCATTCAATAAATATGATTTGCTGACTAGGAGGGTCCCATAAATAGAAAAAATAATGAATTTGTTTTCTTTAGGACAGATTTCCCCAACATACCACTAAAATGTAGGATCAAATGTGGTGAATATACTCTTTGTTTTCCCCAAGACACTGTAAGTTCCATCTTGTTCTTTCAGTTAGAATAATAAACTGTTTTCTAGTGCTAAGAGTTATGGGCCTCCTAAGCTAGCAGGGCTGGGCAAAGTCCTATCCAGATGTTGAGAACCGCAGGATGAGATCTACTCACTCAGAGATATGGGTATCACTTAATTTTCAGGCAAATTATACGTTGTTGCACTCTAGATTCCAATGAGATGCTGCTGAAAAAACTGCATCGCTTTCTTCACTCTTGATTCTCATGACTCTAACCTGCTGTTCACCCCTTTCCCCTGTTCAAAATGCTCTTCTCCATCATCTTCACCAACCCTCTCCTACCTATTCTGCCAAATCCCCACCAAAATCCTATTCTAAAGAAGGTGTTCCTTGTTGAATCCATTCATCTCCCCCTCCAGATTGGAAGCTCCTTGTGGGCAGGGAACATGTCTACCAACTCTGTTGTACTCTCCTAAGCACTTAGAATGGTGCTCTGCCCACAGAAACTCACCTTTGGCTTTAAATCACTTATTCTCC
The DNA here is from genome assembly GCF_015852505.1 of Tachyglossus aculeatus. NCBI lineage: Eukaryota > Metazoa > Chordata > Mammalia > Monotremata > Tachyglossidae > Tachyglossus > Tachyglossus aculeatus. The sequence goes on from NC_052066.1 coordinate 43,873,158, forward strand.
TTGCCCCCTTCTACCACATCTCACTACACTCCTCCTATAACCCAGCCTGCACACTTTGTTCCTCAGAGTCAGAATCCCAGCTCTTCCACTTGTCTGTGTGACCTTGGGGAAGTCATTCATTCATTCATTCATTCATTCATTCATTCATTCCATCGTATTTATTGAGTGCTTACTGTGTGCAGAGCACTGTACTAAGTGCTTGAGAAGTACAATTTGGCAACATATAGAGACGGTCCCTACCCAACAGTGGGCTCACAGTCTAGAAGGGGGAGACAGAGAACAAAACAAAACATATTAACAGAATAAAATAGATAGAATAAATATGTACAAGTAAAATAAATAGAGTAATAAATACGTACAAACATATATACATACATACAGGTGCTGTGAGGAAGGGAAGGAGGTAAGGCGGGAGGGATGGAGAGGGGGAGGAGGGGGAGAGGAAGAAGGGGGCTCAGTCTGGGAAGGCCTCCTGGAGGAGGTGAGCTCTCAGTAGGGCCTTAAAGGGAGGAAGAGAGCTAGCTTGGCGGATGGGCGGAGGGAGGGCATTCCAGTCCAGGGGGAGGACGTGGGCTGGGGGTCGACGGCGGAACAGGCGAGAATGAGGCCTAACGGTGAGGAGATTAGCGGCAGAGGAGCGGAGGGTGCGGGCTGGGCTATAGAAGGACAGAAGGGAGGTGAGGTGGGGGGGGCGAAGTGATGGACAGCCTTGAAGCCCAGGGTGAGGAGTTTCTGCCTGATGCGTAGGTTGATTGGTAGCCACTGGAGATTTTTGAGGAGGGGAGTAACATGCCCAGAGTGTTTCTGGACAAGGACAATCTGGGCAGCAGCGTGAAGTATGGATTGAAGTGGGGAGAGACACGAGGATGGGAGATCAGAGAGGAGGCTGATACAGTAATCCAGACGGGATAGGATGAGAGCTTGAACTAGCAGGGTAGCGGTTTGGATGGAGAGGAAAGGGCGGATCTTGGTAATGTTGCAGAGCTGAGACCATCAGGTTTTGGTGACAGCTTGGATGTGAGGGGTGAACGAGAGAGCAGAGTCAAGGGTGACACCAAGGTTGCAGACTTGTGAGACGGGAAGGATGGTAGTACCATCAACAGTGACTATTGAAACTTCCAACATGACTGCACAGAATAAATTGAACAAGATGGGGTCCACCATGAATCCCTGCTTTATTCCAGTGGTGTTTGGTAATGGACCAGACTCAGCTCTGACATAGCCAGCTGAGCCATCACGAACTAGTCCAGCGCTTAGTACAGTGCACTGCACGCAGCAAGCACACAATAAATATGATTGAATGAACGAATGGTCAAAGAAACTTGATGATCCTTTCAGGGTGGATGCATTTGCTAAGTAATTTCAAGCAACATAGCCTAGTGGATAAAGCACGTGCCTGGAAATCAGAAGGGCCTGGGGTCTAATTCTGACCCTTCCACTTGTCTGTTGTGTGATTTTGGGCAAGTCAGCGTGGCTAAGTGGAAAAGAGCCCGGGCTTTGGAGTCAGAGGTCATGGGTTCAAATCCCGGCTCCGCCACTTGTCAGCTGTGTGACTTTAGGCAAGTCACTTCACTTCTCTGGGCCTCAGTTAACTCATCTGTAAAATGGGTATTAAGACTGTGAGCCCCCTGTGGGACAACCTGATCACCTTGTAACCTCCCCAGCACTTAGAACAGTGCTTTGCACACAGTAAGTGCTTAATAAATACCATTTAAAAAAAACTTCTCTGTGCCTCAGTTACCTCAGCTATAAAATGGGGATTAAGACTGTGAGCCCCATGTGGGACAGGGACTGTGTCCAACCCGAATGGCTTGCATCCACCCCAGCGCTTAATACAGTACTTGGCAAATAGTAAATGCTTAATAAATGTTATTATTAGCATTATTATTATTTTCTTATGGTATCAAATGCATTAGTAAGCACTATAGTGGCTGTAAAGAAGTCTCGATGCTACTCTCTGCCTTTTTCCTGCTTCTGTCTTGTATCAAGTTTCATGTCCACTGCTATATTGTGATTCTGGTAGCATTCAGGTGAAGGTGTTCTTTAGTAGCTGATCCAAGAAGACTCCGGCTAGAATCTTGCCATCAATAGCGAGAAATGAGACACCTCAATAATTGCTGCAATCTGGTCTTTCACCTTTCTCCTTTGAAATGTTCAATACAGTGCTCTGTGCACAGTTAGCACTCACTATAAATACCCTCAATTTATTGATTGGTTGATGGCATTTTTGAGATCCTGTGGCACTGCCTCAGTGGTCCAAATTTTAGCAAGAATTTGTGCACATACTTAGGCAGGGTATCTCCTCCATGCTTGGAGATCACAGCAGGCAGAGCAGCAGGTCTAGATGCTCTTCCATTTTTTTATCGATCTCACTGGTCAGATGCCTAAAAGAATGGTCTTTCCCTTACATGTGATGATCTTTCTCTGACTTTTCTTAAAAGAAGCAAACATTCTCCACTACAACCTATTCCTGTTCAAGGCCCTGTTCTGAACGGTATCTGTTAGCTCCAAGTCGATACATTCCATTCTATTAATGCACATTTCATTGCCGGTCCTCTGTTATTCAGTAGGAGTCTTTGACTAACAGTGGCAAGAATTGAGGTTATACTAAACTGTAAGTTCCTTGGGGGTGGATATCATCTCTACCAACTCTTCTCGATTGCATTTTCCCAAGCACTTAGTACAGGGCTTTACATAGTAAATTCTTAATAAATACTACTGACTGATTAATTGAAGGATTAAACTCCAGTGGAATTCCTGTGGAGCACATGGGCCATGGAAACAGAAAATATCAGTTCGGTCTCTGCCGTACTTCTCTAAATTTTGCTTGTGTAGTTCATGGTCAACGCAGTTATGTCTACCCTTCAAATGCCGTCAAATCATTTCTGACCCATAGCGACTCCATGGACGCACCCTCTTCAGAACATCCCATCTTCTGTCATCAAGTCGTTCTGGTATATGTATCCGTAGAGGTTTCTAGGTAAAGATATGGAAGTGGTTTTCCACTGCCTTCTTCCATAAAGTAAAAACTTGAGTCTCTGCCGTTGTCTTTGATCAATGTTTTGATCACTCGATAATCTGCCTTTGACTCTTTCCCACGCCGTCGCTGCCCAGCACAGGTGAATCGACTTTGACATTTAGTCTTAGATCTTTCCATTATGGGTAGCCCTATATGGCAAAGCCCTAAACTTCAGCAGCATATGCAAACTCTCCTGCGCTTAGTACAGTGCTCTGCACACAGCAAGCACTCAATAAGCACGTGGCTCAGTGGAAAGAGCGTGGGCTTTGGAGTCAGAGGTCATGGGTTCAAATCCAAGCTCTGCCAATTGTCAGCTGTGTGACTTTGGGCAAGTCACTTAACTTCTCCGTGCCCCGGTTACCTCATCTGTAAAATGGGGATTAAGACCGTGAGCCCGCTGTGGGACAACCTGATCACCTTGTAACCTCCCCAGTGCTTAGAACAGTGTTTTGTACATAGTAAGCACTTAATAAATGCCATTATTATAATTAATGAATACGGTTGAATGAATGATAAGGTTTCGACTATAAGGGGTCGATTCAGATGAGAGAGTCATGTCTTAAGTCACTGCATAATATAGTTTTTTTCCTACATCCCACCATCTATGGAGAAGCAGTGTGGCTCAGAGGAAAGAGCCTGGGATTGGGAGTCAGAGGTCATGGGTTCAAATTCTGGCTCCACCACTTGTCAGCTGTGTGACTTTGAGCAAGTCACTTAACTTCTCTGGACCTCAGTTCCCTCATCTAGAAAATGGGGATTAAGACTGTGAGCCCCACGTGGGACAATCTGATTGCCTTGTATCCCCCCAGTGCTTAGAACAGTGCTTGGCACATAGTAAGTGCTTAACAAATGCTATTATTATTATTATTATTATTATTATTATTATTATTATTATTATTATTATTACCTATGCAATATTTAGAACTGACTCATGGTAAACCAGGGCCAAGGACAGTGTTAGAGATTAGCAAGGAGGAATTGTCTCTGGTTTCGGGGTTGATATTCCCCCTTTTCAACCATGTGACTGGCATAAAGCAGAAAACAAAAAAAAAGCCTATCACGTGGCTTCTTAACATACAGAAAACACCATTTCTATCAGTAGCCAAACTCAGCTGCAGCTAACCAAATTTCAAATCTGAAATTTAGTTACAATACCATTTAGTTTTTGTTGTGAAATGTAATATACTCCTTGTTTCGGTCATGTCTTCTTGCCTCTTTTCCTGTCCCATGGGTTCTACTATGTCATTGCTTAAGTCCTCTTTCACGCAAATTACGAAAATAAGAGTGCAATGATTTGTGGCTTAGGATCTCTAAATTAATCAATGTGCAAGCTAGTGTTTCTAGAAGCCCTCACAGAAAAGAGTTTGGTGTTTACATGAGTGGGACATGGAGATTAGGGACTTGGAAAAGGAAATTTTATGGATTACATTTTTAAACTCGTCTAAATATTTTACATTTCTAATAGATTCAGCATTGCAGTTTAGGTATGTTCATTGAACCGTGGACAACTCACTTTCCTCTATGTTGCAAAGATAGGTTTCTTTACTTTTTATAAATGACATAGTGTCATTCAAAAATTGGTGAAATGGTAGGGACCGTCTCTATATGTTGCCGACTTGTACTTCCCAAGTGCTTAGTACAGTGCTCTGCACACAGTAAGCACTCAATAAATACGAATGAATGAATGAATGGTTTTATAGTCATACCCATTCATGTAAAACTGGAAACACCAATTCCTGGTTTAATGCAGTCAAATGCACTATGCGTGGATATACATTTGTGTGTATATTTCAGTTTCCCTAATCTTCCTAAATCTTCCTGTTGTATCATAAAGGCCATCATTATTATTATTATTACCTTTGTAGGATTGAGATTTGAAGTTTTGTCACTGGTGGTGGGTGATTGAGGCATTCACATCAAGAAAGAGTCACTGTTGCAGATCCTTTAATCCCACCCAAAACCCAAATCCTTTAAAAATGAATTTTGGAGGCAATTATGTTACATTATACCTAGTCAAATGTTTAGCTTGGCTACAAAAGACAGTTTCCCAACAATGCACTTATAAAATCAGAAAAGGGGGCAGCTCAATCATGTATTTTCCGTTGTTGATGCTGAAGCTTCTCTAGTCTTCAGTGTTTTCTTTCAGAGCAATACAATAAGCAGTAAGTAAGCAGCATGGTCTAGTGGATGGAGCCAGAGAGACCTTGGTTCTAATCCCGGCTCCACCACTTGTCTGTTATGGGTCAGTCACTTAACTTCTCTGTGCCTCAGTTATCTCATTTGTAAAATGGGTATTCAGGCCGTGAACCCCATGTGGGACATGGACTGTGTCCAACCTGATTACTTTGTATCTACCCCAGGGCTGAGAATAGTGCCTGGCATGTAGTAAGCATTTAACAAATACCATAAAAAAATACACCTAGTTCACCTTTACTGACTGAGTCGTATTCTTGCAACATTCCAGATTAAGGAAAACCCATGTAGTAGTACTCATGATTCATTCATTCATTCATTCAATCACATTTATTGAGCGCTTACTGTGTCCAGAGCACTGTACTAAGCGCTTGGGAAGTACAAGTTGGCAACCACATGTAGACACCTATTATCGAAAAGTAGGGTGCAAAATAGGTTAACCGGTGTAAATTGGCCGCAGGGTTCGAGAACCCAAGGTGGTGACGCAGATAGGAAAAATGACTCTGAGACATGAGTTCAGATACAGCAGGAAAGGTAGGAAGATTGACTACCTGCCCGTTCGCCTCCCAAGAGAGGTACAAGTGGCAAGCAGCCCCAACTCCAACCGCTTATTCCTCTTTTATTTTGTTCCCAATCCATTCATTCATTCAATCATATTTATTGAGCGTTTACAGTGTGCAGAGCACTGCACTAAGCGCTTGGGAAGTACAAGTTGGCAACATATAGAGACAGTCCCTACCCAAAAGCTGGCTCACAGTCTAGAAGAGGGAGACAGAGAACAAAACAAAACACAAAAAATCCGAGCTACATATAGGATTCCCGTGTACGTGCCGCAAGTGAAACCTTGGCATTCCTAGATCCTGAGTTAAATTACAACCCTTACTTTGTCATGGTTTGGTTAATGTCAAAATCCCTGTTATCAGGATGTTATCAGGAGATAATGGTCAGCACAGGATGGGGACATCCCAAACAGAGAGGAGCCACTTTGGTTAATGTAACAACACCCATGCTGTTTCTTCCGTCATCATGGGGCCCTGCTTTCAGGTCTCTGACAACACATTCAATTCATTCAGTCATATTTATTGAGTGCTTACTGTGTGCAGAGCACTGTACTAAGCGCTTGGGAAGTCCAAGTTGGCAACATATAGAGACGGTTCCTACCCAACAGCGGGCTCACAGTCTAGATCTAGAAGACCAATCAAATAGACTGGTGAGTTTTTCTAACCAGTAAAATACAACTGGTGAGCTGTTCTCACCAGCAAAATATGGTGAGCCATTCTCACCAGCAAAATATGATTGGTGAGCCATTTCCACCAGCAAAATACGACTAGCGAGCTGTTCTCACCAGTAAAATAGATGAGCTTTTCTCACCAGTAAAGTATGACTGGCGAGTCATTCTCACCAGTAAAATTTGATGGTGTTCTAGGCAATATATACAATAAAATAAAGGATGGTATTTATTAAGTACTTATTAGGTGTCAGGCACTGCCCTAGGTAATAATAATAATGATGGCATTTATTAAGCGCTTAGTATGTGCAAAGCACTGTTCTAAGCGCTGGAGATACAAGATAATCAGCTTAGAACCAATTCCTTTGCCACAAAGCCTCCACAATCATCATCAATCGTATTTATTGAGCGCTTGCTATGTGCTCAATAAATACGATTGATGATGATTGTGGAGGCTTTGGGAGAACAGATATGTTATCCCCATTTTATAGATGAAGAAACTGTGGGCCAGAGCAGTTAAATGACTCTGCCACAACAGGCAAGTGGTAGACCCTGGACTAAAAACCGGGGCTGCTGACTCCAGTCTTACAGTCTTTCCACCTGGCAGTGTACACATAATGAAAACAGATCAAAGTATACACATACTATGAACTGTACAAGTGCAAAGTAATTTGCATTAACTGAAAAAAATGTCCAACTCCTTTAAGTATTCATTGATGAGGAACTGTTACATTACCCAGAAAATGAGAGAGAACAATCTTGGGACATTGTAAGACATTTCCAAATCATTTTTGAAATTTATTTTGCCCCAGGTTTCCATAATTCTCAGAATTAATAGTAATGATGGCATTTATTAAGTGCTTACTATGTGCAAAGCACTATTCTAATCGCTGGGGAGGTTACAAGGTGATTAGGTTGTCCCACAGGGGGCTCACAGTCTTCATCCCCATTTTACAGATGAGGTAACTGAGGCACAGAGAAGTTAAGTGACTTGCCTAAAGTCACACAGCTGACAATTGGCGGAGTCAGGATTTGAACCCATGACCTCTGACTCCAAAGCCCGAGCTCTTTCCTTGTTGTACTGCTTCTCAGTATTGTTAGTATTTCCCCTTAAATTGAATCCCAGTGGGAAATGAAACGAAGTATACTCCATTTTTTAGAATATGACATGATTAGTTTGTTACCGGTAACTCTTTAAAATGTGGTTTTTGGAGGGTAGGAACTGGTAACTGAGTTTTCCCTCCGAAGGTTTTTGAAAACTTCCAGTACAATAAGGACACTTTTTTTCCCCCAGAGTGAGTAAACCTGAACCTCTAAAGATTTGAATTTAGTTGGAAATTCCAAACTTGTGAAGTTAAAAGGGTTCTATTCTTAACAAAACACATTTCCTCATCCCTACCAAATTGTTCTATGCCTCTGACCTTCACTTGCAGCTCTCACTACTTAAAAGAGAAATTGTACAGGGACTAATTTTATGAAAATATATCAGGTTCGATGCAAATGAAAAGGAACAGGTGGTAGGCTTTATTCAGGGAGCCAAAATGTTGGCTCTTATTGTGTGTGATCATTTTCTCCCTTGGTTTTTTTTTCCTATTTTGTAGGTCCTTAAGGAGTGTATACCTTTCCTAATTGGACGCTTGAGGGACCCTGCTCATGTTGACGTTATATTAAACATCCTCATAGAAATATCAGGCTACGAGCCAGTGGCCTTGACCGGCTTTCTTCCGATGCTGAAAGAGATTGGCGAGAGCTTTCCAAACCTGATTGGACAAACAGCCAAGATCTATGGAGCGGTGGGGCACATGGATGAGGTAAGTCCTCCGTTTGTTATTCCACATATGCTGTTCATTTTGGAATACCATGCCTTTGAGGATCTAGGAACTCAGACAGTGTGACTGAGAGTTGTGATTCTGGGTTTTGCTTGCAGGACCAATGGTCTGTCCCACAACTTCAAGGGTTCTTTGACTCTTTTCCTTGATCTCTGAGCATGTATTGATCCACCCAGGAAAGACCTAAGCAAGTATGGAGTTGAGCTCAGAGATCACACATCATTATTGTCATTGGGTGAGACCAAACATGCATTATCAGAGAAGCAGCGTGGCTCAGTGGAAAGAGCACGGGCTTTGGAGTCAGAGGTCAGGGGTTCAAATCCCGGCTCCTCCAATTGTCAGCTGTGTGACTTTGGGCAAGTCACTTAACTTCTCTGTGCCTCAGTTACCTCATCTGTAAAATGGGGATGAAGCCTGTGAGCCCCATGGGGGACAACATGATCACCTTGAACCTCCCCAGCGCTCATAACAGTGCTTTGCATGTAGTAAGCGGTTAATAAATGCCATCATTATTATTATTATTATTATTAGCAAATTTTCTGGAAGATTCAGGCCTGATATTTGAAGTCAAAGCTTATTTTTGACCTCAGTGAACCAGATATTCCACACATCTGCCAAGCTAGCTCTCTTCCTCTCTTCAAAGCCTTACTGAGAGCTCACCTCCCCCAGGAGGCCTTCCCAGACTGAGCCCCCTCTTTCCTCTCCCCCTCCTCCCCCTCCCCACAGTACCTATATATATGTATATATGTTTGTATATATATATGTTTATTTTACTTGTACATATTTAGTCCATTCATTTTATTTTGTTAATATGTTTTGTTGTCTGTCTCCCCCTTCTAGACTGTGAGCCCGCTGTTGGGTAGGGACTGTCTCTATATGTTGCCAACTTGTACTTCCCAAGCACTTAGTACAGTGCTCTGCACACAGTAAGCGCTCAATAAATATGATTGAATGAATGAATGAATATCTTGCCAGTGTTGATCTGATCTGAGTGTGCTGTGCTCAGTTGGTTTACTAAAAGCCTGAGCACTTTGTTTAGAGTTTAGAAACCAGTCGAAGGGCACAGGGATGAGTGTTTTTACCTTTTAAAAAGAAATAAACAATCTAAGATGTTTTAAAATCTTAGTCCAAATATTTTGCCTGTTTAATGTGACTGGAACCTTTGAGGGGGACAGCTGGATGCCATGAAAGCCCATGGGCTCCAGCCACAACCCAGCTGAGGAAACAGCTTCTGAAAAGTCCATCCCTTCGATTGTTTTTAAAAGTGTGAATCTCCAACAGAGAGAGGGTACAACTGGAATGGAGTCCTTTTTAAATGGACACAGCCAAACAGATTTTTTTAAAACTTACCCTTTGTCCTCATTTCACTCTTAAGTTGAATTTGCATCCTAATATGATCAATTTCACCACATAGTTTGGTGGGTAGAAGCCATTTGGTGCATGTCTTCTCCCCCTTTTAGACTGTGAGCCCGCTGTTGGGTAGGGACTGTCTCTATATGTTGCCAACTTGTACTTCCCAAGCGCTTAGTACAGTGCTCTGCACACAGTAAGCGCTCAATAAATACGATTGATGATGATGATGATGATGATGATGTCTTTAGGACTTGCAGATTTCTAGGATTTACACAGCATATAGTTAAAACTGTATCAAAAGACCCAGAAATGAATGGGGATACTGATAAATGGTGCCAAATGAAAGAGAGTAAACATTCTATAGATTGTATCGTGGGGACAATTCTCTAGGATCATCATCATAATAATAATTGTATTTGTTAAATGCTTACTATGGCACTGTACTAAGCGCTGGGGTAGATGCAAGATAATCAGGTTGGGCACAGTCCCTGTCCCACGTAGGCTCCCAGTCTCAATCCCCATTTTACAGATGAGGTAACTGAGTCACAGAGACATCAAGTGACTTACCTGAGGTCACACAGCAGAGAAGTGGTAGAGCTGGGATTAGGACCCAGCTCTTTCTGTCTCCCAGACCTATAGTCTATCCATTAGGCCACAATCATGTATGCTCTAATAATAATGCTGATGTTCTAAATGGTGATATGATCAATTAATCAAACAGTGATATTTACTGAGTGCTTACTGTGTGCAGAGTGCTATCCTAAATTCTTAGGAGAGTATAGTACATCAGATTTAGTAGACACATTCCCTGCCCGCAAAGAGTTTACAGTCCAGAGGGGGGAGGCAGTCATTAATGTAAATGAGGTCACCTCCTCCAGGAGGCCTTCCCAGGCTGAGCCCCCTTTTTCCTCTCCTCCTCCCCATCCCCCCCCCGCCCTACCTCCTTCCCCTCCCCACGGCACTTGTATATATTTGTACAGATTTATTACCCTATTTATTTGACTTGTACATATTTCCTTCTCTATTTTGCTAATGATGTGCTTATAGCTATAATTCTATTTGTTCTGACAATTTTGACACCTGTCTACATGTTTTGTTGTCTGTCTCCCCCTTCTAGACTGTGAGCCCGTTGTTGGGTAGGGACCGTCTCTATATGTTGCCGACTTGTACTTCCCAAGCGCTTAGTCCAGTGCTCTGCACACAGTAAGCACTCAATAAATACAATTGAATGAATGAATGAATAAATAAATATGTTATGGATATATACATAAATGCTGTGGGGTTGAGGGTGGGATGAATATCAAGTGATCAAAAGGTACAGATCTAAGGGCATAGATAACATAGAAGTTAGAGGGAGTAGGGGAAAGATGGTTTAATTGGGGAAGATCTCTTGGAGAAGATGTGATACCAGGTTTTACTGAAAATCCATAGCCATCATTCATTCTCAAACATGAAATGGGTACAAATACACACGAGAAGGGCTTATTTCCATTTCCTTTTCCCTATGCCTGCAAATGACGTGTGGAGAAGCCAAGATCCTGTGAAACCAATCGGAACTCTGTTGGTAAAGATGAGTTAAGTTAAGCTGTGGATCTGGATTAAGCCTTTGGTGGTTCATTAATGGACTGGAAAGAGAATGGTTTGGTTACAAGTTGGCAAATTTCATGTGATGAATCAATCAGGAGTATGTACTGAGTGCTGTGTACTGAGCACTACACTAAGCACTTGGGAGAGTATGATAAAATAGGGTAGGTAGACCTGGTCCTGGCCCACAGGGAGTTTACAGACTAAGAGCGAGACTGACTTTAAAATAAATTACAGTAAAATAAATTAGAGTGGATATATGCACTGGCTGTGAGGGTGGTGAAAATCAAAATGTTAGAAGAATGTAGACTCAGTTGCATAGACAACACAGAAGAGAGGGCAAATAGAGGAAGTGACACAGAAGTTGGTATCACTTTCCCTTACCTTCAACTATACTTCAGAGGCAACCCTCCTTTGGAGAGTGGTGGCCTATCACACATAAAGCGGCTGGGAGTTCCAGGCATTTAGGAGGGGATGAGATAATGACATAGTAAATAGGTTGATATCAGAAGGAGCAAAGTGTGTGGATTGCCAAGATCCGCCCTTTCCTCTCCATCCATACCGCTACCCTGCTCATTCAAGCTCTCATCCTATCCCATCTGGACTACTACATCAGCCTTCTCTCTGATCTCCCATCCTCGTGTCTCTCTCCACTTCAATCCATACTTCATGCTGCTGCCCGGATTATCTTTGTCCAGAAATGCTCTGGGCATATCACTCCCCTCTTCAAAAATCTCCAGTGGCTACCAATCAATCTGCGCATCAGGCAGAAACTTCTCACCCTGGGCTTCAAGGCTGTCCATCACCTCGCCCCCTCCTACCTCACCTCCCTTCTCTCCTTCTCCAGCCCACCCTGCACCCTCCGCTCCTCTGCCGCTAACCTCCTCACTGGGCCTCATTCTCGCCTGTCCCGCCATCGACCCCTGGCCCACATCATCCCCCAGGCCTGGAATGCCCTCCCTCTGACCATCCGCCAAGCTAGCTCTCTTCCTCCCTTCAAGGCCCTACTGAGAGCTCACCTCCTCCAGTAGGCCTTCCCAGACTGAGCCCCTTCCTTCCTCTCCCCCTCGTCCCCCTCTCAATCCCCCCCATCTTACCTCCTTCCCTTCCCCACAGCACCTGTATATATGTATATATGTTTGTACATATTTATTACTCTATTTATTTATTTTACTTGTACATATCTATTCTATTTATCTTATTAGTATGTTTGGTTTTATTCTCTGTCTCCCCCTTTTAGACTGTGAGCCCACTGTTGGGTAGGGACTGTCTCTATATGTTGCCAATTTGTACTTCCCAAGCGCTTAGTACAGTGCTGTGCACATAGTAAGCGCTCAATAAATATGATTGATGATGATGATGATGATGGATTGGGTTGCAGTGAGAGTGGAGAGAGGTTAGATAGAAATGAGAGAGCTGATTGAATGCCTTAAAGCCACTGATGAGAAGTGTCTGCTGCAGAGATGATAGGGCAACAATTGGAGTTTTTTGAGGAGTGGGGAGATGTGTGTATGGGGAGATGTGTGTAGAATGATTTTTTTTTTAATGATCTGGGCAGCAGAATAAAATGTGGACTGAAGAGGGAAGAGATGGGAGTCAGGGCAGATCAACAAGGAGGTTGTTGGAGTGGTCAAGATAGGTTTGATAAGTACTTGGATAAGCATGGTTGTTTTAATGGAGAGAAAGCTGCAGATAGCAAAAATGTTGCAAAGGTAGTACTGACAGGATTTGGAGACACTGAATATGTGGATTGAGTAAGACAGATGAGTTGAGGATCGTGTTAAGGTTGTGGGCATGTGAGACAGGGAGGATGGTGGTATTCATTCGTTCATTCAATCAATCGTATTTATTGAGTGGTTACTGTGTACAGAGCACTGTACTAAGTGCTTGGGAAGTACAAGTCAGCAACAGATAGAGACGGTCCCTACCCAGCAACGGGATCACAGTCTAGAAGGGGGAGACAGACAACAAAACAAAACATGTAGACCGGTGTCAAAATTGTCCGAACAAATAGTATTATAGCTATATGCACATCACTAACAAAATAAATAGAAGAATAAATATGTACAAGTAGAATAGAGTAATAAATCTGTACAAATATATACAAGTGCTGTGGGGAGAGTAAGGAGGTAGGGGGGTGGGGGGAGAAGCCCCCTCAATCTGGGAAGGCCTCCTGGGGAAGATGAGCTCTGGTCTACAGTGATGGTAATGTCAGGGGGAGGAGAGGCTTTAGGGTTATTATCCTATTAAATTAATAGGTTATTAAATAATTAATGGAGAAGAAGAATAGTGGTTTAACCAACTGTTTGGGCAAGTTAGGTGGAGCCTAAGATTTGTGAGGGAAGGTGTGAAGTTTTGTTTGAGAGATGTTGAGCTTGTTGTGCCAGCGAGACATCAATGTTGGGATTTCCTAGTTGAGGGGGAAATCCAAAATTGCCAAGAGGGAGAGAAGTTGGGGGTAACGATGCGAATTTGGAAGTCATCCACATTGAGTTGGTAGCTGAAGAGATGAGATGCCCAACAAGGGAGTGACTTTAGATTGAAGAGTTGGGCACCCAGAACTGAACCTTGAGGGACACCAACATTTGGGAAGTGGGAGGCAGAGGAAGAGCCATGAATGAGACTGGAAAGGGATCTGCTGTAGAGATGGGAGGAGAACCAGCTGAGTATTGAATCAGAAAAAAATAAGGTTAAATAACGTTTCCAAAATAAGCAAGGGATTCATAGTACCAAAGGTAATTTAGAGATCAAGGAGGATTGGGATTAAATAAAATATGTTGGATTTGTCAAGAAGATCATTGATGACTTAATAATGATGCTATTTGTTAAGCACTTACTAGGGGCCAAGCACTATTCTAAACACTAGAGTAGATAGACGATAATCAGGTTGTCCCACGTGGGGCTCACGGTCTGAATCCCCATTTTACAGATGAGGTAACTGAGGCACAGTAGTTAAGTGACCTACCCAAAGTCACACAGCAGACAAGTGGCGGAGCCAGGATTAGAACACATGACTTCTGACTCCCAAGTCCATGCTCTTTCCAATAGTGTGGTTCAGTGGTGTGAAGGAAGATAAAGCCAGACTGAAGAGGTCATAGAGGGAGTTTTAAGAGATAAGGAGAGGCAGCAGATGTAAGTAGCCCAATTGAAGAGTGTAGATAGAAATGGTAGGAGCAAGATGAGGCAATAATTCGATAGTACAGTGGGGTCATGGGAAGATTTTTTTTAGGATAGTGAGGTTCATTCATTCAATCGTATTTATTGAGCACTTACTGTGTGCAGAGCACTGTACTAAGTGCTTGGGAATTACAAGTTGGCAACATATAGAGGCGGTCCCTATCCAACAATGGGCATAACAAACAGACAAGTTCCCTGCCCACAACGAGTTTACAGTCTAGAGCGGGAGGAAGGAAAAAGGATGGGGTTTCTGAACTGGCTTTCCGGGGAGCCTCTGAGCTGAAGGCGGAGGCCGCCGCCGGTTCCTCACCTATGCAGAGGGTGACGTGGAGCAGGCCCGGGTGGATGTCCAGGCGGAAGAAGAGGATGGCATTGGCCACTTGGCTGAACACAAAGATACTATACTAAGCACTTGGGAGAGTGCAGTCAATCAGTCCTATGTATTGAGCGCTTACTGTGTGCAGATCACTGTACTAAGCGCTTGGTCGTTCATTCATTCATTCATTTAATTGTATTTATTGAGCACTTACTGTGTGCCGAGCACTGTACTAGGTGCTTGGGAAGTACGGGTCGGCAACAGCCAACAGCGGGTTCGTGGTCTAGAAGGGGGAGACAGACAACAAAACAAAACATGTAGACAGGTGTCATAGTACATAGTAAGTGCTGAACAAATACCACAGTTACTGTGATCATCAGTGGAAATAGTAGTATTGGACGCTTGTACATATTTACTATTCTGTTTATTTTATTTTGTTAATATGTTTTGTTTTGTCGTCTGTCTCCCCCTTCTAGACTGTGAGCCCACTGTTGGGTAGGGACCGTCTCTGTATGTTGCCAACTTGTACTTCCCCAGCGCTTAGTACAGCGCTTTGCACACAGTAAGTGCTCAATAAATACGATTGAATGAATGAATGTTGCCGATGTGCTGCTCGACAGTGATGGATCGACGGTTCTTCATCATTACAATGGCACTGAGGAGCATCAAGATCTCCCGCCAGTCGAAGTCGCAGGGGTTCTGGTCCTCCCTCTGCATGGGGAGGTGCAGGCAGAGCGATGGCAGCTTCCGCATGAGCAGGAAGGCGGCAGACAGCAACGCCGACAGCAGGTAGTAGGGCCATGCCAGCCATCGCGACAGTCATGGCACCGAGTACAGCATCATCATCATCAACATCAGTCGTATTTATTGAGCGCTTACTATGTGCAGAGCACTGTACTAAGCGCTTGGGAAGTACAGCAGCGCCAGCAGCGGCGCCAACACCGCCATCTCCTTCCATCCCTCCCTCCCCCTCAGCTGCTGTTGTCATCGTCGTCATTGAGATTATGGGCTTGTTTGAAAGCACATCAAAAGGAGTCATCATAAATTGAAAATGGTGCTCAGAGAAGGAAGATAATAATAATAATAATAATTGCATTTGTTAAGTGCTTACTACGTGCAAAGCACTGTTCTAAGCGCTGGGGAAGATACAAGGTGATCAGATTGTCCCACGTGGGGCTCACAGTGTTCATCCCCATTTTACAGATGAGGTAACTGAGGCACAGAGCAGTTAAGTGACTTGCCCAAAGTTACACAGCTGACAATTGGCAGAGCCGGGACGATTGGGTACATAAGTTTTTATAGGATGTGAAGGGATGAGGTTGGAGATTCACGTAAGGAAAGAAGATTTTGAAAGCAGGCTAGGCTCTCCCTCTGAGAGATGGCTGAGCAGGATGAAAGGGTGATTAAGGGAGTAGAAGATAACTCGGAATATTTTGATTCTGTTAACCAAATAGTTGGAAGATCACTGGGGGATGGGGAGAATAGTGGTGTAGTAATTGGGAGTTTCAAGGAAGAATTTCAAGTGTAACAGTGTGGGAAAAAAATGGTACTAGGACCTAGCACCCTTCAAGGCCCTACTGAGAGCTCACCTCCTCCAGGAGGCCTTCCCAGACTGAGCCCTTTCCTTCCTCTCCCCTTCGTCCCCCTCTCCATCCCCCCAACTTACCTCCTTCCCTTCCCCACAGCACCTGTACTTGTACATATCTATTCTATTTATTTTATTTTGTTAGTATGTTTGGTTTTGTTCTCTGTCTCCCCCTTTTAGACTGTGAGCCCACTGTTGGGTAGGGACTGTCTCTATATGTTGCCAACTTGTACTTCCCAAGCGCTTAGTACAGTGCTCTGCACACAGTAAGCGCTCTATAAATGCGACTGATTGATTGATTGATAGGTTCTAAAACCAGCTCTGCTACTTCCCTGCTGTGTAACCTTGAGCAAATCACTTAACTTCTCTGTGCCTTAGTTTCCTCAACTCTAAAATGGGAATTCAATACCTTTCTCCCTCCTACTTAAAAGTGAACCCCAAGTAAACCAGGGACTGTGTGTCCAACCTGATAAACTCATATCTACTCCAATGCTTAAGACAGTGTCTAATACTAAGTAAGCGCTAAGTAAATACAATAATAAGAATAGCTTTAATTCAAGATATGGAGTAGTTGATGCAGTCAGTGGGCATGGGAGACAGTAAGAGAAGAGAAGTAGTGTTGTTGAGTGGAGGAGACTTCAGAGTTAAGGCAGTTGGGAGTGAATGTGAATATGTTGGGGAGTACCAGTATTTAGTACAATGCCTGGATCAAAATAACAAATACCATTAATAAAAGAGTACAAGGTGGCTATCTCCCCCTTGTGAGATTTCTGTGTTCTCTACATTACTCTTCTGATAGCTTTCTGTATCCTCTTTCTCTTTTCTTCTTTTCTTTTCTAGTTTCCTTGCATTGACACTGCTCCTTTTTCACTTTTGGTCATTTCTGTCCCCATCTTCCATCTTCCATCCAATATTTTCTCTTTCTAGTCTCTTCTATCTTCTAAATAATAATAATAGCTATATTATGGTATTTGTGTAGCGCTTACTATGTGCCAAGCACTATATGCCAAGATAATCAGGTCCGCCATTTGCACTATAAGATGAGGCACTATATTGGCACTATAAGATGAGGGAACTGAGACACAGATAAGTTAAGTGAGTTGCCCAAGGTCACATGGCGGGCAAGTAGTAGAGACAGCCGAGATTAGAACTCAGGTCCTCTGACTCCTGGACCTGTGTTCTTTCCACTAGACCATTCTGCTTCTTGAGCTACTGGGAAGCAGCAGGGCCTAGTGGAGAGAGCATGGGTCTGGGAGTGAGAAGGTCATGGGTTCTAATCCTGGCTCTGACACTTGTCTGCTGTGTGACCTTAGGCAAGTCATTTCACTTCTCTGTGTCTCAATTACCTCATCTGTAAAATGGGGATTGAGACTGTGACCCCTATATGACACAGGGACTGTGTCCAACCCAATTTGTGTCCAGCCCAGCGCTTAGAACAGTGCCTAGAATATAATAAGTGCTTAACAAATAACATAATTATTAATTATTATTATTAGTTGGGACTATTAAGGGTCCAATGCTTTTGAGATTAGCTGAATCTGAGGATTATATATAGACCCCAAGTGGATGTGTGAAAAAATCTGCTTCCAATCAGTTCCTTTGGGAGTTCCACAAAGACCCCCCAGGAATTTAAAGCAATTTTCAAATCCCAGAGCCTGGAGAAGCAGCAGCAGCTGTCCAGACAAGCAGGAGTCTCCCTGGGCATTAGCTAAGTGTAGAAACAAGTAGGGATGGGATTCAGGGAAGTTAGGAGTAGACAGGCTCAATGATGGGATGTGGGACTCAGGGAGCAGATGGAAGAAATTAGCAAACATTGGAGGGGAGCAAATCTGGAGGGGAAATCAATGGAATTTGAAATCAAGGCAGCAACTGAAAGACTAGACTGCATCCAGAGGCTGGAGGAAGAGGAATGACCTGAAAGGTTCGTTGTTTGCTGATTGAAGGATATATGTATATATGTTTGTACGTATTTATTACTCTATTTATTTATTTATTTATTTATTTTACTTGTACATATCTATTCTATTTATTTTATTTTGTTAGTATGTTTGGTTTTGTTCTCTGTCTCCCCCTTTTAGACTGTGAGCCCAATGTTGGGTAGGGACTGTCTCTATATGTTGCCAATTTGTACTTCCCAAGTGCTTAGTACAGTGCTCTGCACATAGTAAGTGCTCAATAAATATGATTGATTGATTGATTGAAGGAGCAGTGTGGCCTAGGTGAAAAGCACTGGGCTGGGAGTCAGAGGAACTTGGTTCTCATCCTGATTCTTCCACTTGTGTGCCGTGTGACCTTGAGCAAGTCCCTTCTCTGTGACTCAGGTTCCTCATCTCTCAGTCAGTCAGTCAATTGTATTTATTGAGCACTTACAGTGTGAGGAGCACTGTGCTAGGCGCTTGGAAGGAATACAATATAACAATAAATAGACACGTTCCCTGCCCACAACGAGCTCACAGCCTATTCCTATTTTACATCTGTTTTACATTCCTATTTTATATGTGTAAAAAAAGAATTCACTAAGCCTATTCTCCATCCTACTCAGACTACGAGCACCATGTAGGACAAGGACTATATCTGACCTGGTTAATTTTTATCCACCCCAGCACTTAGAATAGTGTTGCCAACTTGTACTTCCCAAGCGCTTAGTACAGTGCTCTGCACACAGTAAGCGCTCAATAAATATGAGCGATTGATTGTCAGACAGTAAGCACTTAAATACCATTAAAACAGTAATTTGTTTGAACAATGATTGAACTTTTGTTACCAAATCAAGGTTCTAGTATCTACTTTTGTTAGTTCATTCATTCAATCGTATTTATTGAGTGCTTACTGTGTGCAGAGGACTGTACTAAGCGCTTGGGAAGTACAAATTGGCAACATGTAGAGACGGTCCCTACCCAACAGCGGGCTCACAGTCTAGTTGATTAGATTCATTAAGCACTTATTCTGTGCAGGGCTCTGTACTTTGGAGATCCGTAGTAGTAATAGCATTTATTGTTTACTATGTGCAGAGCACTGTTCCAAGCACTGGGAAAGAGTGCACAAATGAGAATTATACAAAGACTCTGTCCCATTTGGGGATCACAATGTATGAAGTTCAGTTTAGTTAGTAGACACAATTCATGCTCTCAAAGAGCTAAAAACTCTAGTGGAAGAACCAGACACTAAAATAATCTTTTCAATGACTTCTTAATTGAAGAGGAGATATTTCAAGAAGTATTAGTGATTGTGCACATTGCTACCTCTAACTCCGTCCTGGACCACAGAACGCAGGACTGGTTCACTTGGCCAAATTTTTTCTCTGAAGGGAGAGCAACTGGTGGAAAGAGACGTTCGAGAATCAGAAGGTCATGGGAATCAGAAGGTCATGGGTTCTAATCCCGGCTCCACCACTTGTCTGTTGTGTGACCTTGGGCAGAGGACGGGAGATCAGAGTTAGAACCCAGGTCCTCTGACTCCCAAGCCCATTCTCTTGTCACTAGGAAACCCTACTTTTCAAGATTTGCATCGGACAGAACTAGTGTCGGCTTGAAGAAAATTCCAGGAATCCGCAAGTCTTAACTGCTTTTTTTCAGCATATTGGTTAACCACTTACTATGTGCCAGGCACTGTACGAAGCTCTGGGGTAGTTACGAGTTGATCAGGTTGAACACAATCCCTGACTCAAAAAGAGCTCACAGTCTTCATCCCCATTTTACAGTTGAGGTAACTGAGGCACAGAGAAGTTAAGTGACTTGCCCAAGATCACACAGCAGGCAGGTGTAGGAGCCGGGATTAGAAACCAGGCCTTTCTGATTCCTAAGCCTATGCTCTGTCCACTCAGATGTGCCTTCAATAAGGGTTTGAAGAGGGGGAGAGTAGTGGTCTGTCAGATATGAAGAGGGAGGGCGTTCCAGGCCAGAGGCAGATATGGTGAGAGCTCAGTGGCAAGATAGATGAGATTGCGGTATAGTGAGTAAATTAACATTAGAGAAGCAAAGTGTGCGAGCTGCATTGTAGAAGGAGAGTAGCGAGGTGAAGTAGAAGGGGGCAAGGTGATTGAGTGCTTAAAAGCTGGTAGAAAGGAGTTTCTCTTTTACGTAGAGGAGGAGTGGGGAAACACAGACTGAACATTTGTGTAAAAAACTTATTGTGGCAGCAGAGTGAAGTATGGACTGAGATGGGAGAGACAGGAGACAGGGACGTCAGCAAGGAGACTGATTCAGGAATCAAGGTGGGATGGGGTAAGTGGTTGGCAGCGTGGCTCAGTGGAAAGAGTCCAGGCTTTGGAGTCAGAGGTCAAGGGTTCAAATCCCGGCTCCGCCAGTTGTCAGCTGTGTGACTCTGGACAACTCACTTAGCTTCTCTGCCCCTCAGTTCCTTCATCTGTAAAATGGGGATGAAGACTGCGAGCTCCCTGTGGGACAACCTGATCACCTTGTAACCCCCAGAGCACTTAGAACAGTGCTTTGCACATAATAAGTGCTTAATAAATGCCATCGTTATTATTATTAATGTGGTAGCTTGGATGGAGAGGAAATACAATTACTGTTTCTATTACTTAACAAATACTATTATTATTATTATTATCATCACCATCTTTATTATTATCATTTCCTGACTGTGCCTACTATCCCTTTGGGGGATCAGCCAATAGTATCTTCTATCGCAATTCATCCCATAAGACTGAAAGATGTTAGGTTCAGGTCATGCCAGTAGGGTCTGTTCTCTGGGGGAAAAGTGTTGCCTTCTTGTAGGCCTATGCCACTCTGGCTGATTTACAATTGTATCCAGTCCAGCCCCTTCTTGCTACTGGACTGGGGGGCCTGGACTTTAGGGCTTGATGTAAAGCAACTAAAGATGGCAACATGGTTAGGGGTCCCTCTGGAGATGCTGGGAGGTCCCAAATCAAGTCCTCCCACAATATCTCCAAATCACACTTGGCACTGGCTGGTTGCTACAGTGTTAAATGTTTCCAAAAATGGGAATTTGGTTCGCAAAATCTTTGCAAAGGCCACTGAGGTATGAACAATGATAGGAAATCCCATCCCCCCTGCCATACCTCCTTCTCCTCCCCACAGCACCTGTATATATGTTTATACAGATTTATTACTCTATTTTACTCGTACATATTTACTATTCTAATTATTTTATTTTGTTAATATGTTTTGTTTGGTTGTCTGTCTCCCCCTTCTAGACTGTGAGCCCGCTGTTAGGTAGGGACCTTCTCTATATGTTGCCAACTTGTACTTCCCAAGCACTTAGTACAGTGCTCTGCACACAGTAAGCACTCAATAAATACGATTGAATGAATGAATGAATCAGCTAAAGGGTGTATTCAGGAAATAACCAGTCAATTGTATTTCATGAGTGCTTACTGTGTACAATGTAACAATGTAACAGACAGATTCCCTGCTCACAGTGAGCTTGCAGTCTCCTCAGAAGTTTAGGTTATCAGCCACCAGCATCAGTTTAATCTGGGCTGCATCTTTTATTGAAGAACTAAGACGTATAGTTGATTTTCAAAAATTCGTGGGGTAAAAGCCAGGTCTAAGTTTACCAACTCCTCCAAGACTACTGCCAAAGAAGGGAATCGGGAAAGAGGAGAGAGGCAGGAGGAAGGTAAGGTAAGGTAAGGGGAAGGAAGGGAGGGCAGTGCTACATGGCTACTCAGTTTCCTCCCCTCTGGCTTCTGCTGGAGGAATACTGTAATAGCCCGCCAGTTGGACAATTTGATAAGCAAGTGGGAGTTAGAAATTCAACAGATGGGTAGTCTGTACCTGAGCTGACCGACTTGAGCACAAGGTTACACGAGCAAAGTGGAACTGGCTCTTCTGTGAAACAGGAAATAACCAGCTTATGTTGTGTTCCTCTCAGGCTGGAATGCAGGTCTACTTTCTCCAAGACTATTGCTTAGCAAGATGTCATTTTCTATAATCGGAGCAAGGAATCTTACAATAAAACCACATTTTCTCAAATTTTGTAAGTTCATAGAAAACCATGCTGCCTTATTTGGGTTGTGGGAATACATTACTTGTCATAAGAGACCGATAAACCGGTCACCGCAGTTATAAAAACAGTCTAAATCCGTTTGC
Organism: Tachyglossus aculeatus; assembly: GCF_015852505.1. NCBI lineage: Eukaryota > Metazoa > Chordata > Mammalia > Monotremata > Tachyglossidae > Tachyglossus > Tachyglossus aculeatus. The sequence continues at coordinate 43,895,516 of NC_052066.1, forward strand.
TGTTTTTACTTTTATTAACAAAATCTGAGTTAGTTTAAATCTAGGCCAAGATGATTTTCATTGCCAACAGAGGATTGAACTGAAATACATGTTTCACGTACAATACTTTGCACCCTATGGGTGCTCAGTAAGCACTTATTTGCTGTCTGAACCCTGAAAGTTGTTTTCAATTTTCTTCATCGTCTGCCAATTTTCCAGCACGAGTGTAGGCTAGAGTTTACTAGTGCTGACTTCTTGTTACATATTGAAACTACTGAATTTCTCTTTCTTATAACAATGTTTGGGCTTGATCAAACAGGAAAATGGATGCCTCTAAAAATCAACTCAACCACATTTGAGAATCTATCCAGCCTTTTTTTTCAAATGGTATTTAAGCACTTACTATATGACAGTACAGTCCTAAGCATTGGGGAAGAGAAGCAGTATGGCCTAGTGGATAGAGCACAGGCCCGAGAATCAGAAGGACATATCTGCGACTAGATACCGCTTGTCTGCTGTGACTTCACTTCTCTGTGCCTCAGTTACCTCATCTGTAAAATGGGGATTAAGACTGTGAGCCCCATGTGGAACAGGGACTGTATCCAACCCAATTAGCTTGTATCCCCCCAGTGCTTAGTAAAGTGCCTAACACATAGTAAGCAGTTAACAAATGCCATTATTATTATTATTACACAAGTTAATCAAATTGGTCACAGTCCACGACCCACGTGGGGTTCACAGTATTAATCTCCATTTTATAGGTGAGGTAAGAGAAGTAAAGTGACTTGCCCAAGGTCACACAGCAGACAAGTGGTGAAGGCAGGATTAGAACCCTTCTAGACTGTGAGCCCGTTGTTGGGTAGGGACCGCTCTATATGTTGTCAACTTGTACTTCCCAAGTCCTTAGTACAGTACTCTGCACACAGTAAGCACTCAATAAATACGATTGAATGAATGAATGAATGAACCCAGGTCCTTCTGACTCCCAAGTCCGTGATTTATTCACTAGGCCACACTGCTAAAGAAAAAAAACAACAAAGAAAGGAGTGTCAGTGTTTGAGTGGAAGCTTTGTAAAGCATGAGAGGCAAGGAGGCTGAAGAGAAAACTGTACCAGTTGTTGCAAACTTTAAACATGCCTGTAGAACAAGGACAATTTTTTGTTTTGTGAGCACAATGTTGGTGGGGCTGTGGATCCCACTGTAATGTTTGCAAGCCATCTAAACCTAAAATTCCAGTCAAAATAACCCCCAAAGTCACTTTGGGAGAGCTTGGTTGTCTGCTAATTTATCCTGGGTCCTAAAGCCCTCTAGTTGTTTCCTTCCCTAAACAGCAGGTTGGGGATCCTTTATCGCTGCCACCACCCCTCATTTGAAACCCATATGTCTCCCCGAGGGACAGGGGGTCATCAGGCTGGCTTCAGGAAAGTCACAGAGAAAGCACACCCTCCCCCTCCAATATCTTCCTAGGTTCACGTGTCTCCCCGGCTTTACTAGTGTTCTTGCAAGTATTCTTAATCAGGCAACAGTAAAACAGAAATCCTATTCAAACTACCTTTCCCTATATTCAGTTGTATTTATTGAGGGCTTACTGTGTGCAGAGCACTGTACTAAGCACTTGAAAAGTACAATTCGGCAACATATAGAGACAGTCCCTACCCAACAACGGGCTCACAGTCTATATCTAATCCTTTTTCCCCCCATTAACCTCAGTACTTCCCTGTAGGCCTCCCAGGACTCATGTTTCCCCTGGTCCTTCCCCCTCTGCTCTTGGGTTTCTTGTCTCCCCATCAGGGGAATGAGCCTTACTGTTCCAGAGTCTTAACTCTGGAACCCTGAGCATCCAGGCTGTGATAATCATAATCATAATTGTGGTATTTGTTAAGCACTTACTATGTGCCAGGCACTGTGCTAAGTGATGGGGAATACAAGGAAATCAGGTTGGACACAGTCCGTGTCCCACATCGGGCTCACAAACTTAATCCCCATTTTACAGATGAGGTAACTGAGGCACAGAGAAGTGAAGTGACTTGCCCAGGGTCACACAGCAGACAAGTGGTGGAGCAGGGATTAGAACCCATGACCTTCTGCCTCCCAAGCCCATGCTCTGTCCATTAGGCCACGCTCCTTCTCCATTCAGTCAGTTAATTAATGGTATGTACTGAGCTCTTGCTATGTGCAGAGCACTGTACTAAGCACTTGGGAGAGTACAATACTCATTATGGATGGGGAACATGTCTGCTAATTCTGTTGCAATGCAAAATCATCTCCGGACCCTCATTGTGCCCTATGTTCGTTCAGGTTCACCGATCAGAGCCCTCCCAGGAACACAGCCCCAACTCCCGCCTACAAAATGGCAGAGAGTTTTGTTCCCCAACCACTTGGTCTTCCTACTTTCTTCCCAGTCCTTTCCTCTGATCGGCTTAGAACACACAAATACTTCCATATAAGGCATTAATTAAACTTCCTTCAGGGAGAGACGCTTAATAGTGACTCTCCCCTACAAATATGAAGGACAATTAGATATAGAAGTACAGGAGAAGAAATGGTGCATTCCCTGCCCATAAAGAGCTTGCATTCAGCAGTAGTGCATTCCACTGAGACCATGCTGGGTAATTACAGAATTCAAGAATTCAAAGCTGTACTTTTAGGATTTGCGAAAGTATTGGGAACCATCATCTCTACCATGAGTCTGGCAAATCTTGGGCAAATTTGGGTGTCTTGAAAATTTTGTGGAAGCAGCATGGCCCAATGGCTTAAAAAATGGGGCAGGGAGTCAGGGTCCTGGGTTCTAATAATAACACCTTTACTTTTTTTTTGATGGCATTTATTAAGCGCTTACTATGTGCAAAGCACTGTACTAAGCGCTGGGGAGGTTACAAGATGATCAGGTTGTCCCATGGGGGGGCTCACAGTCTTAATCCCCATTTTACAGATGCGGTAACTGAGGCTCAGAGAAGTGAAGTGACTTGCCCAGAGTCACACAGCTGACAATTGGTGGAGCCGGGATTTGAACCCATGACCTCTGACTCCAAAGCCCGAGATCTTTCCACTGCACCATGCTGCTTCTCTTACTTGTCTGCTTTCTGACCTGGGGCAAGTGACTTAACTTCTTTGGGCCTCACTTTCCTTCTCAGTAAATGGGGATTATGACTCTGAGCCCCTTGTGGGACATGGGCTGTGTCCAACCTGATTAGCCTGTATCTACGCCAGCAGTTAGAACAATGTCTGACACAGAGTAACCACTTTATAAATTCCATTAAAAAATTTTGCCAAGATCCTTAGACTAAATTTCATTATTGGCAAGGAATGTGTCTATCAACTAATAATAATAATTATGGTATTTGTTAAGCACTTACTATGTATCACTACATTATAGTGTACTCTCCAAAGTGCTTAGTACAGTGCTCTGCACACAGTAAGTACTCGATACAGATGATTGATTTAGCATAGTCATTTGAGGCAGAATTGAAGGTACCCTTCCAGACAGTTTCTCTCTCACACGTGAAGTAGACTAATAGATCAATCTTATTCCCCTTTTTCTATGCCAGCACGTAACAATGGATGTGAAAGCTGATAAATGCTAGAATATGCTTCCAATTCACTTGGAAATACTTCTAAATCAGCAGGCAAGAGTATCATTGCCAAAGACTGATGACTGTGCTCTTAAAATACATGCACAAGAAAACAAGCACACAGTAAACGGTGCGGTAGACCAATAATTAGTCTGCTGAACACTGAAGTTATCTTCTAGCTTTCACCCAGAAAGCCCAATACCCAACAAAGACTTTCATTGAGAACATAAAAGTTAATGCAGTCGCTGAAATCTGCTGTCCAGAAAATGCGAGAGAAGGTGTAAAAACAGACTAGTAAATGTAAGGAATCGAAGAATTAGATAACAATGAGATAGCAGAACCGGGGATACTGCCTTTGAATAGGGGCTTTCAAAACATCAGGAGAGCTGGAGGCAGATTTGAAAAAAATCAGTACAGTTACCGTAGACTGTGAGCCCACTGTTGGGTTGGGACCGTCTCTATATGTTGCCAACTTGTACTTCCCAAGCGCTTAGTACAGTACTCTGCACACAGTAAGCGCTCAATAAATACGATTGAATGAATGAATGAATGAATGAAAGGGCAACAAGCAACAATCGAGAAAAACCCACTGGCATAGGTTATAGATGACAGATTAGTCTTTCCTGCACGTTCATACAAAGCAGCATGACCTAGTGGAAAGACCACAAGCCTGAGAGTGAGAGGACCTGGGTTCTAATGCTGCTGTGCCACGGAAGCAGCATGGCTTAGTGGAAAGAGCACAGGCTTGGGAGTCTGAGGATGCAGTTTTTAATCCCAGCTCTGCCACTTGTCTGCTGTTTGACCTTGGGCAAGCCACTTAATTCTCTGTAAAATGAGGATTAAGACTGTGAGCCCCATGAGGGACAACATGATTACCTTGTATCTACTCCAGAGCTTAGAACAGTGCCTGGCACGTAGTAAGTGCTTAACAAATGCCATTATTATTAGTATTATTATTACCTGCTTTGTGACCTTGGGCAATTAGTCACTCAACTTTTCCTGTCCCAGTTCCCTCATCTGCCAAATGGGGATTCAGTACCTATTCGCCCTCCTACTTTGAATGCAAGCCCCATGTGAGACTTGATTATCTTAATGATCTTGTACCTACTGCACTGCTTAGAAAAATGCTCGACATAAGAGAAACAGCGTGGCTTTAGTGGAAAGAGCACAGGCTTGGGAGTCAGAGGTCATGGGTTCAAATCCCGGCTCTGCCACTTGTCAGCTGTGTGACTGTGGGCAAATCACTTAACTTCTCTGTACCTCAGTTCCCTCATCTGTAAAATGGGGATTAAGACTGTTAGCCCCCTGTGGGACAACCTGATCACCTTGTAACCTCCCCAGCGCTTAGAACAGTGCTTTGCACATAGTAAGTGCTTAATAAATGCCATTATTATTATTATTATTATTATTACCCCAGAGCTTAGAACAGTGCTTGGCACGTAGTAAGTGCTTAACAAATACCATCATCAATATTGTTATATAGTAAGCACTTAACAAATACCACAGTTATTATTATTCATTTATGGATAGAATGTCCATAGATCAGTAGCTATGTCTTCAAATGTGAACATGAAGGGAGTTTAAACGTACATATGTGTATGTCACTTTATATACACACATGTATGAATAAAGTGACTTTTCATCTTAATAGAGATAGTTGCCTTAGTCTGTAAATTCCTTGTGGGCAGGAATCACGTCTCCCAACTCTGCATACAGTAAGTATGCAATAAATAGCATTTATTGATTAACAGACAAAATGTCTGATGGTGAAGTATACCTTTTGGTGTGCATGTCTGAAAAGGTGACGTAGTCTTCCTAAAAAAGCTACTCTGGCAGTAATGGTTTTTAGGTCTCATGCCCTGTGACTGAACTTTTAATCCAAACATAATATATCCAAGAAACAGTCAGGGTTTAGTTATGAAGTGGCTTCAGAATATTGAATCCAGCTAATTTGAACAAATGATATACATTTAAATGGCAACAGGGAGAACTTTCCCAACAATAGTATTCAGGAGTACAAGAAAGAGACTCCAGAGACAACAAGAATCTCATCAACCTTTCCTTCTCTGCTATTTAAGCAATTCATCAGCTTCCTTGTGCCACAGAACCAGAAGGCCTCTAACATGAAAATGAAACTTTGGAAACAGCATTGTCCAATGGAAGCAGTGTTGGATGTTGTGGTTTGGTGACCTTCTAAATCATTATTAATGTGTCCTAGCTGGGAATAATAAAACCTCTAAGTTTTCATTTGACATCCCTATTCAAACAATGTCATATTTATTGAGCCCTTCTATGTGCAGAGCACTATACTAAGCAATTGGGAGAGTACAGTACAACAGAATTAGACACGTTCTCTGCCCATAATGAGTTTACAGTCTAGAGGGGGAAACAGATGTGAACATGAATAAATAAGAGATTTATGATATATAACTTAAAGGTACATACATAAGCACTGTGGGGTTGGGGATAAGATGAATATCAGATGTCCAAATTTTGTTTCCTATGCGTCCTAGTTGGGGAAGACTCACCCAAAATTAATCCCTGGGTCTCCAGAAGGATTGTGAACTTTGGAAAAAAAATCTGTGGTTAACTTTGATTATATTTATGGGTATGAAAATAGAGAGAAGCTTCATATTTTTGGTACATTCTCCTAGTTGTGTTGGTTTGGTTGATGTTTCAACCAGTTTCTTTTCCACTGTATAGATTTTATGTGCTTTCACTCAACAAAAGAAGCCTAACAAGAAGTCGCCCCAACTCACACGCAGCAAAACTCTGAAACCTGAAATCTATTTCTTGCCAAGAAAACTTAAGCAATAATGTGTGTATGTGTGGGGTGCTGTCAAGGTGAGTGCTTGTATCCATAAAAGCTCCAGGAACAGTGTGGCTCAGTGGAAACATGGAAACAGCCCGGGCTTAGGAGCTGGAGGTCATGGGTTCTAATCCTGGCCTCTCCACTTGTCAGCTGTGTGACTTTGGGCAAGTCACTTCACTTCTCTGTGCCTCCGTTACCTCATCTGTAAAATGAGGATTAAGCCTGTGAGCCCCACGTGGGACAATCTGATTACCTTGTAACCCCCCAAGTGCTTAGAACAGTGCTTGTCACATAGTAAGTGCTTAACAAATACCATCATTATTATTTACCATTCCGCTTCAATTTCCAATCCCGATATAATTTCCAAACATTAGATTAAAAAAAGGAATAGTGGAATCATTATTTAGTTTCACATCTGACTTAACTCTTCACCTTTTGAGGTCTCTCTCCAATAGTCAGTGAACCTGTAGTGTTTAATGAGTGTTTACTCTGTTCTAAGTACTTTCCAATCCTAAAAAAGCCCTCCCTTGACTCCACAACTCCCTCCATCTATCAACCTAATTCCCTCCTACCATTCATCTCCAAACTACTTGAGCGAGTTGTTTACACCTGCTGTCTCAAATTTCTCTCCTCCAATTCTTTCCTTGAACTCCTCCAATCTGGCTTCCATCCCCTTCACTCTACAGAAACCGCCCTTTCAAAGGTTACCAATGGTATCCTTCTTACTAAATTCAGTGGCTTCTACTCCATCCTAATCCTCCTCGTCTTCTCGGCTGCCTTCGACACGGTGGACCACCCCCTTCTCCTGGAGATGTTATCCAACCTTGTATTCACCAACTCTGTCCTCTCTGGTTTTCCTCTTATCTCTCTGGCTGTTCATTTTCAGTCTCCTTCGTGGGCTCCTCCTCCTCGTCCCATTCCCTAACTGTGGGGGGTCCCTCAAGGTTCAGTTCTGGGTCCCCTTCTATTTTCCATCTATACCCACTCCCTGGGGGAGCTCATTCACTCCCACAGCTTCAACTACCACCTCTATGTGGATGATACCCAAATCTACTCCCCCAGCCCTGATTTTTCTTCCTCTCTGCAGTCTATTTCCTCTTGCCTTCAAGACATCTCTACTTGGATGTCCTTCCATCACTTCAAGCTTAACCTGTCCAAAACTGAACTCCTTATCTTCCCACCAAACGCTATCCTCCCCCAGACTTTCCCATCTTTGTTGATGGCACCACCATCCTTCCTGACTCACAAATCCATAACCATAGCATTCCTTGAATCCTTTATCTCATCCAACCCACATATTCAATCCATCACTAAATCCTGCAGTCCCATCTTCATAACATAGAGAAGTAGAGTGGCTCAGTGGAAACAGCCCGGGCTTGGGAGTCAGAAGTCATGGGTTCAAATCCCAGCTCCGCCAATTGTCAGCTGTGTGACCGTGGGCAAGTCACTTAACTTCTCTGTGCCTCAGTTGCCTCATCTGTAAAATGGGGATGAAGACTGTGAGCCCCACGTGGGACAACCTGATCCCTTGTATATCCTTAGTGCTTAGAACAGTGCTTCACACAAAGTAAGCACTTAACAAATACCATTATTATTATTATTATTATTAAGATTACTACAATCAGTCCTTTCCTCTCCATCCAAACTGCTGCCACATTAATGCAGTCACTCATCCTGTCTCACCTGGATTATTGCATCAGCCTTCTTACTGACCTCCCAGTTTCCTGACTCTCCCTATTCCAGTCTATATTTCACTCTGCTGCCCAGATAATTTTTTTACAAAAAATGTCACCCTCCTCAAAAAAACTCTAGTCATTGCCTATCCACCTAAGTATCAAACAGAAACTCCTCACCACTGGCTTTAAAGCACTCCACCATCTTGCCTCTTTCTACCTTATCTTGCTACTCTCCTTCTACAACCCAGCCCACATATTTTGCTCCTCCGGTGCTAACCTTCTCACTGTGCTTCTATCTCTTCTATCTTGCTGCTGACCCCTCACCTACATCCTGCTTCTGGCCTGTAACCCCCTAACACCCTCCATCCTCGAATCCAACAGACACTTACTCTTCCCCGCTTCAAAGCTTTATTGAAGGCACATCTCCTCTAGGCCTTCCCTGATTAAGTCCCCCCTTTTCCTCTTCTCCCACTCCCTTCAGCATTGCCCTGACTTGCTCCCTTTGTTCTTCCCCCTTCATAGCCCCACAGCACTTCCATACATATCTGTAATTTATTTATTTATAGTAATGTGTGTCTCCCCCACTCTAGATTGTGGGCAGGGAATGTGTCTATTGTTTTATTGTACTCTCCCAAGCGCTTAGCACAGCACTCTGCACACAGTAAGTGCTCAATAAATATGATTGAATGAATGAATACTTGGAAAAACAAAGAACAGTTAGTAAATATGATACCTAACCAAGAGGCTTACAGTCTAGTGGGAAACAATTTTTGTCATGGAAAACAGTTACCCTGTTTTCATGGTGTCCCTTTCTGTTTCCATTCACTGCCACTTCTCCTTGGACCCCAATAACTACTCCTTCTGGGTCTCTCTCTGATATTATGTGAATTATCATATTATTCTTGGACACCTCCCCCCCCCCCAACAACAGAACAATCTATCTGCGGGAGTCTCTCAAGGCACAGTTCTGGGTTGCCTTCTATTCTCCATCAACCCCCACTCTGGAGAACTCATTTGTTCCAATGGCTTCAACTCCCATCTCTGTGTGAATGATTTCCCAATCTACATCTCCATCCCTGATTTCTCTACTTCTCTGCTGTCTCATATTTCCTCCTGATTTTGGGACATCACTACTTGGATGTCTTGCCAACACCTCAAACTTAACATGTCCTGAACAGAACTCCTTATCTTCCCACACAAGCCCTGTCCCCCATGACTTTTCCATCACTGTAGAAGCACTACCATCCATCCTGTCTCACAAGCCCATAACCTTGACATTATCCTCAACTCATCTCTCTCATTCAGCCCACATTCTCTCAAGTCCTGTAAATTTTACCTTCACAACATTGCTAAAATCCACCCTTTCCTGTCCCTATAAACTGCTACTATGATGATCTAAGCACTTATCCTATCCCACATTGACTACTGCATCAACCTAATGTCTGACCTCTGTGCCTCCTGTCTCTCCCCACTCCAGTCCATACTTCACTTGGCTGCCCGGATCATTTTGCTAAAAAAAGTTCAACTCACATCTCCCTACTCCTCAAGAACCTCCAGTAGCTACCCATCCACCTCTAGACTTAGTTATGAAGTTAGAGAAGCAGTGTGGCTCAGTGGAAAAAGCACGGGCTTTGGAGTCAGCAGTCACGGGTTCAAATCCCAGCTCTGCCAATTGTCAGCTGTGTGACTTTGGGCAAGTCACTTAACTTCTCTGTGCCTTAGTTATCTCATCTGTAAAATAGGGATTAAGACTGTGAGCCCTCTGTGGGACAATCTGATCACCTTCTAACCTCCCCAGCACTTAGATCAGTGCTTTGCACATAGCAAGCACTTAATAAGTGCCATTATTATTATTATGAAGTGTCTTCAGAAAATTGAACCCAGCTAATTTAAACAAATGCTCCACATTCAAATGGCAGCGGGGAGAATTTTCCTAACAATATCATACAGGAGAACAGGAAAGGGACTCCAGAGGCAACAAGAATCTCAGTAACCCTTCCTTCTCTGCCATTTAAGCTTCCTTATTCTGCCACAGAAACTCTTTACCCTTGTCTTTAAAGGACTGTATCATCCTCCCTGCTCCTGCCTTACGTTGTTGATTTCCAACTACAACCCAGTCCACCCACTTCCCTCTTGTAACACCACACTACTCCCTGTACCCCGGTCTCACGTATCTCACTGCCAACCCCTTGTCCACATCATCTCTCTGGCCTGGAACTCCCTTCCCCTTTATATGTTACCTCAACTGTAAAATGGGGATTGAGACTGTGAGCCCCATGTGGGACAACCTGATTATCTTGTATCTACCCCAATGCTTAGAACAGTGCTTGGCACATAGTAAGTGCTTAACAAATACCATCATCATCATCATCATTATCATTATTATTATTATTATTATTATCACCACTCTGTTTATTGTTGTATTGTACTCTCCCAAGCACTTAATACAGCACTCTTCACACAGTAAGCCCTCAATAAATACAATTGACTGACTGACTAGATTTTAGGAATGGAAGAAGCCTGCTATCAGCACATAGGGCAGATTGGACAGAGCGGTTCAGACTTAGCCAGTCCCCATCACTCTGCAGCCATCCTTCCTGGTCCCTGAGCCATCCCCTAAATCCACTCCAGGGATAGGGAAGGAATTCTGGACCTCTAGCAATGCCCATCAGTAGTCATGAATGAAGATGCAAAACTCTTACCAAATCCATCCCCTCTACATGACTTCCAACAATTTTTCAATCCATCCATAAACCAGTGGTATTTATTGAGCACGTACTGTGTGCAGAGTGCTGTATTAAGTGGTTGTGAGAGTACAGGACAGCGGAATTAGCTGACGTTGCCTGTTCACAGGAAGCTTACAGTCTAGTAGGGGAGACTGACATGAAAATCAGTTACGGATTTGTACGTTAGTGTTGTGGGACTGAGAGTGGGGGGAAAATTCAGTGCTTAAAGGGTACAGATCCAAGTACATAGGTGATGTAGAAAGGAGAGGGAGTAGGGGAAATGATGGCTTAGTCGAGGAGGACTTCTGGAGGAGATATGGTTTTAGTAAGGCTTCTGCTACAAATCCTGCTTTGATTAACCAGCTAGAGAATCAGAGTGGCCATTAAGAAACAAATGGATTCTCTGAATTCTTTTCAGCCTTGTCATCTTTTTCCCCTGGGAGGTAAAAACATGAAAACTTTCTGAAGGTTCAGCTGTGGCTACCTTAGAGCTCTCCACAATTCATTTAGCGGTATTTTTTTTCTTGACTAACGAGATGATGATATCTGTATTTTATTCACAGTGGTTAACCATAATTTTGTGATTTTCTCGGTCTCCTTTCCTACCCAAAATAAGCATCTTTCTTCACAATGGCCTTGGTACAAGGACCAGAACTACTTCTGCAGTGTTTTTACTCGCTTGATGCTACAATTATCGTTCCACTTCCACAGATAGATGTTGCATTGTTTCAAATTGCTTTTTGAGTCCTCTAGACCATTTTCCTTATAAATCTAAACATCCTCCTGTTCTTTTAAAAAGTTTGTCGAATCCAAGTCAGGGTACCTTTGATGATATTTAGGGTTGTAGCTCTTTCAAAGATCTGAAATAAAAACTTAGATGACTATTCCCCACAATTATACAAAATGTTCAGGGCTTGCTAAATATTGCTTCCTAGAATCTGTTGCTTCTAAAATTCATTGTGATTCCTATATTTTATTATAAAATGTAGAAATATAGTATACTTTTGAAGTAACAGAAGCATGCCTCCTCACATTCATCTAGTAACCACGACTTTTCTTTATTCATCTGAATACCCGCTTCATATTTTGGTTTGAGCTTTTGATTGATTAAACACCGTAATTCTACAGGCATTACCCAAGTGCATTTTAATGAGAAGCAGCATGGCCTAGTGGAAAGAGCACAAGCCTGGGAGTCGGAGGGACTGGGTTCTAATCCTGCCTCTGCCTCTTGTCTTTAGTGTGACCTTGGGCAAGTCACTTATCTTCTCCATACCTCAGTTTCCCCCTCTGTGCAATGGGGATTCAGTTCCTGTTCCCCTCTTACTTAGACTGCAAGTCCCAAATGGGAGAGGGTCTCTGTCCTACCTGATTACCATGTACCTGCCCCAGCACTTAGAACAGTGTTTAATAGTGATAATAGTAATAATAATTGTGGTATTCGTTAAGTGCTTACTATGTGCCAGGCACTGTACTAAGCACTGGGGTGGAAACAAGCAAATCAGGTTGAACATAGTCCCTGACCCACGTGGGGTTCCCGGTCTCAATCCCCATTTTCTAGATGAGGTAACTGAGGCCCAGAAAAGTGAAGTGTTTGCCACATAGTAAGTGCTTAACCAATATGATTATTATTATTAGTGAACCAGGTAGTAGAAGCAGAGCTGACATTCGTTTTAAAGCTGGTGCTACCGATAATGAGTTTGAATCCATGAGTGTGAGTGTCTTGGAGAAAGAATTCCTAGCACACCTGCACTCTTTGTTCCTGAGAACACTAGGGTGTCTGTTCTGGCCCCTTGCCATTCAGTCAGGGACTGCTCAGACACCAATGGTTAGGAAAGGAAAATTCTGCCCTACTGCTAAGCCAGATAAACATATGTGAGTTGTTTTTGTTGTAGTGGTGATGGTTTGCAGTGAACCATCTTCACTCTATGGTACGGTCCCTAATCCCCCTTCTAGACTGTGAGCCCACTGTTGGGTAGGGACCATCTCTATATGTTGCCGACTTGTACTTCCCAAGCACTTAGTACAGTGCTCTGCACAGAGTAAGCACTCAATAAATACGATTGAATGAATGAATGAATGAATGAAATGGCTGGTCAGAAGAGTAGGTTCGGTCTGTCTTCCCAGAGCAGAACATCTTCGAGACCTTGGCAGTAGCAGGGAATAGTGTGACCTTAGGTGTCATCAGTGAATATGACTTTTCAGATTGACTTAGTAAGAGGTTGGGAGGGTCTTTTTGTACTTGTGAAAACACAGGGAAAAGAAAAAACAAACCATCAATCACAACAAATGACAACAGCAAGAAAAAAATACAGTTGTCCCCATCCTACTGGACAGGCCACAAGAGAAAAACAGCAAGCTCATTGGCAGTGGGCAAGTGCAGGCAAGATTAGCTTTCTCCATGAACCCAGGTATTTCCAGGGCAGTAAACCAATCTTAAATAGCATTGCAGATTTCATGACGTACATGTACAAATGAAAATGTACAAATGAAATGTCTCGAGTGGAAGAGGTGAGGAAGGGCATGGCCTAATGGATAGAGCCCAGGCCTGGGACCTGGGTTCTAATCCTAGCCCCACCATTTGTCTTCCGTGTGACCTTGGGCTAGGCACTTAACCTCAGTTACCTTGTCTGTAAAATGAGGATTAAAACTGTGAGCCCTACATGGGACATGGACTGTGTCCAACCTGATTAGCTTTTATCTACCCCAGGGCTTAGTACAGTGCCTGGAACATAGCAAGCACTTAATAAATACCATAAAAAAGGGTGGGGGAGATATGAAAAAAAAACCCTACAAATCCTAAGCCATCAATCAGTCCTTAACGTAATTATAATTAGGAAGAAAAACAGAGTTACAACTGGTTTTGGAAAGAGAAGGCTTTCTAAATGTCTTTACAGTTTCAAACAGTGGATTTACTCTAGTCCAGAATCTTTTGTGAAGGATTCTCAGCTGGGCCCAGCTTTCTCCATAGTGTGTTTGACATTTAGATTTAACAACTCAAGTATAATAAAAGGCATTAGAGCTTTATATGTCTTTTTTTCCTATTTGTTTTTTCATCCCTATTATTGTCCAGATAGTACTGGTTTCCTGGTTGTGGTTTGCTATTGCTCTTTCAAGCTCCACACAGAAACCATTATGTGTGGCTGAAATCATGCATGGTGAATCAAAATGATATGAAAATGATGGAAACTCTTTATTCAATTTGCATTAACCTCAAAGATTGTTTGGAATATGCAAATGTGATTACATATTAAATGGGCTTTCATTTATCCTTTGAAGGCAAAGTCATTTCCTAACTAACCTCTTGAATATATGCAGACCAATAGAAGCTTGACTAGAAATGACTAGAAATTTCAGGAGGGAAATGAAGAGCATAATATTTTCAGGACCATCCTCTCTGAGAACCATCTTGTACTAAGCTGAAGCAACTGTTTGGCAATAAGTGCCTGTAAAAATGTCAATTTGACCAAAAAAAAATGCCTATGTTATTAATGTTCCATATACAATCTGACAATCTTGCATTTTAACTGCTAATGTTAGGAAGATTTAACATATCTTGTACATATTTACTATTCTATTTATTTTGTTAATGATGTGCATCTAGCTTTATTTTGAGAGAAGCAGCATGGCTCAGTGGAAAAAGCACAGGCTTTGGAGTCAGAGGTCATGGGTTCAAATCCCAGCTCCACCAATTGTCAGCTTTGTAACTTTGGGCATGTCACTTGACTTCTCTGTGCTTCAGTTCCCTCATCTGTAAAATGGGGATTAAGACTGTGAGCCCCCTGTGGGACAACCTGATAACCTTGCAACCTCCCCAGTGCTTAGAACAGTGCTTTGCACATAGTAAGCTCTTAATAAATATCATTATTATTATTATTTCTATTTATTCTGCTGACTTGACACCTGTCCACATGTTTTCTTTTGTCGTCTGTCTCCCCCTTCGAGACTGTGAGCCCATTGTTGGGTAGGGACTGTCTCTATATGTTGCCAACTTGTACTTCCCAAGCACTTAGTACAGTGCTCTGCACACAGTAAGTGCTCAATAACTATGATTGGATGAATGAATAAATTTAAACCCAGTATTTTTGGTCACATTTCAGCTCAGTAAAACTCTAAAATGGTAGCTCGAGGTGATACATTCAGGATATTGTTTTCCCAATGAGATTTCACCCTCCTGATTGATCCAGAGTCATCCTGATTGACAGATACTGCGCCAAGGTACTCTAGAACTCATGACAAAGCCTCTTGGTTTGAACTGAGCCCTATGCTATCCTTCTTGTGTATTCATTAAACTTAAGTAGAGGTCTATGCTACCCCCAATCCAGCTCATCTGGACTTCCTTTAGATTCCCTCTTCCCTCTTGTAACACCACCCTACTCCCTGTACCTTAATCTCATATATCTCACTGCCAACCCCTCGCCCACATCGTCTCTCTGGCCTGGAACTCCCTTCCCCTTTATATGTTACCTCATCTGTAAAATGGGAATTAAGACTGTGAGCCCCACGTGGGACAACCTGATTCTCTTGTATCTTTCCCAGTGCTTAGAACAGTACTTGGTAGGATGGGGATTTAATAATAATAATAAAAATAATTAGATATTTGTTAAGTGCTTACTATGTGTCAAGCAGTGTTCTAAGCGCTGGGGTATACACAAGGTAATCAGGTTGCCCCAAGTGGAGCTCACAGTCCTAATCCCCATTTTACAGATGAGGTCACTGAGGCACAGAGAAGTTAAGTGAGTTGCCCAAGGTCACACAGCAGCCCATGCTCTTTCCACTAAGCCATGCTGCTTCCCTGAATTGGAAGGCAGGGCTGAGACATGAATAATAATAATAATTATGGCATTTATTAAGCACTTACTATTCATTCATTCAATCATATTTATTGAGCACTTACTGTGTGCAGAGCACTGTACTAAGCGCTTGGGAAGTACAAGTTGGCAACATATAGAGATGGTCCCTACTCAACAATGGGCTCACAGTCTAGAAGTTGTGCAAAGCACTGTTCTAAGCACTGGGGAGGTTACAAGCTGATCAGGTTTTCCCACGGGGGGCTCACAGTCTTCATCCCCATTTTGCAGATGAGGTAACTGAAGCTCAGAGAAATTAAGTGACTTACCCAAAGTCACACAGC
The DNA here is from genome assembly GCF_015852505.1 of Tachyglossus aculeatus. Lineage (NCBI taxonomy): Eukaryota > Metazoa > Chordata > Mammalia > Monotremata > Tachyglossidae > Tachyglossus > Tachyglossus aculeatus. Next base: position 43,911,412 of record NC_052066.1, read on the forward strand.
TGACAATTGGCGGAGCTGGAATTTGAACCCATGACCTCTGACTCCAAAGCCTGTGCTCTTTTCACTGAGCCACGCTGCTCATGCAGAATCTCGAATGCTCTCTTTAAAACAGGAAAAGGTGCAATGCCAAGGCTCCCAAGCAGGCCCAGAAATGGATCTGCTGGGACTTGGCTCCAGAAATGTAAATCCTGTTTCTCCAGCACCAGGCTGGCTAATGTTTGCTTGGTCCCTACAGCGTAGGTGATCACACACCTGGGAGTCTGAAGGTTATGGGTTCTAATCCCTGTTCTGCCACTTTTCTGCTGTGTGGCCTTGGGCAAGTCACCTTATTTCTCTGTGCCTCAGTTCCCTCATCTGTAAAATGGGGATTAATAATAATAATAATTGGCATTTGTTAAGTGCTTACTATGTGCAAAGCACTGTTCTAAGCACTGGGGAGGATACAGGGTGATCAGGTTGTCCCACGTGGGGCTCACAGTCTTAATCCCTATTTTACAGATGAGGTAACTGAGGCCCAGAGAAGTTAAGTGACTTGCCCAAGATCACACAGCAGACATGTGGCAGAGTTGGGATTCGAACCCATGACTTCTGACTCCAAAGCCCGCGCTCTTTCCACTGAGCCACGCTGCTTCTCTTAAGACTGTGAACCCCATGCGGGACAGGGGCTGTGTCCAACCTGATTCAGTTGTATCCACCCCAGTGCTTAGTACAGTACATCACACAGAGTAAGTGTTTAACAAATACCACAATTATTTGCCCTGTGTAGATTCATGCAAAAACATGAAATGCCTGCTATAAAAAGATCATTAAGAAATACTTCTTAAGCGGGTATGAATGCCATAAACCCAGATTACCTTAGTTGCTATTTCTTAACTGCAACATTTGAAAAGTCTGTTGTCATCATTATCATCTTGAGATCTTTTTGAACACATTGGATAGAATATTTAAGACAATTACAAAAGAAGACACGAGCCTTGCCTTCGAAGAACCCACAATCTAATGGGAAAGATGGGCAAAAAGCAGGAGTGTTATAGTAAAGACCTAGCATCACACAATAAACAGAGCTCCCCATACATTCCAAAAAAGCTGGAAGAGTTGACTAAACCAGGGCACTGAAAAGAGGAGAAAGTAAATCTGGGCAGGATTCATTCTGGAAGTAGAAATTTTATTAAGGCTTTGAAGTAGGCACGGAATAAAGTGGAAGGAGGAAGATACCTCAAGTGGGAAGGGTAGCATTAGCAGTGGCTTAAAGGGTGTGTGGAGAAGGGAAGGAAGTTCACTTGAACTTTGTGAAGAACCACAACACAGAGGAAGAAGAGGAAATTTGCTATGAGAGAACAATTTGATGATTTTTCTATCAAACATTCACAGGATATATTTACTGTAGTTTTTTGGGTGGGTGGCTGGTTTGAAAGGTCAATACATGGAAAGACATAGTTAACTAAGACACAATTCTTATGTCCCTAGAGAGGGCAAATTACAAAATATATGGATTCTTCTAAAGAACATGCTACTAACATGTATTTACGGTGATATGCACGTCAATCAATCAATCATTTATTGAGCACTTACTATGAGCAGAGCACTGTACTAAGAGGTTGGGAGGGTACAACAGAATTAGAAGACAAGTTCCCTGCCCAATACAGGTGTACACTTCAAGGTTAAAAAACATCATCACCAATGGCATTTATTAAGCACTTACTGTTTGTGAGCATTTAACTAAGCACTTACGACTAAGCACTTCCCCCTTCTAGACTGTGAGCCCACTGTTGGGTAGGGACTGTCTCTATATGTTGCCAACTTGTACTTCCCAAGTGCTTAGTACAGTGCTCTGCACACAGTAAGCGCTCAATAAATACGATTGATTGATTGAGAGTACAATACAACAGAGTTGGTAGACATGTTCCCTGCACACAAAACCAAGCAGACTGAAAGATTGAAGATACAGAACAGCTGACCAATAATAATAATGGCATTTATTAAGTGCTTACTATGTGCTGAGCGCTGTTCTAAGCGCAGGGGTGGTTACAAGGTGATCAGGTTGTCCCACGGGGGGCTCACAGTCTTAATCCCCATTTTTACAGATGAGGTAACTGAGGCCCAGAGAGGTTAAGTGACTTGTCCAAAGTCACGCAGCTGACAGTTGGTGGATCCAGGATTGGAACCCATTACCTTCCCAGACTGAGCCCCTTCCTTCCTCTCCCCCTCGTCCCCCTCTCCATCCCCCCATCTTACCTCCTTCCCTTCCCCACAGCACCTGTATATATTTATATATGTTTGTACATATTTATTACTCTATTTATTTATTTATTTTATTTGTACATATCTATTCTATTTATTTTATTTTGTTAGTATGTTTGGTTTTGTTCTCTGTCTCCCCCCCTTTTAGACTGTGAGCCCACTGTTGGGTAGGGATTGTCTCTATATGTTGCCAATTTGTACTTCCCAAGCGCTTAGTACAGTGCTCTGCACATAGTAAGCGCTCAATAAATACGATTGATGATGATGATGATGATGACTCCAAAGCCCGGGCTCTTTCCACTGAGCCAAGCTGAATGACACCCCCTTTCTGGGCCCACAGCCTCCGGACCCGCTGTGCCACAGTCCTGGAGGGCCCCATGGATGCCAAACCCGGGGACAGGGCCACCTCCTCACCCGGCCGCCGAGCCCTCTGCTTCTTGGGCTAGCCGGGCCTCTCCCTGCTGGAATACCTGGCTGGAGACTTAACAGACTCCTGTTCACTCTCTCTCCCTCTCTCCCTGTCTCCATGTGCTTGCCTCTCTGAGGCTCTGTGCCAGTCTCGCTCAATCTCTGTTTGCCTGACCCTCCCTGTCTGCCTGTCTGACTCAGTCTGCCTCTCTCTGACCATCCATCCATCCTTCCATCCGTCCATCTCTCTACCTCTCAGCCAAGAATGCCAAACCCCGGGACAGGCCACCAAGCCCTCTGCCTCTCAGGCTAGCCGGGCCTCTCCCCGAACTATCATTTAGACTGTGAGCCCACTGTTGGGTAGGGACTGTCTCTATATGTTGCCAATTTGTAATTCCCAAGCGCTTAGTACAGTGCTCTTCACACAGTAAGCGCTCAATAAATACGATTGATGATGATGATGATGATGATAAGTATTTTAGAAAAAGTTCTGTACCACCAGATAAACATGGGATTTCCTTAAGATGTTAGAAATAAATTCCCCGCTTTGGAATGATCAAAATCCAAATCCCAAAAGAAACCATTGTTTTAGAAGATGAATTATTAAAGCCAGGACTGTCAAGTACTGTTTTGTTTTGTTCTCTGTCTCCCCCTTCTAGACTGTGAGCCCACTGTTGGGTAGGGACCGTCTCTATATGTTGCCAACTTGTGCTTCCCAAGTGCTTAGAACAGTGCTCTGGACACAGTAAGCGCTCAATAAGTACGATTGATTGATTGATTGATTGTGAGCCCACTGTTGGGTAGGGACCGTCTCTATATGTTGCCAACTTGTGCTTCCCAAGCGCTTAGTACAGTGCTCTGCACACAGTAAGTGCTCCATAAATATGATTTAATGAATGAATGAATGAATGAAAGTAGTACTTGCACTACAAACCCTTCACCACAACCGGTTAAATTAGGTTGGTTTTGGTTTGATCCTGACAGTGACTCTAGCCAGTGTCTCTAATCATAGCTTTCTTCTTCTTCTTCTTTTTCAATCGTATTTATTGAGCGCTTACTATGTTCAGAGCACTGGACTAAGCGCTTGGGAAGTACAAGTTGGCAACATATAGAGACGTTCCCTACCCAACAGTGGGCTCACAGTCTAGAAGGGGGAGACAGAGAACAAAACAAAACATATTAACAAAATAAAATAAATAGAATAAATATGTGCAAACAAAATAAATAGAGTAATAAATACATACAAACATATATACATATATACAGGTGCTGTGGGGAGGGGGAGGAGGGGGAGAGGGAGGAGGGGGAGCTTTCATCAATCCACAAAATTAATGAATAAGCAAAAAAGTCTTGAGAGGATATATAAACATTGATCTCACCATGTTCTTACTATGTCTTTGGGAAGATGAAACTCTCTTTAATTGTGATCATTCATACATTTTAGAATGAAGTGGGTTAGGGTGAAAGAATCAGTACCAGTATCTGTCACTGGCTTTTCTTTGTTTGATGTGGTAAATTGTGGGCAGATGTCATAAATGGAAAACTTCAAATGGTTCCTTGCTCAGAAATGTCCCCCACTGAAAAATGACTTTTTTTAAAAAGAGTCTTACAATAAAATATACAACCAGTGTCACATCTGTTTATTTTTAGTGCCGTAATATTTCCAATCTAGTCAGAGTTGAAAGTCTAATAGTGCAGCTGTCAAAACATGAGAAAGATTTAAAATTGGTCCTCTTGGAAGACTCTATGTTTCACCGTACCCAGGTTTTGTTTGATTCTGTAACATGCATCAGCTTGTTTACCTATACGTTGTATATTTACATATATTTGTTTACATGTATGTATAGACTGTCATTTAATTATTTCAATGATACTCATTTAAGGATGAAATCTCACTGTCAGCATCACCATCTTTAAATAAGAAGGACAACTGTATTTGCATACTGGTTTAAATGTATATGAAATACACAAACTTCATCATTATCCATTAAATTGGGAAAACTTACTTAGACAACCTGGATGCTTTCAGACCCTTAAAAATCCCCTTTTTATTTCACTGTAAACAGGCCATTGCATTTTATTTTAGCCTAGTGATATCCTAGAATTCCTCCTCCCCATCCCCCCCGCCCTACCTCCTTGCCCTCCCCACAGCACTTGTATATATATTTGTACAGATTTATTGCCCTATTTATTTTACCTCTACATATTTACTAGTCTACTGATTTTGTTAATGATGTGCATTTAACTTTAATTGTATTTGTTCTGACAACTTTGACACCTGTCTTCATGTTTTGTTGTCTGTCTCCCCCTTCTAGACAGTGAGCCCATTGTTGGGTAGGGACCGTCTCTATATGTTTCCAACTTGTACTTCCCAAGCACTTAGGACAGTTCTCTGCACACAGTAAGTGCTCAGTAAATATGAATGAATGAATGAATGAATTCCAGGCTCTGCTTCCCATCTGTAGGCAAGAGACTTTCCTGGGTGATCTCAAGGAACGAAGACTCATTCTGTTCATCATCATCATCATCATCTTATTTGTTAAGTGTTTGCTATGTGCCAGGCACTGTAATAAGGCTGGGGTTGATGCAAACTAACCAAGTTGGGCACAGTCCCTGTCCCGGATGAGGTTCACAGTCTTAATCCCCATTTTACAGATGAGGTAACTGAGGCCCAGAGAAGGTAAGGGACTTGCCCAAAGTCACACAGCAGACGAGTGGTGGAGTCAGGATTAGAATCCAGGTCCTTCCAACTCTCAGGCTTATGCTCTGTCCACTAAGCCACTCATTCATTCTTCTCCCACTCCCCCAGACTCACCGGAAAAGGAGGAGGTGTCGGTTTCCTTCTCGCCCCCCAATGCCGCTTTCTTACTATCCCTCCTCCCCCTTCCCTTTCCTTCCCCTCCTTTGAAGCCCACATTATTCGCCTCTACCACCCCCTCCAGATTCTTGTAGCCGTCATCTACCGCCCTCCGGGCCCCACTTCCAACTTCTTTAACGACTTTGACCCCTTCCTCACATTCCTTCTCTCCTTCTCCATGCCCACTCTGATCCTCGGAGACTTCAATATCCACATGGATATCCCTAACGACTCCTCTGCCGCCCACCTTCTATCTCTCCTTGACGCTGCCAACCTCTTCCTCCACCCCACCTCACCCACTCACCAACTTGGTCATACCCTCGACCTCATCATCTCCTACCGCTGCACTGTGTCCACCCTCACCAACTCTGTGATCCCTCTCTCTGATCATAATCTTCTCACCTGCCTCCTCACTCACACTCCTTTCCCCTGTAAATCCGTATTACTCCCTCACAGAGATCTCCGCTCTCTGGACCCCACCCATCTTTCGGAGCGCCTCACACCCCACCTTTCCACCCTCTCCTCTCTACCCAGTCTTGATGATCAGATTACTGCTCTCAACTCTACCCTTTCTACTCAGCTAGACTCGCTCGCTCCCCTTTCCCTCCGCCGCTCTCGCACCACTAACCCACAGCCCTGGATCACTGCCACTGTCCGCCTCCTTCGCTCTTATGCTCGAGCTGCCGAACGCTGCTGGCGAAAGTCTAAACACCATGCCAACCTCGTTCACTTCAAGTTTATCCTTTCCTGCCTTAACTCAGCCCTCTCTTCTGCCAGACAAAACTATTTCTCCTCCCTTATTGACACCCATGCCCATCACCCCCGCCAGCTCTTCCGTACATTCAACTCCCTTCTCAGGCCCCCGGTTCCTCCCCCTCCTCCTTCCCTCACCCCCAACGATCTGGCCTCCTACTTCATTAACAAAATTAAATCCATCAGGTCCGACCTCCCCAAAGTCTCTTCCCCCCTTTCTCCAACCCCCCGGCTCTCAACACTCTCTGCTACTCTCCCATCCTTCCCAGCGGTATCCTCAGAGGAACTCTCCTCCCTCCTCTCAAGTGCTACTCTGGCCACCTGTGCTTCTGACCCCATTCCCTCTCATCTTATGAAATCTCTCGCTCCATCCCTTCTCCCCTCCTTAACTTCCATCTTCAACCGCTCACTCTCCACTGGTTCCTTCCCCTCTGCCTTCAAACATGCCCATGTCTCTCCCATCCTAAAAAAACCCTCTCTCGACCCCACCTCACCTTCTAGTTATCGTCCCATATCCCTCCTACCATTCCTTTCCAAACTCCTTGAACGAGTTGTCTACACGCGCTGCCTAGAATTCCTCAACAACAACTCTCTCCTCGACCCCCTCCAGTCTGGCTTCCGTCCCCTTCATTCCATGGAAACTGCGCTCTCAAATGTCACCAATGACCTCCTGCTTGCCAAATCCAATGGCTCATACTCTGTCCTAATTCTCCTCGACCTCTCAGCTGCCTTTGACACTGTGGACCACCCCCTTCTCCTCAACACGTTATCTGACCTTGGCTTCACAGACTCCGTCCTCTCCTGGTTCTCCTCTTATCTCTCCGGTCGTTCTTTCTCAGTCTCTTTTGCAGGCTCCTCCTCCCCCTCCCATCCTCTTACTGTGGGGGTTCCCCAAGGTTCAGTGCTTGGTCCCCTTCTGTTCTCAATCTACACTCACTCCCTTGGTGACCTCATTCACTCCCACGGCTTCAACTATCATCTCTACGCTGATGACACCCAGATCTACATCTCTGCCCCTGCTCTCTCCCCCTCCCTCCAGGCTCGCATCTCCTCCTGCCTTCAGGATGTCAGCCCGCCACCTAAAGCTCAACATGTCGAAGACTGAGCTCCTTGTCTTCCCTCCCAAACCTTGTCCTCTCCCTGACTTTCCCATCTCTGTTGACGGCACTACCATCCTTCCCGTCTCACAAGCCCGCAACCTTGGTGTCATCCTCGACTCCGCTCTCTCATTCACCCCTCACATCCAAGCCGTCACCAAAACCTGCGGGTCTCAGCTCCGCAACATTGCCAAGATCCGCCCTTTCCTCTCCATCCAAACTGCTACCCTGCTCATTCAAGCTCTCATCCTTTCCCGTCTGGACTACTGCACCAGCCTTCTCTCTGATCTCCCATCCTCGTGTCTCTCTCCACTTCAATCCATACTTCATGCTGCTGCCTGGATTATCTTTGTCCAGAAACGCTCTGGGCATATCACTCCCCTCCTCAAAAATCTCCAGTGGCTACCAATCAATCTGCGCATCAGGCAGAAACTCCTCACCCTGGGCTTCAAGGCTGTCCATCCCCTCGCCCCCTCCTACCTCACCTCCCTTCTCTCCTTCTACTGCCCAGCCCGCACCCTCCGCTCCTCCACCACTAATCTCCTCGCTCTCGCCTGTCCCGCCATCGACCCCCGGCCCACGTCATCCCCCGGGCCTGGAATGCCCTCCCTCTGCCCATCCGCCAAGCTAGCTCTCTTCCTCCCTTCAAGGCCCTGCTGAGAGCTCACCTCCTCCAGGAGGCCTTCCCAGACTGAGCCCCTTCTTTCCTCTCCCCCTCGTCCCCCTCTCCATCCCCCTGTCTTACCTCCTTCCCTTCCCCACAGCACCTGTATATATGTATATATGGTTGTACATATTTATTATTCTATTTATTTATTTATTTATTTTACTTGTACATTTCTATCCTACTTATTTTATTTTGTTGGTATGTTTGGTTCTGTTCTCTGTCTCCCCCTTTTAGACTGTGAGCCCACTGTTGGGTAGGGACTGTCTCTATGTGATGCCAATTTGTACTTCCCAAGCGCTTAGTACAGTGCTCTGCACATAGTAAGCGCTCAATAAATACGATTGATTGATTGATTGATTGATTGATTGATTCAATCGTATTTATTGAGTACTTACTGTGTGCCAAGCACTGTATAGATCTGTATACAGTGTGCTTGGGAAAGTACAATACAACAATAAACAGTGACAGGTGTCAAGTCATCAGAATAAATAGAAATAAAGCTAGATGCGCATCATTAACAAAATAAATAGAATAGTAAATATGTACAAGTAAAATGGAGTAATAAATCTGTACAAACATACCCCAGCACTTAATACAGTGCCTGGCACTGTCTCCCCCTTCTAGACTGTGAGTCCGTTGTAGGGACCCCCTCTATATGTTGCCAACTTGTACTTCCCAAGTGCTTAGTACAGTGCTCTGCACACAGTAAATGCTCAATAAATACGATTGAATGAATAAATGAATGATGACACACCATAAAAAATAGTATTTGTCAAGTACTATGTGTCAAACACAGCATTCTAGATGCAAGTTAATCAGGTCAGATACAGTCCCTGTCCCACGTTGGGCTCACAGTCTAAGTAGGAAGGAGAACAGGTATTCCAGCCCCATTTTCCAGATGAGGAAAGTGAAGCACAGAGGAATTAAGTGACTTGCCCAAGGTCACACCGCAGGCAATTAGTGGAATCAGGATTAGACTTCAGGTCCCCTGACTCGCAGGCACAGCCTCTTTTAAGTAGGTTATGCTGCATCTCTACTTTGATAAAATAGCAGAATGTCTTGATAGCCTTCAGCTGTGTATCAACAATGGAAAACGATTGGATATAGAATTTCCAATTAGAAACTGTGGTCATTTGTATGCCTTCTTATGCGTGTGCTACTAGAGGTCATTCATTAGCATTACCTTTACACTGATGACTCCTGCAGGGATTCTTGACTATCAAACTATATTTACTCAGATTAATTATCCCAAAGAATAATAAATGAATCCCATGAGAAAGTCGCATTATCTCCTTCAGGCTATTCGGGTACCACTTAATGAGTGATTCTCTGCCCTAAATACTACACTAATGACCAAAGATAAACATTAATTAGGGCAGCCAACTGCAAATTTAAAACAAATATTCAGGGGCACTGCAAAAGGTGAGACCTATAGAATTGGGAGACAAGAGATTAACTTCCTGAGATGTTCCTCACTGCCAGACATAGTTTCAGTAAACATAATGCAATGAGCATAGAGGGAGCAAAACTGAAGCCTCTCATTAACCTAATTAAAAGATAAAATGTGGACAGACCAAGATTCATAAATAAATAGACCAAACAAAGGGACTGCACTCCCTAGACCAGAGAAAGCAATCAATCAATTGTATTTAATGAGTACTTACAGTGTGCAGAGTAAAAATAATAAATAAATAAATGATGGCATTTGTTAAGCGCTTACTATGTGTCAAGCACTGTTCTAAGTGCTGGGGGGGGGGGGATACAAGGTAATCAGGTTGTCACACATGGGGCTCACAGTCTTAACCCCCATTTTACAGATGAGGTAACTGAGGCACAGAGAAGTTAAGTGACTTGCCCAAAGTCACACAGCTGACAAGTGGTGGAGCCGGGATTAGAACCTATTCATTCATTCAATTCATTCAATTGTATTTATTGAGCGCTTACTGTGCACAGAGCACTGTACTAAGCGCTTGGGAAGTACAAGTTGGCAACATATAGAGACAGTCCCTACCCAACAACGGACTCACAGTCTAGAAGGGGGAGACAGACAACAAAACAAACCATGTGAACAGGTGTCAAGTCATCAGAATAAATAGAAGTAAAGCTAGATGCACATCATTAACAAAATAAAATAAATAGAATAGTAAATGTGTTTAAGTAAAATAGAGTAATAAATCTGTACAAACATATATACAGGTGCTGTGGGGAGGGGAAGGAGGTAGCGTGGGGGGATGGAGGGGGGAGGGGAAGGAAGGGGCTCAGTCTGGGAAGGCCTTCTGGAAGAGGTGAGCTCTCAGTAGGGCTTTGAAGGGAGGAAGAGAGCTAGCTTGGCGGATGTGTGGAGGGAGGACATTCCAGACCAGGGGAAGGACGTGGGGCGGGGGTCGACAGTGGGACAGGTGAGAACGAGGCACAGTGAGGAGGTTAGCGGCAGAGGAGCGGAGGGTGTGGGCTGGGCTGGAGAAGGAGAGAAGGGAGGTGAGGTAGGAGGGGGCCAGGTGATGGACAGCCTTGAAGCCGAGAGTGAGTTTTTGCCTGATGCATAGGTTGACTGGTAGCTATTGGAGATTTTTGAGGAGGGGAGTAACATGCCCAGATTGTTTCTGCACAAAGATGATCTGGGCGGCAGCATGAAGTATAGACTGAAGTGGGGAGACACAGGAGGATGGGAGTTCAGAGAGGAGGCTGATGCAGTAATTCAGTCGGGAAGTTCAATGGGTTTTCGCAGCTCACAAATCCCAGGGCAAAACTATATTTTGGGAAAATACCTCAATGGTCTGTCAAGCAAACTGGGGTGAAGAACACAAATGGAAGCCACAATGAAAAGTTGTATTCTGTAACAGCCTTGCGGGCAAATATAAAAACCACTCAACCTTCCTGCCAAGCAACAGCATTTGCTCTACAGGAATAGTTCATGAAATAAAATGAATCTTTACAACATATGGGTTTTACTATTGTCCTAAATAGTTTCTAGTCTGAAGAGGCTCTTGGTAAGCTTGGTTCTCTATGTCGCTTCCATACCAAATTTCTCGGTAACTTACCCCTTGTTCAGGGTTTTTATTTGTCATTCATCACTAGATTCTAATTCTGAAATTACTGGAATTTGCAATGAATTCTCTTCTTGCGAGGCCTTCCTGAAACATAGAGAATCTGCAGGAAAGACTAAAGCTTGTGGAGCACAATTATTGTATCTGTATTTTGAAAGAGCTAAAAATGGAAAATGAAAGGACAGTATAAATTGTGCATCACAGTGTTCTAATTATAAGAATGAAAAAATATTTGGCGAGATACAGCATACCTCATACCGCCATCAAAATGAGTTTTCACTATTTAAGATCCTTGCTGATTTAGTCTTTGAACATAGGAAGGTATATTTTATAGTAAAATATAATTAGCTACTTTTTTATTGTCCAGCCCTTGCAGATTCTTCAATGGTACTAGATAAGTTTATAAATAGTAATGCAGTAAATAATTGGGCTACAGCCATATGACCTCTGACTCCCAAGTCTGGTCTCCTTCCACTGAGCCACACTGCTTTTTTCTGAGCCTTTGGGAGAGCACAATACAACCTACTTGTTGGACCCATTCCCTGCCCACAAGAACCTTTTGGTCTAGACAGAGACAGACATTAATATAAATAAATAAATTACGGATATGGGCATTAGTGTTGTGGGGCTGAGGGTGGTATGACTATCTCTGGTGACAAAGTGACAAAATCAGAGTGCTGAATCTCAGCTCCAGACAGGGAAAGCTGACAACCCTAAACAAGGGCCAAGAAAAGAGATATGTTTTCCCACCTCTTCAACCCCCTTCCACTGTATCCAGTGTCTTTCCTGTGCCTTTTAATTCTGTCAGGGTAATTTCTTTTTGCTGAAAACAGTTAAGGCAAAGGGATCTTTCCTCTTGGTTGAAGTTTGACAGAGAGCCTGTGTGTCCTACACTTTCCCTGAGTGTTTTAGAAGGCGGTTTGAAGGTGTGATAGCATGGTTTATTTTCTGGTGCTCATGTCTGCTTGGGATTCACCCAAGGGGTGGAATTATTTAACTTCAATCATCTCGGAAGCAGCTGCCCTCCAGCTCCTCTGGTTTATTTGGTGTTCATCCTGGGACCTTGAAATGTAACCCACATCCCTCCTCTGGCCTGGGACTCCTTCCCCCAGCCCACAGACCGTTACTCTCCCCATCTTCAAAGCCCTACTAAAATCACAACTCCTCCAAGAGGCCTTCCTCAATTAAGCTCTCATTTCCTCTACTCCCTCTGTCTTCTGCGCTAACCGTGCGCATGGATTTGCACTTTTTATTTACTCCACCCTCAACCCCACAGTACTCATGTACATAGCCTGTAGTTTATGTATATCAATGTCTGCCTCCACTTCTGGACTGTAAGCTCCTTGTGGGCTGGGGATGTACTACCAACTCTCTTATACTGGACTCTCCCAAGCACTTAGTATAGTGCTCTGCACACAGTAAGGCCTCAACAGATATGGTTGATTTAATAAAGGCTGTGATGCGCTTCAGCTAACTAACCTCTTTAATTGCACTGGGCAGGAAAAGGCCAGAAGCTCCCTGATATACCTGGTGAACCAGCTGGCTAACGTGGAACATTCGTTTCATCATAGTCTTCTGCTGGAGATTAAGAACATCACCGACACCTTCTCATCAATTTTGGGGCCTCAGAGCCGGGACATCTACCGAACGAGCAATAGTTTCACCACCATCGCTAAACGTCTTATCCAACAACTGGGAAATGATGAGATCAGAGGCAGTAGGTAAACCTAAAATTTTGAATTATTCACCCAATATCATTTCTACTACAATGAATTGTTTAGATTGTGTGAACTAAGCAAGTTTATGAGGGATTCTTTGGAGTGGTTCAAAACTACAGAAAATAATAATAATGGCATTTATTAAGCGCTTACTATGTACAAAGCACTGTTCTAAGTGCTGGGGAGGTTACAAGGTGATAAGGTTGCCCCATAGGGGGCTCACAGTCTTAATCCCCATTTTACAGATGAGGGAACTGAGGCACAGAGAAGTTGTGACTTGCCCAAAGTCACACAGCTGACAATTGGCGGAGGTGGGATTCGAACCCATGACCTCTGACTCCAAAGCCTGGGCTTTTTCCACTGAGCCACGCTGCTTCTCTAATGAAATGAAATAATGAGAGGTTAAGGTGAATTAAAGAAAAATGACTGTAGTATCTTTGAAGCTATCTATCTATCTTTGAAGATTTCTAGACTGTGAGCCTGCTGTTGGGTAGGGACTTTCTCTATATCTTGCCAACTTGTACTTCCCAAGCGCTTAGTATAGTGCTCTGCACACAGTAAGCGCTCAATAAATATGACTGAATGAATGAATAAATGAATTTGCTAACGATTGTAGTAAACTCTGGGGTAGATACAAGATAATTAGTTCAGCTGCAGTCCTTACCCCACAAGACGTTCACAATCTAAGAGAAAGGGAGAACAGATATTAAACCTCAATTTCCAGGTGAGGAAATTGAGGCACAGGGAGGTTAAGTGACTTGCCCAATGTCACCCAGCAGGGATTAGAAGCCGGGTCCACTGGGTCCCAGGCCTGATCTCATTCCACTGGGGCATACTGCTTCTAAAAACAGTAGTGTCTCCTCTTCTTAAATACTCAGGAAGCTTTAGCGAACGCCAAGGTAATTGGGAAGGAAGTTAAACAGAGGAACTGGGTGTTGAAATCTACCTGTAACCCTAGGAGCTGATATACATGTGGCTACTACTTAAACAGGGACTAATCATCATTCTCCATGGGCAAATGTTCAAAGTCTGTGTTCCATGAAGGAAAATGAGCTTTTTAATGCACTTTCAAACACTAGGCCATTCCTCTAGGAACTGCATGTTTATGTGAAACAAAGTTAATTCTTTGTAACTCTTGGCTCAGGATAGTTTGATGCAGAAGCAGCACGGCTCAGTGGAAAGAGCATGGGCTTTGGAGTCAGAGGCCATGCGTTCAAATCCCAGCTCTGCCAATTGTCGGCTGTGTGACTCTGGGCAAGTCACTTTACTTCTCTGTGCCTTGGTTCCTTCATTTGTAAAATGGGGATTAAGACTATGAGCCCCCCATGGGACAACGTGATTATCTTGTAACCTCTCCAGTGCTTAGAACAGTGATTTGCACATAGTAAGCACTTAATCAATGCCATTATTATTATTATTTTAATGAGTTTTTTTCAGCATTATAATTGAAAGGATGTACCGTCCCTTTACATGCAAAACTACTGATCATTCCCCTCGCAACAGTAACTGACAAAAAGAAACCAGATTTCCAGTGTAGGATGTGTCTATCTTTTCAATCAAGAGAGAAGTCTACTCAGTTGAACAAGCAGAAAACGGCAAGCCTGAACTGTTGCCATTCATAGCGTAAAACAGACAAAATGTGTGAGCAGCAGCTTTTGTTATTTATTTGTTCATAGCACTAGAACAGCTTTGCTTTTCCCCCTTCTTTTCTGAAGAGGTTAAGTCTAACATGTGGCACCATTTATGTTCCATCTGTTATTCATTTGTCCATTTGTCCTTTTTTTTAAACATTTATGATGATCTGAAGAGCTGTATAGGTATTTCAGGAATTTGTTTGCCAGTAAAGGACCTGGGCAAGGCACCAAATATCAGCCTTAGGAACAATAATGTCCAGACAGTTTGATGTTCCATGAAGGCTGTTCCTTGGATGGTGGCAGGATTCTAGCTCTGAAGAGCTATTTTGAGGAATGGAATTATGCCTCTGATGAGGTATATCAATCCTGTCCTCTGGGGTGTAAAATGATGATGATGATAATAATAATAACTGTGGTATTTGTTGAGTGTTTATTATCAATGATATTTACTGAGTGCTAACTGTACAGGGTGCTTAGGATACAATACAATAATTACATATTCAGCACTATGGTAAGTGCAGAGGTAGGTACAATAGAAGCAGATCAGACACATTCCCTAAGACACATGGGGCTCACAGTCAATTCTCAGTTTATAGATGAGGAAACTGCAGTGTGGTTCAGTGGAAAGAGCCCGGGCTTTGGAGTCAGAGGTCATGGGTTCAAGTCCTGGCTCTGCCAATTGTCAACTGTGTGACCTTGGGCAAGTCACTTAACTTCTCTGTGCCTCAGTTCCCTCATCTGTAAAATGGGGATTAAGACTGTGAGCCCCCTGTGGGGCAACCTGATCACCTTGTAACCTCCCCAGCGCTTAGAACAGTGCTTTGCACAGAGTAAGTGCTTAATAAATGCCATCATTATTATTGTTATTATTAACAGAGAAGTTAAGAAATAATAATTATGGTATTTGTTAAGTGCTAAATATGTGCCAGGCACTGTTCTAAGCGCAGGGGTAGACACAAGATAATCACGTTGGACATAGTCCCCGACAGTCTGAATCCCCATTTTGCAGATGAGGGTAGAGAGGCACAGAAAAGTGAAGTGACTTGCCCAAGGTCACAGAGCAGACAAATGGCGCAGCTGGGATTAGAACGCAGGGCATTCCGACTCACAGGCCCGTACTCTATCCACTAGGCCACACTGATATAGTCACAGCATTCAGGAGGCAAACTGGGATTAGCCCCCAGGTCTTCTGAATCCCGGGATATGCTCTTTCCACTAGGCCACACTGCTTCTGCATGGCAAAGCTTTACCCAGGAGATAAGTAACCTGCTTTCTGTTGTATCAGGGCATCAGCAAACTGGGGTTGGCAGGGAAAAAGAGAGAATGGAGTAGGACCATTGCTTCCCAGGTTCTCTTCCAAATCGAGAGTGTTCATTTGGAGATTTTCCTCCCAGAATCACAGCCCGTAATCAGCCTTTGGTCTCTCACCACCTCCTCGCCTTCCAACACCTGACTGAGACATTCTACCTGTCTGGAGCTAAATCTGTCCACCCAACTTCAAACGGGCATGGCTATGGACAGGCAGAATGAGTCAGATAGGAGGTTGAGACCTGGGGAAATTATGGAAACAGGAAAGATGAAAGATTAGCAAGGGGGGAATTCTCTGGGGCAATCCCTGGGTAAAAACTTATAAGAAAAAAGTATGGAAAGCCACACCCCAATTTTAAGTCTGTACGAAATACGTACAAGATCCCTGGCTAATGATTTGTTGCAAACATGAGATAATAGTAATGTTCAAAACACACTTTGCGTAACTAGCGATTGAACTGAATTGACCTGACTACCTACAGTTTTGCTTCCCATTCCCAGCAAGGGGCCACATTCTAGCTATCTGACTATATCTGACCTCTTAACTTTGAAGGCAAGAATTGTGTGTACCAACCCTATTGTAATTGTACTATAATTGTAAATAGAGGGAATCAGTATGGAGTAGCAGAGAGAGCATGGATTTGGGAGTCAGAAGGTCATGGGTTCTAATCCCAGCTCCACAGCTTTTCTGTTATGTGGCTTTGGGCAAGTCACTTAACCTCTCTGAGCCTGTTACCTCATCTGTAAAATGGGGATTGAGACCATGAGCCCCATGTGGGACATGGACTATGTTCAACCTGAGTTGCTTGTATCCACCCCAGCACTTAGTACAGTGCTTGGCACATAGTAAGTGCTTAACAAATACCATAAGTATTATTATTATTATGCTCTCCCGAGTGCTTAGTACAGTGCTCTGCTCACAGTAAGTGCTCAATAAATACCATTAATTGATTGATTGTTTACCTTATGTCAATCCCACGGATTAGCACAGAGTAAGTGCTTATAAAATGCTATTTTTAAAGAAAAGTCAAGCTGTCTATGATGACATAAAATACGTAATGCGTCCCTGACACAAATATACATGTGGGGAGAGGGAAGGCTAAAGGTAGGGAGAGATAGGAGAGAGTGAGAGAGAGAGAGAAAGGGCATGTGAGCTGATAGGGAAGAGCAGAACTTATCGAAATATGAACAGTGCTTGGCACATAGTAAGCACTTAACAAATACCAAAATTATTAAATTATTATTACTATTATTATTATGCCACTGCTGTGTATGTCCTATGATCCATCCAGATCTATCTTTATAATCCTTAATATATTGCCATTTAGCCTCCCTGTGTTTCTCTCTGGTAAATCCATGTATTCATACCTAGCCCTCTGGAATCTGCTGAAAGTTTTGATGATGATGATGGCATTTGTTAAGCGCTTACTATGTGCAAAGTACTGTTCTAAGCGCTGAGGGATACAAGGCGATCAAGTTGTCATTTATTCATTCATTCATTCAATCGTATTTATTGAGCACTTACTGTGTGCAGAGCACTGTACTAAGTGCTTGGGAAGTACATATTGGCAACATATAGAGATGGTCCTGACCCAACAACAGGCTCACAGTCTAGAAGGGGCTCACAATCTAGAAGGGGGCTCACAGTCTAGAAGGGGGCTCACAGTCCTAATCCCCATTTTACAGACGAGGTAACTGAGGCTCAGAGAAGTGAAGTGACTTGCCCAAGGTCACACAGCAGACATGTGGCAGAGCTGGGATTAGAACTCATGACCTCTGACTCCCAAGCCAGTGCTCTTTCCACTGAGCCATGCTGCTTCAATAATTTTGGTATTTGTTAAGCACTTACTAGGTGCCAAGCACTGTTCTAAGTGCTGGGGGAGATACGGCGTAATCAGGTTGTCCCACATGGGGCTCACAGTCTTCATCCTCATTTTTCAGATGAGGTAACTGAGACCCAGAGAAGTTGTGAGTTGCCCAAAGTCACACAGCTGTCAGAGTCAGAATTAGAACCCACAACTTCTGACTCCCAAGTCTGGGCTCTTTCCCCTGAGCCATGTTGCTTCTCTATGATCAGAACCACTACCAGTTGTAGCACAACCCATATTCTTACCACCCACTGTGTTAAGAAGTTAGGTAAAAGCAGCATGGCATAATGGCTAGAGCACGGGATTCAGAAGATCATGAGTTCTAATCCTGACTCCACCACTTTTCTGCTGTGTGACCTTGGGCACATCACTTAACTTCTCTGGGCTTCAGTTACCTCATCTGTAAAATGGGGATTAAGACTCTGAGCCCCTTGTGGGATAGGGACTGTGTCCAACCTGATTACCTTGTATCTACCCCAGCTCTGAGAACAGTGCTTGCTACGTAGTAAGTGCTTAACAAATACCATTATAATTGTTATTATTATGTGTTTCTTGTATTTGTTTTTAAGTTACTACACCTTCAAGTACTATTAAGTTGTGTCCTTGTCTTGGTGTTGTGAGATATGGTGAAGGTAGTCATTGTTTTCCCATCTGTGTCCTTCGTGACTTCGGGGAATTCAATTGCAGGAACCCCTAAGTAATAATAATAATAATTAAGGGGTAGGAGGCAGAAGAGGAGCCCATGAAAGAGACTGAGAAGTGGCCAGAGAGATAGGAGGAGAATCAGGAAAGGACAATATCAGGGCAGCCAAGGTTGGATAATGTTTCCAGGAGAAGGGCATGGTCCACAGTGTAAAGGCTGCTGAGAGATCCAGGAGGATTAGGATGCAGTAGAAGCTGTTGAATTTGTCAAGGAGATCATTGGTGACCTTTGAGAGCACAGTTTCAGGACAGAGGCAGGATGTGGGTGCGGGGATGGCAATGAAATAGAACGAGATCAATGTATGGTGTGAAAGTTAGTGTTAGAGGAGAGGAGTGAACCTTCTGGGTTGTAGGAAATCAGTGAGGCAAGAAAAGAGGATTGCATCTGGAGAATTTGCAGTACTAGGCCTCAACGTGGCTCAGTGGAAAGAGCATGGGCTTGGGGTCAGAGGTCATGGGTTTAAATCCCCGCTCCACCAATTGTCAGCTGTGTGACCTTGGGCAAGTCACTTAGCTTCTCTGTGCCTCAGTTACCTCATCTGTAAAATGGGGATTAAGACTGTAAGCCCCACATGGGACAACCTGATCACATTGTATCCTCCCCAGCGCTTAGAACAGTACTTTGTACATAGTAAGTGCTTAACAAATGCCATTATTATTATTATTACTTTACCAGTCTCAACTACGGGAAAGAAAGTCATGCAAAAACCTGCCCGTTCCATTCCTACCTTGGGCAGTGGCTAGTGAGTGGAAGGCAATCTGCTACAAGTCAAAATTTACCCATGCAGGGCAGCAGCAGCATGGGAGAGAGTCAAGGGTGGAGACTCAAGTTTACTGCAAGGAAGAAAGTAATGGTGAACCACTTTCACATTTTTACCAAGAAAACTCAATGGATACACTACCAGAATGATTGCAGATGGAGAGTGGGGGGTTTTGGGAGAGATGCGTCCGTGGAGTCACTGTGGGTCGGAGACGACTAGACAGTATAAGACAAGACAAGATAGGAAGGGATAAGCTGATTGAGTGCTTTAAAACTAGTGGTAAGGAGTAAGGTAAGTAAGGAGTAATGGTAAGGTAGGGGAACAGTGTGGCCTAGTGGATAGAGCACAGATCTGGGACCCAGAGGACCTCGGTTCTAATCCCGGCTCCTTTGCTTACCTGCAGTGTGACCTTGGGCAGTCACTTGACTTCTCTGTGCCTCAATTGCCTAAATTGCAAATGGGATTCAATGCCTGTCTTTCCTCCTAGGTAGACTGTGAGCCCCATATGGGACAAGGACCGTATTCAGCCTGATTATCTTGTACCTACCCCAGTGCTTAAAACAGTGGTTGGCACATAGTAAACGCTTAACAAATACCCATTTGAAAAACAGAAGTTTCTGTTTGATGCAGAGGTAGATAGGCAACCACTTGATCTTCCTGAGGTGTGGGGAGACCTGGACTTTCAGAAAGATAGATTTTTAGAAAAATGATCCAGGCAGCAGAGTGAAGTATGGACTAGAATGAGGAGAAAGAGGAGGCAGGAAGATCCACAAGTAAGCTGACCCAGCAGTCAAGGCAGGATTGTATAAGTGCTTGGATCAATGTGGTAGTAGTTTGGATGGAGAGGAAAAGGCCACTTTTAGCAATGTTGTGAAATCTCACATCACCTCCTGCCTTCAAGACATCTGTACTTGGATGTCCTCTGGTCACCTCAAACTTAACATGTCCAATACAGAGTTCCTTATCTTCCCTCCCAGACCCTGCTCTCCCCCTGACTTTCCCATCACTGTAGATAATGCCACCATACTTTCTATCTCACACCTTGGCATTAATCCTTGCCTCCTCTCTTTCATTCAACCCACATATTCAATCCGTCACCAAATCCTGTCAGTCCCAGGTGTGAAGATCTGCCCTTTCCTCTCCATTCAAACTGCTGCCTCCTCTCTTTCATTCAACCCACATATTCAATCCGTCACCAAATCCTGTCAGTCCCAGGTGTGAAGATCTGCCCTTTCCTCTCCATTCAAACTGCTACCACTTTAATGCAGCCACTCATCCTATCCCGCCTGGATTACTGCATCAGCCTCCTTGATGACCTCCCAGCCTCCTTTCTCTCTTTCTCCACTCCAGCCCATACTTCACTCTGCTTCCTGGATCATTTTTCTGTAATAACGTTCAGGACATGTCACCCCCTTCTTAGAAAACTCCAGTGGTTGCCCATCTACCTCTGTATCTAACAGAAACTTCTCACAATTGGCTTTAAAGCACTCCATCACTTTGCCCCCTCCTACTTCACCTCGCTTCTCTCCTTCTACAACCCTCTCTGTACACTTCATTCTTCTAGAGCTAACCTTTTCACTGTGCCTCGATCTCCCCTGTCTCACCACTGACCCATACCCCACGTCCTGCTTTTGGCCTGGAATGCCCTCCCTCCTCAAATCTGATAGACAATTACTCTCCCCTACTTCAAAGCCTTATTGAAGGCACATCTCCTCCAAGAGGCCTTCCCAGACTAACCTCCACTTTTCCTCATCTCCCACTCCCTTCTGCATCGCCCTGACTTGCTCCCTTTGCTCTCCCCGCCTCCCAGCCCCACAGCACTTATGTACATATCTGTAATTTTATTCATTTGTATTGATGTCTGTCTCCCCTCCTCTAGACTGTAAGCTGATTGTGGGCAGGGAATGTCACTGCTTATTGTTGTGTTGTACTTTCCCAAGTGCTTACTACAGTGCTCTGCATACGGTAAGCATTCAATAAATACGATTGAACGAATGAATGAAGGTTGAACTGACAGGATTTGGTAACACTGAATGTGGAGGTTGAATGAGGGAGATGAGTCGAGGATAATGTCAAGGACTTATGCAAATATCCCTAATTCATTTATTTATTTTAATTTCTGCCTCCCCTCTAGACTTGTAAGCTCCTTTTGGGCAGGAAATGTGTCTATCAACTCTGTTGTATTGTATTTTTCGAAGTGCTAAGTACAGTCCTCTGCACACAGTAAGCGTTCAGTAAATGTGATTGATATTCAAATTTCATATCTCAAATTTATGAGGACACGATGTTTCTGAGAGGTCTCCCCCTCTAGACTTTAAGTTCATTGCGGCCAGGGAATGTGTCTATTAGATTGTTGTACTGAACTCTCTCAAGTGCTTAGTACAGTGATATGCAAATGGTAAGTGCTCAATAAGTGCTTAGTACAGTGCTCTGCACACAGTAAGTGCTCAATAAATGTGATTGAATGAATAAACACAATTGATTGGTCCTACTCAGGGCTTAACCAAATACTTTCAATGTGCTGAAAAACATTGGCATCTTCAAAATAGCTCTGATCAGGATGAAAGACGATCACCAGGACTTGCACATCTTATTTGTCCAATCACTTTTTTTCCAAATGCAGGTCGACTGCTTAGTACAGTGCTCTGTACACAGTAAGTGCTCAGTAAATACAATTGATTGATTGACCCATGAACAATCTCAATAGCACTAAAACAGTTTCAAAAGGATGACACATTACATTCAGATTTCTGAAATATTTTCACGTTTGTGTTGTTCAATCAGGAAACACTGAGAAATGCATTATGTTAGGCATTTACTGATTGTTAAAGGTGCTTGACTTAATTTAATTTACAACTATAATACATGCTTTTAGCAAAGAGACAACAGGGGACCGATCAAAAGTAAATGTCAAATCCACTGGTTCATCTTCTCCTCGCTGAAAAGTGTATATTATTTATCCATAATTTACAAGAATTTGAATTAGAAGAAAGCATCTGTAGTCAAGTGCAAACAGACCTAAAATAATGTGTCAAAAGTAAAATAGATGTATAGTTAACACTCTTTGGAAGGCTCAGTAGCTATCACATTGAAGAGGTGAAGAGTTTTGTTTTTCTCAGCCAGGAAGGAAGACAGATCTGGGAAATCTTGGTTCAGTAAAACCGTCAGCTCAATATGAACCTCTCCATAGTCCACAAAAACAAAAAGTCCAAAAGATAGTGTTGTACAAAGGGGGAAAGCACTGTTACAAGAGCTGCTTTATTTACAATCTCAACTGTAGATTGAGATTTCAGTGGCCCTGGATCCTGAATTAGCCATTATAATCAAAGGAGTAATTTGTATCCTGATTTTTATCCTGATTTCATTGACAGAAGTATTGTCTATGCTACCATCTGAAGAGGCAAATCAGTCTCACAGGGAACAAGCAATCAATCAATTGTGTTTACTGAACACTTACTGTGTGCAGAGCACTGCACTAAGCACTTGGAACAACGTATGGAATGGAACAACATATATTGTATATACACATGTATATATATACATATATTGTATATATACATGTATATATACATATGTGTGTGTGCATGTATATATCTATAATTCTATTTATCTATATTGATGGTATTGACACCTGTCTACTTGTTTTGCTTTGTTGTCTGTCTCCCCCTTCTAAACTGTGAGCTCATTGTTGGGTAGGGACTGTATCTGTTGCCAAATTGTAATTTCCAAGCTCTTAGTACAGTGCTCTGAGCGCTCAATCAATACGATTGAATGAATGAATGGATGAATGAATCTGCAATCCGGCAGTTCTAGGTATATTCATTCATTCAATCGCATTTGTTGAGAGCTTACTGTGTGCAGAGCACTGTACTAAGCACTTGGGAAGTACAAGTTGGCAATGTATAGAGACGGTTCCTACCCAACAAGGGGCTCACAGTCTAGAAGGTATATTCATTCATTCATTCAATCATATTTATTGAGCGCTTACTGTGTGCAGAGCACTGTACTAAGCGCTTGGGAAGTACAAGTTGGCAACATCTAGAGACGGTATGTGTCTTCCCTTCAGCCCCTGCTCCAACAGACTTGCCCTCGGTCTTTTCTCCAACTGGGGATGGATGAAAAACCATCAATAGTTGCAGCGTGAGGCCTCAACTGCTTTCTTATCAACAGATTAGAGGTCTGCAGTCTGGAGTAGATCAGCCCAGCCCTTACCTCACTGGGACTTTCCACGAGTCCCTAATCCAACCTGTGAAGGATTAGGAATCATCAGGAATAGCACAGTGAAGTCCCAGTTTCTTTCTTAGCCTGACTGCAGGCCAGCCTAGAAGCTGCCCACCTCTTCCCTGTTGAGACATTTTTTTAAATGATATTTCTTTCATTCAGTCGTATTTATTGAGCACTTGCTGTGTGCAGAGCACTGTACTAAGCGCTTGGGAAGTACAAGTCGGCAACAGATAGAGACAGTCCCTACCCAACAACGGGTTCATAGTCTGGGTTTATTAGGTGTCAGGCACTGTGCTACATAGTGGGGTAGATACAAGTTAATTAGGTGACACACAGTCCCTGTCCTACATGGAGCTTGCAGTCCTAATCCCCATTTTACAGAAGAGGTAACTGAGACCCAGAGAACTAAAGTGACTTGTCCAAGGTCACACATGGGACAAGTGTTGGAGCTGTCTGACTCCCAGGTTAGAGGCTCTGAGAGGTTTTTATGTAGCCCTTAGAAGCACGATTCATGCAATTGGAAAGACATAAACATTCTAGGCGTCTGATTTCAGTGTGAGTCTTAGCGGCTGGAAGATACTGGGTTATTCAATAACTGACAAAGGGAGAAGGAAAATATCTGAAGTGTGGTGAGCATGACGCCAATCCAAGGAAAATGTTGTAGATGTTTGATTTGAACCCTATTTCTTCTTTTCTCACAACATAACAGTGCAGCAGTACAATGTTCTGCAAAGTACCTTGGGCCAAGATTTTCAAACATTAACTAATGTTATTTTTCTTTGATTTACAGAGCAAGCAAGAAAGACTGCCAATTTTCCCACCCCCTGCCAGGTTTATAGTCTTATCTTCCTTGCTTAGTAAAAGTTGCTGTACGCCAAAAGGCCAATTTGTTATTGAGGAAAGCCTAGACTTACACAAGTGGGAGGTAATGAGACCTCCCCCTGGGCCTCTCTAGAGATTTTTTTTTCTGATTTTGCTTGGCAGTGGAGACCTAAAACCATCCTCCTGGAAATCTTATGTGTCTGAGGAATAAAAGGATTGTGGAATTATGGCCAAGTTAGTATTTGGGGGATTACAGCACTTGGCAAACATTTCCGTATAATTCTCCCTCAACTTAGAAATGACAAATACACATGCACACCCCCCGCCCCCAACACACCCTCTTAAAAATATTTCCCTCATTTAGAGGAAACAAGTAAGACCTCATTTATTCCTGGAATCTTTCTCATTTCAAACTTGGTCATCCTCTTCCTACTCCATCTCCTCAGTCTCAGGAAGATAGAAAGGAAGCTTGTGGAGAAAGAGGGAAAAGTCAAGGTGAATGCTAACAATCCCCAAATCCTCTTCCCTCCCCATGTCGGTACCCTTCCTCTTTGCCGGCAAGTCTTCATTCCCACTTTCACAACTGGGGGAAATGAAACTGAAAACTCCCAAAGTCGAATTTTTGTTTTGTTTATTTCTGTGCCTCTGTGTTTTAGGCCTCGGCGTTTTTTGGAAATTAAATGGGAATGAAGAATTACAAATAGTGAATTATGGGCATCGAAGGCCAGGGATGGTGCCTATGTACTTTATTATTCATTCATTCATTCACTTAGTCATATTTATTGAGTGCTTACTGTGTGCAGAGCACTCTCCCAAGTGATTAGTAAAGTGTCTGCCTGCGGCAAGCATGCAATAGATACTACTAATTGATTAACTGAGATGCAAAGGAGGAGCCTGGATACGAGCAGCAGGGAACCATAAAAAATCTCAGATATTTTCTCCTTTTGTTTTCAAAGCTGTTTTGTTTTCACCAGTTAAAATATCCAAATGCTAAATGAGCGGAGGTAACTAGAGATTTCCCAGCATCTCATTTCTTCAGCCTCTCCAGTGTTTTTTTACCTCTCCAAATACATCATAGGGTAGCGTCAGTTGTTTCAAATCGAGGCATTCGGCATTTTTCCTCTGTCCTTTGTCTCTTCCTCTAGGGTCCCTTTTCATGGATAGGTTGCTGCCGATCGACAGCATTCAATAATAATAATAATAATAATTTGGATATTTGTTAAGTGCTTACTATGTGCCAAGCACTGTTCTAAGTGCTGGGGGAGATACAAGGTAATCAGTTTGTCCCACATGGGGCTCAAAGTCTTAATCCCCATTTTCGAGGTGAGGTAACTGAGGCACAGAGAAGTGGCACAGCTGAGAAGTGGCGGAGCCGGAATTAGAGCTCATGACCTCTGACTCCCAAGCCCAAGCTCTTTCCATTGAGCCACACTGCTTCCTACTGTATACAGAGCAGTGTACTAAACGTCTGGGAGAGTACAGAAAGAGGTAGAACACTCGATACCTTCCCTCGATAATTTAGAGTGTAGCGGGACTGTACTATACAGTGTTTCTTCACATAGTTTAATAGTTTACATTTCTTTTCATAACTACATAGCTTAGTAGTCTTAACAGCATTCATGTGGACTCATAGTCTATACATTAACTATGTAGAGCATATCCGATGCCCGTTGTTGGGTAGAGACCATCTCTATATGTTGCCGATTAGTACTTCCCAAGCGCTTAGTACAGTACTCTGTACACAGTAAGCGCTCAATAAATACAATTGAATGAATGAATGAATGAATCAAATGGTAACTTCATGAAGAAGTTACTTTGACTATTTTTCCTGTTGCCATAGAATGAATGGATAGTGCATTTGTTACTCAGTAGTGGTTCAGTTGCGAAGATCACTTCTATGAAGTGGGTTTAGGAAGTGGTCTTTGAATTCTTCTAAGCCTGTTTTCTTGTTCAATAGCAATATAAGTTTTCACTGTGAAAATGAATGGTCAAATCGGTAGTTGAGGTGTTGGCGTAGATTTATTTAGGGTCTATTAGTACTTGATCGGTTTGCTTTGAGGGAGTTCTAGTTGTGTTTGGCCCTGTCTGTTGGTATTATCCTACTTTGTGATACATGGTTTTCCAGAATATCTTTTGAAAGTCTAACTTGCTTCTCAGAGATTTCCTTGGTAGAATAACAGCCCTGGAGCAAATCAACAAGGAAAGTTCCCCTAAGACATCATTTCCTTCATAAACCCCCTTAGAAATCCATGGTCCTTTTCTCTCTTCTTCAAATGCATTGCTGCCTTGTAGTGATGGAGTACAGTCTGCCGCTCAATAGAAGAAAAATTATACAACCTCATAGACCATTTCCAAGAAATGCTTTTTTTCCCATGTTTCTGCTGTGCAAGCAATGCCTTTGGTCTCCTGTTTTTTGGAGGTCAGGGTTAGACTACTTTATTAGTTTCTCCACACATCTCCTTGCTTCTACCTAAATGCCCTTTCAGACTATACTACACGCTGCTACTTACATTATTATCATGCTTGTCATAAAGCACATCTCTCCAATCCTTCTGTGATAGGAGGCCTTCCCTGACTAAGCTCTCCTCTCCTTTTCTCCCACTCCCTTCTGTGCTGCTCTTACTTACTCCATCATTCATCCTCTCTCCCATCCCCAGGGCACATATGCATATATCTGTAATTTAATCAATCAATCAATCATATTTATTGAGTGCTTACTGTGTGCAGAGCACTGTACTAAGCACTTGGGAAGTACAAGTTGGCAACATATAGAGACAGTCCCTACCCAACAGTGGGCTCACAGTCTAGAAGGGGGAGATAGAGAACAAAACCAAACATATGAACAAAATAAAATAAATAGAATAGATATGTACAAGTAAAATAGAGTAATAAATATGTACAAACATACATATATACAGGTGCTGTGGGGAAGGGAAGGAGGCAAGATGGGGGGATGGAGAGGGGGGCGAAGGGGAGAGGAAGGAGGGGGCTCAGTCTGGGAAGGCCTTCTGGAGCAGGTGAGCTCTCAGTAAATAAATAAATAAATTTATTTATTTATTTATCTATTTATTTATAATAATGTCTGCCTGCCCTTCTAGACTGTGAGCTCGTTGTGGGCAGGAATGTTTCTGTTTGTTTTTATATCGTACTCTCCCAAGCGCTTAGTACATTGCTTTGCACACAGTAAGCTCTCAATAAATATGATTGAATGAATGAATAGGTTATTTTTACAGGCAAATAGGAGATTAAACACCATTATAGATTATTAGACCTTCAGTTTAGTTTGAAACTACCTTTTATATTAAAAAAAAACTGATTTCTTTCTAAATATCAGTGGATAGTCAATACCACCCTCTCCACTGAACTCAATTCCCTCACACCCCCATCGCTTCACAAATCTTGTATCACCAACCCACAGCTCTGAAGCACCCCCACATAGGCTTTCTTTGCTCTTGTGCACAAGCTGCAAAATGCAGCTGGGTAAAAGTCAGATAACAGGCCAACCTTGTGTATCTGAATTCATCCTCCCCTGCTTTAACTCTGCTCTCTCTCTCTCTCTCTCATTCATTCATTCAATCATATTTATTGAGCACTTACTGTATGCAGAGAACATTCATTCATTAATCATATTTAATAATGATAAATAATTATATTTGTTAAGCACTTACTATGTGCCAAGCACTGTTCTAACCACTGGAGTAGATACAAGGTAATCAGGTTGTCCCACGTGGGGCTCACAGTCAATCCCCATTTTACAGATACGGTAACTGAGGCACAGAGAAGTTAAATGACTTGTCCAAAGTCACACAGCTGATAAGTGATTAGAGCCCACACCTCCCAAGCCTGTGCTCTTTCCACTATGTCATGCTGATTCTCTCAATTACTGTGTACTATGTAGTATGTGGTTGGGAGAGTACAATGCAACAATGAAACGGACACATTCTCTGCCTCTCCTCCAGCACTCTCCTCCTGGCAACAATACTTCTCCATCCCTATTGACTCTTATGCCCATTGCCCTAACCAGTTGTTTCAGACTTTTAACTCCCTCCTTAAACCACCAAACCCCACTCTTCTCCCATCCCTTGCTCCTAATTACCTTGACATACACTCCAGTGATGAAATTAAAACTATCAGGCCTGATGAAATCTCCTCTGCTTCTCTTCAATCCCTCCTTCTTCCTGCCTCTTCTTCAATGCTCCCTTCCTTCCCTGCAGTATTTCAAGAGATGATCTCCCTTGGTCTCTCAAACTCTATTCTCTCCATCTGGGTCTCCAACCCCATTCATTTCTTCCCATCTTATCAAAACAATTGCTCCCTCTTTCTTTTTTTTTAATGGCATTTATTAAGCACTTACTATGTGCAAAGCACTGTTCTTTCTTCCCTGACCACAACCAGCATCAAGAAAGGAATGCTTTTTTTTGCACAAAAGCTTTATAAGGAAAAAGAGACCAAGGAAGCAAAAGAGGAAACAACATAAGGCATTGCAAACTTTAAACATGTTAACACAACAATAGCTATTACTTTGTGTGTACAATATGTGCGGGACTGAGGTTCCTGCAGTAGCCTTAATAACCACATACACTTGTGAACACACATACACTCACACAGATGAATTTCACTATTGGTGGCATTTTCCTCTAAAATGAAGGGCAGGTGCATATAGAATGGAGATCATTAGGTAGATTACTAAAGCAGACATGTCGATCCACTGATTTTTCAATCAGTCAGTGGTATTTCATTAAATTCATTCAATCATATTTATTGAGTGCTTACTATTTGCAGAGCACTGTACTAAGCACTTTGGAGAGTACAAAAGAACAATAAATGGACACATTCTCTGCCCACAGTGAGCTTTCAGTCTACAGGAGGGTAGATAGACATCAATGCAAATAAATTACAGATATGTATATAAGCGCTGTGGGCCTGGGAGGGGGAGAAGAACAAAGGGAGCAAGTCAGGGTGATGCAGAAGGGAGTGGGAGAAGAGGAAAGGGGAGGCTGAGTCTGGGAAGACCTCTTGGAAGAGATGTGCCTTCAATAAGCGTGGCTCAGGGGAAAGAGCCCAGGCTTGGGAGTCAAAGGTCATGGGTTCTAATCCCGGTTCCACCACATATCTGCTGTGTGACCTTGGACAAGTCACTTAACTTCTCTGAGACTCAGTTCCCTCAACTGTAAAATGGAGATTAAGACTGTGAGCCCCACGTGGGACAACCTGATCACCTTGTATCTCCCCCAGCTCTTAGAACAGTGCTTCACACATAGTAAGCGCTTAACAAATGCCATCATTATTATCCAGCGCTTAGAACAGTGCTTCGCACATAGTAAGTGCTTAACAAATGCCATCATTATTATTACTATTATTATAAGGTTTAGAAGTGGGGGAGGGGAGAGAGTAATTTTCTGTCAGACTTGAGGAGGGAGGGCATTCCAGGCCAGCAGAAACAGGATGTGGATGAAGGGTCGGCAATGAGGTAGATGATTTTATTTTGTTAGTATGTTTGGTTTTTCTCTCTGTCTCCCCCTTTTAGACTGTGAGCCCACTATTGGGTAGGGACTGTCTCTATATGTTGCCAACTTGTACTTCCCAAGTGGTTAGTACAGTGCTCTGCACACAGTAAGCACTCAATAAATGCGATTGATGATGATGATGATGAGATTAAGGCACACTGAGAAGGTGAGCACTACAGGAGTGAAGTGTGCGAGCTGGGTTGTAGAAGGAGAGTAGCTAGGTGAGATAGGAGGGGGCAAGGTGGTAGAGTGCTTTAAATCCAATGGTGAATGAATTGAATGAATGAATGGTGAGGAGTTTTTGCTTGACACAGAGATGATGGGCAATCACTGGAGGTTTTCGAGGAGTGGGGTTAGATGTCCTGAATGTTTTTGTAGAAAAGTGATCCGGGCAGCAGAGTGTGGTATGGCCTGGAGTGGGGAGAGACACAAGGCTGGGAGTTCAGCAAAGAAGCTGATGGAGGTGGGATAGGATGAGTGATATGGAAACAGGATGGAGAGGAAAGCGTGGATTTAAGTAATGTGAAGGTGGGCCTGACAGGATTTAGTGATGGATTGATTCCAGGGATTAGAACAGTGCTTGACACACAGCAAGCGCTTAACAAATACCATTATTATGAATATATGCATTGAATGAGAGGAGTCAAGGATAACGCCAAGGTTATGGACTTGTTAGGAAGGGTGATGGCACCATCTACAGTGATGGGAAAGTCAGAGGGAGCACAGGTTTGGGGTGGGAAGATAAGGAGTTCAGTTTTGGGCATGTTAAGCTTGGGGTGATGGGGGATATTGAGTGCTTAGTGTATGCTGAGCACTGTACTAATTGCTTGAAGAGAACCATACAAGAGTTGGCAGACACGTTTCCTGCACCCAAGGCACAATGTCTGTATCCACACTAGACTAAGTACAGAAATACAATAGACTCTATACTTTGGAAAGCCTGTCCTATTGTGAAACACTAGGATGAAATTTGAATATTCAAATAAACCTATCTATCCAAGTTTAGTCTAGCCAAGAATTGTCATAATTATTATGCAGGTTCAGGGTAATAGTCCCTACGAATTGATGAAATCATAAATAGCCAAAATTCTTGTAATATAATAATAATAATAATAATAATAATGGCATTTGTTAAGCGCTTACTTTGTGCAAAGCATTGTTCTAAGTGCTGTGGAGGATACAAGGTGATCAGGTTGTCCCACCTGGGGCTCACAGTCTTCATCCCCATTTTACAGATGAGGTAACTGAGGCCCAGAGAAGCTAAATGATTTGCCCAAAGTCACACGGCTGACAATTGGCAGAGCCGGGATTTGAACCCATGACCTCTGACTCCAAAGCCCGTGCTCTTTCCAATGAGCCACGCTACTTCTCTGTATGTTCATATGAACTCATGATATGAACATGAGTTATAGTTTTCAATCAATGGCATTTATTGAGCACTTACTATGTACAGAGCACTGTATTAACCACTTGGAAGAGTACAATACAACAGAATTGATAGACATGTTCCCTGCCCACACCAAGCTTAGAGTCTAATCTAATAATAATAGATATGATGACAGTGAAGAGCTGTGGCCTGTAGAACAAACAATAATTGTAGGAGTGGGTAGTTAGTTTTGTGTGCTTATAGCCTAACTTTGTTTTAGCTCTACAGTAATTTCTTTAAGATTCCTGTGGATTACCATAGGGAGCAATCCTGGGAGGAAAGATAATTCACTAGAAATTCTACTGGATCGTTTCAAACATTTTGGAGTTGTTTGTTTTTTTTTTTGGATAAACCTTTCATTAATGTTTTTGATTCTATGCACCTGAGGTACACTGTACTTCATACATATACCTCCCTCCCTCTGCCCTACACCCTTCCCCTCCCCACATCACTTGTATATATTTGTACATATTTATTACTCTATTTTACTTGTACATCTTTACTACTCTATTTCTTTTATTAATGATATGTATATAGCTATAATTCTATTTATTCTGGAGGTATTGACACCTGTCTACTTGTTTTGTTTGGTTGTCTGTATCCCCCTTCTAGACTGTGAGCCCTTTATTGGGTAGGGACCGTCTCTAGATCAATCAATCAATCAATCGTATTTATTGAGCGCTTACTGTGTACAGAGCACTGTACTAAGCACTTGGGAAGTACAAGATGGCTACATATAGAGACAGTCCCTACCCAACAGTGGGCTCACAGTCTAAAAAGGGGAGACAGAGAACAAGACCAAACATAGTAACAAAATAAAATTAATAGAATAGATATGTACAAGTAAAATAAATACATAAATAGAGTAATAAATATGTACAGACATATATACATATATACAGGTGCTGTGGGGAAGGGAAGGAGGTAAAATGGAGGGGATGGAGAGGGGGACGAGGGGGAGAGGAAGGAAGAGGCTCAGTCTGGGAAGGCCTCCTGGAGGAAGTGAGCTCTCAGTAGGGCCTTGAAGGGAGGAAGAGAGCTAGCTTGGCGGATGGGCAGAGGGAGGGCATTCCAGGCCCAGGGGATGACGTGGGCCGGGGGTTGATGGCGGGACAGGCGAGAGTGAGGTACAGTGAGGAGATTAGCGGCAGAGGAGCGGAGGGTGCGGGCTGGGCTGGAGAAGGAGAGAAGGGAGGTGAGGTAGGAGGGGGCGAGGGGATGGACAGCCTTGAAGCAGAGGGTGAGGAGTTTCTGCCTGATGCACAGATTGGTAGCCACTGGAGATTTTTGAGGAGGGGAGTAACATGCCCAGAGCATTTCTGGACAAAGACTATCCGGGCAGCAGCATGAAGTATGGATTGAAGTGGGGAGAGACATGAGGATGGGAGATCCTGTATATATGTATATATGTATATATATATATATATATATATATATATATATTTATTACTCTATTTATTTTACTTGTACATATCTATTCTATTTCTTTTACTTTGTTAGTATGTTTGGTTTTGTTCTCTGTCTCCCCCTTTTAGACTGTGAGCCCACTGTTGGATAGGGACTGTCTCTATATGTTGCCAAATTGTACTTCCCAACTGCTTAGTACAGTGCTCTGCACATAGTAAGCACTCAATAAATACGATTGATAATGATGATGATTGATGATGATGATCAGAGAGAAGGCTGATACAGTAGTCCAGATGGGATAGGATGAGAGCTTGAACAAGCAGGGTAGCGGTTTGGATGGAGAGGAAGGGGCGGATCTTGGCAATGTTGCGGAGTTGAGACCGGCAGGTTTTGGTGATGGCTTGGATGTGAGGGGTGAATGAGAGAGTGGAGTCGAGGATGACACCAAGGTTGAGGGCTCGTGAGACGGGAAGGATGGCAGTGCCGTCAACAGTGATGGGAAAGTCAGGGAGAGGTCAGGGTTTGGGAGGGAAGACTAGGAGCTCAGTCTTGGACATGTTGAGTTTTAGGTGGCGGGCAGACATGCAGATGGAGATGTCCTGAAGGCAGGAGGAGATGTGAGCCTGGAGAGAGGGGGAGAGAGCAGGGGCAGGGATGTAGATCTGGGTGTCATCAGCATAGAGATGTTGCCGACTTGTACTTCCCAAGCGCTTAGTACAGTGCTCTGCACATAGTATGTGCTCAATAAATGCGATTGAATGAATACATATACCCTATATAGCTAAAGGTTGAATAGAGAGTTAAAGCGGTCCTTCAAATGAAAAAAATTTTAGTAACATTTTAGTAGAGAAGCAGCTTGGCCTCGTGGAAAAATCATGGGCCTGGGAATCAAAGGATCTGGGTTCTATTCCCGGATCCGCCACTTGTCTGCTGTGTTACCTTGGGCAAGTCACTTAACTTCTCTGTTCCCTCATCTCCAAAATGGGGATTCATTCATTAATTCAATCGTATTTATTGAGTGCTTACTGTGTGCAGAGCACTGTACTAAGCTCTTGGGAAAGTGCAACATGGCAACAAAGAGTGCCAATCCCTGCCCACAGTGAACTCAGAGTCTAGAGCAGAGGAGAAAGATATCAAAACAAATAGACAAGAATATAAATAAATAAAATTACCTGTTCTCCCTCCTACTTAGACTGGGAACCTCATGTGATTATCTTGTATCTTTCCCAGCACTTAGTATAGTGTTTGACGTAATAAGCGCTTAACAAAAACATTATTGTTATTATTATTAGTATCATTATGATAGGAGTTCTTTTTTCAGGTGAGCAAAATCCCATTACCTAAACGTTATCTATGCTTTCCAAAAGAACTAAAATTATTTTTTACTAAGATAATGTTTAATATGTGCACTGTAACCAAACAAAATTAATATGAATTACTAATTTAATAAATTACTGGGTAACCTAACTTTATGAAATGGAAAAAATGAATCCATTAATAACAACAATACTAATAATAATATTTGTTAAGAATTTACTATGTGCCAGGCACTGTACTAAGTGCTGGGGTGGATACAAGCAATCAGTTTGGATTTGCCCTGTCCTGCATGGGGTTTACAGTGCTATTCCCCATTTTACAGATGAGGTAACTGAGGCACAGAGAAGTGAAGTGACTTGCCTAAAGTTACAGAGTAGACAAGTGGCAAAGCAGGGATTAGAACTGATGACCTTCTGGCTCGCAGGCCGGACTCTATCCACTACTGTTGAAAAAAGAGCCCTCTAAATGTGTTTAAATCTTCTTACCTTTAGCGATGCCTCAGGTGATCCATGCCATTTAAACTTTTAGGCCCTAAATGCTTAATAAATATCTGTGGACTGTAAACTGGTCACTCAATGATCACAAAGCAACAGTTCTTTCCTGCAATATGAAACAATACAAATTTCTTTTGGTCTTTATCATCATAAACCCATTTTGAGGGGTTTTTGTTGTTTTTTAATGGTGTTTGTTAAGCACTTACTATCTGCCAGGCACTAAGCTAAGTGCTGGAGTAGCTTGGCACATAGTAAGCACTTAACAAATACCATCATTATTATTGTTATTATACAAGACGATCAGGATGGACACAGTCCCACTCCCACATAGGGCTCCTAGTCTTAATCCCCATTTTACAGATGAGGTAACCGAGTCACAGCTTGCCTAAGGTCACCTAGCAGACAGTGGCAGAGTCAGAATTGTTGGGCATTAAGTTAATTTGGGAAAAAAAAACTTTATTTCAGGAGGCTTCAAATTTGAAATATCCCTGAGGTTGTCAGAATTTTTTCAAACTGAAAGCAGGAAGAGGGCAGGATTCGGAGATTGTGAGGGGAGGTGAGACCTTCAAAAAGCGAGGTGGAAAGGAAGGAAAAATAAAGAGAGTCAAAAATGTACAGAGACAGTGAAAAGGGGGTCTCGCAGGAAAGGAGAAATGGAGAGAGGTTACCCCAGACTCTGACTTGGACGTGAATACTTACACACAGATATAGTGACACAGATGCTGAAATGGACATGAACATACAAGGGGTACATGATTCAGGTGAGCATTGCCTAAAATACATTCAATAGGATTACAGACAGATGTCCCTGAGCAATCACATCTGACGGACTTAGTTTTTGACACACTCATGAGCCGTACTCCTCTCAGGATCACATCAGGAGAGTTTCCAGTACTCTTCCAATCTCGGATGCAAGAGGCAGTGTCAAGTACAGGCCTACCCATTCCATTCCTAGCTTGGCCAGTGGCTAGTGAGTGAAAGACAATCTGCTACAAGTCAAAACTCACCTGTGCTGGGCAGCAGAAACATGGGAGAGGGTTGACGGTGGAAACTTAAGTTTACTATGTGGAAGAAGGCAATGGTAAACCACTTCTGTATTTGTACCAAGAAAACTCTATTGATAAACCACTAGAATGATTGCAGATGGAGGTGGGGCATTCTGTAGGAGATGTTTTCCATGGAGTTGCTATGGGTCAGAGACAACTCGACAGCATAAGACAAGACATGAGCCATATCCTCTGATTGGTTCTAACAGACAGGATCTGATTGATTGAAAGGGGTGCCAGTCTCCTGAGGTAGTAAAATCACAGTGGGACACAGAGACGCAGGGAAGGACAAAGGCTTTCTGAAAATTGAAAGTCAGTATCTTTCCTTGCCCTCAGCCACACTCATCTCCTCCCAGCTCCCCTTATAATCCTCACAACAGGGCAGCCCGGCTTCTCAGTGGGGAAAGGGTGAGCCGTGCCCACTGCCACCGCCATGGACAGAGAGGAAGGGAGGGAAAATCCAAGGTGGTGTTATTCTGGCTCCTTGTGAGAAGTTATGCTCACCAGGGGAATTCCCCTTCATAACCCCCAAAACCCTCAGCTGCTGCCTCTCTGGGAAAGAAAGAGGTGGTTGATGGGGACTTTAGAAGAGGGTGGGTGGGTGGAGAGAGACAGACAGGTTTCTGAGGGATGGCAGAAACTCCTCACCCTGGGCTTCAAGGCTGTCCATCACCTCACCCCCTCCTACCTCACCTCCCTTCTCTCCTTCTCCAGCCCAGCCCGCACCCTCCGCTCCTCCGCCGCTAATCTCCTCACCGTACCTCGTTCTCACCTGTCCCGCCATCGACCCCCGGCCCACGTCATCACCCGGGCCTGGAATGCCCTCCCTCTGCCCATCCGCCAAGCTAGCTCTCTTCCTCCCTTCAAGGCCCTGCTGAGAGCTCACCTCCTCCAGGAGGCCTTCCCAGACTGAGTCCCTTCCTTCCTCTCCCCTTTGTCCCCCTCTCCATCCCCCCATCTTAACTCCTTCCCTTCCCCACAACACCTGTAAATATGTATATATGTTTGTACATATTTATTACTCTATTTATTTATTTTACTTGTACATATCTATTCTATTTATTTTATTTTGTTAGTATGTTTGGTTTTGTTCTCTGTCTCCCCCTTTTAGACTGTGAGCCCACTGTTGGGTAGGGACTGTCTCTATATGTTGCCAATTTGTACTTCCCAAGCGCTTAGTACAGTGCTCTGCACATAGTAAGCGCTTAATAAATACGATTGATGATGATGGGTAGAAGTCGCTCACAGAGTCAATCAGTTGTATTTATTGAGCTCTTCCTGTGTGCAGAGCATATTGCCTAGCACTTAGGAGAGTACAACAGAGTTGGTAGACACATTCCCTGCCCACAAGAGGCTCGCCATCTAGAGAGGAGCTTGTAGTCTGGAGAATATTCCACCTCCCTCTTCCCTGGTTCCATTCCCTTCTTGCTAAGCCGACAAGGAACGTAGCTTAAACCACTGAGACAATGGTGGAGGTGGTGAGACGTAGCAGCAATTTAGCAGCTTTTCTTTCAGGACTTTAACAGGTAAACAGATCATAGCTCAAAATAGTGATAATCCTTCATGGGATCCACACAAGCACTTGAGAGAGTATAACACAATAGAGTTGGTAGTCATGATTCCTGACAATTATGAGGTAACAGTTTAGTTGGTGAGACAGGTATTAACCTCAGAGCGGTATGTCTGGTTGCCTGACTCTTGCAGGAAGCTCTTTGTTTCTGTTCATTCATTCATTCAATTGTATTCATTGAGCGCTTACTGTGTGCAGAGCACTGTACTAAGCGCTTGGGAAGTACAAGTCGGCAACATATACAGACAGTCCCTACCCAACAACAGGCTCACGGTCTAGAAGGGGGAGACAGACAACAAAACAAAGCATGTAAACTGGTTTCTGTATCTCCCATGCTCTAGTTTTAATCCAATATTTAATGCAATATTTGCTTGCTAGCAATGTCTCTGGTCCTTTGATAAAGATTGGGCTAAAAATGCTGCCCAAGTACATTAAGGAACCAGAAGAAAACCCACTCAGATGATAATTATTTTACCAGATACATATCAGAGGTTATAATGAAAAGTAGTTAAAGAACCAGAGAAGCAGCATGGCCTAGTGAATAGAGCATGGGCCTAGGAGACAGAAGGACCTGGGTTCTAATCCCGGCCCTGCCACTTGTCTTCTGTGTGACCTTGAGCAAGTCACTTAACTTTTTGGTACCGCAGTTAACTCATCTGTAAAATGGGGATTAAGACTGTTTGCCCCACCTGGACAAGAACTGTGTCCAACCTGATCTGCTTTATCTACCCCAGTTCTTAGTTCCGTTCCTGGAATATAGTAAGTGCTTAACAAATGCCATTAAGACAAACAAGTCTTTCAAAGACAAGTGTAACAGCACTTAACCCAATGATTTTTTTCTTCTTTAGAACAGAAAGAGTCACTGAAGCAGAGTCCGTCGAACGGTTGAAAGATGTCAAGTCTACAGTAAAGGAAAATGAAGAAGAAGAAAAGCTGCAAGTTAAAACACAAGTTTTGGAAGAAAAAATAAGCATGGAAAACAGCACTCCTGATTCTCTCCGCAGACATAGTTTAGGCCAAGTTTCCAAAGAAGAAAGAAAAGAAATAAGATTTAACAGGTATACTTACGAAAAATCAGATTCTGCAATAAAAACCTTTTGGGACCAATTTAGAATATCTGACTCTCATAGTTCTCACCCCCAGAACTTTCATTCTAACCAGGTCCTTTTGAATAAATCATCCATCAGCTCTTCTCCAAATACTTTAATTTAGCTAGGCCTCCTTGAAATTACCTAGTCAGGACAAAGATATGTGACTATCCCTCTAGACAGTGGGCAGGGAATATGTCTTATATTGTAGTCTCCAAAGAGCTTAGTACACTGCTCTGCCCACAGTAAGCACTCAATAAATATGATTGATTGATTGATTGAATATTAAATGTGCCTGTAAAATGACATTAACAGTGACTAGTCAAACCCTGGCTAAATATTTTTGAGAAAGACAGCCAATATTGTCAGCTAAAGATTTGATCAGTTTTCACTTGATCGCTCTTATTGAGTACATCTTCAGCTTTGAAAAAAATAATATTGATTTAACATTTACCAAGCACCGATGTAGTTATACATTCTATCAGACATAATCCCTATCTTCTATGGGGCTCACAATCGATTTTGTCCCCATTTTACAGATGAGGACATTCTGACCAAGGAAGATTAAGTGGCTTGCAGGTTAAAGAAAGTGGTGGAACTGACATTTGAACCTTGGTGTCTGGATTCATAAGACTATTGCTCTTTCCAGGAGACCATGCTACTGGAGGACTATTTTGTGAAATGATGTATTTGTTCATGGTGTAACCAAAGCCTGTTAACTACCATGGCTTCATCTATTTGTTAATGGCTCATTCTCTGTTCTGTGGATATCTGTGACCTTATCACCTTATCCAAGCACCTTGAAAACAACTTTTAAAAAATTCTTTCTCCAACAGATTAGGCTCTTGATTGTCTTTACCTTCCTTGTTAAGTGACCTCTATTGCTTAAAACCTTTATATTTTCCTTTGTTTAGGACCAAAAGCTTAGCTCTAAATGCAATCCGCGCAAAGTGTTTAAGTTCAGACGATGGACAAGACATGGGAAATGAAGATATAGCATCCCCCTTCTCTTTCTTGGAAACAGATCTTAGTCAAGAAAATGAGAAGTTGCCCTTAAACACAGACAATGAAGAATCACAGCTGGAAAATCTTTCAGTTTCACACCCAGGTATTAAAGGGCCGGAATCAGAGAAATTGCTAGAATCACTTAAAGAAAACTATCCCAGAGGAACTGTGGAGTCAATAGAAAATCATGCACAGTACCAAGATAAGCTCTACTTGCACTTAAAGGAAAATCTCAGTAAAGTAAAAGCATATGTCACAGAAATTGGAAAGAAAATTCCAATTCCCGATCAGTGTATTATTGAAGGTAAGATTTCTGAACTTTTCAAATTTGGAACATTTTAGAGGTATTAAATAAATTGTGACAGCTCTATGAAATGCTTTGCATCAACCAATCACTTTATGTAAAGATGAACTCGGTAGTTGTAGTTGTTGTAGTAATAGCATTTATTAAACACGCACGGGTACCAATGCACCATACTGAGCACTTTGAAAAAACAAATCAAGCAAACGACACAAACCCTACTCACAAGGAGCTCACATTCTCACAGGTGAGACAGCCGTGAAATTTACAACAAAGTAATCAAAATAAATCAATGAATGTACAATTTAATAAGCATTCATTCATTCAGTCGTATTTACTAAGCACTTACTGTGTGCAGAGCACTGTACTAAATGCTTGGGAAAGTGTAATAGAACAATAAACAGTGACATTCTCTGCCCACAACATTAATATGAATAAATAAAATCACAAATTTATACAGAAGTGCAGTGGGGCTGGAAGTGGGGAGGGGAAGAGCAAAGAGAGTAAGCCAAGGAGAGACAGAAGGGAATGGGAGATGAGGGAAAGTGGGGTTTAGTTTGGAAAGTCCTCCTGAAGGAGATGTGCCTTCAATAAGGCTTTGAATGTGGGGAGAGTAATTGGAGGATTTGAGGAGGGAGGTCATTCAAAGCCAGAGGCAGTTTATACTTAAGTTTTGAGAATAGGCATAAATAAGTATTTAAGTGCAAGTGTCACATAATAGTGGCAGCCATTTCACAAACAATTCATCATCATAATAATAACTGTAGTATTCGTTAAGCACTTTCTATGTGTCAAGCACTGTACTAAGTGCTGAGGTGGATACAAGACACTCAGGTTGGACACAGTCCCTGTCTTGCTTGGGGCTCACAGTCTTAATCCCCATTTTACAGATGAGGTAACTGAACACAGAGAAGTTAAGTGACTTGCCCCAGATCACACAGCACACAACTGGCAGAGCTGAGATTAGAACTCACAACCTTCCCAGACTGAGCCCCCTCCTTCCTCTCCCCCCCCACCCCTTCCCCATCCCCCCGCCTTACCTCCTTCACCTCCCCACAGCAGCTGTATATATATATATACATATATATGTATATATGTTTGTGCATATTTATTACTCTATTCATTTATTTTACTTGTACATATTATTTCTATTTATTTTATTTTGTCAATATGTTTTGTTTTGTTGCCTGTCTCCGCCTTCCAGACTGTGAACCTGCTGTTGGGTAGGGACTATCTCTATATGTTGCCAACTTGTACTTCCCAAGTGCTTAGTACAGTGCTCTGCACACAGTAAGCGCTCAATAAATACGATTAAATGAATGAATGACCTTCTGACTCCCAGGCACGTGCTGTATCCACTATGCCATCATACTTTTACTGATAATGAAATACAGGCTAAGAGATTCACCAATTAATTTTCCAGGACCACATACTTAAAAGGAAACAGATTGTGTATCACTTAACCAAAAAGGTTTGAAAGAAACTTCATCTATATTATTGAAACCATATCTTCTTTCCGGAAATGTTTTCTTCTTGTGGGAATTTGAGAAAAAAAATACCATAAATCTCCTTCTTTAGTTGTCAAAATTCATGACATTTCTTACTGTTTCCATGAATTGACATTGGGAATTTGAGCATAAACTGGGTGACTTGGAGTGTTGCCTAAAGTGTTGAATGAATCCATTCCTTTAAAAACATAAGAAATAGTGCTTCTATAATGAAACAGAATGTTCCCTGCCAGGCAGCACTAAAACCTTAGCATTTGGTTATTTTAAAGTGTGTCATCATTTCAGATTTCATTTTTACACTACTATAATTTCCTGGAACTTCTTTCAGAGTATTCCAGGGAAATTCCTGGAGCAGGGACATACATGTGGAATGGAAGTTCTATGACTCACCACAAATAAATCCACAGAGCTGCAATCATCTGATCACATGAAGGACAAGTCGTTTGAATTTCTGATATTTCAAAACTACTCCATACAATCGCCAGCAGTTGATGATGCTATTATCATTTCCCCCATTACACTATGTAGATATTTCATTTCTTTCCTGAAATGAAAACTATTGAGAAAAAGAGAATTATGATTGATTCATTTGTTAAAGGCAAAGTAGAAATAAGTTTTCTTTTTTCTCAATTCTCAAATTGAGTTTGTGAAGGTAAAACCAGTGGGAATGGCTGAATATACTGGCTGAATGAGAGAGATAAGTCAAGGATAACACCATGGTTATAGACCTGTGAGACAGGGAGGATGGTGGTGGTATCTACAGTAATGGGAAAGTCAGAGAAAGGACTGGGTTTGGTTGGGAGATGAGGAGTTCAACTTCAGAAGTGTTAAGTTTCAGGGGTCCGGGGGATAACCAAGTAGAGATATCTTGAAGGGAGAGGAAAATGTGAGACTGCAGAGAAGGAGAGGGATCTGAGCTGGAGAGGTAAATTTAGGAATCATCTGCATAGGGAGCTCTGTTATATTGCACTCACTCTAGTGCTTAGTACAATGCTCTGCACACAGTAAGTGCTCAAAAAATAGGATTGTTTCTCATCCTTCCAAACTGAAAACTTGTTGTGGGTAGTGAATGTGTCTGCTTAATGTTACATGGTACTCTCCCAAGCACTTAGTACAGTGCTCTGTACACAGTAAGTGCTTGATAAATGTGATTGAATGAGTGATTGATAGAGATGGTAGTTGAAATTGTGGGAGCAAATAATTTCTCTAGGGGAGTGGGTGTGAATGGAAAATTAGAAGGAGGCACAGAATTGTAACCTGAGGCACTATCACAGTTAGCGACTGGGAAGCAGAGGAGAAACTGGTGAAAGACACTGAAAAGGAGCAGCCAGAGAGAAAGGAGGTGAACCAAGAGAGGACAATGTCAGTGAAGCCAAACCAGGAGAGGACAGTGTTCAGTGAAGCCAAAGGTAAACAGTGTTTTCAGTGCTTAAAACAGTACTTGGCAGTAAGTAAGCACATAGTAAGTGCTTAAGTACCATTATTATTATTATTTCCAGAAAGGGAGTGGTTGACAGTGTTGAAGGCTAATGAGAGATCAAGGAGGATAGGATGGAGTAGAGGCCATTGGATTTGGCAGGAAGGAGTTCACTGGTTACTTTAGAGAGGGCAGTTTACATGGAGTGGAGGGATCAGAAGCCAGATGGTAGAGAATCAAGGAAGGAATTGGAGAAGAGGAAATGGAGGCAGTTTTTTAAACAGCTCACTTAGAGCTTGGAGAGGAATTGTAGCAGGGATATGGGGTGATAACTGGAAGGGTGCTAGGGTGTCATGGGAGGTATTTATCAGGGGATACATGGACATGTTCAAAGGCAGTGGGGAAGCAGTCATTGGAAAGTGAGCAGTTGAAGATGTGTGTCAGGGAGGGAAGAAGGGAGGAACAAATGTTTTAATAAGGAAGTCAGGGATGGGGTCAAAGGTGCCTTTGGATGGGGTAGACTAAGAGGAAGTGGGAGATCTGGGTAGGGACCGTCTCTATATGTTGCCATATATATGTCCCTATATATAAAGACCGTCTCTATATGTCCTTTCAAGTCCCTACTGAGAGATCACCTCCTCCAGGAGGCCTTCCCAGACTGAGTTCCCTCCTTCCTCTCCCCCTCCTCCCTTTCTCCATCCCCCCCACCTTACCTCCTTCCCCTCCCCACAGCACCTGTATCTATGTATATATATTTGTATGTATTTATTACTCTATTTATTTGATTTGTACATATTTAGTCTATTTTATTTTGTTAATATGTTTTGTTTTGTTCTCTGTCTCCCCCTTCTAGACTGTGAGCCCACTGTTGGGTAGGGACTGTCTCTATATGTTGCCAACTTGTACTTCCCAAGTGCTTAGTACAGTGCTCTGCACACAGTAAGCGCTCAATAAGTACGATTGAATGAATGAATGAATGCCAACTTGT
Organism: Tachyglossus aculeatus; assembly: GCF_015852505.1. Lineage (NCBI taxonomy): Eukaryota > Metazoa > Chordata > Mammalia > Monotremata > Tachyglossidae > Tachyglossus > Tachyglossus aculeatus. The sequence continues at coordinate 43,954,593 of NC_052066.1, forward strand.
ACTTCCCAAGCGCTTAGTACAGTGCTCTGCACACACTAAGTGCTCTATAAATATGATTGAATGAATGAATGAAAAGTCAAAGCAGGGGCAGGAGGAGCGTGAGGCTGGAGAATCGCAGGGGAGATTTTATGGAGGTCCCAACTGGTGTTCATAATTTTTTTGATGAAATAGTTGTCCAGGTTATTAGAAGGAAGAGATGGGGGAGTCTGGGGGTCAGAGAGTTTGAGAGAGGAGCTAAAAATTCAAAACATCTTATACAGGCAATGGACCTAGGAATCAATCAGGATGGAAAAGTATTGTTACTGGGCAGAAGGCAGGACAAGTTAGAGCAGGCAAGGATGAGATTTAGATGGATGAAGTCGGCCTGATGTCTGACTTTTCAACAGTAGTGTTCCACAGCTTAAGAAAAAGAGTCAGAACAACTTGGTTCTAATCCCAGCTCTACCACTTTTCTGCTGGGTGAGCTTGGGCCACTCACTTCACTTCTTTGTGCCTTAGTTACCTCATCTGTAAAATGGGGATTAAGACTGGGAGCCCCATATTGGCAGGGATACACTTTGCTTGTATCCATCCCAGCGCTTAGATTAGTGCCTTGCACATAGTAAGCACTTAATAAATACCACAGGTATTATTATTATCATTATTAAAGCTGGGGAGCAACCTGTGGAAGTGATACAGAGCTGTTGTTGGTACGAAAGCGATAGGGGACAGGGAGAGAGGGAGTTGAGTTCAGTGGAGCGGGTGGAGTTGAGGGAGAGGATTTGTGTATCAACAGAGGGTCGGTTGGATTTGGTGAGAAATGGGCCATGATAACTTCGGAAATCTGGAAAATTTGAAAGATTGGATGTCTCCATGGGGAAATGGGACAGTGTTGGGGGAATGGGGTGTGTGGGAAAGAAGGCTAGTAATTTCCAGCACTGCAAATCTGGCTACCAACATTTTGGACAAATGATAGCAGTAGCAGTCTTCAAGTGTTTGGAAAGCATAGTTTCTACCTAAATGAAAGAATACACTTGATTTTTCTTCTATTCCAAAGACATATGAGTTCATAAACATGAGATTTGTAAAGGGCAAAATTCACCAAACTCCTATCTGGTGGAAATTTGCTGAAGTATATAAATTATCTGCTCCACAAAGGCCGCAGAACTTAATATGCTGCCTTTAAAATAGTTAAGTTTGCTGACAGGAATTGGTTTCACCACCAACAGCATTTACTACTACAAATAATAATAATTATGGCATTTGTTAAGTACTTACTATGTGCAAAGCACTGTTCTAAGCGCTGGGGAGGATCCAAGGTGATCAGGTTTTCCCATGTGGGGCTCACAGTCTTAATCCCCATTTTACAGATGAGGTAACTGAGGCACAGAGAAGTTAAGTGACTTGCTCTGTCACACAGCTGACAATTTGTGCAGCTGGGATTTGAACCCATGACCAAGTACTAAGCACTTAGTACCATGACTAAGTACTTAATCAATCATGTTTATTACTTACTGGATACTTATTTACTGGATACTTTGCATGAAGAGCAGGGTGGCCTAGTGGAAAGAACTCGGCTGGGAGTCACAGGACCTGAGTTCTAATCCCAGCTCCACCAAGTATCTGCTGTATGACCTTGGGTTGAACTTTTCTGTGCCTCAATTCCATCATCTGAAAAAGAGGGATTCAAAACCCACTCTCCTTCCTACTTAGACTGTGTTCCCCATGTGACACCTGATTATCTATGTGCCAAGATCCCAGTGTTTAATACAATGCTTGGCACATAAAGAGCACTTAACAAATATTGCAATGATTACATTACATAGACTTTGGAATAGCTCAAAGTACTTTCTCCATATTTTCTCATTGATTCTCAAACTTTTCTGGAAGCAAAGACACTTTGCTGAAATCCAAATAATTCGAGACAACTGGTGACATCATGAAAGTACATGAAGTCACCCAACTCCAGAATAAAGGGCTTATTCCAGATAACCTTCATTTCCTCTCAGCATAGGAATTGGTTTCTGGTCTTTCTGGGCCATCTGTCTTCTGAAGCGAATTGCTATTTTTCCTTTTTTTTCTGGTTCATCCCTAAAATTACATAAAGGCTCTATCCCTTTTTGAGGCTATGATCCTATATTTACATAAAAATTTAAGTAAACAAAATCATTGCCTTTAAATGAAATTGCATCACAGGAGGGATTTTCTCTCCCATTCCTTGGGAAAAATGATTTCCCTTTCATGTTAGGGCAAATTAACCCTGCTGTTTCTCTGCCTATTCATGCTTGTCTCTTTATGGCAGGGCTCTAGAGTGTATTCCTTAGTTCTGACTTTAATTTTAGTCTATTGTGCTTCTACTTCCTTCCTCTGAGGACATTTCCTCTGAGGAGGGAAGCAGCGTGGCTCAGTGGAATAGAGCCCGGGCTTTGGAGTCAGAGTTCATGGGTTCGAATCCCCGCTCCGCCAATTGTCAGCTGTGTGACTTTGGGCAAGTCACTTCACTTCTCTGGGCCTCAGTTACCTCAACTGTAAAATGGGGATTAAGGTTGTGAGCCCCCTGTGGGACAATCTGATCACCTTCTAACCTCCCCAGCGCTTAGAACAGTGCTTTGCACATAGTAAGCGCTTAATAAATGCCATCATTATTATTATTATTCTTTTCATTTCTGAGTACTAACTTCTTCCCCCTTCATGACTGTTGAAAGCACACACAGACACACACAGCATAAAATTACATGCATTGTAACTGGCTTCTCATACAGGTATAAGGTGACAGTAGAGAAACTGAATTTTGCCCTGTAGGAAGCTTAATATTGACATTATATTAAATGAAATCCCTTCCTCTTAACCACTGAATTAGTAAATATAATCTTAAATCTCTGAAGAGCCAAATCAATTCCACCCCGACCTCAGAAATTATTCAGTTCTTAAGCACAGAGATATCTGGTTCTCTGACCAACTCTCTTTTTCATTATTGTGTAACTCTAAGAACACTGCAGATTCTGGACAGTCTGGAAGACAATCTGAAGGCAATCTGAAGGCACTGAGGAACACTTACATTTTCCCTATTATTAATCTGGTGTAATTAGGAACAGGTAAAATGAAGGCCTCCTCCATTCTGAACCTATACAAAGTGTCATGTATCTTCACTGACAAGCAAACCAGTCACTGAATGTTTTATGAAACGACAAATAACTTATTTATGAGGCCAACTTCTTTATGTGTCTCTCTTTCTGTTCTCTTATAGAGGCCTCGGTCTAACTCAAATAGGCTCTCTCTTAAAGATATAGTATGCCTCAACTTTCTCATCATAGCAAATCTTGACAGAGTTTTCCAAAACGTTGCTCATGGATGAACTGTAACCTATAGTGATCACATAATAATAATAATAATAATAATAATAATAATAATAATAATAATAATGATTATGGTATTTGCTAAGAGCTTACTATGTGCCAAGCATTGCACTAAGCAGGGGGGTGGGTACAAGCAAATCAGATTGACACAGTCCCTGTCCCATTTGGGGCTCGCAGTCTCAATCCCCATTTTACAGATAAGGTAACTGAGGAACAGAGAAGTAAATTGACTTGCCCAGGGTCACACAGCAGACAAGTGGTGGAGTCTGGATTAGAACCCATGACCTTCTGATTCCCAGGTCCGTGCTGTATTCCCTATGCCATGCCAAACATTTAGAAAAAAGAAATGAACAAGTTTTATTGGAAAAAGAAGATGAGCCAAAAAAAGTCAGGGTTATTTTAGAAAATTGATATTTGGTGCTCCCTTAGCATTAAAGCAGAGTGCGGTCAAGGAGGAATGATAATCACTGAAAGACCAACTCTGAATATGCACACACAATATTGAATTTTGGACATATTTATTTTTACATCTTAAATTGGATGATCACACACATTATTTACATTTTTCTGTCCATATTCTGTCATTTTATTTGCTTACCTGTAGAAATTCCTTTTCACTGTGATTGCCTTATTCACCCCACCCTTAGCCCCACAGTACTTAAGTACATATCTGTAATTAATTTATTTATATTAATGTCTGTTTCCCCTTCTAGACTTGTTGGCAGAGAATGTGTCTACCGAATCTGCTATATTATACTCTCCCAAGTGTAAGCAGTGTTCTACCTGCAGTTATAATTTAATAAATATGGTTGATTATGCTTCAAATACAGCATCTACTGAAGTAAAGTGCTGTGTTCTTGATGAGAAAAAGAATGTATAAATACGAGGAGTAATTTCCCCTTGATATCCAAAAATATGGAAAATGCCTGGAGCTTGATGTATGAAAAGATGCAGCTGTTATTAACAAGTGCATCTAGCATGATTAGGAAATTATCCAAAGATCTTACAATGCATACATAATAAGTGAGAACGAAATTTAAACAGTTGCAAAAATAATTTATGTTGAATGGTCTCATTTGATGAAAGTCATTCAAGCAGATTAAGCTGCTACATTTGGTTAGCTCTTTCTGGGCTCATGAGATTTCTGAAATGGTTAGAATATTATGCCACTTGACAGATTCATCAGTAGCAATAAGAAAAATTTAATACCAGAAAAATGAGCATCGAAAAAGGGAATATCATATGTATTGTAGAGTGTTACATTATTACAGGTGAATTTTAACATGAGCCTACCTATCTGTTCCAACTGGCTAAGTAACCTTCCTTGGTTGAACCTTTGGGGTATTTATCAATCAGTCAATCGTACTTATTATTTACTGTTTGCTTGGGAAAGTACAATAGAACAAAGTTGGTAGACATGTTTCCTGCCCACAACAAGCTCACAGTCTAGAGTGGGAGACAGGCGTTAATAAAAATAAGTAAATCACAGGTGTGTATGTATGTTCTGTGAAGCTGAGGAAGGGGTGAATAAAGGGTGAAAATCCAAGTGCAAAGTGATATTAAGGGGAGACGGAGAAGAGAAAATGAAGGCTTGGTCGGAGAAGGCCTTTTGGAGGAGATGTGCCTTCAATAGAGCTTTGAAGGTGGGGAGAGTGATTGTAAGATATGAAGAGGAAGGGTATTCCAGGCCAGAGGCAGAAATTTAGTTCTCCATCATCATCATCATCATCAATCGTATTTATTGAGCACTTACTATGTGCAGAGCACTGTACTAAGCGCTTGGGAAGTACAAATTCTCCAGCATTTTGGGGGGATATGTGGCAGCCGACATCAGCTGCTCTGTGCCTTAGGACAGCTTACAACAAATCACCCATCTTCTAGGTGGGTAATATCTTATATGTTATTGAGTATTCACCTCTTCTACAGTTTATTCATGCGCATAGAGCAGTTATCTCATTTTCCACACATATTTTCTCATCTTTCCTGAAAATTCGAAGTAAAAACTCTTCCTTACGGTCCTTCACAACTAATTGGGGTTCTCTTTGTGAGTAGGAAAAAAAGGTTAAATTATCCTTGTTTATTCATGTAAATCCAATGATGACTGTAGTTCTCCTTTGTTTTCAAGGGATGATATTACTGAGGGTAAGATTGTATCTATGAATTCAGATGTGGCTAAAAAGACAAAATGAGTCTCCTGGAATCTCCTGAACAAAACATACCTATAAAGAGAGTCCTTTGCTGTGCTCCCAAAGAACTGGACATCAATCATTTGTATATTCATTTACATTCCCATACAAATTACCGTGTACATTCCCAACAATAGTTAGAGAAGTTTGCAAGAAAGTGTACTTTTCCCTTTCCCCTTAAAGCCCTGTAAATTTTCATCTGTTGAATATTTATATTCAGGTCAAATACAAAATTTCCCATTTATTTTCAGATACACATTAGTCTTTCTGATAATCCAATTCCTAAATCAGATGTTGCTTACATTATCTTTCGAGAAATTCATCTTCTTTTCGGGTCCAGACCAGAGGTTTGGTAAATTTAATTATTGTAGAAGAAATTTGAGAGTCTCTAAACTAAATGCTGAACTGTATAAACTTTTAAACCATAATTTGGGTCAAGTAAGGTAATGGTTGAGGGCAAGAAGGAAGGTTGCATCAAATCATAGCAAATGAGATTTAAATTCCATATTTTATCTGCTTTCATTGTGAATAGCAAAAACGAGTTCAGCAGAAAATTGATCTGCTTTTAACAGTTGTAAAACTTTTCATTTATGGAAAACTTTAAAATCAAAGTTTTCTTTTTATTATCAGATGCCTTAAAATTGTGTTCTAGAGAATGAAATCAATACATTTTTATTAATTGAAATTTGAATTCACAACACAGTGCCTTTAAAAATATATAAGTTTGAACTCACAACACAATGCCTTTAAAAATATGTGGGTATGCCCCATAATGCAGTCAAAATATCTGCCTTAAAGAGGTGGATGTATCATTAATGACTATATCATGTTTGAACTCACAACACAATGCCTTTAAAAATATGTGGGTATAGCCCCATAATGCAGTCAAAATATCTGCCTTAAAGAGGTGGATGTATCATTAATGACTATATCATGGGATTTACCGTGGACTTATATGTTTTAAATTTGGCTCTGTTACCAAATATCTTGAAAAATAAAATGAAATTCCTTTGCATGCAATATTCTGTATCATTAAACCTCACTCAACTACTATTTATTCTCTATTAAAGTAATTCAAAGCCAAACATCACAACAACAATTAAATTAGGAGTTGTATGAATTCATTCATTCAGTTGTATTTATTGAGCACTGACTGTGTGCAGAGCACTGTATTAATAACCTGGGAAAGTACAGTACAACAATAAACAGTGACAGTCCCTTCCCACAACAAGCTAAAAGTCTAGAGAAGGGGAAGACAGACATCAATACAAATAAATAAAATGACAGCTATCAGTCAATCAATCAATTGTATTTATTGAGCGCTTACTGTGTGCAGAGCACTGTACTAAGCACTTGGGAAGTACAAGTTGGCAACATATAGAGACAGTCCCTACCCAACAGTGGGCTCACAGTCTAGAAGGGGGAGACAGAGAACAAAACCAAACATAATTAACAAAATAAAATAAATAGAATAGATATGCACAAATAAAATATATAAATAAATAGAGTAATAAATATGTACAAACATTTATACATATATACAGATATGTACGTAAGTGCTGTGGGGCTGGGAGTGGGGAATGAATGAATGAGCAAAGGAAGCAAATTAGGGCAATGCAGAGGGGAGTGGGAGATGAGGAAAAGTGGGGTTTATTCTGGAAAAGCCTTTGGAAGAGATATGCCTTCAATAAAGTTTTGAAGAGGGGGAGCATAATTGCCTGTTGGATTTGAAGAGGGAGGGTGTTCAGGAGAAGCGGCATGGCTCAGTGGAAAGAGCCCAGGCTTTGGAGTCAGAGGTCATGGGTTCAAATCCCGGGTCCACCAACTGTCAGCTATGTGACTTTGGGCAAGTCACTTAACTTCTCTGTGCCTCAGTTACCTCATCTGTAAAATGGGGATTAAAACTGTGAGCCCCCCGTGAGACAACCTGATCACTTTGCAACCTCCCCAGTGCTTAGAACAGTGCTTTGCACATAGTAAACACTTAACAAATACCATTATCATTATTATTATTATTATTCAGGCCAGAGGCAGGAAGCGCTTAGTACAGTGCTCTGCACACAGTAAGTGCTCAATAAATACGATTGAATGAATGAATCTCTATATGTTGCCGACTTGTACTTCCCAAGCTCTTAGTACAGTGCTCTGCACACAGTAAGCACTCAATAAGTACGATTGAATAAATGTACAGTGCTGGCACCTGTATATATGTTTGTACAGATTTATTACTGTATTTATTTTACTTGTACATGTTTACTATTCTATTTATTTTGTTAATGATGTGCATCTAGCTTTATTTCTATTCATTCTGATGACTTGACACCTGTCCACATGTTTTGTTTTGTTGTCCGTCTCCCCCTTATAGACTGTGGGCTCATTATTGGGTAGGGACCGTCTCTATATGTTGCCGACTTGTACTTCCCAAGCACTTAGTACAGTGCTCTGCACACAGTAAGCGCTCAATAAATATGATTGAATGAATGAATGAATGATGTCAGCTAGGATGGCAAGACAGGCAATATCGAGGCACAGTGAGAAGGTTAGCACTAGAGGAGTGAAGTATGAAGTGAGGTAGAAGGGAGCAAGATGATGGAGTGCTTTATAGCCAATGGTGAGGAGTTTATATCTGATACATGTGGATGGGCAACCACTGGAGTTTTTTGAGGAGCCGTTGACATGTTCTGAACATTTAGAATTATTAAACTTTGCAGGAGCCTGCTGAGTCTGGTTGTGATTTGTCAACTTCAGAGAAATATGTCCATTTTAGTTCGAATAAAAAGCCTTCTTTTCTTCATGAAGCAACTTGTGGTAGTCTAAGTCCTTCTGATTATCTCTGCACACCTTTGAATTCTTCTCTTTATTATAGCCTTCTTTAATAAGTTCATCCATTTTCTTGAAAACCGATGCCAACTTTTTAATTCAAAAGTCTCAGTGGGTGTTGGAGTTTATGTTCTAGCTTCAGTGGTTAACATAATAACCTCCTTCTTCTCCTGCTCTACCTTTGGAAGAAAGGGTCTCTCTGCTACATTTGAAAGCAGGATAGAAAGAGGATGAGGTAGAAGGGACAGATATTTTAGACTGATTTAGTCAGCCTCCTCTATTTTGTGGCTCTGTAGGCAAGGAATGTGTCTGCCAACTGAAATATATTGTCCTCATCCAAGCTCCTAGTGTAGAGTTTCTCACAGAGTAATCACTTAATTTTTTTATGGTATTTATTAAGTGCTTGCTGTGTACCAGGCACTGTATGAAGCACTGGGGTAGATATAAAATCATCAGGTTGGACACAGTCCATGGGGCTCATGGTATTAATCCCCACTTTACAGATTAGGTAACTAAGGCACAGAGAAGTTGTGACTTGACCAAGGTTACACAGCAGACAAGTGGCGAAGCTGGGATTAGAACCCAGCTTCTAACTCTGACTCCCAAGCCTATGATCTATCCACTAGGCAAAGATGTTTCTAATATTAATTGCTAGTGGCTATTGATTGATATTAATCAATCAGTGGGTTCTTTTGAGCACTTAACTGCATTCAGAGCACTGTACTAAGCACTTGGGAAACTAGTTGACATAATCTCTGCCCACAAGGAGTTTATGGATTATAGGGGGATAGAGATATGAAAATAGAGTGTGGCTAGGGGAAATAGTAGAGTAAAATAATATTTACACAAACACTGGGGGCCAGAGTGAGTAACAAAGTTCTTAAGGAGTACACACCCTGTGTATACTGGACACAGAAAGGGAGGATAGGGGAAATCGAGGGCTTAGTCTGGGAAGGCCTCTTGAGGAGATTTTAGGTGGAGAGAGTGGGACTGTTGGATATGAAAGGGGAGAAAGTTCCAGAAGTGAAGGAGTATTTGATCAAGGGTTTGGTGGTAGGACAGATGAAATCAAGGTACAGAGAATATGTTGGCATAAGAATAGAGGGTGTGGGTTGGGTTGCATTAGGAGGTTAATGAAGTTAGGTAGGAAGGAGAAAGCTGAGTGAGTTCCTTAAAACTGATGAGTAAGGAGTTTCTGTTTGAGGCAGAAGAGGATGGGCAATCCTCCTTCCTCTCCCCCTCCTCCCCCTCTCCATCCCCCCGGCCTTACCTCCTTCCCTTCCCCACAGCACCTGTATATATGTATATATGTTTGTACATATTTATTACTCTATATTACTTGTACATATCTGTTCTATTTATTTTATTTTGTTAATATGTTTTGTTTTGTTCTCTGTCTCCCCCTTCTAGACTGTGAGCCCACTGGTGGGTAGGGACCGTCTCTATATGTTGCCAACTTGTACTTCCCAAGCACTTAGTACAGTGCTCTGCACACAGTAAGCGCTCAATAAATATGATTGATTGATTGATTGAAGTTTTGGGGAAAATGGGGAGGCATGGTTTTAGTGGTCTTTCAGAAAAATAATCAGCAGAGTTAAAAATGGACTTGAGGGGGGAGAGAAAGGAAGCAGACAGGTCAGTGAGGAGGCTGATACCGTAGTTGAGCGGGATAGGATAAGTGCTTGGATCAACGTGGTAGCGGTTTGGATGGAGTGGAAAGGGTAGATTCTAGACTGGTTGTGAAGTTAGATTTGGGGACAGATTGAATGTGTGAATTGAATGAGAGAAATGAGTCAAGGATAATGCCAAGTTTGGAAGCTTATAATAATAATAATAATAATAATAATGGCATTTGTTACGTGCTTACTATGTGCAGAGCACTGTTCTAAGCGCTGGGGAGATACAAGGTGATCAGGTTGTCCCACGTGGGGCTCACAGTCTTGATCCCCATTTTACAGATGAGGTAACTGAGGCTCAGAGAAGTTAAGTGACTTGCCCAGGGTCACACAGCAGACATGTGGCAGATCTGGGATTCAAACCCATGACCTCTGGCTCCAAAGCCCATGCTCTTTCCACTGAGCCACACCTCGTTTCTGTTTGAATATAATAATAATAATCACAATGGTATTTATAAAGTGCTTACTATGTGCAAAGCACCGTTCTAAGCACTGGGGGGATACAAGGTGATCAGGTTGTTCCACGTGGGGCTCACAGTCTTAATCCCCATTTTACAGATGAGGGAACTGAGACAGAGAATTTAAGTGACCTGCCCAAAGTCACACAGCTGACAAGTGGCAGAGCCAGGATTTGAACCCATGACCTCTGACTCCAAAGCCCGGGCTCTTTTCCACTGAGCCACGCTGCTTCTCTGTATGAATATGAAACAGAGAGGGTGGTGGTGCTGGCTACAGTTATAGAAAGGACAGGGTCAAGGTGGGAAGATGAGGAATTCTGTTTCGGACATGCAAAGTTTGAAGAGTCCACGGGATATCCAAGTAGCTATGCCCTGAAGGCAGGAGGAGATATGAGTCTGCAGAGAACCGGAGAGATCAGGGCTAGGGAGATCAGGGCTAGAGAGGTAGATTTGGAAATCAATCAGTCAATCAATCAATCAATCATATTTATTGAGCGCTTACTGTGTGCAGAGCACTGTACTAAGCGCTTGGGAAGTACAAGTTGGCAACATATAGAGACAGTCCCTACCCAACAGTGGGCTCTGCAAGAAATGGTAGTTGAAGCCGTGGGGGTGGGTGTAGATGGAGAATAGAAGGGGACTCAGAAGTGAGACGCGGCACCCCTTCAGTAAGAAGGTGCTAGGCAGAGGAAGAGACTGCAAAAAAGACAGAGAAGTTGTCGGATTGCTGTTTTCAGATGAAGAGGAGAAACCAAGTTGTGGTTTGGGTTAGGTAGGGCTGGGTAAGAAACGAGCAGGGAAGGAATTGAATTGCCTGCTGTGATTGGACATAATGTTGGATAGAGATTACGAATCTAGGGTGATATTATCAATTCATGCAAGATATATCTCTGAATTTAATTTATTGCGATCCTTGGAACTAGAGGTTTGGCAGTATTTGTTTTTCTCGCGATGATCTGTCTAGTAATCACAATAAACCCTTTGTTCAGAATAGGAGGTTAGATTTTACAAAAGATAAAGCAAATTTTAAAGTTTGGTTTGGTGGTAAAGTCCAAACACATGGCTTTCAATTACATTCTGAACTGGCAACCCCCGATATTTCCCATGAGGCATGGGATTCAGAGAAATGAATGAACACTTGAGGTCCGTTTCATAAAATGAAAAATGAGTATCTAAATGAGGTTCTGTCAACAATAAGCTGAAAGCATAAAAATTACTTTCAAAACAAAAAAAAAATGCACTGAGAAGATGAGGAGTCTAAAGCTGATAAAGATCAAGTTTATGCAAAGCAATGAAAGCACTGATTAGGGCCTACTAATGAGAGAAAGATTGATTATAGTAGCCTGTATGTGTGTGTATATATATATACACATATATATCTAAGTAAAGGTTATTCCATCTTGTAACACTTCTTCCATTTTAAATGATCTATAGCCACTGAGGTTTGTTTTTAGAAAACCAGTGATTCTGGGAGGGTAAAGTAAATATAATCAATATCAATTTGAAAATAAAAACTTGAGCGAGCAATGAAACTCTGGAGGAAAAACAGAAACTGTCTCTTCACAACACAACCCTAAGACAAGGGGGCCAAGTTTGAAACTTTATTGAAATTTCATATGGTCTTGAGAAATAACTTAATTTTGTTTTGCAATCTTTTCCTTAATCCAAGATGAATACTGCTTGGATTTGCACTCTTAACTCTGGCACATTTTTAAAGGTTTATCAGGGATACATTTCCCTTAGAGGAATACCTGTGTCTGTTTCATGAACGAATGACATTTGGATCTCAATTCAGTTTTGCAAACCATCTGTAAAGAAAAAAAAAACATGTTGTAGCTGCCGAACATGAATTCTGACTGTGTCCTTTGCAAAAGGATGCCACATTTTCCTTTAAACCTACCCTTAGGCCTTTCTTCTTTTGTCACTACTAAATCCAGAACTTCTCTATTCCTAATCGCTCTCACACACACCACACATATACCACACATACACATACACACAAACACACACACCGCTCCCAAACAATCCAGAGGCCCATTCCCCACGATAAAATGGTCTGTATTCTGATCTAGAGGTTCAATTCAATGAGGTTAGCTTGGCGAACTAAGGCATGAATTCCCTATAATCTTTCCGGCTCCTCCCCCATTGCACCTCCCCATCAACTCTCTCATCCTTCTCAACCATCTCTCAAGAACTCTCTTGCATCAGCCTCCTCTCTGATCTCCCAACCTTTCCCCTGCCCAGTTCTTACTTCATTCTGATGCACAGATCATTTTCCTAAAACATTATTCTGTGCACATCACGTCACACCTCAAAACCCACCAGATTTTGCCCCTCCATCTCTGCATCAAGCAGGAAGTCCTCACCATTGGCTTTAAGACAGGCGAGTCGGCTCTTTCCTCTATTTAACTTTGCTCCTCTCGCGCAGTAACGCAGCCCACACATTTTGGTCCTCATTTACTCAACCTCATCTCTCTCACTGTTGACCCCTTGCTAACAACATCCCTCTTGCCTGGAACTCCCTTTATATACGGCAGACAACCTTTCTCCCCATCTTCCAAGCCCTTCAAAAACTGTATCTGCTTCAGGAAGCCTTCCCTGATTAATCACTGATCTCCCTACCCTATCTTATTTATTTTAATACCTGCCTCCCCCACTAAAACCGTAACATCTTCAAGGGCAGGATTTATTGCACTCTCTCAAAATGCTTAGTAGGATGCTCCGCAAGCATTAAGCACTCAGTAAATACCATTGATTGATTTATTGATTATTATCGATATAAAACCCTTTCAATTCATTGTAAATTCTGTTGTCAGATAATCTCCAGTGACACTTGGTGAAGTTCTAAGGGACTGCTTTTAATCTGGATATTTTAGGAAAAGTTTTTTTTTTAACCTTGAGTTAATTCATTCAATCATATTTATTGAGCTCTTACTGTGTGCAGAGCACTGTACTAAGTGCTTATTTAAGTAACTACTTTCATTGTCACTTCTCTTTAAACTGTGGGAATTGAATATCTCTTTTAAAAGCAACTAAAACATTACTTCAATTGATTTCAATGGAAATTAGAGCTAGGTAAAAAATTAAGACTTTAATTTGATTGCATATTTGAGACCTAAAATGAGCCTCTTTCTCCCTCCAACTCAATCCCATATGCCAAGGCCCAATCACCTGGAAGAACGAAGAACTGATCAAAAAGGCTGCCTCATTTTAGCCTTGAAGATGGAGGACAATTAAAAAAACAAACAAACAAACAAATAAAAAACAGTCCAGAGCTGGAAGAGGGCTACTATGCTGCTATGAGTCTTTCAAAGACCTGTTTTTGGATCTCTGTACTGCTGCATAGTTTGTTTCTTCGTAATATTCCTATTGCAGTCTTTTCATTTTTCAACAAGTTCAAAGTTTATGCCTGTTGTCAATTAGAGTGTAAACTCTTTCAGAGTAGCATTGATAAATGGATTTGCATCTTCTTTAACCTGGGTTTATGTATGCCCACTCAATTTTTTAATGGTATTGAAGTGCTTATTGTATACCAAGCACTGTTCTAAGCCCCGGAGTAGGTAGAGGCTAATCAGATTGGACATAGTCAATGTCCCATGTGGGGCTCACAGTCTTAATCTCCATTTTACAGATGAAGTAAGTGAGGAACAGAGAAGTTGAATGACTTGCCCAAGGTCACGCAGCAGACAAATAGTGGTACCCAGGTCCTCTGATTCCCTGGCCAGTCCGCTAGGCAATACTGCTTCTCAGTTGATTCATTTTGATAGTGTTATAAATTTTGTTTATGTTTGTCTACTCCATTAGAGTGAAAGCTCCACAAGGGCAGGGAATGTGTCACTTTATTATTGAGTACTTTCTGAGCACCTAGTACTATGGGGGAGCATCATGCTGACAATACTTCTCCTACTACTATTACTACTACTACTACTGTGTTAATTTTGTTTATGTATATTAATGTCTGTCTTCCCCTCTAGACTGTAAGCTCACTGTGGGCAGCGAATGTGTCTGTTATATTGTTATACTGTACTCTCCTTAGCACTTAGTACAGTGCTCTGCACACAGTAAGTGCTCAATAAATACAATAGACCGACTGACTCTCCTAAATAAGGCCTGTATCTTTGACAGCATTCACTGGGATTTCTTCAAGTCCTAGCGCAGTGCTCCTCAAACAGTCGGTACTTAATAAATGCTTAAGTGATTAATTTGGAGTTCCTTAGAGAGCTAGTTTTCTAAAAGCATTTATGTGTTTACTTAAAAAATATATAATTTCTGCAGTTAGATTTTTAAAATAACCAAATTTAACATTTTGTCTACTTGTTTTTTAGATACTATCAGAAGTTGCGTAACGAAGTTGTTCTTCAGCTGCTCTCTGAAAGGTCATTACTGCCTATACAGTAAATCCAGTTTTACTCTCATCAGTCGACAGCCTCAGCTGTGGATTCGTATCATGTTTCTCTTTCAGCAGGTATGTGCAATACATATGGTTGGTGACACCTTAAGAAATGAAGCTACTGGGGGTGGAGGGGGAGACTATGCTGTGATGGAAATCTATTTATATATATATATATATATATAATTAACATCCCTATCTCAATAACTCTTTGTTCTTTGAGTACTCCCAGAAAATTTATCATGTATTTTATATGTATTCGCTGCAATATTCTCATGTCGTGGCTGCTATTTGGATAACAGATTGACACATTTTAGTTAAATGTATCAAGATTAATTGATGGTTGTAGTAGAGTGAAATTGTCATCATAAAAAAATCAAGAGAGTTGAAAAATCATGATGTTTCAAAATAGTTAACCAAAGTGTTTCCCAAGCAGAACTACTGACTGGAGCAGTATGTATGCAAAGTTAGATAAAATTTGATTCTGATTAAAAGAACTATTGAAAAACGTGCAACCCAATACAAAAGTGAATGTTCTGTTATCAAAACATTTTTACAGGAGCTCCTTATAAGGTTATTGGTGAAATAAAACTCTTGTTCTAAAATGTAAGATTTCATGTAGCCATTATCTATAGGACTGGTTCATTTTTTAAATAAAATGATGGGCAGATATGCTGGAGTAATGCCATTTTTGCTCAGCAGGAATCAGCAGAAAAACTTAGGGTGGGTCAAATTCAGTCCTTAAGAACACAATATCATAGATGTAATCTCTTCAATTTAGAATGTATTTCAGTTATTCCCCATTTGGACTAAGGAGATTTCTGGAATTTATTTCCCTAGGGCCAGGAACCCCACTAGAACGGAGGCCCCATTTGAACTTCCCCCTTCCCGAAGCTTGTTTGAAGGCCACAGATTGGCTGAGGGACTGGGGCCGTGATGTCATTCATTCATTCAGCCGTACTTATTAAGTGCATACTGTGTGCAGAGCACTGTTCTAAGCACTTGGGAAGTATAAGTCGGCAACATATAGAGACAATCCCTACCCAACAACGGGCTCACAGTCTAGAAGGGGGAGACAGACAACAAAACAAAACATGTAGACACGTGTCAGAATCATCAGAATAAATAGAATTATAGCTATCACAATAGTATAGCTTCTTTACTGGACTCCCTGCATCCAACCACTCTCTCCCCTAACCTATACATTGCTGCTTAGATGATCATCTATGGAGAATCACCATTCCAAGCCTCTACACTCCTCAAAAACACCTCCAGCAGCTACTCAACTTCCTCTGGGTGAAGCAGAAACTCCACACCCTCGGCTCTGAGGCTCTTTACCAGTTCTCTCCCATCTCAGGATCACACCTGGAGAGTTTCCAGTACTCTACCAGTCTCCACTATGGGAAGGAAAGTCAGGCAGAGGCAAACCCATTCCATTCCTAGCTTCAGCAGTGGCTCACAAGTGGAAGACAGTCTGTTACAAGTCAAAATAATAATAATGGTATTTGTTAATAATAATGTCCAACCGACTGCCTCAGGCAAGCAGAGAGTCACGGCCCTGTTCTGGTGGGGCTCTGGGCAGCAAACCTGCTCCTCCCTCAGAGTTGTCAATCAATCAATCAATCAATCAATTATATTTATTGAGCGCTTACTGTGTGCAGAGCACTGTACTAAGCGTTTGGGAAGTACAAATTGGCAACATATAGAGACAGTCCCTACCCAACAGTGGGCTCACAGTCTAAAAGGGGGAAATTGAAGTTGTCCCCACGTGGATGCCATAGATGCTATCTGCTCCACTCCAGATACGGAGCCAAGATGGGAGCAGCACCCACTCGGCTTTCTGGACAGTGGGAATGCTTATGAATATAAAATATGATCCAACCAAACTAGTAAACTAGTAGTTATCTGGATAACTCGAACTTGGCCTCAGTTATCTGGATACTTCAGAACAAGAAACATTCCACATTAGTGGGAAAGCTCAAATGTATTTTAATAACTTGAAATTATCAAAAAAACCAATTTGAATTGGCATTTTGATAATACCAGTAAAAACATCCATTTGATGTACTAGAACAAAAAATAAATAAATTGGAAGTGAGCGTAATGAACTATCTTGATTTCTTTCCCTGAAATACCCATCGACTTCTTCCCTCCCCCAACTTAATACTTGTATTTATCGATTTGATTATATGAGTGAGTGGGTTTCTGCTCGCCATTTCACTTAGTTTGCAAATTTTCTAACAACAAGCAAAGTGAAACTCAATTTTTAATTCCTTTCTGCTGTGTTTCTTTGACCTTGGGGACATTTGGCCTCTCTCCCTTTGAACTCATATGTCAATAAACATTTTCTTCACATATATTCATTCCAAGAAGTGCACAGGGCTCTTGAGTATCTGGCAAATATACAAGAAGAAAGCCAAGTTAAGATGACTGAATATGTGATTTGATTTTATAACCATGTAAGATAGAGGATGTGCAAACATATCTCCAGGCCTTTCTATAAATAAAAGTGGTTTGGATTTTGTAGTTGCTGTTTTTAAAGTGTCAAGCAATGTGCTTCATTTATGAATGAAAATTTTAACTTTTTCAATGTTTGTTTTCCTGAATTCGCAGTGCTGACTACATACCAATTTTAAGAATTAATAATGAAAGGTAGATTTTTACATGCATATGAAATGAGCTCGTAAATGCACTAGTTGCTCGTTTCTTTTGCAGAATTTTAGGGAGGTTGGGTATTTTTGTCTTCCTTTTTTTTTTGACCTGAAAACTAACTCCCCCCTTCCTGAATAAAACTGGGTTCAATATAATAATAATAATAATGATGGTATTTGTTAAGCACTTACTATGTGCCAAGCACTGTTCATTATGGATTCTGTCTCCTCTATTGTATCCCCAGAGAAAAACATACCTTGGACCACTAGCTCACCAGGGCCTTGCAAACATTTTCCTTACCTTGTTTCATTGTACTCTCCCAAGTGCTTAGTACAATCCTCTGCACGCAGTAAGCACTCAATAAATTCCGTTGACTGATTCTCAGAGTGGAGAAGAGTAAAGACAATTGGAAATCTAAAATTTGGGCCCCTGACCATTAACCTAAATTGTAATACAATCTTTCAGCATGGAAAGCAGTGTGGCCCTAGCGAAAGAGCCATGGGCCTGGGAATCAGAGTGCCTGGGTTCTAATCCTGGCTCTCTGACTTGTCTTTGTCTGTAACTTCTCTGTGCCTCATTCATTCATTCATTCATTCATTCATTCATTCATTCATTCATTCAATAGTATATATTGAGAGCTGTGTGCAGAGCACTGTACTAAGTGCTTATAATAATGACATTTATTAAGCACTTACTATGTGCAAAGCACTGTTCTAAGCACTGGGGAGGTTACAAGGTGCAAGGTGATCAGCTTGTCCCAAGGGGGGCTCACAGCCTTAATCCCCATTTTACAGATGAGGTAACTGAGGCACAGAGAAGTTAAGTGACTTGCCCAAAGTCACACAGCTGACAATGGGCGGAGCTGGGATTTGAACCTATGACCTCTGACCCCAAAGCCCATGCTCTTTCCACTGAGCCATGCTGCTTCAGTTTCCTCATCTGTAAAATGAGAATTTAATACCTATACTCCCTCCCACTTGGACTTTGAGCACCATGTGGGACAGCAACTGTGTCCAACCTAATTATCTTGAATCTATCTCAGCACTTAGAACAGTGCTTGGCACAGTGCTTAACAAATTGATTCAATCATATTTATTGAGCACTTACTGTGTGCAGAGCACTGTACTAAGCGCTTGGAAAGTACAATTCAGCAACAGAGACGATCCCTGCCCATCAACGGGCTCACAGTCCAGAAGATCCAACATCATTATTATTGTCACTACCATTATTTCAGTAATTTTTTTTCATTTCCAAACAAAAAATAAGCAGCTGCTAACTCGGTCTGTGATCTTATGGACTTCTTTAATATTTTCTCTAGAGCTTATTTCCAGAGCCTTTGTCCATACAAACCAATTCTGTACAAGTTCTGAGAGCACTGTGGGAGAAAACCCAGATAAAGGGAACTCACAGTTTTGAAACTACAATGATCCAGTCTACATTCCCACACAAGAAGGTAAACTTGTTTTTTCCTTGAAAGTTATCAGTTATGAAAATAAGCTTTTTGTAACTTTTATAAAATCCTGCTATCTCACTGGTCTACCTATGATTACTCCATATGTACCTGAACGAAATCAATACCACTAATGATAATACTGATGAGAAGAGACACAGTGGGATAAACATTGATAATGTGGCTTTATGAAAGAAGTTTTTCTGCCCCCTCTGGGAAATGGAGTAGGTTAGCTCTTTCATCTGCAGGGAGAGGGTGGTTCCCTCCCCATCAGACCTAAGATGGCCATGGGTCCAGTAAAAATGAAGTTTTCCATTAATATGATGAATGAGCTTCAGTCTTATTATCAATCAATCAATCAATCAATCAATCAATCAATCATATTTATTGAGTGCTTACTGTGTGCAGAGCACTGTACTAAGCGCTTGGGAAGTACAAGTTGGCAACATATAGAGACGGTCCCTACCCAACAGTGGGCTCACAGTCTAGAAAGGGGAGACAGAGAACAAAACAAAACATATTAACAAAATAAAATAAATAGAATAGATATGTACAAGTAAAATAAATAAATAAATAGAGTAATAAATATGTACAAACCTATATACATATATACAGGTGCTGTGGGGAAGGGAAGGAGGTAAGGCGGGGGGATGGAGAGGGGGAGGAGGGGACAGGAAGGAGGGGGCTTAGTCTGGGAAGGCCTCCTGGAGGAGGTGAGCTCTCAGTAGGGCCTTGAAGGGAGGAAGAGAGCTAGCTTGGCAGATAGTTATGAAGATATAGTCTGAGAAACTTTGTGAAGGAATTGATTGAAGGGCTAGTGATTGGCACAGTGCCACTCTCATCCTCTCATCCCTTCCAGTTGTGTTTCTGTTTGGGGAGTGGGTACAACAAGTGAGCAGGCAGGTAGGAGGGAGGGCAGAATGCTATAATTTTACAAGAATTTTGCACTAATTTGGCCATCTATGGCCAGAGTGGCTGCTACATATTGCCACAGTGTCATAGGCCAGCTTGGCTTGGATTACTTTTTAGAACAGGTAGGGATTTTAGGAAGTAATCTAGAACAGTCTTCTGTCTTGAAGGAGGACTCTCCCAAACTATGGCAAAGAGGTGAGCCTCATTCCACGTTTCTACGTCTTTCCAAAGAACGAGATGCACAACTTCCACCAGCAGCCTATTACAGTGTTTATAGCCTGCACCGTTATGAATTTCTTCTTTAAACCTAATCTAAATTCTACAGTTAAATGTATGGGTATTGGGTTTTAAGCCTCTCAGTTTGGCAGCTAGTCACTCTCTTCTCGTTATTATCTACGTAATGTTGCACTGAACCTAGTGATCTTTACTAAATCTACCTTTTTCTTTGCCTTGCTGTATAATGTTATCTTCTATGTAAATGAGATTCATTCATTCATTCAATTGTATTTATTGTCTATGAGAAGCTCAAAGCACATAGAGAAGCAGCATGGCTCATTGAAAAGAGCCCGGGCTTTGTAGTCAGAGGTCATGGGTTCAAATTCCGGCTCTGCCAACTGTCAGCTGGGTGACTTTGGGCAAGTCACTTAACTTCTCTGGGCCCCAGTTACCTCACCTGTAAAATGGGGATTAAGACTGTGAGCCCCCCATAGGACAACCTGATTGCCTTGTGACCTCCCCAGCACTTAGAACAGTGCTTTGCACATAGTAAGCACTTAATAAATGCAAAAAAAAAAATCACTGTACTTCTCTGTGCCTCTGTTACCTCATCTGTACAATAGGGATGAAGACCGTGAGTCCCATGTGGGACAGGAACTGTGTCCCTTCCAATTTGCTTGTATCCAACCCAACGCTTAGTACAGTGAAGCAGCATGAGAAGCAGCTAGAGCATAGGCCTGGGTGTCAGAAGGTCATGGATTCTAATCCCGATTCTGCCACTTGTTGCTGTGTGACTTTGGGCAAGTCACTTTGTTTCTCTGTGCCTCAGTTCCCTCATTTGTAAAATGGGGATTGAGACTGTGAGCCCCAAGTGGGACTTGGGGGAAAGGGACTGTGTCCAACCCGATTTGCTTGTATTCACCCCAGCACTTAGTACAGTGCCTCGCACATAGTAAGTGCTTAACAAATACCATCATTATTATTATTGTTACAGTGCGAGATGCACGGTAAGTGCTTAACAAATACCACAGTTGCCATCATTATTATTGTTGTTATTATTACAGTGCCTGGTACACAGTAAGCACTTAACAAATACCATGATTATTATTACTGCAGAGATACATCAAAAATATATTGCATTTGCCTAATTTTGGGGTGTGCTTAATTTAGAAAAGTAAGAGGACTTAAAGTCAAATTATGAAATCATCTACTTTTCATTCATTCATTCAATCATATTTATTGAGCGCTTACTGTGTGCAGAGCACTGTACTAAGTGCTTAGGAAGTACAAGTTGGCAACATATAGGGAAGGTCCCTACCGAACAGCGGGCTCACAATCTACTTGATTCTTGCGCGTTTTAAATTGCAGCTATCATTTCCATATTATGTCTTTTTTCTTCAGAATTGCAAAATGTCATTTGGCTTTAAAAAACTCCATAACCATAAGCTTGATATTTTTTTTTGCAGTAGCTGACAGGCACCTAGGAGTTTTTGAGTAGCTAGATGAGTTTTTGAATTGCTAAATACTTCATTCATTTTTCTCAAATGTTTTTCCAATGACTATACCTCAACAAGAATAACTATACACTGTGTTTTGTAATCTCAAAAATGGAGAACATATGTTTAACACTGTTCACACAATATACAACTATTATTCTGGATTTTTCTCCAATGTTTTCCGAAGAAGAGTACTATTTTTGGGTAAGCATTGAATGAAAATTGTTGACTTTGTTCTGAGCTGTAGACATAAAAAATACTTGCCTAACTGGGTAAACTTACCTATAAAGGAATACTTCCAATTCCAAATGACCACAATTCAAAAATTCAATCAATCAATTAATCAATCATATTTATTGTGTGCTGACTGTGAGGAGAGTATTGTATTAAGCACTTGGGAGAGTACAGTATAGCAGAGTTGGTATATGCATTCTTTGCTCATAAGCTTACAGTTTAGAGGGGGAGACGGGCATTGATATAAATAAACAAATTCCAGATATGTACATAAGAGTTCTGGGGATGAGGGTGGGGTGAAAAAAAGGGTGCAAATTGGAGTGTAAGGGTGATGCAGAACGAAGGGGGTGAAGAGGAAATGAGGGGCTGAATCAGGGATCCGGTCTTGGAAGAGATAGAGTTTTAATAGGGTTTTAAAGGTGGGGAGAGTGATCATCAATTGGATATGAAGAGAGTGGGCATTCCAGGCCAGAGGCAGGACTTTGGCACGAAGTTGGTGGTGAGATATACAAGACGGAGATAGAGTGAGTAGGTTGGCATTATAAGAGCGAAGTGTGAAAGCTGTGTTGAAAAAAAAAGTAGGAAAGCAGCAATGCAAGGTAGGAGGAGCAAATAGATTGAGTGGTTGCCTAGCCACCTTGCATGAAGCAAAAGCTCCTCACTATTGGCTTCAAAGCTCTCCATCACCTCACCCCTTCCTACCTCACCTCTCTTCTCTCTTTCTCCAGCCCAGCCCACACCCTCCACTCCTCTGCTGCTAACCTCCTCACTGTGCTTCATTCTCGTCTGTCCTGCCATTGACCCCTGGCCCGTGTCCTGCCTCCGGCCTGGAATGCCCTCCCTCTACTCATCCGCCAAACTAGCTGTCTTCCTCTCTTCAAAGCCCTACTGAGAGCTCACCTCCTCCAGGAGGCCTTCCCAGACTGAGTCTCCCCATTTTCCTCTGCTCCTCCTCCCCTCCCCACCGCCCCCACTCCCTCCCTCTGCCCTTCCCCCTTCCCCTCCCCACAGCACTTGTGCATATTTGTACATATTTATTACTCTAATTTATTAATGATGTGTATATAATCAATAATTCTATTTATCTATTTTGATAGTATTGACATCTGTCTACTTGTTTTGTTGTCTGTCTCCCCCTTCTAGACTGTGAGCCCGTTGTTGGGTAGGGACTGTCTCTGTCTGTTGCCAAACTGTACTTTCCAAGCGCTTAGTATAGTGCTCTGCGCACAGTAAACGCTCAATAAATACGATTGAATGAATGAATGAATGAGTGCTCTAAAGTATCCTCATTACAGGCAGGGAATCTGTCTGCTAATTCTGTTATATTGTACTCTCCTAAGTGCATAGTACAATATCTGCACATAGTAAGTGCTCAATAAATATGATCTATCGACTGATTGATATGGTGAGGAGCCTCTGTTTGATGCAGAGGTGGATAGGCAATCACTGGAGGTTCTTAAGAAGTGGGGAAACATGGACTGACTGTCTTTGTAGAAAAAAATCATCCAAGTAGCAGGGTGAAATATGGACTGTAGTGGGGTGAGACAGAAGGCAGGGAGGTCAGCAAGGAGGCTGATGCAGTAATCAAGATGGAACAGAATAAGTGCTTGGATTATTGTGGTAACATTCATTCATTCAATCGTATTTATTGAGCACTTACTGTGTGCAGAGCACTGAACTAAGCACTTGGGAAGTACAAGTCGGCAACATATAGAGACGGTCCCTACCCAACAATGGGCTCACAGTTTAGAAGGGGGACACAGACAACAAAACAAAACATGTAGACAGGTGTCATGTCGTCAGAACGAATAGAATTAAAGCTAAATGCACATCATTAACAAAATAAATAGAATAGTAAATATGTACAAGTAAAATAAATAGAGTGATAAATCTGTACAAACAGTTTGGATGGGGAGGAAAGGGCAGATTTTAGTGATGTAAAGACTGAACCAACAGGATTTGGTTACAGATTGATTATGTGGGTTGAATGAGGGAGATGAGTGGAGGATAACACCAAGGTTACAAGTTTGTGAGTCAGGGAGCATGGTGGTGCTGTCTATAATAGAAAAAGCCACTACGCCATGCTGCACAGAACACTGTACTAAGTGCTGAGGAGAGTGGAATACAACAGAATAGTAGAAACGTTCCCTCCTAGGACTCTTCAAGTTTTTAGATTTTACAGTACGTGCACCTTGAAAATTTTCTCATCTTTTTTCAAGCCAGAGATTCCTGAGCCTCTGGTCCTGTCCAGAAGCAGACTGGTGCTTTGTTGGAGACAGCTTCTTTATGATATTTGTTATGTGCTTATTATGTGCCATAATCTGTAACCTTGCTAACGGTTCTTCCGTTATCATTGTTATGTTCTCTATTCATTCATTCATTCAATTATATTTATTGAGCGCTTACTGTGTGCAGAGCACTGTACTAAGCGCTTGGGAAGTACAAGTTGGCAACATATAGAGACGGTCCCTACCTAACAACGGGCTCACAGTCTAGAAGGGAGAGACAGACAACAAAACAAAACACGTGGACAGGTGTCAAGTCGTCAGAACAAATAGAATTAAAGCTCTATCCATCTAGCTGCTGGTCTGCCTCTTCCATGTTTTCCCTGGACTTTATCTAGCATTAATGTCTTCTCCAGAGAATTAGTCTCCCTGATGATAGGATGTTCTGGAGAAAATATATCCATAAAGTCATCAGGAATCAGAAATGACTTGATGGCATTTGATAATAACAATCATACTCTGTGTCAGGCACTGTACTAAGCACTGGGGTAGATATTCATTCAATCGTATTTATTGAGCGCTTACTGTGTGCAGAGCACTGTATTAAGCGCTTGGAGAGTACAATTTGGCAACAGATAGAGACAATCCCTACCCAACAACGGGCTCACAGTCTAGGTATATATGTACACCTGTATATATATATATATATATATATATATATATATATATATATATACACCTGTATATATGTATATATATTTGTACATATTTATTACTCGATTTATTTATTTATTTATTTATTTTACTTGTACATATCTATCCTATTTATTTTATTTTGTTAGTATGTTTGGTTTTGTTCTCTGTCTCCCCCTTTTAGACTGTGAGCCCACTGTTGGGTAGGGACTGTCTCTATATGTTGCCAATTTGTACTTCCCAAGCACTTAGTACAGTGCTCTGCACATAGTAAGCGCTCAATAAATACGATTGATTGATTGATTGATTAGGTAGACTAGCTAATCAGGTTGGCCACAGTCCACGTCCCACAGAGGGCTCAAAGTCTTAATCCCCATTTTATAGATGAGGTAACTGAGGCACTGAGAAGTTAAGTGACTTCCCCAAGGTCACAGAGCAGACCAAGTCAGGATTAGAATCTAGTCCCTCCGACTTCCAGGCTCATGCTCTCTCCATTAGGCCACACTGCTTCTTGTTCCAGTGTCTTTTAGATCCTGTGTGTAAAGTACTCTGCTTGAAACCTCTTAGCCAACTGATATAAAGGAAGTGGCTGAAGAAGGGATTGCCTGAAGCTTTCAAATTGAAAGATAAATTTATTGTATTTGTAATCAAAAAGTGTTTCTCTTGTCAAAGCTTCAGAAAATTCCATCTGTCATAGAGAGAGGTGTTGAAAGCATATCCAATATACCAGAAAAAAATAATATATTATTTGAACTAAGTTACTCATCTGGCTAATATTTAATGCCATGTTGATTTTCAAATAATGAAGTGCTTGGCAGCTCAATGTAATTGAATGGAGTGTCAAAATAAAAACCTAAAACATAGATCAATACCTAACAAGGAGAAGAAACGTCTTAGGGAGCTCCTGGAATAGCTAACATTCTTTTGAATTGAGGGGTCAATTCTATAAGAAGTTAAAGAATATCATGTCAAACATGACTTTTCTGAGAATAGGTAGAACACTTTTTATGGTGTTTCACTAAGCACTGACTATATTCTCAGTGCTGAGACATAGAAAATAATGAGGTAAGACTCAGGAAAAGGTTGTTAGGAAACCATTTGAGTTCAAGGCTTATTTTTTTCGAAAGCCTGTTTTACTTGCTATCTGTAAGAGCAGTAAGCAGCAGTGTGGCTTGGTGTGAAGAAGACAGTCCTGGGAGTCGAAGGGCCTGGGTTCTAATCCTGGCACTGCCACTTTATAATTGTGGTGTTTGACTGCCGTGTGACCTTGGGCCAGTCTCTTATTTGTGTCTCAGTATCCCCATCTGTAAAATGGGTCTGGTCTGTTCTTATTCTGTCGAGACATCTCCGCCCCATAGCAACGCCATGGACCCATCTCCCCCCAGAACACCCCACCTCCATCTGCAATCATTCTGGTAGTGTATCCATAGAGTTTTCTTGGTAAAAATATGGAAGTGGTTTACCATTGCCTCCTTCCACACAGTAAACTTGGGTTTCCACCCTCGACTCTCCTCCATCACGCTTCTGCTCAGCCCAGGTGAGTTTTTATTTGTAGCAGATTGCCTTCCACTCACCAGCCCCTGCTCAAACAAGGAAGGGAATGGGTAGGCCTTTGCTTGACTGTCCTTCCCGTAGTTGAGACTGGTAGAGTACTGGAAACTCTCCAGGTGTGACCCTGAGAAGGGGTAAAATGGGTATTTGGAACCTTTTTTCCTTCCTATGTATACTGTGAGCCTGGTGTAAAACATGGACTGTTTCTGACCTGATTTTCTTGAATCTACCCCAGTGCTTAGTATGGTGCTTGACACTTGATAAGCAGATAACAAATACCACAATCATATCATGAAAGTATTCTTTGAGAGTCTGTTGTGTCCAAAGTGCTGTACTATGTGCTGGGAGAAAATAATGCAACGGTGAGAATTAGACAAGATCTCTTATCCCTTGAGGTCTCATAATCACTTGTGGTGATAATAATAATAATAATAATTGAGGTGTTTGTTAAACACTTGTATGCAAGCTAATCAGGTTGGATGCAGTCTATGTTCCACATGGGACTCACAGTCTTAATCCCCATTTTCCACATGAGGGAACTAAGGCCCAGAGAAGTGAAGTGACTTGCCCAAGGTCACCCAGCAGACAAATGGTAGAGCCAGGATTAGAGCCCAGGTCCTTCTGACTCCCCAGCACTTAGAACAGTGCTTGACATTGTAAGCACTTAACAAATGCCATTATATTTCGCTATGCCTGTATACGTTTAAGGCATGGTAGTCCGTGATGAAAACTGTCTCAGGGTGGAAAGGAGAGAGGAGGTTAAAACCAGGTGGTAAGGGGAATTGCCTCTCAAGCCACAGATGTGGCAACACAAACTTTTAGAAACAGATAAAAAAGACCCCACTCACATCTGTCAAGGAAAGGCTTATGACTGCTTGATGAAAGACTTACAATTGCACTCTCCATTTTCTGGAATTGCCTGCTAACAATAGAGTTTAGAAAGTGGTGTGAATTTTGTCACTCCAGTAACCTTTTAAGTCCACTCTGGTTTAGGCATAAATGCTTTCCATCAATCAAGATAGCTGCTGGAGAGAAGAATTAGGGGATCAGTACAGCTTTTCTTCCTGGTGATTTTGCACAGTACTGTCTAAGGTGCCACAGTGAAAATGCTTATAGAAATGTCTTATAGAAATAGCTTGAAAGTCTTGTGTTTTGTCTGTAGTTTCCCTTTCCTTCTCTGTATGCCATATCTTCAGTGCATTTGTGGGCTTTAATACGTTGAAACTTTTCTTTATGAAGAAATTAAACATTAGACAAGCATTTCCTCACATTATGCATTTATAGAGTTTCGTTTATAGCCCTCTCCCTGTGCTTAGTGATTCCATATGGTTCAAGGTTGGCATTTTTATAGACTGCTTTGCTCCAACTCCCTTGATTTTCTTGCCAGCTTTTTTGTTTGGTTCTGTGTTCTTCTCCAAATGAATGTGGATTACCTTTTTGAACTAAATGCTTTAAGACAGTCATCTGGTCTCTCATCAAAGAATCACTTAGAGATTGTTGCTAAATTACTCCAAGTTTTCAAGACAAGACTCTGACACATGGTCAGACCCAGCATTTGTGTGAGGAGAAGCAACCAGGTTTTCTTCTCTGAAATGCTAAGACCCAAAATAAGTATTAGGGGACTGAAAACAGTGCTTCAGTATATCTGTTGCCATATGTAGAATGGGAATGAGTACATGCTGGCTTCCCATGTGGTCAAACATTCCAAGTTTCTTATTTAGTTTGGAACCAAAAAAAAAAGAGGTTTAACATGGTTCTGTAATCTGCTGTCGTGTTCAGTCAGAATCAATCAATCAATCAATCAATCGTATTTATTGAGCGCTTACTATGTGCAGAGCACTGTACTAAGCGCTTGGGAAGTACAAATTGGCATCACATAGAGACAGTCCCTACCCGATAGTGGGCTCACAGTCTAAAAGGGGGAGACAGAGAACAGAACCAAACATACCAACAAAATAAAATAAGTAGGATAGAAATGTACAAGTAAAATAAATAAATAAATAAATAAACAGAGTAATAAATATGTACAACCATACTTTTACTTCATTTTGCTCTCCTAGTCCCATCGGCTGTTTCTTTTTTCAGGGAATTCTCCCTCCATTCCTTCACTGCCAGTAATTTTCAGATTCTGAAACTGAATCCAACAGCCCCAGTTTCCTAATAATCTTTTTTCTTCCTTTCCAACATCAGGGAAATCCACATCACTTCATAACTGTGATTTCCTAACTAATGGGAATAGGCAATATTTACTGTAAGTGTCCTTTTTCAAAATTAAATATGTTTGTATATTTAGGAATAGAGACAGACAGACACATATAAGTATGGTTGATGACTCTTGGATGCTTATTTTTGGACATAGATCAACTCTCCACATATTCTCAAACTCATGACTTTGGTCTCACAAAGGAGCTGGCTTCTTTACCCTGTATGCTATTCTAATATGTATCAAATGCTACCTAAATGCTGCTTTTAAACAGGTTCTGGCTATGTCAAAACAACTCTATTTGTTAAAACACCAACATTTATTTTGAAAATATCTAGTAGGATAGGAGAAAAAAATGAAATAGGATGAATATGTTCTGGAGAGATGCAGTGTGGCTTAGTGGAAAGAGCATGGGCTTGGGGGTCAGAGGAAGAGAGTTCTAATTCCAGCTCTGTCACTTGTCTGCTGTGAGAACTTGGGCAAGTCACTTAACTTTTCTGTGCCTCAGTTACCTCATCTGTAAAACGGGGATTAAGATTGTGAGCCCCGTGGGGGACAACCTGATT
Source organism: Tachyglossus aculeatus (assembly GCF_015852505.1). Taxonomy (NCBI): domain Eukaryota; kingdom Metazoa; phylum Chordata; class Mammalia; order Monotremata; family Tachyglossidae; genus Tachyglossus; species Tachyglossus aculeatus. Next base: position 43,983,656 of record NC_052066.1, read on the forward strand.
ACCTTGTGTTTACCCCAGCGCTTAGAACAGTGCTTGCCCAGATTGCCAAGATCCGCCCTTTCCTCTCCATCCAAACTGCTACCCTACTTGTTCAAGCTCTCATCCTATCCCGTCTGGATTACTGCATCAGCCTCCTCTCCGATCTCCCATCCTCCTGTCTCTCGCCACTTCAATCCATACTTCACGCCACTGCCTGGATTGTCTTTGTCCAGAAATGCTCTGGGCATGTTACTCCCCTCCTCAAAAATCTCCAGTGGCTACCAATCAACCTACGCATCAGGCAGAAACTCCTCACCCTGGGCTTCAAGGCTGTCCATCACCTCGCCCCCTCCTACCTCACCTCCCTTCTCTCCTTCTCCAGCCCAGCCCACACCCTCCGCTCCTCTACCGCTAACCTCCTCACTGTACTACGTTCCCTCCTGTCCCACTTTCGACACCCAACCCACGTCCTCCCCCTGGCCTGGAATGCCCTCCCTCCGCACATCTGCCAAGCTAGCTCTCTTCCTCCCTTCAAGGCCCTACTGAGAGCTCACCTCCTCCAGGAGGCCTTCCCAGATTGAGACCTCTCCTTCCTCTCCCCCTCCTCCCCGTCCCCATCCCCCCAGCCTTACCTCCTTCCCCTCCCCAAAGCACCTGCATATATGTATATATGTTTGTACATATTTATTACTCTATTTTATTTGTACATATTTATTCTGTTTATTTTATTTTGTTAATATGTTTTGTTTTGTTCTCTGTCTCCCCCTTCTAGACTGTGAGCCCACTGTTGGACGGGGACCATCTGTATACGTTGCCAACTTGTACTTCCCAAGCGCTTAATAATAATAATAATATTAATAATGTTGGTATTTGTTAAGCGCTTACTATGTGCAAAGCACTGTTCTAAGCACTGGCGTAGATACAAGGTAATCAGGTTGTCCCACGAGGGGCTCACAGTCTTCATCCCCATTTTACAGATGAGGGGACTGAGGCCTAGAGAAGTGAAGTGACTTGCCCAAAGTCACACAGCTAAGTGGCAGAGCCAGGATTTGAACCCATGACCTCTGACTCCAAAGCCCGGGCTCTTTCCACTGAGCCATGCTGCTTAGTACAGTGCTCTGCACACAGTAAGTGCTTAATAAATACAATTGATTGATTGATGGATGGATTGACTGGCACATAGTAAGTACCTAGCAAATATCATAATTATTATTATTAATTATAGAGATAGGAAGATGCAAACATAAGCAAAAACTACAAAGGTAATCATAAAATTTCTATTGCATGGAAATGAAGGATTATGTTTCCGTTCTAGTAGAATTCCGTGGGATTAGTGATTTTTTTTTCCTGCATTTGGTTTTAAATTTTCCTTATGGTGTTTTTCAAAAGCTAAATTGTTCATATTTTTTTAAACCACAGTAGATTAATATTGATAATGTGAATAGTTAATAGCAATAATAATATAATAATACTTTACTAGTATAAAGTGCACATTTCCCTGAGATTATCTGTAGTAAGGTTTTGCCTCTTAGAATGCCAAGATAAGGGGATATATTAAAAAATAATTATGGAAACATTGAATTCTCACTCCGAGAGGTTATTCCCAGGTAAGCAAATTTAACATTGATGGATAAGTAAATGAAAAATCCATTTTTTTGTATTACTTGGAAAGTCTAAGATACGTGTCTTCTGTGGATTTTGTTTAACGCAGTCACACAAGGCACATGAGGCAATACTGTGCCTTGTATATCCGCACACACAAAAAACTTTAGAACATAATTGAAATTTGCCAGAACATAAAGTCCTTCCAGATGTATGCTTTCACTCATTTCTGGAAAATTGCTTCACAGTTGCCTTTCAAGACACATCGTCGGCATTGTAAGAACCAAGGAATGTTTTACACATTTGCAGAATCCATTGTGTTGATTCATGCTGTCAGTTAAGCAAAATGATTCAGTGAATAATCTCTCAACTCCCTTTGCAGTCTGAAAGGGAAAACGAAGGGAGGAAAGAGAAATTATTTTAAATGCTTTACTATATTGCTGTTACAACTGGTCATCCGACAAATAGCATTATTTATTCCACCCAAGACAGACGTTCTTTCCTTCCAATGCTTTTTATCTTTTTAAAAGTTTGATATAATTTTCCAATCATTTAAATGTTTATTAAATTTCATGTCTAAATCCCATCCGTAATTTGGAACCTGAGTTGGCATGGACTTTGGTAGCTGTAGCTGAGGTTGCCCACCATTTCTTCTAGACTGTAAGCCCACTGTTGGGTAGGGACCGTCTCTATATGTTGCCAACTTGTACTTCCCAAGCGCTTAGTACAGTGCTCTGCACACAGTAAGTGCTCAGTAAATACGACTGAATGAATGAATGAATGAATGAATGAATGAATTTCCACGAGAAGCACTGTGGCCTAGTAGAAAGAGTGTGGCCCTGGGAGACAGAGGACCTAGGTTCTAATTCCCGCTCTGCCACTTGTCTGCTGTGTGACCTGGGACAAGTCACTCAACTTCTCTGTGCCTCAGTTACCTCATCTGTAAAATGGGGATTAGAGTTGTGAGCCCCATTTGGGACATGGACTGCATACAAATGGATTATCTTGTATCTACCCCAGTGCTGCGCTTAAGTATAGTGCCTGACACTTAGTAAGCATTTAACAAATATCATAAAAATGCCATTTCCACTGATTACTAATTATATGTCCTCATCATATGTCCTTTTAGACTGTGAGCCCACTGTTGGGTAGGGACTGTCTCTATATGTTTCCAACTTGTACTTCCCAAGCGCCTGGTACAGTGCTCTGCACACAGTAAGCGCTCAATAAATACGATTGATTGATTGATTGATTGATTGATTGATCATCTCACTTTATCACACCATATCCAGTTTATATGGCATGTCACAGACCACCCCCAACTGTAGAGCAACTGAGCCCCCTCCTTCCTCTCCTCCTCTTCCCCCTCTCCATCCCCCCGCCTTACCTCCTTCCCCTCCCCAGAGCACCTGTATATATGTATAGATGTTTGTACATATTTATTACTCTATTTTATTTGTACATATTTATACTATTTATTTTATTTTGTTAATATGTTTTGTTTGGTTGTCTGTCTCCCCCTTCTAGGCTATAAGCCCACTATTGGGTAGGGACCGTCTCTATATGTTGCCAACTTGTACTTCCCAAGCGCTTAGTACAGTGCTCTGCATACAGTAAGCGCTCAATAAGTACGATTAAATGAATGAATGAATGAATGAATAACCCTGTTTCAGCAGCCTTGCAAACTCTTTGCCAGTGTAAGCTCCTTTTAGGCAGGGGATTTATCTCTTGCTTCTCTTGTACTTTCGCAAGTAGGGTGCATTGAGAAGTGTAGGAAGCTTTGATCTGTTGGTAGTGGTTCCCTTCTGAGTCCCTTTCTTCTCCTTTACCTTGACAAGTTGATTCTGTGAAACACCAAGCCTCTCTCTACCTGTCCCCAGTCCTCAGCTCCTATGCCAAACATGAGGTCTTATTTTGATCAATAAGCATTATTGATTGAGGGTTCCCTGTGAGCAGAGCACTGGATTAAATAAGTACAGTGATTGAGGAGCATGGGATTAGGCTGGCCCATTATCCACTTTATTCAATCGTATTTAATGCTGGACAGTGCATTTTTCAAATCGCCCGTTCCTTCTCCCGGGGGTCATGTGCATCTATGTCCAATGTCGACAATGGCCATCAGTGGCCACCCTATATGGGACCCAGGCCAATTCTTGCCACTTGTCTGCCTTGTGACCTTGGGCAAGTCACTTCATTTCTCTGTGCCTCAGTTACCTCTCTATAAAATGGGGATTAAGACCGTAAGTCCCACGTTGGGCAGGGACTGTGTCCAACCTGATTGCCTTGTATCTACCCAGTGCTTAGAATGTGCTTGGCCCACAATAAGTGCTTAACAAACGCTTAGTACAGTGCTCTGCACACAGTAAGCCCTCAATAAATATGATTGATTGATTGATTAACAAATATTATTATGATTATTATTATTGTTGTTATCATTACTTCTTCTGGACCCAAAGAAGAAGCAGTTTGATGTTAGCAACTTCACGGGCTTTTCAGGCCAGTTGTTCATTGACTCTCAAACAAGTGCTCAGTAAATACCGTTGATTGATTGATTATTCATTCACTTATTCATTAGAATTTATTGAGTGCTTAGTGTGTACAAAGCACTTTACTAAGTGCTTGGGAGAGTACAATATAATAATAAAGAGAAGCAGCTTGGCTCAGTGGAAAAGAGGTCAGGGGTTCAAATCCCAGCTCTGCCAACTGTCAGCTGTGTGACTTTGGGCAAGTCACTTAACTTCTCTGTGTCTCAGTTCCCTCATCTGTAAAATGGGGATGAAAACTGTGAGCCCCCCGTGGGATAACTTGATCACCTTGTAACCTCCCCAGTGCTTAGAACAGTGCTTTGCACATAGTAAGCGCTTAACATATAACATTATTATTATTATTAATAAACAGACACATTCCCTGCCCACAAGGAGTTTATACCATTTAAAGCAAACAGACAAAAAACCTATGGTATTTGTTAACCCCTTACTATGTGCCAAGCACTGTACTAAACGCGGGGGCGGGTACAAGCAAATTAGATTGAACACAGTCCCTGTCCCACCACATGGAACTCACAGTCTCAATCCTCATTTTACAGATGAGGTAACTGAGGCCCAGAGAAGTGAAGTGACTGGCACAAGGTCACACAGCTGACAAGTGAAGCAGCGTGGCTCAGTGGAAAGAGCCCGGACTTTGGAGTCAGAGGTCATGGGTTCAAGCCCCGGCTCCACCAATTGTCAGCTGTGTGACTTTGGGCAAGTCACATCACTTCTCTGTTCCTCAGTTACCTCATCTGTAAAATGGGGATTAAAACTGTGAACCCCCCGTGGGACAACCTGATTACCTTGTAACCTCCCCAGCACTTAGAACAGTGCTTTGCACGTAGTAAGCGCTTAATAAATGCCATTGTTATTATTATTATTATTAAGTGGCAGAGCCGGGATTAAAACCCATGCCTTTGTGACGGCCCGTGCTCTATCCACTATGCCATGCTGTTTTCATTACTACTACTATTACTACTACTGGGGCAAGGACAGAGTTGGTGACAGCAGAAAAGGCAAATTCAGATAGTTGCTGTTGTGCCTATCTAGGAAAACCGAGAGCAAGGTCTTTTTAGAATTTGTAATTATTAATTAATTGTACTTGGATCTGTGGGCCTTTGATATTCACCCCCATGCCTTACCTTACAGCACATATCTTTAAAGTTCATATTATAAATAACATTTTTAGTTATATTAATGTCTGTCTCCCCATTTAGTCCAAAAGCTTGTTATGGGCAGGGGCCGTGTATGCTAATTCTGCTATTTTATATTCAACCCAGTACTTAATACAATGCTCTATACATAGCAAACACTCAATAAATGCCATTCATTGGTTGATTATTAATATTGTGGTATTTATTAAATGTTTTCTGTGTGCCAAAGGCTATAGTAAGCACTGGGGTAGATACAATATAAAGCAGATTGGACACTTTTTCAGTCCCACTCTGGGCTCACAGTCTAAAGGGGAGAGAGAACAGGTTCCTTGTCCCCATTTTTGCAGAGGATGAAAATGGGGCACAGAGAAGTTAAGTAAGTTGACCAATGTCACACAGCAGGCTGATTGGCAGAGCCAGGATTAGAATTTAGGTCTCTTAACTCCAAGGCCCATAGTCTAGCCACTAGGGCAATTTACTTCTCAGTGGAATACAAAAGGAGAGTGGGATCATTCCACTGATGTAGAATTTTTTAATGGTATTTATTGAACACTTGCTATGTGTCAGGCACTGTAGTCTTGCTAGGGTAGATATGAGCTAATCAGGTTGGACGCATGGGGCTCACAGTATTTATCCCCATTTTACAGACGAAGTTCCTTGAGGCACAGAGAAGTTAAGTTCCTTGCCCAAGGTCACAGAATAGACAAGCGGTGGAGCGGGAATTCGAATCCAGGTCCTCTGACTCCCGGGCCTAGGCTTTATCCCTTGGACCAGGCTGAGTCTTTCCAAATCCAAAGATCTTCCAGGGGCCTTCAACAACCCTGTCGCATCTTAGCATTTTGACCAGCCTGATTTCATTTCTCCGATGTAAATTACAATGCGGTAAATCCTGGGCAGGTTGGTTCACGTCTGTTCTTTTATCCCTGGCCTAGGAGCTGGACCAAGTACAGATGCACCTAGAAGAAGCGAGGTTCTTTGATTTATTTGGTTTCAGTGAGGAAGCTGGAGCTTGGCAGTGCTTCATGTGCAATAATCCTGAAAAGGCAACAGGTAGGTTGTTCCGATTTGCTTCTAAAGTTGCTCAGGTTGGAGTAAGACCTCTTCTGAACTTTTAGACTGTGAGCCTGCTGTTGGGTAGGGACTGTCTCTGTATGTTGCCAACTTGTACTTCCCAAGCGCTTAGTACAGTGCTCTGCACACAGTAAGCGCTCAATAAATATGATTGATTGATTGATTCTGAACTGGTTTCTGTCATGCTTAGTTCAAAAAAGATGCTGGGGTCAACAATGTGTACAGGGCCAGTTCCAACTCTTCCGAACACTACCTTCAGAAACCTTCCAATTACAAGGATGAGAAACAGCATGGCCTAGTTCATTCATTCATTCATTCAATCGTATTTATTGAGCGCTTACTGTGTGCAGAGCACCGTACTAAGCGCTTGGGAAGTACATGTTGGCAACATATAGAGACGGTCCCTACCCAACAACGGGCTCACAGTCTAGAAGGGGGAGACAGACAACAAGACAAAACATGTAGACAGGTGTCAAGTCATCAGAATAAATAGAAGTAAAGCTAGATGCACATCATTGACAAAATAAATAGAATAGTAAATTACGTACAGGTGAAATAAATAGAGTAATAAATCTGTACAAACATATATACAGATGCTGTGGGGAGGGGAAGGAGGTAGCGCGGGGGGGATGAGGAGGAGGAGAGGAAAAAGGGGGCTCGGTCTGGGAGTTCCCTAGTGGAAAGACTATGCCTGGGAGTCCGAGGCCTTGGGTTCGAATCCCTTCTCTGCCAATTGCTTGCTGTGTGACCTTAGGCAAATCTCTGTACCTCGGTTTCCTCAACTGTAAAATGAAGATTCATGCATTCATTCATTCAATTGTATTTATTGAGCGCTTACTGTGTGCAGAGCACTGTACTAAGCACTTGGAAAGTACATTTTAGCAACAAATAGAGACAATCCCTGCCCACAGCCGGTTCAAAATCTAGAAGGGGGGAGTAAAACAAGTAAACAGGCAACTTTAAATCCTCCTCCTTCCTATTTAGACTATGAGCCCCGTGTTGGACAGGGACTGTGTCCAACCTGATTAACTCACGTCTAGTGCAGCACTATGATCAGTGCTTGATATGTAGTAAACACTTAACAGATTCAATAATAATCATAATAGTAATTAAAAAGGAACAAAAATTAATCCTGGGATTTTTCAAGCCACCCAAAGCATCTGTTAACCATTTGCTTCCCTCAGCCCAGTCTGCAAATCTCTGCATGTAAAGACTGTATTTTTGGATAAATGTATGCTTGCCTGTGAACTCATTGAGGGCAGGGACTCAATTTGTTCTTTAAAATACTGTACACCTCAAAGTCCCACTCAAGACATTCTTATACACTGTCTGAGATACCATCTCACTTGTTGTCAATTGCTTGTCAAAAAATGTTACTAGTTTTCCTTACAGTTTTGTTCATTCAAGGTAAAATGACCCCATTTCTACCAGTTATGTTAGAAACAAAGTCTAAGGAAGGCTTGTGAGTTTGAAAATTATACGGGGGAAATACAAAACTGTATTCTAAAGTCTCCAAATAAATCAATGAAGTAAAATCATATCTCAAGTTATTGCCATAACATTTGTTCAAAGAAATAGCTTTGCCTGTACAGTTTAAAAATATAAACAAAACCAAAAAAAAAACCTTCTGCTTTCCTTGAAGAAAGAAAAAGCTTACTAACTTGGCCCAGGAGAGAACTGAAGGATGTCTATTCTAGCAAAATTTCTTTCCCATTTCCGTTATTTAGTTGAAGTTAGTATGCGCCAGAACGATTGACAAAATAGCTACTTTTTAAAAAGCACCAGATCACCTTCTGGAAAGCCTTTGAATATACCACCTGCACTAACTTCTTTAATTCCTGCCGCTTTTTAATGTAAATATTTGCCGTTATGATTAATCTATCTCATTAACTGCCAAAATATTACGCCTGAAGTTGAGAAAGTTTCTGTTTATTTGGCCATATGGAGATGTGAGGAGTTACAAGCAGAGCACCAATTAAAATATATTGCCCTAAAGAAATTCTAACCATATGTAGGGGAGAAGCTGGCAATTTTGGATTCTGGCCTCTTTTAAGACACAGATTGTTGAGTGACTGTAAAATCTGGATTGGGTCAGTGCCAGCTAGAAGAATCAAGAGAGGGATATTTTAAAGATTTTCAAGCTCATAAGAATGTGGAGGCTAGAGTTGTCTTCATTATAAAACTTTCTAATTGGTGGTTATTTTACTAGCTGAAAGCCAAGGTAATAAGTACAGTTTGTGCATGAGTGAAAAAAAATGGGATTATATTTAAGAACAGTGACTGTCCCCTAAAAGTGTGGTTTCAGTGTACGTTGAGTTGCATAAATGTTAAATAATGGCCAGTTGAAGAAGAGTTTAGCAAAATCAGTTCAAGAGAAAATTAATCACTAGACGTGTTAAATTAAATTAACTGTAGGACACTTAAGAAAATAATTTTCCAATTAGGAAATATCTTCATGGCATAACTGTAATGCATTTGGGAGCCACTTATTTTCCTTGCAAATCTATACAATATAAAAGAAACATCTCCAGACTGTAAACTCCTTGTGGGCAGGGGTCTTGTCTACTGACATCTGTCATCTGTCATTGTGAATGGTATTTATTGAGCGTGCATTTATTTAGTGCTGTGTTCAGAGCATTGTACTATATGCTTGGGAGAGTACAATACAGTAGAGTGGGTAGACACATTTCCTGCCCATAATCAGCTTACAATATGGTACAGTCCCAAGTGCTTAGAGCAGTTCTCTGCACAGTAATAATAATGATGATAATAATAATGGCATTTATTAAGTGCTTACTATGTGCAAAGCACTGTTCTAAGCACTGGGGAGGTTACAAGGTGATCAGGTTGTCCCATGGGGCGCTCACAGTCTTCATCCCCATTGTACAGATGAGGTAACTGAGGCCCAGAGAAGTGAAGTGACTTGCCCAAGGTCACACAGCTGACAATTGGTAGAGCCAGGATTTGAACCCATGACCTCTGACTCCAAAACCCATGTTCTTTCCACTGAGCCATGCTGCTTCTGATTGATTGGTCTCAGTTTGTTTGAGCAAGACATTTTGCCAGGGAGATATTTTTCTATATTGCTGCTCTACAAACACTGCCTTCTCACCCCAACAGATCCTCCCAAGAGTTCCTTGAGAAGGAGAAAGTTTTAAGGAACCTGTATTTGGTGCTTCTTTTCTGACTGTAACTTTAACTTCTCTCTGCTGGGCAGAATATTCTGTTGTTTGTCATCAATGGTATTTATTGAGTGCTTACTGTATGTAGAGCAATGTTCTAAGTGCTTGGGAGAGCACAATACAACAGAGTTGGATCCAGGTTCTTTGCTCCATTCATTCATTCAATCGTATTTATTGAGCACTTACTGTGTGCAGAGCACTGGATTAAGCATTTGGGAAGTACAAGTCGGCAACATATAGAGATGGTCCTTACCAAACAATGGGCTCACAGTCTAGAAGGGGGAGACAGACAACAAAACAAATCATGGAGACAGGTGTCAAAATCGTCAGAACAAATAGAATTAAAGCTATATGCACATAACAAAATAAATGGATAGTAAATATGTACAAGTAAAATAAATCGAGTAATAAATCTGTACAAATATATACAAGTGGTGTGGGGAGGGGAAGGAGGTAGGGCCCGGGGGATAGGGAGGAGGAGAGGACAAAGGGTGCCATGTTATTTTCAGTCACTCGGCAGGTTTGGTGGCAGTCAGCTGGGATTCAGCCTGCCATCAATTAGTCAATCAATCATTTTTATTGAGCACTTACCAGGTGCAGAGGAGTGTACTAAGTTCTTGGCAAAGTACAGTACGAAAGAGTTGGTAGAAACACTCCCTGACCACACTGAGCTTACATCGAGAGGGAACAATCATTCTGAATTATTTGTTGAGGGTTTATGCTGTGCAAAGCACTGTACCTTCTAGACCGTGAGCTGTTGGTGGGCAGAATGTGTCTGTTATCTTGTTCTTCCCAAGTGCTTAGTACAGTGCTCTGCACACAGTAAGTGCTCAATAAATACGATTGAATGAATGAGTGAAAAAGAAAAAGAAGAGAATGGAAAGATGGTGTAATGAGTAAGTCTTTAAATAGAGTACATAAGGAAATATGTAGAGAAGTGCTACTGGTGGGTGTGAGTGTTTAAGTGGAAAGGTGCCAAAAAAGTGCTGCTGAAGCAGTTGGGAGGATATGACATAGGGTAAAGAATAATGAATCCGGAAAAGCCTCCCAGAGGACGAGAATTTCGAGAAGGGCTCTGTAGATAGGAAGAACTGTAGTCCGGCAGACTTGAAGTGGGAGGATGTTCCAGCAAGGAGGATGAGTTGGACCGTCAGAAATGAGCTACAATAAGTAGGTTAGCATGAAGGGAATGAAGAGTATGAACTGGAGTTTAGTGGAAGAAGAGAGTGGATAAGTAAGACAGGGAGAACTGATGGAGTGTCTTAAAGGTCAAGAACTTTCACTTGATGTGAGCTTCCTTCTGGATTGTAAGCTCCTTGTGGGCAGGAAACATGTCTACAAAATGTGTTATATTGTACTGTCCCAAGCACTTAGAACAGTGATCTGCACACAGTAAGTGCTCAATAAATACCAATGAATAATTTGATGCAGAAAGGAATGGGATTCTAAGTGGGGAGGCATGAGAAGAAAGACTTAGTCATTGGTATTTATTGAGCACTCACTGTGCACAGAGGACTGTATTAAATATTTGGAAGAGTATACACTGTAACAGAGTTGATAGACAGGTTCCCTGACCACAGGGAACTCACAGTCCAGAGAGAGAGGTACAATCTATAGGGGGAGGCAATTAAAGAACAGTGTTTGGGTAGCAGAATGGAGTATGAACTAGATATAGGGAGAGACTGGAGGCAGGGAGGAAAGAGAGGAGGTCATCACTGAGGTAATCCCTTCCCTTGAAGGTAACGCCTAATTTTGGCGTTACCTTCGGCTCACCTCTCTCACTCGACCCGTCGCTAAATCCTGTTGATTTTACCTTCAAAGCAGCTCTAGAATTTGCCCTTTCCTCTCCATCCAAACAGCTACCTCATTAAGACAATCACTCATCCTGTGCCATCTAGATGACCTGTTTATATGTACATATGTTTGTGCATATTTATTACTCTATTTATTTATTTATTTTACTTGTACATATCTATTCTATTCATTTTATTTTGTTAATATGTTTGATTTTGTTCTCTGTCTCCCCCTTCTAGACTGTGAGCCCACTGTTGTGTAGGGACCGTCTCTGTATGTTGCCAACTTGGACTTCCCAAGCGCTTAGTACAGTGCTCTGCACACAGTAAGCGCTCAATAAATACGATTGATTGATTGATTGATTGAAATCCCACTGGCATCCATGAATTCCATGGCAGCTTGGGTGTAAAATATTTTAGGGTTCTGACACAACCTCCTGCTGCAGGCATCTGAGAGAGAAAGCCCCCCCTTCTCGGAAACTTCTTCCAGATCCCCCCTCTCGCCCCATCCCCAATGAGGTTTCTGATGGGCTATCCTATTTATTTTATTTTGTTAATATGGTTTTTTTTGTTCTCTGTCTCCCCCTTCTAGACTGTGAGCCCACTGTTGGGCAGGGACTGTCTCTATATGTTGCCAATTTGTACTTCCCAAGCGCTTAGTACAGTGCTCTGCACACAGTAAGCGCTCAATAAATACGATTGATGATGATGGAGAGGTCATCAAAGAAGTCTGTACCAAACTGGATCCTTTCTTTCATCAAAACCTGGCTCCAGAAGTGCTGTAGCCTGTCATTAATCAATCAATGGTACTTTCTGAGCACTTAGTGCATACAGAGCACTGTATTAAGCATTTGGGAAAGTTACAGTAGAGTTAGTAGTCATGATACTTGCCCTCAAGGAGTTTAAAATCTAGTGAATGGAGCTTACCTGGGAGTTGACCCCAGGAGGAGGAGGGTTTCAGGCCAGCCAAACCACGTGAGGCCTGAAACTAGGATTTTCAGACTCCAACTTTGTACTAAGATCCGTAACCCCTCATTAGCTTGCATCTCCTGGCTCCTGGCCAATATTTTCCTTTCTATTTCTACCCTCAGTATTTCCCGGTTTTACCAAAAAAAATATGATTTTCTCCTTACCAGTTCCAATCAAATTTTGGAAGTCGGATCTTATAAAAAATGCCATTTAGAAAAGCGAAGGCAGTATAAGAGGACACATAATGAAATATTATGTGCATCTACATATGCATAAAGCAAACCGTGGCCGCTAAATCTGAGACTAAGAAGATGTGAACAATTTAAAAAGGCACACAAAGAAGCTCAATATTTGTCACCCATCCGAAGCTGTTGAATCCTATTCCTGCCAAGGCCATATTACAAGAAATAGACATAGCAGTAGATAAGACGTACAGATTTGAATTGCTAAAATGGTAAGGAAAAGAAAATGTGTAGTCCAGTGTTTATTCCAGCTTTCAGGTTTAACAAAAAGGTGAAGAGGGTAAAAATGAATGTATATGCCGCCATAAATGGTATTGTCTTGAGGTGAACAACTGAACCAGTAAAAATGTCTTTGTAAATGTAGTAATCAATCAATCAATCAATCAATTGTATTTACTGAGTGCTTACTGTGTGCAGAGCACTGTAGTAAGTGCTTGGGAAGTACAAGTTGGCAACATATAGAGACGATCCCTACCCAACAGCGGGCTCACAGTCTAGAATGGGGAGACAGAGAACAAAACAAAACATATTAACAAAATAAAATAAATAGGATATGTACAAGTAAAATAAATAAATAGAGTAATAAATATGTACAAATATATACATATATAGTAAATGTTGGTTTCAATGATTAAATACAAGTGTTAGCGTTAGATTAATTCTAAGTCTAAAAATGAATTTGTCAAGTATAGCTTTCCATCAGTTTTTATCACTTTTGTTTCTTGGGGAAAACATTAGGGGAAGCAGCGTGGCACAGTGGTAAGAGCCCGGGCTTTGGAGTCAGAGTTTATGGGTTCGAATCCCCGCTCCGCCAATTGTCAGCTGTGTGACTTTGGGCAAGTCACTTAACTTCTCTGCGCCTCAGTTACCTCATCTGTAAAATGGGGATTAAGATTGTGAGCCCCCTGTGGGACAACCTGATCACCTTGTAACCTCCCCATCGCTTAGAACAGTGCTTTGCACATAGTAAGTGCTTAATAAATGCCATTATTATTATTATTATTATTATTAAAGAGCCCGGGCTTTAGAGGCAGAGGTGATGGGTTCAAGTTCCGACTTCGCCAATTGTCAGCTGTGTGACTTTGGGCAAGTCACTTAACTTCTCTGTGCCTCTGTTACCTCATCTGTAAAATGGGGATTAAGACTGTGAGCCCCCCGTGGGACAACCTGATCACCATGTAACCTCCCCAGCACTTAGAACAGTGCTTTGCACATAGTAAGCACTTAATAAATGCCATCATTATTATTATTATGTAATATAAACAGAAAAATATGGGTCCAGTGAGAGAAGAGGCAGAAGGTCAGCAAAAACCCATCTGAACACACCATTTTGCTCTGGGCATGTTACTCCCCTCCTCAAAAATCTCCAGTGGCTACCAATCAGTCTGTGCATCAGGCAGAAACTCCTCACCCTGGGTTTCAAGGCTGTCCATCACCTCGCCCCCGCCTACCTCACCTCCCTTCTCTCCTTCTCCAGCCCAGCCCGCACCCTCCGCTCCTCTGCCGCCAATCTCCTCACCATGCCTCGTTCTCGCCTGCCCCACCATCGACCCCCGGCCGACGTCATCCCCCGGGCCTGGAATGCCCTCCCTCTGCCCATCCACCAAGCTAGCTCTCTTCCTCCCTTCAAAGCCCTACTGAGAGCTCACCTCCTCCACGAGGCCTTCCCAGACTGAGCCCCTTCCTTCCTCTCCCCCTCGTCCCCCTTTCCATCCCCCCATCTTACCTCCTTCCCTTCCCCACAGCACCTGTATATATGTATATATGTTTGTACATATTTATTACTCTTTTTATTTATTTATTTTACTTGTCCATATCTATTCTATTTATTTTATTTTGTTAGTATGTTTGGTTTTGTTCTCTGTCTCCCCCTTTTAGACTGTGAGCCCACTGTTGGGTAGGGACTGTCTCTATATGTTGCCAACTTGTACTTCCCAAGCGCTTAGTACAGTGCTCTGCACACAGTAAGCTCTCAATAAATACGATTGATGATGATGATGATGATCTGTCACCAAATCTAGTAGGTTCAACCTTTACTACATCGCTAAAATCAGCCCTTTCCTCCCCATCTAAATTGCTACTATGGTAATCCAAACACTTATCCTATCCCGCCTTGATTGCTACATCAGTCTCCTTGCTGACCTCCCTGCTTCCTGTCTCTCCCCACTCCAGTCCATATTCCACTCTGCTGCCTGGATCATTTCCCTACAAAAACTTTCAGTCCATATTTCCCCACTCCTCAAGAACCTCCTGCCCATCCACTTCCCCATCTAACAGAAACTCCTTACTATGGGCTTTTAAGCAATCACTTTGCCCCTTCCTACCTTACCGTTCTTATTTCCTACTATGATCCAGTCTGAGCACTTTACTCCTTTAATGCCAAACTACTCACTGTCCCTCAATCTCATCTATCTTTGCTGCTGAACCCTTGCCCATATCTTGACCCTGGAATGGAACTCCCTCCCTCTTCATATCTGACAGAGAGTCACTCAGAGAGTCCCACCTTCAAAGTCGTATTAAAACACATCTCCTCCAAGAGGCCAGCCCCAACTAAGCCCTCATTTTGTCTTCTCCCACTTTCCTCTGTGCCGCCCTTGCACTACAGATTTGCATCCTTTAATTACCCATTAAACCTCTGTAAATGTCTGTAACTTAATTTATATTAAAGTCAGCCTTCCCTTCTAGACTGTAAACTTGTTATAGGCAGGGAACCTATCAACTCTGTTAAATTTTACTTTCCCAGGTGCTTAGTACAGTGATCTGCACAAACACTCAAATAAATGTGATTGATTTACTGATTGACTACTTATATAATCAGATATTCACGTGGATCAAATTATATGGTCTTTAAAATGCTAATTAATTATTTATAAAATCATCCTCTCCACCTCCTCCCAAATGCCACCCAGTCCCACAGAGTTTAAGGCAGATTCCTCACTCTGCATTTTTAGTCTGCCTCACTGAAAAACTAACAACCTCCACCCTATGTGCAAAGAGTCCATCCTGGGGTAAGGGGAGACAGGCGACCCACCTCTCCAGAAGCGTCCTGATTGAAGGAGCCAAGAGTTGGGGTGAGAGCAGCGGTGACCATTCTGCCCTTGTCTGTCTGTGTGTCTGCCCAGAGATGTCTTTCCTAGATGTCTGGAGTTGGGCTGAGGTAGGGATATGGGATGACAAATGGGAACTGAGATGTGAGAAGAAATTGGGGTGAGAGAAGACCAGCGCTGCAACATCTGTCAGAGGATAGGGGGGATTTCTCCTTGATCCAGTTGTGTTTGAGTTTGGCTTCCAGCAGGCTGGGGTGGCATGGCTCCTGGCTTGACTCTCCCCTCCCCCCTGCCATTTGTCCCAAGACCCCTAAAGACCCTAAATTAATAATAATAATAATAATGAAAAGAAGAAGAATTATAGTATTTGTTAAGTGCTTATGATGCGGCAGGCACTGTATTAAGCACTGGGAAGGATACAAGCAAATTGAGTTGGGCATCGTCTCTGTCCCACGTGGGGCTCACAGTCCCAATCCCCATTTTACAGGTGAGGTAATTGAGGAACAGAGAAGTAAAGTGACTTGCCCAAGGTCACACACAGCAAACAGGTGATGCAGCAGGGATTAGAACCCATGATCTACTGACTTCCATACCTGTGCTCTATTCAGTATGTCATGCTGCTAATCCAGCGCTATTACATGTATCACTCCCCCAACCAAACACTTCTACAAATAATGGTATTTTTTAAGTTTATTCATTCATTCATTCAATCATATTTATTGAGCGCTTACTGTGTGCAGAGCAACGTACTAAGCACTTGGGAAGTACAAGTCGGCAACATATAGAGACGGTCCCTACCCAACAACGGGCTCACAGTCTAGAAGGGGGAGACAGACAACAAAACAAAACATGCAGACAAGTGTCAAGTCATCAGAATAAATAGAAATAAAGCTAGATGCATATCATTAACAAAATAAATAGAATAGTAAATATGTACAAGTAAAATAAATAGAGTAATAAATCTGTACAAACATATATACAGGTGCCAGCACTGTACATTTATTCAATCGTATTTATTGAGCGCTTACTGTGTGGGAAGTACAAGTTGGCAACATATAGAGATGGTCCCTACCCAACAATAGGCTCACAGTCTAGAAGGGGGAGACAGACAACAAAACAAAACATGTGGACAGATGTCATCAGAATAAATAGAAATAAAGCTGGATGCACATTATTAACAAAATAAATAGAATAGTAAATATGTACAAGTAAAATAAATAGAGTAATAAATCTGTACAAACATATATACAGGTGCAAGCACTGTTCATTCATTCAATCGTATTTATTGAATACTTACTGTGTGCAGAGCACTGTACTAAGCGCTTGGGAAGTACAAGTCGGCAACATATAGAAACGGTCCCTACCCAACAATGGGCCCACAGTCTAGAAAGGGGAGACGGACAACAAAACAAAACATGTGGACAGGTGTCAAGTCATCAGAATGAATAGAAATAAAGCTAGATGCATATCATTAACAAAATAAATAGAATAGTAAATATGTACAAGTAAAACAAATACAGTAATAAATCTGTACAAACGTATATACAGGTGCCAGCACTGTACATTTATTCAGTCGTACTTATTGAGTGCTTACTGTGTGCAGAGCACTGTACTAAGAGCTTGGGAAGTACAAGTCGGCAACATATAGAGATTCATTCATTCAATAGTATTTATTGAGCGCTTACTGTGTGCAGAGCACTGTACTAAGTGCTTGGGAAGTACAAGTTGGCAACATATAGAGACGGACCCTACCCAAGAGTGGGCTCACAGTCTAGAAATGGTCCCTACTCAACAATGGGCTCAGTACTGGGGTAGATACAAGCTAATCACATTGTCCTAGGTGGGGCTCACAGTCTCAATCCCAATTTCACAGATGGGGGGGGGGGGACAGAGAAGTTAAGTGACCTGCCCAAGGTCACTCAGTAGACAAGTGACAGAGCCGGGATTAGAACCCATGACCCCTGACTCCAAAGCCCGTGCTCTTACACTAGGCCATGCTTTCTCCACATGAATTATTTAAAAATATAATTGTGTTTATATGTGTGTGTGTGTGTGTGTGTGTGTGTGAGTGTGTGCGTGCCTGTATACATCCACACTGTGAGCCCACTGTTGGGTAGGGACCGTCTCTATATGTTGCCAACTTGTACTTCCCAAGCGCTTAGTACAGTGCTCTGCACACAGCAAGCGCTCAATAAATACGATTGAATGAATGAATGAATGAATCCACACAGTACTGCTAGTGACTTGGTATCATTTTAGGAGGGGGATGTGAAGTAGTCATTGGAAATTCCAAACCAAGTTACTCTCTCGAACTGCAACACAAGGGAGAGTTGGAGAAGCAATCTTTTTACAAAGCTTGATAGTGCCAAGACACTTGGCTTGTGGGAAATGATGACACCATTGCCCTTCCCTAAAATGCTGATTCACTCCCCCTCAATCCCTTCTTCATTCCACAAAATGTAGTAACAAAGAGATGCTGAAACAATTGAAGATCCCTGAGGGACTAAGCTGCTTGTTTTTATTTTAGTTTATATTAAAATACAAGAATGAAAGAATTCAGATTTAGCGGAATAGGGTTACATAATAAACCAGTGTTCTCATCCCTCTCGCATGAAATGAATGCTAGTCCTGGAATTAGTTTATCATTGAATTCATCCGATTTTTATCATTTAGTTATTTTTTTAATGAGAATTAAGCTACAGTTTTCATTCTTGATTGAAGTCTTACCTCCTTAAAAAAGGCTCCCAGACGGTTTTACCTGCATTGTTCTTCATTAGCCTTCTGAGGAAGTCACCGGGGTGTTGATCTTTGCCTCTAGGAGAACACTACTTTGCTATTGGTTCAGTGACTCATTGTTGTTTATTAAGGGCTTTTTGAATTCGTGTTTTTAAGCATGTAATTTGAGTACCCAAGAGCCCCTGAAGTGATGTACAACAGCACCAACGTTGGATATACATTTTGACTTTAAAATTTTGTTTTTGAGTTGATGGCCGGAAGGAGTCGAGTAGAGGAGGATGGAGTTGGTTTTGTGATGCGATATTAAATTTTGCTGCAATGAAATGTTTTCACCCACTGGATTAAAACGGCTCCGGTGGAGTCCCTGGAGATCAGCGCTCCCAGCTGCCTCAGCCTGTGAGTAAGCTGGAGTGTGAGCCTGCTGTTGGGTAGGGACCGTCTCTATATGTTGCCAACTTGTACTTCCCAAGCGCTTAGTACAGTGCACTGCATACAGTAAGCGCTCAATAAATATGATTGAATGAGTGAATGGAGTGAAGAGACCAGTTTCTCAAGAATTGCTCAGACTACAGAATTACTGCCCCATTGGCTTTCCTATCTTTTCGCTGCAGCGTCACTCATTCTCAACCCCTCTGTGGCCTACACAAGCCCATGGAAGCCACTTGACTTCCACTCTTTCCCAAGCACAATAATAATAACATTTATTATTATTATTATTATGGCACTTGTTAAGCACTTACTATGTGAAGAAGCAGTGCCTCAATGGAAAGAGCATCGGCTTGGGAGTCAGAGGTCATGAGTTCTAATCCTGGCTCCCCCACATTCATTCATTCATTCATTCAATTGTATTTATTGAGCACTTACTCTGTGCAGAGCACTGGACTAAGTGCTTGGGAAGTACAAGTCGGCAACATATAGAGATGGTCTCTACCCAACAAGGGGCTCACAGACTAGGAGGGGGAGACAGACAAAAAAAAATTCATGTAGACAGGTATCAGAATCATCAGAACAAATAGAATTATAGCTATATGCATATCATTAATAAAATAAATAGAATAGTAAATATGTACACGTAAAATAAATACAGTAATAAATCTGTACAACTATATACAAGTGCTGTGGGGAGGGAAAGAGGTAGGGCAATCAATCAATCAATCAATCAATCGTATTTATTGAGCGCTTACTATGTGCAGAGCACTGGACTAAGCGCTTGGGAAGTACAAATTGGCAACACATAGAGACAGTCCCTACCCAACAGTGGACTCACAGTCTAAAAGGGGGAGACAGAGAACAGAACCAAACAGGGCAGAGAGAGGGATGGGGAGGAGGAGAGGAAATAAGGGGCTCAGTCTGGGAAGGCCTCCTGGAGGAGGTAAGCTCTCAGTAGGGCTTTGAAGGGAGGAAGAGAGCTAGCTTGGTGGATAGGTGGAGGAAGGGCATTTCAGGCCAGGGGAAAGACGTGGACCCGGGGTCGACGGCGGTACAGGCGAGAACAAGGCACAGTGAGGAGGTTACCTGCAGAGGAGCGGAGGTTGTGGGCTGGGCAGCAGAAGGAGAGAAGGGAGGTGAGGTAGAAAGGGGTGAGGTGATGGAGAGCCTTGGAGCCAAGAGTGAGGAGTTTTTGCTTGATTTATAGGTTAACAGGCAGCCACTGGAAATTTTTGAGGAGGGGAGTAACATGCCCAGAGCGTTTCTGTATAGATTGATCTGGGCAGCAGAGTGAAGTATAAACTGAAGTGGGGAGAGACAGGAGGATGGGAGGTCAGAGAGGAGGCTGATGCAGTAATCCAGTCGGGATAGGATGAGCAAGCAGTTTCGATGGAGAAGAAAGGGTGGGTCTTGGTGATGTTGCGGAGGTGAGACCAGCAGGTTTTGGTGATGGATTGGATGTGTGGGGTGAACGAGAGAGCGGAGTCGAGGATGACACCAAGGTTGCGGGCTTGTGAGATGGGAAGGATGGTAGTGCCATCTTCAGGGATGGGAAAGTCAGGGAGAGGACAGGGTTTGGGAGGGAAGATAAGGAGTTCAGTCTTGGACATACTGAGTTTTAGATGGCAGACAGACATCCAGATGGGGATGTCCTGAAGGCAGGAGGAGATATGAGCCTGGAAGGAGGGAGAGAGAGCACGGGCAGAGATGTAGATTTGGGTGTCATCTGCGTAGAGATGATAGTTAAAGCCGTCGGAGCGAATGAGTTCACCAAAGGAGTGAGTGTAGATAGAGAACAGAAGGGGACCAAGAACTGACCCTTAAGGAACCCCTACAGTAAAGGGATGGGAGGGGGAGGAGGAGCCTGCACAAGAGACTGAGAATGAATGGCCAGAGAGATAAGAGGAGAACCAAGAGAGGACCGAGTCTGTGAAGACAAGGTTGGATAGCATGTTGAGGAGAAGGGGGTGGTCCACAGTGTCGAAGGCAGCTGAGAGGTCGAGGAGGATTAGGATAGAATAGGAGCTGTTGGATTTGGCAAGAAGGAGGTCATTTGTGATCTTTGAGAGGGCAGTTTTGGTGGAGTGTAGGGGACGGAAGCCAGATTGGAGTGGGTCGCGGAGAGAGTTGGCATTGAGGAATTCTAGGCAGTGGGTGTAGACGACTCATTCTAGGAGTTTGGAAAGGAAGGGTAGGAGGGAGATAGGGTGATAACTAGAAGGGGAGGGGGGTCAAGAGAGGGTTTTTTAGGATGGGGGAGATGTGGGCATGTTTGAAGACAGAGGGGAAGGAACCAGTGGAGAATGAGCCATTGAAGATGGAAGTTAAGGAGGGGAGGAGGGAAGGGGCGAGAGTTTTCGTAAAATGAGAGTGAATGGGGTCTGAAGCACAGGTGGATGGAGTAGCACTTGAGAGGAGGGAGGAGATCTAATCTGAAAATACTGCTGGGAAGGATGGGAGAGTAGCAGAGAGGGTTGAAAGCGGGGCGGGGGGGATGTAAAGTGGGAGGGGTGACATTGGGGAACTCATGTCTTCTGTGTGACCTTGGGCAAGTCACTTAACTTCTCTGAGCCTCAGTTACCTTATCTGTAAAATGGGGATAAAGACTGTGAGCCCCACCTGGGACAACCTGATCACCTTGTATCCCCCCCAGCACTTAGAACAGTGCTTTGCACATAGTAAGTGCTTAACAAATGCCATTATTATTCTTATAATTCTTATTATTATGTGCCAAGTACTGTTCTAAGCACTGGGGTAGATATAAAGTAATCAGGTTGGACCCAGTCCCTTTCCCAAATGGGGTTCACGGTCTTAATCCCCATTTTACAGATGAGGTTAACTGAGGCTCAGAGAAGTTAAGTGACTTGCCCAAGGTCACATGGCAGAAACGTGGTGGAGGCGGGACTAGAACTCAGGTCCTTCTGACTCCCAGGCACAAGCTCTATCCACTAAGCCACACTGCTTCATAGTATAGCATAGCATTTGGTAGATCACTGATTCTCTGATGCTATTTCAGCATTAATCAGTCAATCAGTGGTATTTATCAGGCACTTCCTGTGTGCAGAGCACTGTACAGTACAATGCAGAGCACTGTAGAGTTCACTGCTTGGGAGACTACAGTTAACAGAATCGGTACACATGATTCCTGCCATGAAGGAGGTTGCAGTCTAGAGGGGTAGAGAGACACGAATATAAAAACAATTATAGATATGTACGTAAGTGCTGTGGGCCTTAGGGTGTGGTGAGTAGCAAGTGTTTAAAGGGTATAGATACAATTGCAATGGTGAGGCAGAAGTGCTTAGTACAGTGCTCTGCACACAGTAAGCGCTCAATAAATATGATTGAATGAATGAGTGAATGAATGAGAGGAAGTAGAGGAAATGAGAGCTTAATAGGGAGAGGTCTCTTGGAACAGATATAGTTTTAATAAGCCTTTGCTGGTGGGGAATTGGTGAGCCGTTTTATATAATAATAATGGTATTTGTTAAGCACTTACTGTGTGCCAGGCACTGTACTAAACACTGAGGTGGGTACAATCAAATTAAGTTGCACACAGTCCCTGTCCCTTGTGGGGTTCACAATCTCATTCCCCATTTTACAGACGAGGTTACTGAGGCCCAGAGAAGTGAGGGGACTTGCCCAAGGTCACACAGCAGACAAGTGGCAGAGCTGGGATTAGAACCCATGACCTTCTGACTCCCGGGCCCGCGCTCTGTTCACTCTGCTGTGATTTAATTCTATTTATTCT
The DNA here is from genome assembly GCF_015852505.1 of Tachyglossus aculeatus. Lineage (NCBI taxonomy): Eukaryota > Metazoa > Chordata > Mammalia > Monotremata > Tachyglossidae > Tachyglossus > Tachyglossus aculeatus. The sequence goes on from NC_052066.1 coordinate 44,006,136, forward strand.
GACGATTTTGACACCTGTCTCCATGTTTGGTTTTGTTCTCTGTCTCCCCCTTCTAGACTGTGAGCCCACTGTTGGGTAGGGGCTGTCTCTATATGTTGCCAACTTGGGCTTCCCAAATGCTTAGTACAGTGCTCTGCACACAGTAAGCGCTCAATAAATATGATTGATTGATTGGAGTGGAAGCTGCCTCCTTTCTTAAATGGAGGAGGAGGAGGAGGGAGTTCCAAGTCAAAGGAAGGATGTGGGTAAGGAGACAGAGGCAAGATGGACAAGTTAGGGGCACAGTGAGCAAGCTTGTGGTAGAGAAGCAAAATGTGTGAGCCGGGCTGTAGTAGAAAGGATGTGAGGTAAAGTGGGAGCAGGTGGCTTGAATGAGTGTTTTAAAGCCAATGGAAAGGAGTTTCTGTTTGATGAAGAGGAAGATGGGCAAACACTGGAGGTTCTGGAGGAGTGGGGAGAAACGGACTAAAAATTTACTTGAAAAATGATACGGACGGCAGAGAGAAGTGTGGACTGGACTAAGGAGAGAAGTCACTCAGCAAGGAGGCTGATGCAGTAGTCAAGGCAGGAAATGATAATAATTAATAATAATAATGGCCTTTATTAAGCGCTTACTATGTGCAAAGCACTGTTCTAAGCACTGGAGCTTGGATCAGCATTGTAGCAGTTTGGTTGGAAAGGGAAGGGTGGATTGTGAGCCCACCGTTGGGTAGGGACCGTCTCTATATGTTGCCAACTTGTACTTCCCAAGCGCTTAGTACAGTGCTCTGCACACAGTAAGCGCTCAATAAATACGATTGGACGACTGAATGAATGAATTTTACCGATGTTGTAAAGGTTGAACCAGTAAGGTTTGGTTACAGATGGGCTGCGTGGATTGAACGAGAGAGATGAGTTGAAGATGAGGCCAAGGTTATGGGCTTGTGAGACAGCGGATAGTTTTGCCTACAGAAAAAGGAAAGGTTGGGTGGGAAGAATATGAGTTCTGTTTTGTACAGATTTAGTTTGAGGTGTCCTCAGGACATCCAGATGGAGATGTTCTGAAGGCAGGAGGAAATGTGGGGACTGCAGAGGAGAGAGATCAGAGCTGGAGAGATTAATTTGGGAATAATCCATGTGGCGATGGTAGTTGAAACCACTGGAGCAAGTGGGTTCTCCAACAGAACTTGCTCCCTTTGCTCTTCTCCCCCCCACCCCCCCCGCCCCACAGCACTTTTGTATAAGAGCCCGGGCTTTGGAGACAGAGGTCATGGGTTCAAATCCCGGCTCTGCCAATTGTCAGCTGTGTGACTTTGGGGAAGTCACTTAACTTCTCTGTGCCTCAGTTACCTCATCTCTAAAATGGGGATTAAGACTGTGAGCCCCCTGTGGAACAACCTGATCACCTTGTAACCTCCCCAGCGCTTAGAGCAGTGCTTTGCACATAGCAAGTGCTTAATAAATGCCATTATCATTATTATTATTATCATTATTATGTATATATGTACATATCTATAATTCTATTTATTTATATTTATATAAGGTCCTGAAGCAAGTGAGTTCTCCAACAGAACTTGCTCCCTTTGCTCTTCTTCCCCCCCCCACCCCGCCCCACAGCACTTATGTATAAGAACACGGGCTTTGGAGTCAGAGGTCATGGGTTCAAATGTTGGCTCTGCCAATTGTCAGCTGTGTGACTTTGGGCAAGTCACTTAACTTCTCTGTGCCTCAGTTACTTCATCTCTAAAATGGGGATTAAGACTGTGAGCCCCCTGTGGAACAACCTGATCACCTTGTAACCTCCCCAGTGCTTAGAAAAGTGCTTTGCACCTAGTAAGTGCTTAATAAATGCCATTATTATTATTATTATTATTATTATTATTATTATTATGTATGCACATATCTATAATTCTATTTATTTATATTTATATAAGCTCGTGGGTTCTAATCCCGACTCTGCCACTTGTCAGCTGTGTGACTCTGGGAAAGTCACTTAACTTCTCCGTGCCTCAGTCACCTCATCTGTAAAATGGGAATTAAGACTGTGGGACAACCCTGATTACCTTGTATCTATCTCTGCACTTAGAACAGTACTCGGCACATAGTAAGTGCTTAACAAATACCGTTATAATAATAATAAGTAGCGCTTATTAATAATAATAAATAATATGTTGTATTAATAATAATCATATTATATTATTATAATAATAAAATAATAATAACAATTAGTGAGTGCTTAACAAATACCATTATAATCATTAGTGCTTATTAATAATAATAAGTAAATAATATATTGTATTAATAATAATCATATTATATTATTATAATAATAAAATAATAATAACAGTTAGTGAGTGCTTAACAAATGCCATTATAATAGTGATAATTATTATTATTGTTATTATTTATTTATTTATTTATTATTATTATTATTTAGATGCCTGTTTACTTGTTTTGATGTCTATCTCCCCCCTCTAGACTGTAAACCCGTTGTGGGCAGGGATTATTTCTCCTTATTGCTGTATCGTATTTTCCAAGCGCTTAGGATAGCGCTCTACGTACAGTAAGCGTTCAGTAAATACGATTGAATGAATGAATGAAAGAGAGGGAGTGTAGATGGAGAATAGAAGGGGATCCAGAGCCAAGCTTTGAGGAACCAATACTGTCAGAGAGTACAGGGGCAGAGGGGCCTGAAAAGGAGACTGAGAAAGAACATTTAGAGAGATAGGAGGAGAAGCAGGAGAGGAAAGTATCAGTGAACACAAGGTTGGGTAATGTTTCAAGTGACGGTCCACAGTGGCTAAGGCAACTAAGGTATCTAGGAAGATCAAAATGGATTAGAAGCCTTTGGATATGGCAAGAAGAACTGTTTTTGAGAATTGGGCTTTTATAGGAGGAGTATTGCTTTGTGGACCCATTTAACCTTCAGTGTAAACGGAGAAAACAACTAGATTAGGAAGCACAGTCTTGAATTCATCTTTACGATAACTCCCTTACACACCAATAGTGTATGAGAAGCCTCGGAGAAAGTAAATTTGGAGCAAGAAGCTAAGGTCTCTTTTTCCCTCATGTCTACATGTCCCTGATTACTTCTGTGTCCTGACATAGATTTTTGAGTCCCTGAAGTAAACAGAATTCCATACTTAGAGTTCAAATTCATCTGCTCTGCTCTTAACCATAAAGGAACCATCAACAATAAAAATATGTTTTTAATAATGAACATATTCCATAGGGAGGACAGTCTATAACCTGTTTCAGTGAATGTGACAAAAGGAGCATTCGTTTTTGCAAATTAAGTTAAAGCGAATAAATCCACATTGTCACAGGTTTAGGAACTGAAATGTGAATGTTGTTTTAGGAATTTTAAGTCATTTTTGTGGCATTTTTAAGACTTACTATGTGCCAGACACTGTACTGAGTGCTGGGGTAGATTCAAGCTAATCAGGTTGGACACAGTCCATGGCCTACATAGAGCTCACAACATTAATCCCCATTTTACAGATGAGATAACTGAGGCACAGAGAAGTTATGTGACTTGCCCAAGGTCATGCAGCAAACAAGTGACAGAGATGGGATTAGAACTCAGGTCTTCTGACTCTCAGGCCCGTGCTTTAACTAGGCAACACTGCTTATGATCCTATGATCTAAAAGCCTGGAACTGTTGGATCAGATGCTGAAAGAAAGAAACATATGTTAGGAAAACTAAATATATGGGAGACTAAATGACGAGTACATACATGGGTTCAAGTTCTGACTCCACCAACTGTCAGCTGTGTGACTTTGGGCAAGTCACTTAACTTCTCTGTGCCTCAGTTACCTCATCTGTAAAATGGGGATTAAAACTGTGAGCCCCCGTGGGACAACCTGATCACCTTGTAACCTCCCCAGCACTTAGAACAGTGCTTTGCACATAGTAAGTGCTTAACAAATACTATTATTATTATTATTATTATTATTATTATTATTATTATTATTACTGCCTCTATTGTACTTTTCCAAGCATGCTCTGCACACAGGAAGTGCTCAATAAATACCATTGATTGATTGATTGATTGACTTTGACATATTACAGTTAGTCTTTGGGGGAAAACTGTGTCATTTCAAACCATCCAATCAGAAGTCTGGAGGAAAGCTAGCCAGGAAATTGCAGAGTGGTAAAAGGGAATTGCAGAGTGGTAATGGAGAAACCATATTTCCCCAAAGGCTGACATCAATCAATCAATTGATGGTATTTATTGGGTATTTACTTTGTGCAGAGCATTGTATGAAGCACCTGGGAGAGTATAATGCATTAGAGTTGGTAGATGTGGTCCCTGCCTTCAGGGTTCTTACTGTCTAGTGGTGGAGACAGACGTTAAAATAAATTTCAGGTTAAGGGAAGCAACCAAGTAAACGGCTATGTATAAGGGTATAAGAATATGTTCGTTCTGCAATGGCTTCTTCTCCACTGCTTTCAAACCCCGTCATGTCTCCCCTATCCTAGAATAACACTCCTGTAACCCCATGGCTCCCTCCATTTATCATCCTGCCTCCCTCCTACCATTCCTCTCCAAACTCCTTGAATGAGTTGCCCTCACCTGATGCCTCCACCTTGTCTCCTCCAGTTCTCTCCCTGACCCCTTTCCATCTGACTTCCACCCCTTTCGATCCACAGAATGACCTTGTCTCTGCCGAGACAGGTGGCAGAGCTGGGATTAGAACCCGTGACCTTCTGTTTCCCAGGTCCGTGCTCTAACCACTATGCCAGTGTCAGTGAAGCCAAGGTTGGATAATGTTTCCAGGAGAAGGGGGTGGTCAACCGTATCATAGGCAGATATCATATCTAGACTTTGAGCCCACTGTTGGGTAGGGACCGTCTCTATATGTTGCCAACTTGTACTTCCCAAGCGCCTAGTACAGTGCTCTGCACACAGTAAGCACTCAATAAATCTGATTGATTGATTGATAGGCAGCTGAGAGGTCGAGGAGGATTAGGATGGAGTAGAGGCCGTTGGATATGGCAAGAAGAAGATCATTGGTGACCTTTGAGAGGGCTATGAATTATGAGGAAGTTTCAGGTGTGTCAGATTTATCCTTCATCAGTAATCCCATCAGATGAGTTTTAAGGAAGGGCCCTTAAGTTCAGATACTTGACGGGAGTAGAAAAATTGTCCCTAAATTTCCACCGGATCCCTGCTTTTCATTTATAGTTGGATGAGGGTAATTGCAATGAGGATTTTTATGGAGATGAATAGTTTCCTTACAAAGATTCAAAGCATGCATTCTGGGTGAGACTTCCTCAACTGCTTAATTACACTGAAGTGAATAGGGGATGACTGTGTGTGTAAATATTAAACGCAGTTACTAGCTTTGATGAATGTGTCTTTTGGGGAAAGAACAAGAGATTTAGGTCATGGTTGCCCAAGTGGTAAATCACCATTCTGGATGATAATTTATAGCTAGAATGATGACTTTCAGCCGTAGTCAGCTCCTAGCTAGTTCACAAAATCAATTGTCCAGTGAAAATGGGAAAAGTACCCAGTCCCGATCCTGAATTCCAACCCAGAGACACCCCACGATCTCTTGTAATGGCCACAGCTTATGAACAATTTGTATTTGATCTAACTGTGTGGGTTAGTTACATTTAATTAATGGAAGGCATTTTTTTACTACATTGATCAAATCAGTGTAATTGGGGTATTTTAACTGAAGTGGCATGTCAGATGGACAGTATAAGCAAATGTTTATATCTTTGATGTTAATACTAGCTTTTTAGACCAAAGGTCATAGACAGTAAATGCTCACGTTGCAATTTTCATTTTAGAGATTACAATACGGTGTCCTGCAAAATCAAGGATACAACAAGGGTTTATATACGTGTGTGTATATATAAAGACTTATTATATATATTAATATATATCTGGCTAGCAGCATGGTACAGTGGAAAGAGCTCGGGCTTTGGAGTCAGAGGTCATGGGTTCAAATCCTGGCTCCACCAATTGTCAGCTGTGTGACTTTGGGCAAATCACTTCACTTCTCTGGGCCTAAGTTACCGCATCTGTAAAATGGGGATTAAGACTGTGAGCCCCCCCATGGGACAACCTGATCACCTTGTAACCTCCCCAGTGCTTAGTACAGTGCTTTGCACATCGTAAGCGCTTAATAAATGCCATTATTATTATTATTACTCGGTGAAGTAGCACCGAGAGTATGAGAGTATGGCTGTAAAGACTGATGCACAAGAAATACTCTCTTCCACATTGGATGTACTTAAAGGTAGTTCTCTGATACCCTTCGCAAGTTGACTTATTGTTCCAGTAGAGGAGGTCGTTTCCACTGAGTTATCTGCACTGTTTCCCCCCTCTATCAAGCACAAGCAGGTATTGTGAAAGCAGGCATGTCAACCTTCTCACTGTGCCTCGATCTTGCCCATCTCATCATCATCATCATCAATCGTATTTATTGAGCGCTTACTGTGTGCAGAACATTGTACTAAGCGCTTGGGAAGTACAAGTTGGCAACATGTAGAGACAGTCCCTACCCAATAGTGGGTTCACAGTCTAAAAGGGGGAGACAGAGAACAAAACCAAACATACTAACAAAATAAAATAAATAGAATAAATATGTACAAGTAAAATAAATAGAGTAATAAATATGTACAAACGTATATACATATATACAGGTGCTGTGGGGAAGGGAAGAAGGTAAGATGGGGGGATGGAGAGGGGGACGAGGATCTCACCACTGATCCCTAGCTCACCTCCGGCCTGAAACACCCTCCCTCCTCAAATCTGCTAGACAATTATTCTCCCCCTTTCAAAGCCTTATTGAGGGTGCATCTCCTCCAAGAGGCCTTCCCAGACTAAGCCCCTCCTTTCCTCTTCTCCCAGTCCTTTCTACGTCACCCTGACTTGCTCCCTTGGCTCTTCTCCCCTCCTAGCCCCTCAATACTTATGCACTTATCTGTAATTTATTTATTTGTATTGATGTCTGAATCCCCCGGTCTAGACTGTAAGGTCACGGTGGGCAGGGAATGTGTCTATTTATTGTTGTATTGTACTCTCCCAGGTGCTTAGTACAGTGCTCTGTACACAGTAAGCGCTCATTTAATACCATTAAATTCATTCATTCATTCAATCATATTTATTGAGCACTTACTGTGTGCAGAGCACTGTACTAAGTGCTTGGGAAGTACAAGTTGGCAACATATAGGGACGGTCCCTACCCAACAACAGGCTCATAGTCTAGAAGGGGGAGACAGACAACAAAACAAAACATGGAGACAGGTGTCAAAATCGTCAGAACAAATAGAATTAAAGCTATATGCACATCATTAACAAAATTAATAGAATAGTAAATATGTACATTAAATGAATGAATAATAATAATATTGATGGCATTTGTTAAGTGCAAAGCACTGTTCTAAGTGCTGGAGGGGGTACAAGGTGATCAGGTTGTCCCACCTGGGACTCACAGTCTTAATCTCCATTTTACAGATGAATGAAAGTAACAGCTGGATAAGATAAGGAGTGCAGTCCATGGCTGGAAGACAGAATATCTCTGGGTACCTTCTGAAACAGCAAGCTCATCCACATGCTGATTATAACATTCATTTCAACCCACAAATTCAATCTTTTTCTATAATAATAATAATAATGGCATTTGTTAACCACTTACTATGTGCCAAGCATTGTTCTAAGCACTGGGAGAGATACAAGGTAATCAGGTTGTCCTACATGGGGCTCACAGTCTTAATCCCCACTTTACAGATGAGGTAACTGAGGCTCAGAGCAGTTAAGTGACTTGCCCAAAGTCACACAACTGACAAGTGGCAGTGGTGGGATTAGAACCCAAGACCTCTGACTCCCAAGCCCAGGCTCTTTCCACTGAGCCATACTGCTTCTCTACATACCAAGGGCTATGTTCTGTAGGAACTAAGTGGATGTGTAAATCCACAGTCATAAATTGGCGTAATCATCCTAACTTCACCTTCTCTTGTCAACCATTCTAATAATAATAACAATAACGATGGTACTTGTTAAGCACTTACTATGTGGCCAGCACTGTTCTAAGCGCTGAGGTAGATACACGTTAATCAGGTTGGAAACAGTCCCCGTCCCACATGGGGCTCACACTCTTAATCCCCATTTTACAGATGAGGGAACTGAGGCCCAGAGAAGTTAAATGATTTACCCAAGGTCACACAGCAGACATGTTTGGAGCCCCCAGCACTTAGAACAGTGCTTGGCACCTAGTAAGTGCTTAACAAATACCAAAATTATTGAAGCAGCATGGCTCAGTGGAAAGAGCACAGGCTTGGGAGTCAGAGGTCATGGGTTCTAATCCCGGCTCTACCGCATTTTTGCTGTGTGACCTTGGGCAAGTCACTTAACTTCTCTGAGCCTCAGTTACCTCATATGCAAAATGTGGATTAAGATTGTGAGCCCCACATGAGCCCCCTTCTAGACTGTGAGCCCCCTTCGAGACTGTGAGCCCCTTCTAAACTGTGAGGCAGTTGTTGGGTTAGGACCGTCTCTATATGTTGCCAATATGTACTTCCCAAGCGCTTAGTACAGTGCTCTGCACACAGTAAGTGCTCAATAAATACGATTGAATGAATGAATGAATGGAGCCAAAATTAGAACCCAGGTCCTTCTGACTCCCAGACTTGTGATCTATCCATTAAGCAATGCTGCTTTCTGTCCAAGGACTGCTGGAATAGCATTTGTTGTCCTGAGTTGGGTGCATTTTTCTCTCTGTATCCATAGACAACATTCTCTCCGACTCTACGTTTTGGTTTTTTGGTGGGGGGGGTTGGTACTCATTAAGCATTTACTATGGGCCAAGCACTGTGTCAGGTAACATGGCTTAATGGAAAGAATATGGGCTTGGTAGTCATAGGATAAGGGTTCTAATCCTGGGCAACTTTGGGCAAGTTGCTTAAATTTCTGTGTCTCCGTTTCCCAGCCCATTGTTGGGTAGGGATTGTCTCTGTTGCGGAATTGTACTTCCCAAGTGCTTAGTACAGTGCTCTGCACACAGTAAGAGCTCAATAAATACGACTGACTGACTGAATGAATAATAGGGATTCAGCACCTGGTCTCTCGCCCCCTTAGACTATGAGACTTATCTGGGACATGGAATGAGTCCGACCTAATTACCTTTTATCTATCCCAAGCACTTAAACCAGTGCTTGATATATAGTAAAGTGCTTAAAAAATACCATTATCATCATCATCACCACTATAGATGATAAATCAATCAATCAATCAATCGTATTTATTGAGCGCTTACTATGTGCAGAGCACTGTACTAAGCGCTTGGGAAGTACAAATTGGCAACATATAGAGACAGTCCCTACCCAACAGTAGGCTCACAGTCTAAAAGGGAGAGACAGAGAACAAAACCAAACATACTAACAAAATAAAATAAATAGGATAGATATGTACAAGTAAAATAAATAAATAAATAAATAGAATAATAAATATGTACAAATATATATACATATATACAGGTGCTGTGGGGATGGGAAGGAGGTAAGATGGGGGGGATGGAGAGGGAGATGAGTGGGAGAGGAAGGAAGGGGGTTCAGAGAGAGTGCCTGACCAACATGGGACAATCTATGAGGGAGGGAAAACAGATATTTTATCTCAGTGGCCAGATCCCAGGCTTGGGAGTCAGAGGTTGTGGGTTCTAATCCTGGCTCTGTCACTTGTCAGCTGTGTGACTTTGGGCAAGTCACTTAACTTCTCTGTGCCTCAGTTCCATCATCTGTAAAATGGGGATTAAGACTGTGAGCCCCACATGGGACAATGTTGATTACCTTGTATTCCCCCCCCCCCCAGTGCTTAGAACAGTGCTTGGCACATAGTAAGCACTTAACAAATACTAACATTAGTAGTAGTAGTAGTAGCATCCCCTTTTTACAGATGAAGAAACTGAGGCACAGAGAAGTTCAGTGCCATGCCCCAAGTCACACAGCAGGTCAGTGGCAGAGCAAGTCAGGAACAGCAGGTCAGTGGCAGGTTTTGTGATTTATAATCCCATGCTCTTTTCATTTAGACCATGTTGTCACCAATCAATCAATTAATCAATAACGTTTATTAAATGCTTACCGTGTGCAGAACACAGTACTAAGCGCATGGGTGAGTATCATAGAGTTAGCTCCTACAATTCAATCAATCAATCAATCAATCGTATTTATTGAGCGCTTACTGTGTGCAGAGCACTGCAAGGATTTTATAATCCAAGGCGGGAGAGACAGACATTAAAAGAAATTACAAGCAGGGGAAGCAACCAAGTATAATGATGTGTACATAAATTCTGCGGGTCTAATGCTTATCTCTGTGTACATTTCTCTGTCTCTCCGCAAGTTGTTCTGGAAATTTCAGCCTCTACACCCCTCTTCTTCTGGGCACATTTTTCTGTATTTGGCTAACTCTTTCAAAACCATTTCTAATCATGTCTTTCGACCCATTTTAGTGAGGAAGTTTTAGCATCCTCAGTTTACTCATGGAAAATTGAGGAGCAAAGGAGTGAAGGGGTTCTTCTAAAGTCATCTGGGAGGACAGACGACAAGTTAGAAACAAAATTTAGAATTTTAATTTTTAACCCACTGATCTAGGCTGCACTCTCTTTTAAAGCTATATATCAGAAACAGAAAAATGGCTGCACTCTCTTTTAAAGCTATATATCAGAAACAGAAAAATTTTCGATGCATATAAGGATGACTAATTAGGTGTTTTCATCTTCTAGGTTGTGAGCCCGGTGGTGGGGTAGGGACCATCTCTACATGTTGCCAACTTGTACTTCCCAAGCGCTTAGTACAGTGCTCTGCACACAGTAAGCGCTCAATAAATACGATTGAATGAATGAATGAATGAATGAATTCAATCGTATTTATTGAGCGCTTACTGTGTGCTTTACTAATCAATCAATCAATCGTATTTATTTAGCACTTACTGTGTGCAGAGCACTGTACTAAGCGCTTGGGAAGTACAAGTTGGCAACATATAGAGACAGTCCCTACCCAACAGTGGACTCACAGTCTAGAAGCTAAGTACTAAGCACTTGGGAGAGTATAATACAACAACAAAGAGATACATTCCTGCCCACAACGACCTTACAGTCTAGAGGGAGGCTAGACATTAGTATAAATGAATATAATATAAATATTATGCTAATATATAATTACTAATAGTAGTAGTAATATAATACTAATTAATATATAATATTCATCATCATCATCATCATCAATCGTATTTATTGAATGCTTACTGTGTGCAGAGCACTGTACTAAGCACTTGGGAAGTACAAGTTGGCAACATATAGAGACAGTCCCTACCCAACAGTGGGCTTACAGTCTTATATTATAATATTATAGTATATTACTATAAATATATAAATAAATATATATAAATAAATAAATATGTTGCCAATTTGTGCTTCCCAAGCGCTTAGTACGGTGCTCTGCACATAGTAAGCGCTCAATAAATACGATTGATTGATTGATTGATTGATTGATTGAAATAGATAAATGCATAAATACATAAATGACAGATATATACATATGAGCTGTGGGGATGGAAGGGAGGATGAATGAAGGAACAAGTAAGAGGGTCACAGAAGGGAGTGGGAGAAGAGGAGAGGAGGGCTAAGTCAGGGAAGACTTCTTGGAGAAGATGTGCCTTCAATAAGGTTTTGAGGTGGGGGAGAGTCGGTTACATGGTTTTATAATTAATACGGTAGCCGTAAATTTCTTTATATAAGCCGACAGGCTAGAGTCAATCAATTTCCCACCCAAATAGTAATTAAAGTCTTGACCATTCCGTTCTTTCTCCTCTATAGTTGTGAATCAAGATGGCCAGCCTCTCATGGAAGGAAAGCTGAAAGAGAAACAAGTCAGATGGAAGTTCATCAAAAGATGGAAAACCCGTTATTTTACCCTCGCCGGCAACCAGCTTCTGTTTCGTAAAGGAAAGTCGGTTAGTATACAGGGCATTTTAATTTCTCTTAGCACTGTCCCTGCTTAATACTTCAACTACTGCCTAGCTCTGTTGGTCCAGTGGAAAGAACCTCTCTCTGAGAATCAGGAAACCTGGATTCTAGTCTATTCCATTAGTACTTCTAGACAGTGAGCCCACTGTTGGGTAGGGACCGTCTATATATTGCCAACTTGTACTTCCCAAGCGCTTAGTACAGTGCTCTGCACACAGTAAGCGCTCAATAAATACGATTGAATGAATGAATGAATGGTTCTCGCCCGAGAACCAACTAGTACGTTTGGAGCATGCGAGGCAGCATGGTATAGTGGATAGAGCACGGGCTTCAGAATCAGAAGGTCATGGGTTCTAATCCCGGCTCAGCCACTCATCTGCTGTGTGACCTTGGGCAAGTCACTTCACTTCTCTGTGCCTCAGTTATCTCATCTGTAAAATGGGAAGTGAGACTGTGAGCCCCCCGTGGGAAAGGGACTGTGTCCAAACCGATTTGCTTGTATCCACCTCAGCACTTAATGTAGTGCCTGGCACATAGTAAGCACTTAACAAATACCACAATTATTACTAATTATTATTATCATTGTTCAGAGAGATGGACAGGCCCGGCAGGAATCCTGAACAGTTGCTGGCTAATGTGGGTCATGAAGACCAATCAATCCATCAGTGGATCATATTGGGTAGGGACCGTCTCTATATGTTGCCAACTTGTACTTCCCAGACGCTTAGTACAGTGCTCTGCACACAGTAAGCACTTAATAAATACGATTGAATGAATGAATGAATGAATATTGATTGAATGCTTACTGTGTGCAGACCACTGAATAATTAATAATAATAATAATAATAATTGTGGTATTTGTTATGCGCTAGGGTAGATACAAAGTAATCAGGTTGGACATAGTCCCTGTCGCACATGGGGTTCACAGTTTTAATCCCCATTTTACAGATGAGGTATCTGAAGCCCAGAAAAGTGAAGTGAGTTGCCCAAGGTCACACAGCAGATTTGGGAAAGTACAATGTTCTCTGCCCACAAGGAGCTTACACAGAAAAGTGCCTGCACTATCACTATGGCACTAATGGTGTTTGTTAAGGGCTTACTATGTGCAAAACACTGTTCTAAGCACTGGAATTATGCTGCTGCTGCCACCTTGGCTGGCTGTAAGTCAGTTTGGTACTCTAAGTTCATTCATTCATTCATTCAGCCAATCATATTTATTGAGCGTTTTCTGTGTGCAAAGCACTGTACTAAGCGCTTGGGAAGTACAAGTTGGCAACGTATAGAGACGGTCCACGGCCAACGTACTTGGGGAAGCAGCATGGTCTGCTCAGTGGAAAGAGCCCGGGCTTTGGAGTCAGAGGTCATGGGTTCAAATCCCGGCTCCGCCACTTGTCAGCTGTGTGACTTTGGGCAAGTCACTTCACTTCTTGGTGCCTCAGTTCCCTCATCTGAAAATGGGGATTAAGACTGTGAGGCCCCCCGTGGGACAACCTGATCACCTTGTAACCTCCCCAGCACTTAAAACAGTGCTTTGCACTTAGTAAGCGCTTAATAAATGCCATTATTATTATTATTATTATAGATCATGGATTTGGGAGTCAGAAGGTCCTGGGTTCGAATCCCAGCTCCACGCTTGTCTGCTGTGTGACCCTGGGCAAGCCACATAACTTCTCTGAGCCTCAGTTACCTCATCTGTACAATGGGGATTAAGACTGTGAGCCCCATGGGGGACAACCTGCTTACCTTGTATGTACTCCAGCACTTAGAACAGTGCTTAGCAGATAGTAAGTGCTTAACAAATATTATCATTATTATTATTATTACACCATTGCCCTTCTAGTCGCTCATGGTTGTTCCACTGCCCTTCTAGTCACTCCTTATTCCAGTGGGTCACACCTGGAAGTGATGAGCACCCCTTCCCACCAATGGTACTCCTTGTCCAAGTGCGAAAATGTCTGGCAATATTATTATTATTATTATTATTATTATTAATAATAATAATAATAAAATCATGGTACTTGTTAAGCACTTACTATGTGCCAACCAGTGCTTGGCATTGTTGTAAGCGCTGGGGTAGATACAAGTTAATCAGGTTGGACACAGTCCCGGTCCCACATGGGGCTCACACTCTTATCCCCGTTTTACAGATGAGATAACTGAGGCTCAGAGAAGTTAAGTGACTTGCCCAAGGTCACACAGCAGACATATGGCAGAGCCAGGATTAGAACCCAGGTCCTTGCCAAGTGGTGACACTTTTATAATGGCATTTATTAAGCGCTGACTATGTTTAAAGCATGGTTCTAAGCGCTGGGGAGGTTACAAGGTGATCAGGTTGTCCCACGGGGGGCTCACAGTCTTCATCCCCATTTTACAGATGAGGGAACTGAGGCCCAGAGTAGTTAAGTGACTTGCCCAAAGTCATACAGCTGACAATTGGCAGAGTCGGGATTTGAACCCATGACCTCTGATTCCCAGGTCTGTGCTCTTTCCATCGAGCCACACTGCTTGCAAGTGGGGTTGTGCTAGTCACTAGCATTGTAATCAATTCCTTTACTTCCCAAGCGCTTAGTACAGTGCTCTGCACACAGTAAGCGCTCAATAAATACGATTGAATGAATTGAATGAAATAGCAGGTTTTCGATCCTTCGATCCTGAAGTTCTTTATTGCCCTCTAGCACCTACCTACCCTGACCAATAAGCTACACAGGGTACCATGCAACCAATGAAAAATGATTTTTTTCTTGTTACTATTTGTTAAGAGCTTACTACGTGTCAGGCACTGTATTAAACGCTAGGGCAGATCTAAGTTAATCAAGTTGGACACAGTTCTTGTCCCACATAGGATTCACAGTCTTAATCTTATTAATCCTTAAACCTTAAGAAGCAGTGTGGCTCAGTGGAAAGAGCACGGGCTTTGGAGTCAGAGATCATGGGTTCTAATTCCTGCTGCGCAAATTGTCAGCTGTGTGACTTTGGGCAAGTCACTTCACTTCTCTGGCCCTCAGTTACCTCATCTGTAAAATGGGGATTAAGACTGTGAGCCCCCCATGGGACAACCTGATCACCTTGTAACCTCCCCAGTGCTTAGAACAGTGCTTTGCACATAGTAAGTGCTTAACAAATGCCATCATATTATTACTATTATTAATCCCCATTTTACAGATGAGGTAACTGAGGCACAGAAAAATTATGTGACTTGCCCAAGGTCACACAGCAGACAAGTGGCAGAGTCAGAACCTTCCTTCTGACTTCCTTGCCCATTTTCTATTTACTAGGCCTTGCTGCTTGTCTGTTGAACTTTGAGTTCAGTAACTGAAATTAATACAAAATCACTCAAGCACTTCCTTCTTCAATTGTATTTATTGAGCGCTTACTGTGTGCAGAGCAGAGATGGTCATTCATTCCTTCAATCGTATTTATTGAGCGCTTACTGTTTGCAGAGCACTGGACTAAGCGCCTGGGAAGGACAAAGCGCAAGTCGGCAATGGAGCGAGAGAGAGACGGTCATTCATTCATTCATTCAATCGTATTTATTGAGCACTTCTGTGTGCAGAGCACTGTACTAAGCGCTTGGGAAGGACAAAGCACAAGTCATCATCATCATCATCATCATCATCAGTCGTATTTATTGAGCGCTTACTGTGTGCAGAGCACTGTACTAAGTTCTTGGGAAGTACAAATTGGCAACATATAGAGACAGTCCCTACCCAACAGTGGGCTCACAGTCTAAAAGGGGGAGACAAAACCAAACATACTAACAAAATAAAATAAATAGAATAGATATGTACAAGTAAAATAAATAAATAAATAAACGGTAATAAATATGTACAAGCATATATACATATATACAGGTGCTGTGGGGAAGGGAAGGAGGTAAGAAAGAGATGGTCATTCATTCATTCCTTCAATTGTATTTATTGAGCACTTAATGTGTGCAGAGCACTGCACTAAGCGCTTGGTAAGGACAAAGCACAAGTCAGCAACAGAGACAGTCATTCATTCCTTCAATCGTATTTATTGAGTGCTTTTGTGTGCTTGATCAAAAAGTGTTGATCCAGAGGGAAATGATCAAATACCTGAATGAAAATTGATTATCTTTTGTAGTTAAACAACACCTTTATCAAACCAGCTCATTTTTACAGATTCAGTGCTCCTTTCCATGTTACACCGCTCGACAGTGACTCTCCCCTCTTCAAAGCCTTACTGAAAGCACATTTCCTCCAAGAGGCCTTCCCTGACTAATCAATCAATCAATCAATCAATCATATTTATTGAACATTTACTGTGTGCAGAGCACTGGACTAATCCCTCCTTTCCTCTTCTCCCACTCCCTTCTGGGTCATCCTGACTTGGGCCCTCTATTCATATCCCTCTTCCAGCCCCACAACACTTATGTACTGATGAGAAGCAGGGTCGCTCAGTAGAAAGAGCCCGGGCTTGGGAGTTAGAGGTCATGGATTCGAATCCTGGCTCCGCCACTTGTCAGCTGTGTGACTTTGGGAAAGTCACTTAACTTCTCTGTGCCTCAGTTCCCTCATCTGGAAAATAGGGATTACGACTGTGAGCCCCACGTAGGACAATCTGGTCACTTTGTATCCCCCCCAGCATTTAGAACAGTGCTTCGCACATAGTAAGTGCTTAACAAATGCCATTATTATTATTATTATATCTGTAATCTATTTATTTATATTTATTTTAATGTCTGTCTCCCCCACTAGATTGTAAGCTCATTGTGGTCAGGGAATGTGCCTGTTTATTGTGATATTGCACTCTCTAAAGTGCTTAGTAAAGTGCTCTGTACACAGTAAATACTCAATATTTACTCAAGTGCTCGATAAATATGATTGATTAATTGATAGATTGGAGGAGAGATGCCATAACGTAGCAATCATGAATGGACACACATACAGTCTACCCTCTTCAAAGCAAGGCATGCTTTGAAGAGGGTAGACTGTATGCCTGTTCATTCATTCATTCATTCAGTCGTATTTTTTGAGCGCTTACTGTGTGCAGAGCACTGTACTAAGCACTTGGGAAGTACAAGTTTGCAACATATAGAGACGGTCCCTACCCAACAGTGGGCTCACAATCTAGAAGGGGGAGACAGACAAAAAAACATATAAACCAAATAAAATAAATAGAATAAATATGCACAAATAAAATAATTCTCTGGGCAGACAAGGCGTACCCGGCAGGGAATGTGTCTACCAACACCATCCTACCGTACTCTCCCAGGCACTTAGGACAGTGCTCCGTACACAGTAAGCACTCAATAAATATGATTGATTGAAGGGTAGATTTGTGGGAAAAGACAGCAGAGACAGTCTAACAATTTGCTAATGACCAATCTGAACTATCCGCCCATTCCTCCTCCCTTGAATCTTTCAGAAAGACGATCCAGATGATTGTCCGATAGAACTGAACAAGGTACAGAGCGTGAAAGTCGTGGCCAAGAAACGTCGAGACCGCAGCCTCCCTCGAGCCTTCGAAATCTTCACCGATAACAAGACCTACGTTTTCAAGGCCAAAGATGAGAAGAATGCTGAAGAGTGGCTTCAGTGCATCAATGTAGCAGTCGCCCAGGCCAAAGAAAGGGAAAATCAAGAAGCAACCACCTACCTGTAATGGGGTCAAACACTTCATCGTGTTTGCTTTAGAGGGGAAATGAAATGATGAAAGCATCGACCAATATTATTCATTTTTAAGTACTAGTAGGAATCTGATTTATAAGTCTTGGAATTTTCACCCTGACATCACTTTCTTTAGTGCCAGTACCCCTTCTTAGGGTCTTCAACAAGAGGCTTCAAGAGCATATTTTTAGGTGGTACTGTGGGGAAGAGGGTGAAAGAAAAGTAGATCCATTTTGTTGTGGTGGAAAAATCCGTAAATCCCTGTAAGCAGTAACACCGCACAGGTATGGGCTTTGTTAACTTTCATGGACTCATTTCAGATGACGATGACATAGCATTCTCATTCTATTCATTCATTAGTTCAATCATATTTATTGAGCTCTTACTGTGTGCAGAGCACTGTACTAAGTGCTTGGGAGAGGACAAAATAAAAACTAACAGACACATTCCCTGCCCACAACAGGCTTACAGTCTAATACACAGGGCTGCATTAGCCATAGCCTGAACCCCCGGCTGGTCCATCCGTAATCAGATGTCATACACAGTGCTGCTTGATTCATTCATTCATTCAGTTGTATTTATTGAGCGCTTACTGTGTGCAGAGCACTGTACTAAGAGCTTGGGAAGTACAAGTTGGCAACATATAGAGATGGTCCCTACCCAACAACGGGCTGACAATCTAGAAAGAGGAGACAGACAGCAAAACAAAACAAAATGATGTTGGCATCATCTCTCTAAATCATATTCATTCATTCAATCATATTTATTGAGCGCTTACTGTGTGCAAAGCACTGTACTAAGCGCTTGGGAAGTACAAGTTGGCAACATATAGAGACAGTCCCTTCCCAATATAGTTCTGCACATCCCTTCTCTCCTGAAAAATATTCATGAGTTATCCATTTTATCCCTGTCAACAAGAAAACTCTAGACCATTGGCTTTAAGGCACAATCCATTTACTTCCTTGCCTATCCACTCTCTACTCTCCAGCTCACACTCTCTATTTTCCCCAAGATCGCTCACCTTCTATCTGTGCCTCATTCTCAAATCCCCACCTCCCTGGCTCCCCATCCTCCGATCTGAAACTCCCACCCCTTTCAAATCTGTCTGCTCTCCCATATTCCAACCCCATCTGAAATTCCACCTCCTCTAGGAGACTTTCCTGATCAATTTTATTTCTCCTCCAGATTACATTTTCCCAGTTTTCCTCTCAGCACTTCGACACCGCCTCGGCATTTTTGTTCTCACAAATGCTCACAAATGAATTTGAGGTACATCTCAAATTCACACATTCTACTTTTTAAACACTTCCCTGATTAATCTCTCGTCTTCTTTACGTTCTCAGCGATTACTTCAGCACTTCCCCATTACCTCAGTACTTTTGAGGACATCATCACAGTGTCACCAGCCACAGCGGCGGACAAATTGAAGAGAAAGTCTGGGAGGCCTTGGTTTGCTGCACATGCGTAGCTGGGAAACAGTTGCCAGGGTCATCGGAGGATCAAGAGTCATGAGGACCCCCCGTGGGCCCCTCTTGCCTCTTTCTTCACCACATTTCATCCCATAGTTTTTAGGTTTCTGAGGAAAGCGAAGGAGGCTGAGGGGAGGAAGTGAGGCAATAAGGGAGCCCTTCCATTCTCCCCAGTCATACACCACTTTCAGTTAGTACACACACACGTACAGGCACACAACTGTGCACGCACAAATCACCTCTGAACTGTCTCTGCAGACCCTCACTTTGCATCTGGGTTGAAGGCCCTAGGTTGAGGAGGGGGAAGGAGAAACAACCGCCAGCCATTCCTCACAGACAGGAACTGCTGGGGTCGTGCCACCTTATGTGTGAAAGGAGCAGGTCTCAGGGTGGCCTCACTGTGACAGACAGGCCTTCCCTGATGGGCCTCTCCTTTCACCTCCTCACCTCGCTTCCCACTATGGCTTGCTCTTCCAAAGGCAGAGTTAGCTGGGGTGTTTCGAGGGAAGAAGAGAGATAGCGGGGAGTCCCCATCTCCTCCCCAGTCACAGTGACACCCCTCAGAACAGCAAAGAAGCACCCTAATGAGCAAATACACACACACATAAAGGGGAAGCCGGGGGTTGGGAGGCACCCTTTCAAATCATCTCTACTCTTAGGGGATCACTGACTTTCTCAGTTTCATCTGCCTCAAAACCATCTCTTAAGCAACAAACCCACCTTCCCCATTCTATTCACTCTCTGATAAGTGATTTCTCCCAACCTAGAAATCAACAAGACTCCTCCCTGAAGCACCAAAATGAATAGTTAGTGGGGAGAGGGGGAGAGGCAGTAATTAGGATGTACTTGTGTTCATCCCTTCCCTGCTAGGCTAACTGAGAACAAGGAGGGAGGAGACTGAAGTGGCCAGGTTGGTGTGGATTTTAAAAGAACAGCTGATCTCCAAGGATATGGCGGCTTCTCTCTCATCCTAACCATTACCCACAACTCTGAGAGCAGCGTGCCCTGTAACCATCTCTTAAGCAACAAACCCACCTTCCCCATTCTATTCACGCTCTAAGTGACTTCTCCCAACCTAGAAATCAACAAGACTCCTCCCTGAAGCACCGAAATGAATAGTTAGTGGGGAGAGGGGGAGAGGCAGTAATTAGGTTGTACTTGTGTTCATCCCTTCCCTGCTAGGCTAACTGAGAACAAGGAGGGAGGAGACTGAAGTGGCCAGGTTGGTGTGGATTTTAAAAGAACAGCTGATCGCCAAGGATATGGCGGCTTCTCTCTCATCCTAACCATTACCCACAACTCTGAGAGCAGCGTGCCCTGTAAGAGCCAGTTTTGTCGGCATGGGCTGCCTTTTTGAAAATAAAAACCCACTACGTTCATAATGAACCAAGCACTGGATTTGTCGCTAAGGTCAAGAGGAGGCACAATTTGAGGGAATTGTCCAAGGCCACCATAAGCCCTGTTGGGCCCTGCCTTAATTCAACCCTGAGTATACATAACAGATGACTGGAGAAACAGAACCATTACATTTTCTCTAGGCAGACACAAACATGGATAAGGTTATTTAAAACATCTTTTAAATTAAACCAGCTATCGGTACTTCACTGGGGGGATTAGCCCAAAATATTTGGCCATATGAGAACAATCCAAAATTGATCGATTGAATTTTCAATGTGGTCCTAATTTTAAGCAATGTATGAATAACTCTGAATTTATCCACAGATTGAGTAAGCTATGCAGCAGGCTGTAGTTAGCCAGGAAAGCAATCTTAAATTTGTGTCTGGAAATGACCACCACTGATTGGCCTGATTTAAATGAAACATATATTATTCCCCTTCCTTTTTTTCTATCACTACAAGTACTGTTATCGCTGGTATTGATCATGAATCATACAGAGCAGTAAAAAAACACCTAGAAATTGTTGTTTCAACAGTCTGATTTAATAATGATGGCAACTGTTAAGTGCTTACTATGGGCCAAGCACTGTTCTAAGCTCTGGGGGTGGGGAGGAATACAAGGGGATCAGGTTGTCCCACATGGGGCTCACAGTCTTAATCCCCATTTTACAGATGAGGTAACTGAGTCACAGAGAAGTTAAGTGACTTGCCCAAAGTCACACAGCTGACAGGTGGCAGAGCGGGGATTAGAACCCATGACTTCTGACTCCCAAGCCCAGGCTCTTTCCACTGAGCCACGATTTGGTGTGCAAGTCCATAGCTGCAGACAAAACCTCTACAGGGGAGAATTCCCTCTAGCCGATCTACATTAGCAAATAATCCAATTATTTCTGTTTAATTTGCTAGGGCAACTTGACCTAACTTGATGAGAGTTTAAAGCCACTTCAAATACTGATCCTATCGGCAATCAATCAATAGTATTTATTGAGCACTTACTGTGTGCAGAGCACTGTACTAAGTGGTTGGTAGGGTACAATACAACAGAGTTGGGAGACATTCTAGACTGTGATCCCGTTGTTGGGAAGGGACCGTCTCTATGTGTTGCCAACTTGTACTTCCCAAGCTCTTAGTACAGTGCTCTGCACACAGTTTTGTTTTGTTGTCTGTCTCCCTCTTCTAGACTGTGAGCCCGCTTTTGCGTAGGGACCATCTCTGTTGCCAACTTGTACTTCCCAAGTGCTTAGTACAGTGCTCTGCACACAGTAAGCACTTAATAAATACGATTGAATGAATGAATGTTCTGCACACAATAAGCACTCAATAAATATGATTGAATGAATGAATGTTCTCAGACCACATAGAGCTTACAGTTTATAGGGGGATAGAAGAGAATGAACCCTACTCCTGGTTGAAAAGTGGGCAGAGTCTATGTGTTTCTTCACATTGCTAGTAAGATCAAACTCTTTAATCTGACAAAACAAATTTGATAAGAATTAAGCATAGTAAAGCTGAAGACCCTTAGGTTGTGATAATGGAGGCGTGGTGTCACAATATTGCAACTCCTTGTGTATGTCAATTTAAGAGAAGCAGCAGCATGGCCCAGAGGAAAGAACATGGTACTGGAAGTCAGAGGACGAGTGTTCTAACCCCAGCTCTGCTGTGTGACCTTGGGTAAGTCACTTAACTTCACTGAAACTACATTATTTTATCAGTAAAATGGGGATTCATTCCTAACTCCCTCCTGTTTAGACTGTGATCCCCATGAGGGACAGAGACAGTATCCAAGTTGATTACCTTGTATCTACCCCTTAGTGCTTAGAACGGTGTTTGGCACATAGTAAGTGCTTAACAAGTACCATAATTATCATCATTATTATTATTATGTCCTAATTAGCGCAGATACACATGACTGGCCACTTGGTGCTTTGACACTCACACCTTTGTCAGTCGGGTGTCCGAGCTAGAGATGGATAGAAACACCTTAAATGTTTCCCATCACTCAGGTAGACTGACAAGGTTTTCTGAGATGCGTTAGATAATCTAATGGTTCATCTCCCCCCAACAGAGGTTTTAGTTACATAGTTCATTCATTCCCCCACCAAAATGATAGGTTTATTCCTTGCAGATTGGGGGAAAAACTGAAATTTTCCTCAGAAAGATTTTCTTAGAAAAAGCTTGCCCTCTGCAGGCACATCCATATCGTTTGTTGGAGGCAGCAAATCTCTAACAAACTACAAATCCATGAAGATCATGCCCTCATGGGGAGATATCTCTGGCTTGGCTACCTCTGTTCCTTCCCAGCCTAGCACCAATTCAGCCTTTCCTCAGGAGTTGCCATTTTTGGTACAGATCCAGGCCAGAAACCACTTATAAACATTAACGAAACCTTAAAAAAAATGTTGGTTAAATTTTAATCACCGGCTTCAAGGGGTTCTCATTTTTGTTTCCATATCAAAGTTTTCTCGTGGAAGCCTGTAAGCCCGTTGTTGGGTAGGGACCGTCCCTATATGTTGCCAACTTGTACTTCCCAAGCGCTTAGTACAGTGCTCTGCACACAGTAAGCGCTCAATAAATACAATTGAATGAATGAATGGAATGTGAGAGATCTTCCCCTCTTGCGAGGATCTGATCAATTTAGCTATGAGCATTGCCGAGAGATGAATAAGCTGGAGTGGTTTGGGTTTCAACCAAGTAGTTTCAGGGTTTTCCTAAGGCTTTTAGTTTCAGGGAATTTCAAACCACATTTTTGTTGTGACTCCTTTATCTTGGGAGAACTTTAAGTTTAATCTGAAGGGCATTTTTTTTTCTTTTTTTGTAATGGTGAAGGCCCCAGTATTCTGGCTGATGATAGATTTGATTAAGGAGCCAATTATGGCTGACTTCCTTGGGAGCAGAAATCACATCTACCAACTCTGTTGCATTGTACTTCCCCAAGTCCTTTGTGTAGAGCTCTGCACACCAAAAATGCTCAATAAATGCCATTGATTGACTGGCTGATCAACTTCACTTAAGCAACAATCACCTAACACTGAAGAGGCAGCAACCAGAGAACAAGGGAAAATTGTTGATTTCTGAAGTCCCAGAATGAGACGAATGTTCTAAGATAAACTGCCCTGACGTCTCCCAACATCTCCCACTTGGTCAATCAATCAATCAATCAATCAATCAATCATATTTAAGGAGGGCTTACGTGGTGTTGGGCACTGAACCTGGCCCAGTCCATTTGTGGCCTAGTCCAGAAGTTATGCTCCTGTCCAAAATGGCTCAAGAGGATGGTTTTGTTCTGAGCTTGGCTTTCTGAAGATTTGATTCCAGATTGGAGGAAAGCGCTATAAGGTTCTCATGGAGGCAGAGTGCTGTGTACCAGGGTGTTGACCCCAGGGCATTAGATGATTTAACCCACAGTATAAAAGATTAAAGACAAAAATGCCTTAAATTTGCAATTTCTAGAAAGGAAGGTGTGGGTACTAACTCTAATGGGTAGGTGTGCCCTGATGAACCAAACAACTTAGTGATAAAAAGAAGCAGAATGTACTGAATAAAAATTGTTTAAAAAAAACCCAAAAAACCCTTCCCTAAAGATTTTTTCTTCATTCAGCTGAATGACAGAACAACTCTAATCTCTACTTATTGATTTCAATTTCATTATCATAGAAGTTCCTTGAACCATTTTCTATTAAACTAGGCATTGTTCTTTGTGACTCCCTGCAACACTCAGTCCATTCATTCATTCAACTGTATTTATTGAGCGCTTACTGTGTGCAGAGCACCATACTAAGTGCTTGGGAAGTACATGTTGGCAACATATAGAAACAGTCCCTACCCAACGACGGGCTCACATTGATCTGTATGCAGTGTCTTCTCAGTATCATTATTATTATTATATTATTGCCTAACTAGAAACCACATGCAAAAATTGAACTATCTTGGAGTGCCTTTATTTGCAATAATTACTTATTGAAAAGGCTTATTTAAGTTTTATTGCCTAGTTTCATGATCACAAGTTTACATGGGAAGCAATGTAGCTTAGTAGAAAGAGCACAAACCTACGAGTCAGAAGATCGGGTTCTAATCCAAGCTGTGACATTTTTTTAAATGGTATTTAAATTCCTACTATGTGCCAGACACTGTACTAAGTACTGCAGTGGATACAAGATAGTCAGGTTGGACACAATCCCTGTCCCACTTGGAGCTCACGGTCTTAATCCCCATTTTACAGATGAGATCATTGAGGCACAGATAAATTGATCAATCCATCAATCAATCAAAGGTATTTTTGGGGCACTTATTATGTGCAGAGCACTGTACTAAGCCTTTGGTAGAATACACCTCAAGAGGATTAACAGATGCATTCCCTGTCCATAATAAACTAACAAGCTCACACAACAGACAAGTTACGGAACCGGGATTAGAATCCAGGTTCTTTGACTCTGAGGCCTGTGCTCTGCCTGTGCTGTTTCCACTGGGCCACAGTGCTTATCTTGTGTGCTTCTCTTGCCTTCTGTGTGACCTTGGACAAGTCACTTCACTGCTCTCTGCATCAGTTTTCTCATCCGCAAAATAGGCCTCAAATACCTCTTCTCCCTCTTGCTTAATAATAATAATAATAATGATGGTATTTGTTAAGTGTTTACTCCATGCCAAGCAATGTTCTAAGTGCTGGGGGGATTCATGGTAATCAGCTTGTCCCACATGAGGCTCACAGTCTTAATTCCCATTTTACAGAGGAGGGAACTGAGGCCCAGAGGAGCTAAGCGACTTGTCCGAAGTCACACAGCTGACAAGTGGCGGAGCCGGGATTAGAACTCATGACCTCTGACTCCCAAGCCCGGGCTCTTTCCACTGAGCAACGCTGCCTCTGTGAGCCTTAGACTGTAAGCCTAATGCAATACAGGAAATGTGTCTGACCAGATTCATTCAATCGTATTTATTGAGTGCTTACTGTGCGCAGAGCATTGTACTAAGTGCTTGGGAAGTACAAGTCATCTTGTACCTACCTCAGCACTTAATACAATGCTTGGCACAATCAATCAATCGTATTTATTGAGCACTTACTGTGTGCAGAGCACTGTACTAAGCACTTGGGAAGTACAAGTTGGCAACACAAAGTAAGCACTTCATATATAACCACCCTTATAATTGCTTTGCTATGATTCATTATTGTTATTATTATCATTTCCAATTGTTTAACCTCTAAAAAGGTTCATTTCAGTTTGGTGCCAAGAACCAAGGTAGTTTGATCATTCTCCCCTGAAAATCAAGGATCTTAAATTAAGTCAACTGAAAGGCTTACTTCCAATTTTAGCCAAGTCAGTTATAAAACAACTCACTGAACAACTCACACTAAAAAATATGTTCACATGAATTATTGAGTGATTAATTCAAAATGAAATTTTGGCTTGAATTGTCCAAATAATTTGACAGTTTGTGGTAGTCACAGTTTAGTGGAACTGTGGGAATCCAGGGGCAGTGAACTGAAAATCTGTTGCTCTCCAAGTAACATGGCATTCCATAAAATTAGAAGAAATTTTATAGAATTCTGAGTATTTTTTAAAGAATGAAAACCACTGCTATCCACCAAAATTCCTTCGGGAGAATTCAGTTCCTTTCAAACTGGAACAATTGCACCAAGAGGAAAAGAGTTCAAATGTGGTTTATTTCAAGCAATAACAATGTATGATTCTCTTTTAATAACTTAGTTACAGGGCCACAAATCTTTCATTTCAATTTTATTTTAACTGAAACCAAACAGCGTTCATCTTAATGTATCTCTTTCTTGCAAAATAATCCATTAAAGGGAACAGAGAATAACAAGCTTGTGTTTTTGTGTTGCCTTTTGTTATGAAAAAGATTTTCATTCATTCAATTATATTTATTGAGCACTTGTGTGCAGAACACTAGCTCTTGGAAGAGTACAATACAACAATTGTACTCCCTCTGCCCTACCCCCTTCTCCTTCCCCTCCCCACAGCACTTGTATATATTTGTACATATTTATTACTCTATTCATTTTATTTATACATTTAGTACTCTATTTTATTAATGATGTGTATATAGCTATAATTCTATTTATTCTGATTTTTTTTTATTTTTTATTATGGCATTTATTAAGCGCTTACTATGTGCAGAGCACTGTTCTAAGCGCTGGGGAATTTACAAGGTGATCAGGTTGTCCCACGTGGGGCTCACAGTCTTCATCCCCATTTTACAGATGAGGGAACTGAGGCCCAGAGAAGTTAAGTGACTCGCCCAAAGTCACACAGCTGACAAGTGGCGGAGCCGGGATTTGAACCCATGACCTCTGACTCCAAAGCCCGGGCTTTTTCCACTGAGCCACGCTGCTTCTCGATGGTATTGATACCTGCCTACTTGTTTTGTTTTGTTGTCTGTCTCCCCCTTCTAGACTGTGAGATCATTGTTGGGTAGGGATCATCTCTTATTGTTGCTGGTTTGTAATAATAATAATAATAATGGCATTTGCTAAGTGCTTACTATGTGCAAAGCACTGTTCTAAACGCTGGGGGGATACAAGGTTGTCCCACGTGGGGCTCACAGTCTTAATCCCCATTTTACAGAAGAGGTAACTGAGGCTCAGAGAAGTTAAGTGACTTGCCCAAAGTCACACAGCTGACAGGTGGCAGAGCGGGGATTAAAACCCATGACTTTTGACTCCCAAGCCTGGGCTCTTTCCACTGAGCCATGCTGCTTCTCTCCCAAGCACTTAGTACAGTGCTCTGCACACAGAAAGTGCTCAATAAATACAATTGAATGAATAAGTTGATGGACAATAAACAGTCACATTCCCTGCCCACAATGAATGTACAGTCAAGAGTGGGGGATACGGACATCAATATAAATAAATGAAATTATTCAATCATTCATTCAATCATATTTATTGAGCACTTACTGTGTGCACAGCACTTTACTAAGCTCTTGGGAAGTACAAGTTGGCAACATATAGAGACGGTCTCTACCTAACAGTGGGCTCACAGTCTAGAAATTACAGATATATACATAAATGCTGTGGGGCTGGGAGGGGGAAGGGCAAAGGGAGCAAGTCAGGGTGAAGCAGAAGGGGAAAGGTGGGGCTTAGTCTGGGAAGGCCTCTTGGAGGAGATGTGCCTTCAATAAGGCTATGAAGTAGGGGAGAGTAATTGTCTGTCGGATTTGAGGAGGGAGGGCATTCCAGGCCAGAGGCAGGATGCGGGCCAGGGGTTGGCGATGAGACAGGTGAGACTGAGGAACTGTGAGAAGGTTAGCACTAGAGGAACAAAGTGTGTGGGCTGGGTTGCAGAAGGAGAGAAGTGAGATGATGTAGGAGGGGATAAGGTGGTGGAGTGCTTTAAAGCCAATGGACAGGAGTTTTTGTTTGACACAGAGGTGGATGGGCAACCACTGGAGTTTTCTGAGGAGAGAGGTGACATGTTTCGAACATTTTTGTAGAAAAATAGTCCAGGAAGCTGAGTGAAGTACTGTCTGGAGTGGGAAGAGACTGGAGACTGGGAGGTCAGCAAGGAGGCTGATGCAGTAATCCAAGCGGGATAAGATGAGTGATTGTATTAAAGTGGTAGCAGTTTGGATGGAGAGGAAAGGGTGGATTTTAGCTACAGTGTGAAGGTTGGACTGATAGGATTTAGTGAGGGTTAAATGATAGAGAGGAGTCAATGATAACACCAAGGTTACATGCTTGTGAGACAGGAAAGGTGGTGGTGCCATCTACAGTGATGGGAAAGTCAGGGGGAGGACAGGGTTTCGGTGGAAAGATAAGAAGCTCTGTTTTGGATATTCTAAGTTTGAGGACATCTGAGTAGAGATGTCTTGAAAGCAGGAGGAGATGTGAAACTGGAGAGAGGGAGAGAGGTCAGGGCTGGAAATACAGACTTGGGTATCATTCACATAGAGGTATCATCCATATCAAGGTGGTAGTGGAAGCCTTGGGAGTGAATGAGTTCTCCAAGGGAGTGGATGTAAATGGAGAATAGAAGGGGCCCAGAACTACACTTTTAGGGACTTACACTGTTAGAGGGTGGGAGGCAGAGGAGAAGCCCGTGAAGTAGACTGAGAATCAATGGCCAGAGAGATGAGGAGAACTAGGAGAAGACAGAGTCAGTAAAGCCAAGGTTGGATAACGTCTCCAGGAGAAGGGGGTGGTCCACAGTGTTGAAGTTAGCTGAGTGGTCGAGGAGGATTAGAATGAAGTAGTGGCCATTGGATTTAGCAAGAAGGAGATCACTGGTGAATTTTGAGGGCAGTTTCTGTGGAGGGTGGGGAATGGAAGCCAGATTGGAGGGGGTTAAGGAGAGAATTGGAGGAGTCGAATTTGGAAAACTGTGTAAACAACTTGCTCAAGGAGTTTGGAGAGGAGTGGTAAGAGGGAGATGGGGTGATAACTGGAGGGAGCCATGGTTTTAAGGGAGGGTTTTTTCAGGATAGAGGAGACATGGGCATGTTTGAAAGCAGTGAAGCCATTGGAGAGTGAATGCTTGAAGATGCTGTTAGGGAGGGAAGAAGGGAGAGGGCGAGAGTTTTGGTCAGATGCAAAGGAATGGGGTCGGATGCACAGGTGGAGGGGGTGGCTTTTGAGAGGAGATCTCCTGTAGAGATACGGCTGGGAAGGTTGAGAGAGTTGAAGAGGGGGCAGGGGTGATTTTAGAGAGCTCACAACAGATGGTGTCAATTTTCTTAATAAAGTAGATGGCCAGGTCATTTGTAATGGCATTTATTAAGCACTTACTATGTGCAAAGCACTGTTCTAAGCGCTGGGGAGGTTGCAAAGTGATCAGGGTGTCCCACGTGGGGCTCACAGTCTTCATCCCCACTTTACAGATGAGGTAACAGAGGCACGGAGAAGTTAAGTGACTTACCCAAAGTCACACAGCTGACAATTGGCGGAGCAGGGATTTGAACCCATGACCTCTGACTCCAAAGCCCGGGCTCTTTTCCACTGAGCCACGCTGCTTCTCTAAGTGCTTAACAAATACCACAAAAAAACTTGTACTTTCCCGAGCACTTTTACTCTCATAAGCACTTTGTATGGAGCTCTGCACACAGTAAGCATCAATAAATAATACTGATTGATTGATTGATTGGTCTGGAAGTTTCTGCATGAGATGGTTGCAAAGAAGGGCAGGTTCCCACATGGAGAAACAAGTTTGAGAGGAGAAAAGATCACAGGACTAGATCCCATGGAACAAATGATGTCAGAGTGCTGTCCTGCCAACCTTTCCTAATTTCAGTATGGTTCCCATGTTGGCAACCGTAAAGTAAAAGCATTTTGTTCTAAAATAACATTTCCTGGGAAGGCAGCATTATGGCACCATACCATTATGGATATAGTAGGACTTTTAAAAGATGGTATACACACCCTGTTCTTAGTTATCCTTAATTAGGTTGACGGAGAGCCAGGTCGTTTTCAGTTTCAAACCACCGAATGGGGCCTGTCCTAGGGGACGTGAGGGGAAGTTTAGATGCTGCCTAGGCTAAAGAGGATGGAAATGGTGTAGGAGTCTGACAACTTCAGTTTCAAAGTTCAAGGGAGCAGAGTGAAAACAGCAAATGGACACAGAGCTCTCGACAGAGATTGCATCGGCCTTATTCACCTGGAGGTCGAATTAATGACATGGTAAATAAATGTTCATTGTGAAATTCTTGATGCCACTTTTGGCCAGAAAAGCAGCATGGCCTAGAGGAAAGATCGTGGCACTGGGAGTCAGGAGATTGGGATTCTAATTCCAGTTTCATCCCTAGCCTGGTATGTAACCCCGTATAAGTTGCTTGACTTCTCTGTGCCTTGGATTCCTCATTGATCAGTAGTATTTTTAATTGAGCCCTTATTGTGTGCAGAGCACTGTACTAAGCATTTGGGAGAGTACAATACAACAGAGCTGATAAACATGTTCCCTGCCCACAACTAGCTTACTGTCTCAAGTGAAATGGGGATTAATTACGTGTTCTATGTACATGAGAAGAAGCAGTGTAGCCTAGTGGAAAGGGCATAGTTCTAATCCAGCTCCTCCTCCAACCTGCTGTGTGACCTTGGGCAAATCACTTCACTTCTCTGTGCCTCAGTTCCCTCATCTGCAAAATGGGGATTCAATAACATATTCTCCCTCCTACCTGGACTGTGAACACCATGTGGGACCTGATTGCTTTGTTTTTACCCCAGCACTTCGAACAGAAGCAGAACAGAACAGAGAAGCAGCGCGGTTTAGTGGAAAGAGCCCGGGCTTGGGGGTCAGGGGTCGTGGGTTCTAATCCTTATCAGCTGTGTGGCCTCAGTTACCCCATATGTTAAATGGGGATTAAGACTGTGAACCCCATGTGGGACAACCTGATCACCTTGTATCTATTCCAGTGCTTAGAACAGTGCTTGGCACATGGTAAGTGCTTAGCAAAAACCATCATCATCAACAGTGATTAGCCTATTGTAAGCACTTAACATCATTATTCTTATTCTTATGTTCTCCCTTACTTTTAGACCATGAGGCCCATGTAGGGCAGAGACTGTATCTGACTTATCTACCCTAGCACTTAGCACAATGCATGGTAGTAAG
Organism: Tachyglossus aculeatus; assembly: GCF_015852505.1. Taxonomy (NCBI): domain Eukaryota; kingdom Metazoa; phylum Chordata; class Mammalia; order Monotremata; family Tachyglossidae; genus Tachyglossus; species Tachyglossus aculeatus. Next base: position 44,037,140 of record NC_052066.1, read on the forward strand.
TGCTCAGCAAATACCACAGTGACTACTATTAAGTGCAATCATTTGCCCTGTAGAGTCCAAAGGAAGGGAACAGCATCTCTCTGTCCTCCTTTCCTCTCAACCCAGGGGTTTGACTGATTCTTCCTCAGCCAGGAAGAGATAGATCAACACATGGATGGATGGATCCGGGGCCGATTGATCCAGGAGGGACAAATCTCAGGCTGTGCCTAGCCCTTCCCCATGTTGGTCCTCCCTGAGTTGAGGAGGATGGTAGCCCACAGAAAAGCTAATGACTGCGGCACTACCAAACATGTTTCTTAATTGAATGAAAAGAGGATTTTGTGACCAGTTCTTTCGTTCAAACTATCTTGGTTTAGCTAGGAGGTATTTGAGCCCAGATAGCCTTAGATTTGGGAAATTGGCCAGCTCTGTACCATCCGATTGGTCCAGGAATCTACCAGATTGAAAATTCCTGCCTAGATGTGTTAATGAAGCTGCATGTTCTGCTCAATCAATCAATGGTATTTATTGAGCGCTGTCAGCAGGTACGTTCATTCATTCTTTCATTCAATCATATTTATTGAGTGCTTTGGGAGAAGTAGCATCGCCCTGGACTGGAATGTCCTCCTTCCGCACATCCGCCAAGCTAGCTCTCTTCCCCCCTTCAAGGCCCTACTGAGAGCTCACCTCCTCCAGGAGGCCTTCCCAGACTGATCCTCCTCCGTCCTCTCCTCCTCCCCCTCCGCCTTACCTCCTTCCCTTCCCCTTAGCACCTGTATATATGTATATATGTTTGTTCGTATTTATTACTCTGTTTATTCTACTTGTACATATCTATTCTATTTATTTTATTTTGTTAATATGTTTTGTTTTGTTCTCTGTCTCCCCTATCTAGACTGTGAGCCCACTGATGGGTAGGGACCATCTCTATATGTTGCCAACTTGTACTTCCCAAGCGCTTAGTACAGTGCGCTGCACACAGTAAGCACTCAATAAATACAATTGATTGATTGCTTGATTGATTGATTGACTGATTGGGAGTCAGAAGGTCATGGGTTCTAATTCCGGCTCTGCTGTGTGGCCTTAGGCCGGCCACTTAAATTCTCTGGGTCTCAGTTACCTCATCTGTAACTCATCTGTAGGGACTGTCTCTATATGTTGCCAACTTGTACTTCCCAAGCGCTTAGCACAGTGCTCTGCACACAGTAAGTGCTCAATAAATACGATTGATTGATTGATTGATCTGTAAAATGGGGATGAAGACTGTGAGCCCTGTGTAGGACAGGGACTATGTCCAACCTGCTTTGCTTGTATCTACCCCAGAGCTTTGCACAGTGCCTGGAACATAATAAGCACTTAACAAATACCATAACTATTATCAGTGCTTAGAACAGTGCTTGGCATATAATAAGCACTTAACAAATACCATGATTATTATTATTATTATTACTGTGTGCAAAGCACTGTACTAAGTGCTCGGGAGTGTCCAACATAACAACAAACGGACACATTCCTGTCCACAACGAGCTCAACTGACACATTCCATGCCCACAAGGAGCTGACTGTTTACTGTCAGCCTGTCCAGACTCTGGGCTCCCCTGCCTGAGGCCCTTCAGGGTGGCAGTTAAGTTTGAGCTGGAGGACGGAAAAAATCCCCAAATGTCATCTCTCTGTCAGACGGACATTCTAACATCAGAGATACTGGCCTAGGTGCTGGGACTGGGCCAGGCTCTTTCTCGGGGGCCAACGATATCAGAGTCCCACCACACTGACTTAGTCTACATGACATTATTTCCCAAAGGTGTGTTTAGTACTGACAGTTAGATTTTATTTGACAGATTTGGACCAGAAACAAAATATCTCGCAGCTGACCTCTCACCCACATCCTGCCTCTAGCCTGACACACTCTCCCTCCTCCTATCTGACGATCACTCTCCCCCATTCAAACTCTTATTGGAGGCACATTCCATCCAAAAAGTCTTCCCTGACTAAGCCCTCCTTTCCTCTTCTCCTACTCCCTTTTGCATCACCCTAAATTGCTCCCTTTATTCATCCCCCATCCAGCCCACAGCACTTCTATACATATCTGTAATTTATTTATTTATAATAATTTCTGTCTCCCCCTCAAGACTAAGCTTGCTGTGGGCAGGGAATGTGTCTGTTTTAGCATTACAATACAATGCTCTGCCAATAGTAAGCTCTCAATAGTAAGCACTTAGTACAGTGTCTGGCACAGAGTTAAGTGCTTAACAAATACCATAATTATTATTAATAAATACTACCGACTGACTGACTTTCAACTTTTAAAATCCTCCTCAAAGTAGCTCTGCCCTGGACCAACCTGGCCTATGTAAGAGGTCCAACAAACCACAGCAACAACCACACAAGCATAGTATATTTCCCACTGCCTGTCTTCCAGAAATCAGCACTTGTGTATTCACCTTTCCCTCCCCACACAGCACATATGCACATATCTCTACACTTGCTTGCTTCCTGTACCTGTAATTTATTTTAATGTCTGGCTAGATCATAAACTCCTCAAGGACAGAGAGTATGACTGCAAAATGACTCTCCCAACTGCTTAGTGCAGTCAGGTATTCAGTCAATCTTATTAATTGAGCACTTACTGTGTGCAGAGCACTGCACTGAATGCCTGGGAGAATACAATATACTAATATAACAGACATATTCCCTGCCCACAACAGGCTTACAGTCTAGAGGGGGAGACAGACAGTAATATAAATAAACTACAGATAAGTACATGTTAATTAGAGATAGGTGCTGTGAGACTGGGGGTGGGGGGGTGAATAAAGGGAGCAAGTCAGAGTGACACAGAAGGGAATGGGATAAGAGGAAAGGAGGGCTTAGTCAGGGAAGGCCTCATGGAGAAGATGTGCTTTCAATAAGGCTTTGAAGGAGGGGGGAGTAATTGTCTGTTAGGTATGAGGAGGGTGTCCCAGATCAGAGGCAAGATGTGGATGAGAGGTGGGCAGCAAGATAGACAAGATCACTTATTTATTTATTTATTTATTTGTTTATTTATTTATTTATTTATTTATCCATTTATTTATTCATTCATTTATTCACTCATTCATATTAATGTCTGTCTCCCCCTCTAGACTGTGAGCTCACTGTGGGAGGAATGTGTCTTTTTGTTGTTATATTGTACTCTCCCAAGAGCTCAGTACAGTTCTTGGCACTCAGTAAGTGCTCAATAAATATGACTGAATGAATGAATAAATAAATGAATCAAGATACAGTGAGAAGGTTAGCATTAGAGGAGCGAAGTGTGCAGGCTGGGTTGTAGTAGAAGAGAAGCGAGTGAGGTAAGAGGGAAAGGTGATGGAGTGTATTAAAGCTGATGGTAAGGGGTTTCTGTTTGAGAGAGAGAGGGGAGAGGAGAGAGGAGGAGAGAGAGAAGGGAGAAAAAAGAGAGGAGAGAGGAGAGAAGGAGAGGAGAAGAGGGAGAGAGAAAGAAGAGAGAGAAGAGAGAATAGGAGTGCAGAGGAGGAGAGAGAGAGAGAAGAGAAAGAGGAGAGGAGGAGGAGAGAGACAGAGAAGGAAAGAGTGAGGGAGAGTGTGTGTGTGTGTGTGTGTGTGTGTGTGTTTTGCACAGAATCAGAGATCCAGGTAGGCTGTCAGCTCCTAGATGGCAGGGATCATATCTACTAACTCTCTTGGACTCTTGCAAGTGTTTGGAACAGGGCTGTGCACTCAGTAAGCACCTGACAGATACCACTGATTGACTGTTTGGACTCACCCAAGTATTTAGTACACTGGCCTGCCCTCAATAACTGCCTAAAGAATCCACTCATCGATTGGTTGGGCTGCTGAGGGTCCTGGCCGAGCGCTGCCAACAGCAAACACCGCAACACACCAGGGATGGCCTTTTCACGCACAATAGGGTCTTTTCGAACACACACAAACACACACACACACACACACACACTGTATCGTTGTGGGCAAGGAACATGTCTGTTTAATGTTCTATTGTATTTTCTCAAGCACTTAGTGCAGCGCTTCTGCACACAGTAAGCACTGAGTAAATATGACTGAATGAACACAGAGTAGCATCTTCTTCCTGTAAAAGGGACAACTACATCAGTGACATTTACTGAGCACTTAATGTGTGCAGAGCACTGTGCTAACCCCCTGGGAGACTACAAAACGACAAGAGTTGTGTTCTCTGCCCACAAGGAGCTTTGACTGATTACGTTAATTGAGGGGTCCAGGATGGGGATGGTTCAGCGTTGGCCAGGCCAAGCCCTGGAATTTTGACCCTCAGGGGGCTCTCCCTCAGAGCCGAGGACCTGTTGACCCCTCAAAGAGATAGATACTGCAATTCAGATAGAGATTATAGCCGTCACAAGGTGCTCCAAGGAAAATCTTCTTTACTCTGATCATTCACCTGCTAAGAGCTCTGTCCTATTCTTGCCCTCTCTCCAGTTGACCTCAAAATGCAACTGAAAGGATCATCTTTCTTAACTGCCACTTCAAATGCACCTCTTCCCCAGCTGAGCTCCTTGATCTGTTCCTCTTGCCCTACTGTGTCTGAGACAGCCTCCTCACCCAGGTTTCAAAGCCTTTCACCAAGCTTGCTTCATTTCTTACATCTTCCCCCAACCTCTCCGCATCTTTTATTCCTCCTTCGCCCTTTCTCCTTTTCCCTACTTTTTTTCTTCTGTGTGTGAAGGAGAGTAAGGCTGATTAAATAGCAATGTCTGACCATCTGCCACACACCGGTAAGGGTCCCAAACAAAATAATTCAGGAGCTGGAGCCAGAAGCACTGATTCTTTGATTACTCGGTGTGGCTCAGTGGAAAAAGCCCGGGCTTTGGAGTAAGAGGTCATGGGTTCGAATCCCGGCTCTGCCAATTGTCAGGTGTGTGACTTTGGGCAAGTCACTTAACTTCTCTGGGCCTCAGTTACCTCATCTGGAAAATGGGGATTAAGACTGTGAGTCCCCTGTGGGACAACCTGATCACCTTGTAATCTCCTCAGTGCTTAGAACAGTGCTTTGTACATAGTAAGTGCTTAACAAATGCCATCATTATTACTATTATTATTATTGCTCGATGGCAAGGTAGCAAGTGCTTAGAGATCAGCGTGGCTCAGTGGAAAGAGCCTGGGCTTAGGAGTCAGAGATCATGGGTTCAAATCCCAGCTCCGCCAATTAGCTGTGTGACTTTGGGCAAGTCACTTCACTTCTCTGAGCCTCAGTTACCTCATCTGGAAAATGGGTATGAAAACTGGGAGCCCCCTGTGGGACAACCTGATCACCTCGTAACCTCCCCAGCACTTAGGACAGTGCATTGCATGTAGTAAGTGCTTAATAAATGCTATTATTATTATTATTATTATTATTATTATGGCGAGTGCACTGAAGAGCAAGTGTTCCAAATTGCCTCAGCGTGTGGACAATCATGAATCGAGGACATGGCAGTGCTCAGCATTTCTGCACCTGGTGAAGAGGTAATAATAATAATAATAATAATAATGGTATTTGTTAAGCACTTACTAGTTACCAGCCACTGTACTAAGCGCTAGGTTGGATACAAGTAAATTGGGTTGGACACAGTCCCTGTCCCACATGGGGCTCAGTCTTAATCCCCATTTTACAGATGAGGAAACTGAGACACAATGGAAATGAAGTGACTTTCCCGAGGTCACAGAGCAACTAAGTGGGGCAGATGGGATCCCCACTGTTGGGTAGGGACTGTCTCTATATGTTGCCAACTTGTACTTCCCAAGCGCTTAGTACAGTGCTCTGCACACAGTAAGCGCTCAATAAATATGATTGATTGATTGATTGATTGATTGATCAGAATCCAGGTTCTTCCGACTCCTGGATCCTTGCTCTATCCACTAGGCAATGCTGCCTTCTCAGGTATGAAGACCCAAACTGAGGACAGAGGACACCAGCTGGTCTGGGCCTGGTGACAGGGAACACCTGTACTGTGATCCGCTTGTTAGGATGGGGGATTCGATAACTATCGGAACTGGGAGTATTTAACTATTATAATCGGCTCTCCTGGAGGCATGCGAAGGTGTTTGAGGCTATAGCTGACTAAATATTAGCCACAAAAAATTCATTTGAGGCACTTAGCTGATCCTTTACCAAGCAGCATGGCCTAGTGGCTCAGTGGACAAAGCATGGGCTTGAGAGTCGGAGGTCATGGGTTCTAATCCCGGCTCTGCCACTTATCAGCTGTGTGACTTTGGGCAAGTCACTTAATCAATCAATCAATTGTATTTATTGAGTGCTTACTGTGTACAGAGCACTGTACTAAACGCTTGGGAAGTACAAGTTGGCAGCATATAGAGACAGTCCCTACCCAACAGTGGGCTCACAGTCTTAACTTCTCTGCGCCTCAGTTACCTTGTCTGTAAAATTGGGATTAAGACTGTGAGCCCCACGTGGGACAACCTGATGACCTTGTATCTACCCCAGAGCTTAGAACAGTGCATGGCACGTAGTAGGCACTTAACAAACACCATCATTATTACTATTATCATTATTAGTGGATAGAGCATGGGCCTGGCAGTGAGAGGGACCTGAATTCTAATGCTGACTCCACTACTTGTCTGCTGTGTGACCTTGGACAAGTCATTTCATTTTCTGGGCCTCAGTTTCCTCATCTGTAAAATGGGGATTAAGAGTGAGCGCCATGTGGGACAGAGACTGTGTCCAACCTGAATAACATGTATCTACCCCAGTGCCTAGAACAGAGCTTGGCACATAGTAAGTACTTAAGTACCATAATTATTATTATAAACGTTTTATCCATGTACCACCTGGGGTCTCTCGTTCATTTCTGATTCGGAATCCAAAATGAACCCGGTTCTGACTCTTTCCCTACCAGGCTGGTCAGTGACACAATGTCGAAAATCATTTGACTTCTCTAGCGAAATCTCCAGGATCTCTGTTTGTTTGGTTTGCGTCAACTGAAGAGGCATTTTGAATCTAAATGCCACCAAAACCAACATTCCTTCCACTGCTCTACATACCTTCATAATTGGTGATGGAGAAAGATTCAGTGCCTTTTATGAAGTGGAAAAGAAAAGAATTAGTGTAAATAAGAGGTTCAGTGCCAGTGAAAACAGTCTGAAAGAAGATCAGCTTCTGCGTGGCTTAGTGGAAAGAGCCCGAGCTTGGGAGTCAGAGGTTGTGGGGTCCAATCCTGACTCCGCCACTTGTCAGCTGTGTGATTTTGGGCAAGTTACTTAACTTCTCTGGGCCTCAATTATCTCATCTGTCAAATGGGGATCAATACTGTGAGCCCCAAGTGGGACAGTCTGATAATCTTCTATCTATCCCAGTGCTTAGAACAGGGCTTGGCACATAGTAAGCGTTTAACAAATGCCATCATTATTATTATTTATAGAGACTATGAGTGCTAATGAAGCCATGACATTCCGTTGGGGTAAAGAGTAAAATTCAAATGACAGACTGAATGCAAGTGAGGAGAGAAAAGAGCAAATTTCAGAAATGGAATACCGCCACAGTCAATATGAAATGAAGAAGAAAATCCCTTTAGGTGATATTGGTGATCTCAGATGAGTCACAGTGCCCGACCTTGGGGGTAGCGTGGACCATCCGTCTCTCAACGCTAAGTCAAATCACAGTGGGTTGGGAGTGATTATACAGATGACTCTCCCAAGGAATTGCATGTAGCAGTTGAATCTGTGAAAATGCTATTTACTCAAGATCACTCAGGAATTACTGAAAGATCCAACATCATCTAAAGAAGCTGAATTTGCTGAGTCAAAATGGTCATTTATCTTAATTAAAGGATCTCTAAAGCCAGGAGTGGATTTTTTTCAATCCGCCTCAGAGATCATTTTACTAGAACTTTAGAATAGACAATTTACTGTGAAAAGTTGACACAGAAGAGAACACGTTTTTCATATGTAAGTAAATTGAAGGTGGACACTCAAAACATTAGTATTCTCTGGTTTCCACATTTTACCTGCAATACCCCAATTTATGTTGTATACATTTTTTTCTGTTACATGGATCTTGTTTGACTGCAATAACCATCACTCCATTTTTCAAGCACACTATAACAAGGTCTGCAAATATGAACCTAAAACTTCAGCTATCAAATATAAATAATTTACTGAGGGTAATTTTCAATACTTATTTTCCTATACTCATTATTTTTAGAATCAATTTATGGTGACATCTCAAAATCGGAAAAAGTAATTTTAATTCTAATCCTGACCCCCCCACACACACACTTACCTGCTGTGTGAACTTGGGCAAGGCACTTGGTTTTACCATGCCTCAGTCTCCTCATTTGAAAAATGGGGATTAATGTCTGTTCTCCTGCCCTCTCAGGCTGTGAATACAATGTTGGACAGGGACTGTGTGTCCCCCAGTGCTTAGTCCAGTGCTTGGCACATAGTAAGTGCTTAACAACATTATTATTATTAGTAGTAGTAGTCCTGTCTTATGCTGTCGCATCGTTTCTGACCCATAGCGACTCCATGGACACATCTCTCCCAGAACAACCCACCTCCCACTGCGATCATTGTGGTAGTGTATCCAAAGAGTTTTTTTTGGTAAAAATGTGGAAGTGGTTTACCATTGCATTCTTCCACACAGTAAACTTGAGTCTCCGACCTCTATTCTCTCCCATGTCGCTGCTGCCCAAACCATAGGTGAGTTTTGACTTGTATCAGATTGCCTTCCACTTGCTAGCTACTGCCCCAGCTAGGAATGGAATGGCTATGCCTCTGCTTGACTCTCCCTCCCATAGCTAAGACTGGTAATAATTACAATAATGGCATTTAATAAGCTTTTACTATGTGCAAAGCACTGTTCTAGAGTACAGGAAACTCTCCAGGTGCAATCTTGAGAGGGGAGTAGTAGTAGCAAGAGTAGTATATTATTCAGTGATGTCAAAGAAGGGTATTTCTGACATTTTATCTCTGCAGTGCAAACTGCTATATACCTCTAGTGGGAGATAGTTATTAGAAATGTGTAAATCCTAAAGAGAAATGGCCAATAACTATATATAATAAAGTCATACTGATGAACTGAGTAGGGAAATGATCACAGCTAGACCATGACCCAGTTTTTGTTTTGACTTTCAACTATATTCAGACTTTGGTAATGTTCTTGGCTTGGTCAATATATTTTGTGAGCATGAAAATTTCTTGGAAAATGCTCATGATGCTACAAATTGAACAAAAACGTCACTGCAAAACATAAAAAAATGAACAAAACAGCCTTGCCGAAGGCATATTTCTTCACGGAAATTTTGAAATCAAATTTTTAGCCCATTTAACTTCTGATTGTCTCTGCCCCAGTTTGGGGATTATTGATTTGGAGTTGATTTTGCTTAACCCTTAAACCCTGGAACTAAAATCAATCAGTGGTATTTATTGAGCACTTACTGAGTGCAGGACACTGTACTGAACACTTGAAAGGGTTTAATACAACTAAAAGTCAGGAAATCTGTGCTTTATGGCCAATTTGTCCTCAACTTGGGATGCAGGGAAAAATCACTCTGTACCTGGCCAGGTACTAAAAAATAGTCGTACTGTTTATTTTCTTACAAAAACACGGGGAAATTGAGTTGACAAGCATAGCCAAATACAGTTATATTGTACTGGTGTACTGTACTCTTTCAAACATTCGTTCATTCATTCAATAATATTTACTGAGTGCTTGCCATGTGCAAAGCACTGTGCTAAGCACTTGAGAGAGTACAATACAATAATAAATAGACACATTCCCGACCCAAAATGAGCTTTTAGTCTAGAGGTGGGGAGACAAAAATTAATATAAATAAATATATTACAGATATGTACAGTGCTTCGCACATAGTAAGCACTTAAATGCCATCATTATTATTATTGTGGGGCTGGGAGGGGGGAAGAACTAAGGGAGCAATTCAGGGTGATGCAGAAGGGAATGGGAGAAGAAGAAAGGGGGGCTTAGAGAAGGCTTTCGGGAGATGTGCCTTCAATAAGGCTTTGAAGCGGGGGAGAGTAATTGTCGGATTTGAGGAGGGAGGGCATTCCAGGCCAGAGGCAGGATGTGAGTAAGGGTTCGGTGGTGAGATAAGAGAGATTGAGGCACAGTGAGAAGGTTAGCATTAGAAGAGTGAAATGTGCAGACGAGCTTGTATTAGAAGAGTAGAGAGGTGAGGTAGGAGGGGGCAAGGTGATGGAGTGCTTTAAAGCCAGTGGTGGAGAGTTTTTGCTTGATGAAGAGGTGTATGGGAAACCACTGGAGTTTTTCAAGGAATGGGGTGACATGTCCCGAATGTTTTTGTAGAAAAATAATCCTGGCAGCAGGGCGAAGCACGGACTGGAGTGGGGAGAGACAGGTGGGTGGGAGGTCAGCAAGGAGGCTGTTGCAGTAATCCAGGCAGGATAAGATGAGTGATTGTATGATGTGGTGGCAGTTTGGATGGAGAGGAAAGGGCAGATTTTAGCGATGTTGTGAAGGTGCGACCGACACCTCTGCAGTACAGTCCTCTGCCCCTCTTTGAGACTGTGAGCCCACTGTTGGGTAGGGACTGTCTCTATATGTTGCCAATTTGTACTTCCCAAGAGCTTAGTACAGTGCTCTGCACACAGTAAGTGCTCAATAAATACGATTGATGGTGATGATGATGATAGTAAGCGCTCAATAAATGCGATTGATTGATTGATTGATTAATTAATAAAAAGTCATCTTTTTCTCTCTTCTATCCATTCAAACATTTTCACACCGACCCTGGTTGTTTACCCGCACTCCAGTATTATAATTCTGCAACTTGGAGTAAAATCTTCATTCCTTGCATATTCTTGGGCTTCTCCAATGAACCACAGTGTTGCTCCTGGCAATCATTTGTAAATTGTCAACCCCTTGAGGGACCTGATCTCTCTTTTCTTATACTTCCTTTCTACTGTATTATCCTCTCCCAAGTGCCTCATAGAATGCTAGGTTCAGTTGATTGAAATTGGTGAGCAGTGACAGAGCTTAACTTTGGGCATGTGTGACCTTAGTTTGACAGTTTCAAGAAGTTAGTTCAACTACAAGTCACAATTTTGGCCATAAACTACAGATTAGAGGGATTGACGTGGCTCGTCAGACTGAGTTTGGGGTGATAGGGAGTATAGAGTCTTCAAAAAATTTACCACTGATAATAATAATAATGGTATTTGTTAAGTGATTACTATGTGCAAGGCACTGTACTAAGTGATGGGGTAGATACAAGGTAATTGGGCTGGACACAGTCCCTGTCCCAGATGGGGCTCACAGTCCTAATCCCCATTTTACAGATGAGGTCACTGAGGCCCAGAGAAGTGAAGTGACTTGCCCTAGGTCACCCAGCAGACATGTGGCAGAGCTGGGATTAGAACTCATGACCTTCTGACTCCCAGGACTGTGCTCTATTCACTACACCATGCTGCTTCTCTGAATCAGTGAAAACTTCTGATGGATCAGCGGTATTTCCTGAGCAATCACTGTACACAGAGCACTGTCCTAAATACTTGGGAAAGCACAATAGAATTGCTAGACACAATCCTTGTCCTCAAGGACTTTACAAACAATTGCTAATGCTTATTAACATTTCATCCCTGAATATCAACCCATTCTTCATTTATACAGATTCCACTAGTCATGTGTCAGAGCATGGCAGAAAAAGTCCAAAGAGCAAGCAACACACTCTTGCTTGCACCTATGGTTAATCATCATCATCATCAATCATATTTATTGAGTGCTTACTGTGTGCAGAGCACTGTACTAAGCGCTTAGGAAGTACAAGTTGGCAACATATAGAGACAGTCCCTACCCAACAGTGGGCTCACAGTCTAGAAGGTTAAACCCTCATTACATTAATGGGCTTGCCCCTTTATAAGGCATGTCTGTTTTCTTACCTAATCTCTTTTTAAGTGGTATTTGCACATAGTAAGTGCTTAACAAATACCATTATTATTATTATCATTAAGTGCTTATTATGTGCCAAGAAATGTACTAGGCATTGGGAAGATATGAAACAGTTGGGTCGGATACAGTCCCTGTCCCACAAAGGGCTCACAGTCTTAATCCCCATTTTACAGATGTGGTAACTGAGGCCAGGAGAAGTGAAATGACTTGTCCAAGGTCACACAGCAGAAAAAGTTGCCGAGGCAGGATTAGAACCCAGGTCCTCAGATTCCAGGCCCATGCTCTTTCCACTAGGCCATGCGGCTTCTCAAAATCTTTGCAAAGTCTTGGGTTGGGGAGAGAAAACCCATTACTAATTGTTTTGTGTCATGCTGATCTGTCCACTACAATGGTCTGACAGACTGAGCCCCCTTTTCCCAGACTGAGCCCCCTTTTTTCCTCTCCTCCTCCCCATCCTCCCTGCCCTACCTCCTTCCCTTCCCCACAGCACCTGTATATATGTTTGTACAGATTTATTGCCCTATTTATTTTACTTTTACATATTTACTATCCTATTTATTTTGTTAATGATATGCATCTAGCTTTATTTCTATTTATTCTGATGACTTGACACCAGTCCACGTGTTTTGTTTTGTTGTCTGTCTCCCCCTTCTAGACTGTGAGCCCGTTGTTGGGTAGGGACCGTCTCTATATGTTGCCAACTTGTACTTCCCAAGCGCTTAGTACAGTGCTGTGTACACAGTAAGTGCTCAATAAATACAATTGAATGAATGAATGAATGAATGAATGGTCACCCAGTGGAGAGTGTGCTTCATTATGTCTTCATCACATTTATTTTGCTAAAAATTAAAGTCGCTAAATTGAAAGCCATACTAAGGTGGTTCTCCTGGCACAGATTTTTGCAGTTCTAACACTCTTTGCTCTTCTGTTGTTCAACAAAAGATCATCGTATGATTCTCATGGCAAAGTGAATGATTTCAAACACCAGCATAAGGATTCCAGCAACTTAACACCATACAATGTGCCAAGGATTTTTATGTGTTTTCCCTTAGATCACCAGCTCACATTTTTATTTACTCTGAATAAGTTCAATCTGCATGATCTATTTTCACAGTCAGTCCTCATGGCTTATGGAAAACAGCTCACAGAAATAACTTGGGAGGAGAACAATTGGGAACACTTGCGTCCAAATCAGCTGAACAAAGTTTCACTGGAATTTCATGATGTATCTCAATTTAAAACATGGCCTCACCAGCCTCCAGCTTCCTTTTAGTAATATCTGTTTGAACAACAAAATGAAATTCAGAAATGTCAACTACAAACTCGAAAGGCAAAGTACAATAAGATTTCTTCAGTGAGAGAGTAATAACAATAATAATGATGGCATTTGTTAAGCGCTTACTAGGTGCCAAGCACTGTTCTAAGCACTGGGGTAGGTACAAGGTAATCAGTTTGTCCCACATAGGGCTCACAGTCTTAATTCCCATATTACAGATGAGGGAACTGAGGCACAGAGAAGTGAAGTGACTTGCCCAAGGTCACACAGCAGAAAAGTGACGGAGTCGGGATTAGAACTCATAACCCTTGACTCCCAAGCCCGGACTCCTTCCACTAAGCCAGGTTGCTTCTCATTCATTCATTCATTCAATTGTATTTATTGAGCGCTTACTGTGTGCAGAGCACTGTACGAAGCACTTGGGAAGTACAAGTTGGCAACATATAGAGACGGTCCCTACCCAAAAGCAGGCTCACAGTCTAGAAAGGGGAGACAGACAATAAAACAAAACATATAAACCAAATAAAATAAATAGAATAAATATGTACAAATAAAATAGAGTAATAAATATGTACAAGCATATATACATATATACAGGTGCTGTGGGGAGGGGAAGGAGGTAAGGTGGGGGGGGATGGGGAGGGGGACGAGGGGGAGAGGAAGGAACAGGCTCAGTCTGCGAAGGCCTCTCAATGATGTAATGATGATTATGGTATTTGTATTAACTATGGTAGTTACAATTACATTCAATTAAGTATTGATTATAGTAATGATAATTATGGTATTTGTTCATTCATTCAATTGTATTTATTGAGCACTTACTGTGTTCAGAGCACTGTACTAAGCACTTGGGAAGTACAAGTTGGCAACATATAGAGACAGTCCCTACCCAACAGTGGGCTCACAGTCTAGAAGACAATCTAGAAGATTGTTAAGCATTTACTATGTGCCAAGCACTGTTCTAGGATCTGGGTTAGATACAAGGTAATCAGGTTGTCCCACGTGGGGCTCACAGTCTTAATCCCCACTTTACAGATGAGGTAACTGAGGCACTGAGAAGTGAAGTGGCTTGTCCAAGGTCACACAGCAGACAAGTGGTGGAGCTGGGATTAGAACCCACATCCTCCGATTCCCAAATCCATGCTCTTGCCACTAGATTGCCTTAGCCAAATTTCACCTGCATTCAATATTGGAACAGAGGTGCTAACCCTTGGGAAAGTTTCTCCCCTCCAGGTGTTGTCCCTCCTCCCTAAATCAATCAGTCAATTAATTAATCACATTCACTGAGCTCTAAGTGCAGAGCACTGTACTAAGCTCTTGGGAGAGTGCAATACAACGGAGCTGGAAGACATATTCCCTGCGCACAATGAGCTGAAGTCTTTCCTTTGATCGTGATTGTGCTGATGGAACATCCCTTCGTCTCCTAGCAATCATTCAGTGGTATTTATTGAGTGCTTACCATGCACAGAATACTGTGCTAAGTGCTTGGGAGAGTACAATATGATAATAATAGTAATAATGACATTTATTAAGCGCTTACTATGTGCCAAGCACTGTTCTAAGCACTGGGGAAGGTCAATTCATTCATTCAATCTTATTTATTGAGCACTTACTGTGTGCAGAGCACTGTACTAAGCGCTTGGGAAGTACAAGTTGGCAACATATAGAGACGGTCCCTACCCAACAGTCAGTGTTATTTATTGAGTGCTTACCATGCACAGAACGCTGTGCTAAGTGCTTGGGAGAGTACAATATGATAATAATAATAATAATAATAATAATGACATTTATTAAGCACTTACTGTGTGCCAAACACAGTTCTAAGCACTGGGGAGGTTCAATCATTCAGTGGTATTTATTGAGTGCTTACCATGCACAGAATGCTGTGCTAAGTGCTCGGGAGAGTACAGTATGATAATAATAATAATAATGACATTTATTAAGTGCTTACTATGTGCCAAGCACTGTTCTAAGTGCTGGGGAGGTTGCAATGTGTTCAGGCTGTCCCATGGGGGGCTCACAGTTTTAATCCCCATTTTCCAGATGAGGTAACTGAGGCACAGAGAAGTGAAGTGACTTGCCCAAAGTCACACAGCTGACAATTGGCGGAGCCAGGATTTGAACCTCTGACTCCAAAGCCTGTGCTCTTTCCACTGAGCCACGCTGAGTCTGTAGACATGAACCATGCCCACAAGGTGCTTAAAGTCTAGAGAGTAGACAGATATTAAAATAAATTAAAGACATGGGAAAGGGCACAGTATAAAAATATGTACAAAAGTAATGCGGGATTGGGGTGGGTTGCCTATGAAGTACTTAAAGTACAGAGAAGCAGCGTGGCTCAGTGAAAAGAGCCCGGGCTTTGGAGTCAGCGGTCATGGGTTCAAATCCCGGCTCCTACAATTGTCAGCTGTGTGACCTTGGGCAAGTCACTTAACTTCTCTGGGCCTGTTACCTCAACTGTACAATGGGGATGACGACTGTGAGCCCCCTGTGGGACAACCTGATCACCTTGTAACCTCCCCAGTGCTCAGAACAGTGCTTTGCACATAGTAAGCGCTTAATAAATGCCATCATTATTATTAGTAGTAGTAAAGACAATGCAGGAGGGAGTTGGTAAAATGAGGGCTTAGTTGGTGAAGGCCTCTCAGAGGAGATGGGATTTTAGGAGGGCTTTGAAGGAGGAGAGAGTGGTGAACTGTCAGATGAAAGGAGAGGAGTTTCAGGTGAGATGGAGGAGATGGAGCCTCCAACTTCTCCTAGCTCTAGTCCATACTATGCTAATTGTAAGCTGTGTGACTTTGGGCAAGTCACTTAACTTCTCTGGGCCTCAGTTCCCTCACCTGTAAAATGGGGATTAGGACTGTGAGCCTCACATGGGACAACCTGATCACCTTGAATCTCCCCAGTGCTTTGGACATAGTAAGCACTTAACAAATACCATCATTATTATTATTATTACCCAGATCATTTTTCTAAAACATCGTTTCTGCAAGCTTCCCCAATTCTTCAGAAACTTCCAGTGGTTGCCCCTTCCTCTCCTCATAGAGCAGAAACTCCTGATCATTGTCTTTCAAGCAGCATGGCTCAGTGGAAAGAGCCCGGGCTTTGGAGTCAGAAGTCATGGGTTCAAATCCCGACTCCACCAATTGTCAGCAGTGTGACTTTGGGCAAGTCACAACTTCTCTGGGCCTCAGTTCCCTCATCTGTAAAAGGGGGATTAAGACTGTGAGCCCCCCGGGGGACAACCTGATCACTTGTAACCTCCCCAATGCTTAGAACAGTGCATTGCACATAGTAAGTGCTTAATAAATACCATTATTATTATTACTTCAAGTATCAATCAGCTGTGTCCCCACTACTGATCTTTACTCTTTATCTTTACTCTTCTCATAACACACCCAAGCTCTCAAACCAAACTACTTACTATGTTACTACTACGCTCCTCAAAGCTACATGCTATAGTGGATAGAGATGTGGTGAGCCCACACCAAGTTGTCTTGTTGTGTTCTTGTTGTGAACAACAAGAAGGAAGAGACAGGTGAAGCCACTGTTAGACTCTACTTGAGGCAGGTGATTGTAGGCCTGTAAGGGTGGAGCATGGAGGGAAGTGGGGCTTTCTCTCCCTCTACCCCGTAACAGGCCTGGACTAATTAATGACTCTCAAGTAGAGCCACAGCTGTGATTAAAAAGTCCTCATTTCGAATCACGAGAGGGCACCCGGAGCCGTATGGAGCCACACAGAAGCAGCAAGAGGAGGAACGGAGGCTTGCAGGAGGAACAGAGGGAAATAGAAGCAGTTGGAGAGCAGCATTTGGAAGCAGAAAGAAGAAGCATTAGCAGAATGGGCTCCTTTGACCCCAGACTGGTATTGGATCCTTGGTGGAGTGAGTGGGTGAGTTTGTATGTATGTATGTATGTGTGTCACTTCCTTGCATGCTGGTAAAACTAAAAAAGTTTTCCACATTAACCTTGGTGATCAGAGCTGTGGTTTGACTTCTACTACATGTCATGGAGGCTCCCCCGGTCTAGGAAGGTCCTGGTTGGTACGAAGTGGAGGCTCACGACAAGATGTTCTACTCCTGCCTTTGCCACTTGGCTGCTATGTGACCTTGGGAAAGTCACTTTAGTTCTCTGTGCCTCAGACACCTCATCTGTAAAATGAGCCCCATGTAGGATGGGGACTGTGTCCAACCCAATTTGTTTGTATTTATCCCAGTGCTTAACAAGTACCATAATAATTATTTTTCACTCTTATTTCTGTAGTCACTGATCTCTTACTTCATACCTTCCCTTCTGCTTGGAACTCTTTCCTCTTTCGCATCAGTGCTTAGTACACTGCCTGGCACATAGTAAGTGCTTAATAAACACCATAATTGTTAATTGTAATTATCTGGAAGCCCACGGCCCTCTCCATCTTCAAGACCCTTCTGAAATCACATCTTCTTCAAGAAGCCTTCCCTGATGAGCCTCCCAACTCCCCAGCCTATTTTCTCTCTCTAATGCCACTTTGAGACTTCCTTGTCACATGGATACTCACTTGGGGAGTACTTAAACACATATCTTTACGGTCATCATCATCATCTTCAATGGTATTTATCAAGAACTCTGCAGCTCACTGTACTAAGCGTTTGGGAGGGCAATGCAGCACAGTTGGTAGACACGCTCCCTTGCCCCTATGACCTTACAATCTTAGAGATGGAGACAGACATTAATATGAATAAAGAATTTATAATATCATCATCATTATCAGTGGTATTAAGTACTTACCGTGGGTAGAGCACTGAGCACTTGAGACTGTGAGTCCATTGTTGGATGGGGACTGTCTCTATGTTGCTGACTTGTACTTCCCAAGTGCTTAGTACAGTGCTCTGCACACAGTAAGCTCTCAATAAATACGACTGAATGAATACAACAGAGTTGGTAGACATGTTCCCTGGCCACAGTGAGCTTATAGTCTAGAAGGGGAGACAGACATTATAAATACTTTTTATAATATATAATTTATAGATATGTACATAAGTGTTGTGAGTTTGTGGATAGGGCAAATATTAAATACCCAGAGATCACAGATCCGAAAGCAATAAATTTATGTTAGTATCTCTCCCCCACTAGATTGCAAAGTTCTAGAGGGCAGGGATTGTGTGTACTAACTTCAGTCGATCAATCAATGATATTCATTCATTCAATTCCAGTGCTTAGTGCTTGGACCATGTAAGCACTTAACAAATACCATCGTTATTATTATATTGATTGAACACTTTGTGAAAAGCACTTGGGAGAGTACAACACAATAACAAACACACTCCCTCACTGCAATGAGAGGGATGTTAACATAGGTGAATAAATAAATAAATTACAGACATAAACATATGTACTAGGGGGCACTTATTGATATTGAGTGTTTACTCATTCATTCATTCAATCATATTTATTGAGCACTTATTGTGTGCAGAGCACTGTACTAAGTGTTTGGGAAGTACAAGTTGGCAACATATAGAGACGGTCCCTACCCAACAGCGGACTCACAGTCTAGAAGGGGGAGACAGACAAAAACAAAGCAAAACATAAACCGAATAAAATAAATAGAATAAATATGTACAAGTAAAATAAATAGAGGAATAAATACGTACAAACATATATACAGGTGCTGTGGGGAGGGGAGGAGGTAAGGCGGGGGGATGGGGAGGGGGAGAAAAAGGAGGGGGCTCAGTCTGGGAAGGCCTCCTGGAGGATGTGAGCTCTCAGTAGGGCTTTGAAGGGAGGAAGAGAGCTAGCTTGGCGGATGGGCAGAGGGAGGGCATTCCAGGCCAGGGGGAGGACGTGGGCCGGGGGTCGATGGCGGGACAGGCGAGAGCGAGGTACAGTGAGGAGATTAGTGGTGGAGGAGCGGAGGGTGCGGGCTGGGCTGTAGAAGGAGAGAAGGGAGGTGAAGCAGGAGGGGCCAAGGTGATGGACAGCCTTGAAGCCAAGAGTGAGGAGTTAATGCTTGATTCGTAGGTTGACAGGCAACCACTGGAGATTTTTGAGGAGGGGAGTGACATGCCCAGAGCATTTCTGCACAAAGATGATCCGGGCAGTGGTGTGAAGTATGGATTAAAGAGGGAGAGACAGGAGGATGGGAGATCAGAGTAGAGGCTGATGCAGTAATCCAGTCGGGATAGGATGAGAGATTAAACCAGGAAGGTAGTGGTTTTGATGGAGAAGAAAGGGCAGATTTTGGTGATGTTGCAGAGGTGAGATGGGTAGGTTTTGGTGACAGATTGGATGTGTGGGGTGAACGAGAGAGTGGAGTCAAGGACGACACCAAGGTTGCGGGCTTGTGAGACGGGAAGGATGGTAGTGCCGTCTTCAGGGATGGGAAAGTCAGGGAGAGGACAGGGCTTGGGAGGGAAGATAAGGAGCTCAGTCTTGGACATATTGAGTTTTAGATGGAGGGCACACATCCAGATGGAGATGTCTTGAAGGCAGGGGAAGACACGAGCCTGAAGGGAGGGAGAGAGAGCAGGGGTAGAGATGTAGATTTGGGTGTCATCGGTGTAGAGGTGATAGTTGAAGCTGTGGGAGCAAATGAGCTCAGGGCGTGAGTGTAGATAGAGAACAGAAGGGGACCGAGAACTGACCCTTGAGGAACCCTTACAGTAAGGGGATGGGAGGGGGAGGAGAAGCCCGCAAAAGAGACTGAGAATGAACGACCGGAGAAATAAGAGGAGAACCAGGAGAGGATGGAGTCTGTGAAGCCAAGGTTGGATAGCGTGTTGAGGAGAAGGGGGTGGTCCACAGTGTCAAAGGCAGCTGAGAGGTCGAGAAGGATTAGGATAGAGTAGGAGCCATAGGATTTGGCAAGCTGGAAGTCATTGGTGACCTTTGAGAGGGCAGTTTCCGTGGAATGTGGGGGATGGAAGCCAGATTGGAGGGGGTCGAGGAGAGAGTTGGCATTGAGGAATTCGAGACAGTGTGTGTAGACAACTCGTTCAAGGAGTTTGGAAAGGAATGGTAGGAGGGAGATAGGGCGAAAACTAGAAGGTGAGGTGGGGTCAAGAGAGGGTTTTTTTTAGGGTGAGGGAGCCATGGGCATGTTTGAAGGCAGAGGGGAAGGAACCAGTGGAGAGTGAGCAGTTGAAGATGGAAGTTAAGGAGGGGAGAAGGGATGGAGCGAGAGATTTCATAAAATGAAAGGGAATAGGGTCAGAAGCACAGGTGTCTGGAGTAACACGAGAGGAGGGAGGAGAGCTCCTCTGAGGATACTGCCGGGAAGGATGGGACAGTAGTGGAGAGGGTTGAGAGCCGGGGGGTTGGAGAAGAGGGGGGAGTGACTTTGGGGAGCTCAGACCTGATGGATCTAATTGTATTAATGAAGTAGGAGGCCAGATCGTTGTGGGTGAGGAAGGAGGAGGGCGAGGAACAGGGGGCCTGAGAAGGGAGTTAAATGTACGGAAGAGCTGATGGGGATGGTGGGCATGGGTGTCAATAAGGGAGGAGAAATAGTTTTGTCTGGCAGAGGAGAGGGCAGAGTTAAGGCAGGAAAGGATAAATTTGAAGTGAATGAGGTTGGCATGGTGTTTAGACTTTTGCCAGCAGCGTTCAGCAGCTCAAGCATAAGAGCGAAGGAGGCGGACAGTGGCAGTGATCCAGGGCTGGGGGTTAGTGGTACAAGAGCAGAGAAGGGAAAGGGGAGCGAGGGAGTTGAGATGAGTGGAGAGGGTAGAGTTGAGAGCAGTAATGTGATTATTGTGTGCAGAACACTGTACTAAGCACCTGGGAGAGTACATTTGTGAATTTTTTGGTTGTTTCCACCTCTAAATCCTGGCCAAAATAGCCTTGGGAGTCACTTTTAGGATCTATGGGATCTCCATTAGCCTCCTTTGGGTCCTAAATCCTCCAGGTCTTCCCCTCCTGGTATGGGTGGTTTGAGGACCTTTATGTAGTGGACCCCAAATCACTGTACCTTATCTGTGTCACCACCCCATCTCAAGGCCAGGTGACCCTCTGAAGGCGAAAAGATCAGTGGAGGACTATCCCAAACACTTTGTACAGTGGTGTGCACATAGTAAGCGCTCAATAAGAATGAGAAGCAGTGTGGCTCAGTGGAAAGAGCCCAGGCTTGGGAGTCAGGAGTCGTGGGTTCTAATTCCAACTCTGCCACTTGTCTGCTCTCTGACTTTGGGCAAGTCATTTACCTTCTCTGTTCCTCAGTTACCTCATCTGTAAAATGGGATTAAGACTGTTAGCCCCACGTGGGACAACCTGATAACCTTGTATCCCCCCAGTGTTTAGAACAGTGCTTTACACATAGTAAGCACTTAACAAATGCTATTATTGCTATTAATAAGAATTATTATTAATGATAATAATAATAACTACCACTAATGATGATGATGAGGTCTAGCCTACCAGCCCCACCACACTCTAGCTGCAGAAAGCTCTCAGACAAAACATCCTGATGCCTGGAACTCCTTCGGTCTACCTGGGGAAGCAGCCTGAAATGGCATAGTGGGTTGAGCACAGGAGTCAGGAGGTCACGGGTTCTAATTCTACTCTACCACTTATCTGCTGTGTGACCTTGGGTGGGTCACTTCACTTCTCTGTACCTCAGTAAACTCATCTGTTAATCAGGGATTGAGACTGAGCCCCACATGGGACTGTGTCCAACCCAATTTGCTTGTATCCACCCCAGTGCTTAATACAGTGCCTGGCACATAGTAAGTGCTTAACAAGTGCCATAATTATTATTATTATTGTTATTATACCTACTATTAATAATGGTATTGAGCACTTACTATGTGCAAAGTACTGTTCTAAGTGCTGGGGAGGTTACAAGGTGATCAGGTTGTCCCACGGGGGACTCACAGTTTTAATCCTAATTTTACAGATGAGGTAACTGAGGCACAGAGAAGTGAAGTGACTTGCCCAGAGTCACACCGCTGACAGTTGGCAGAGCTGGGATTTGAACCCCATGACCTCTGACTCCAAAGCCTGTGCTCTTTCCTTGTCTCCTGGCAGTTGGAGCTTCTCATCCAGACACACAGACAGTGTGTTAGTAGTATTTATTGAGCACCATACTACATGCTTAGGAGAGGTGGGAGAGGAACAAGGATGGGTAAGGACAAGATTTGACTGAGTTTTTAATGAGATGGATACTGTACTCCCCCAAGAGGTTAGTACAGTGTTCAGAATAAGCACTAAATTTATACTATTGATTGATTGTCATCATCCAAACCAACTTTTAATGTTGTCCTCTGTCGGGTGGGCCAGGGAGCGTTCTCTCCTTTCCCTAATATTGATCTCCTTTCTGTGATGTTGAACCCCTCTAGACTGTTAACTCATTCATTCATTCAATAGCATTTATTGAGTGTTTATTGTGTGCAGGGCACTGTACTAAGCACTTGGGAGAGTACAACAATAAACAAACACATTTCCTGCCCACAACGAGCTCAGAGTCTGGAGTAGGGGGAGACAGACATCAATACAAATAAATAAATTACAAATATATACAGAAGTGCTGTGGGGCTGGGAAGGGGGAAGAATTTTGTTGCCGAATTGTACTTTTCAAGCGCTTAGTACAGCGCTTCTAGGCTTCTCCCCCTTCTAGACTGTGAGCCCGCTGTTGGGTAGGGACCGTCTCTCTTTGTTGCCAACTTGTACTTCCCAAGTGCTTACTTAGTACAGTGCTCTGTACACAGTAAGCGCTCAATAAATACGATTGAATGAATGAATGAATGAAGTGCAGTACACACAGTAAGCGCTCAAGGCTCGGAATCAGGGCAAGGCAGAAGGGAGAGGGAGAAGAGGAGGGGAGAGGTTTAGTCTGGGAGGGCCTCTTGGAGGAGATACACCCTCAGTGGGGCATTGAATGTGGGGAGAGTGATTGTCTGGCCAATTTGAGGAGCGACGGCCAGAGGTAGGACTTTACTATTCCCTCCTTTAAAGCCTTACTGGAGGCATGCCTCCTCCAAGCAGCCTTCCCAGACTGAGCCCCCTTTTCCTCAGCTCCCCCTCCCTTCTGCATCACCTACTTTTACCTCCTTTGCTCTCCCCCACCTCTCTGCTCCACAGCACTTATGTATCTATGTATATCTTTATAATTCCATTTATTTATCTTGATGTCAGTTTACTTGTTTTGATGTCTGTCTCTCCGCCTCTAGACTCTATGCCCATTGTGGACAGGGATTGTCTCTCTTTATTGCTGCATTATACTTTCCAAATGCGTAGTACAGTGCTCTGCACATAGTAAGCACTCAATAAATACAATTAAATGAAAGACTTGGGCTAGGGATCGGCCGTGAGCTCACTGTGGGCAGGGAGTGTGTCTACTAACTCTGTTATCTTTTACTGTCCCAAGCATTTAATAGAGTGCTCTGCCCATAGTAAGCACTCAATAAATACAATTGATTGATTCAGTGTGACTATTCAGTCATGAAAGAAATCCCTGTAGACATTCAACCCTCTTGGTCAGTTGTTTAGAATTGCTCTTTGTTCAGTGCACTGCCCTAGAATCAATCCCCAGCCTGGCATTCTGACCCAGCCCATCTTGCTTTTTCTACTTGGTAATGGTTCCTCCAGCCGGCATTTTAAATATCATCCCCGTCCTGGTTTTGCGCTTCAGAACATTCTCCTGACTTGAGTTCTCCTCATGCTTAAGACCTGGTCCCCCAGGTTATCATTTTATCAAGTTCAGCATCTCCCATGGTCCCCTCCTCATTTCCACTTCACCTTGAATGTTGGCCCCAGGCCTGTATTTCTAAACAATGGGAAAGCATTTCAAAGTATCCATCCTGAGAGGGTCAAAAGCAACCTGAAACCATGGGGTTTGGGGATAACTACCCAGATATGACATTAAAATCTGAAATGGTTTCGGGGGGCGATATAAAGGAGGTGGAGATCGGTGGGAGAGGGAGGTTGGGTTTAAAATGCTCCATTTGTGACAGTTCTGAAATCTGAAACCTGGGGTGATTTCCTAAATCCCCTATTTTTCTTTCAGGTCTAATCACTTGGGCCTCTTACCTTTTCAGAAAAAATTCTCCTTTGAAGATGAAGAAGTCTCTTTGTTTCTGAAAATGATAGTAGAGATCTTGCCTCTCGGCAAAATACTTTTCCCATTGATTTCCTACATTGCTCATATCTCGTCTTCTAAAAACCCTCATGTTCTAATGGGTTTCTCACACAGCACTCAAAAATCCACCCCTCTGCTTTACAGCTTCCAGACACTGTGCTCCTTTATCTTTGCTCACACAGTTTGTTTCTGTTTGTTTCTTCTGATCTCTTTATTTGATGGTGTTCACTTTTGTTTAGTCCTGGAAGCTATATTCAATTTCTGTCTCATGCCTGAGAGAAAAAAGCCACAAGTTCATTAGAAAGTAACTACGTGTTCTATTCCGAAGAGCGGGCAGAATTACAAAGTATTTTTTTATTTGAGAATGAAAATGGTTTATGATATTTCTGGAACTAGTACAACCGTTTATCTTCTGGGTCTGTTTCCAGCAACCCTGGAATTGCAGTATCGAAAATTCTGTAATTGCTGTTCACTTTCAGACTTGACCATATTTATTCAGTGGAGTCCGTTGGCAAATCTGAGCTGAGATCGAGCCCCACAAGGCTGAACCTCCATGAGGAACAATGGGCAGCTTTATTCATGTGCATTTTAATAGATTTTGTTCATGATTTTGGTTAAGCCCTTACTACGTGCCGGGCACTGCTTGAAACAAGCTAATCAGGTTGAACATAGTCCATGTCCCACTCGGGGCTCACACATTAATCTCCATTTTACAGATGAGGTAACAGAAGCAGAGAGAAATGAAGTGACTTGCCCAAGATCATACGCAGCAGAGAAGTGGTGGAGCCGGGATTAGAACCCAGGTCCTTCTGACTCCCGGGTCCAAGCTCTACCCACTAGGCCACCCTGCTGTTCTAGTGTGAGGCACTGAATTGCGTTACTGGTGCTACTTCACAGAATCTGCAGTGCCAGGGCACGAGTGAGCCAAAGCTGATGGGCTGGAAGGATTCTTTATCTTCCATCTGTCCTCCTCACTGCTCAACAGCACCGGGGAGATGGCAGTCCCGACAGGATGGATTAAAGAGTGGCTAAAGAGAAAGAACAACGACTCTTTCAAATTGTGATGTTGGAAAAGGCTTTTGCGAATACCCTGGACTGCCCAAAAAACAAACAAATGTGCTTTGGAGCAAATTAAGCCAAAGTGGTCTTTGAAAGGTCAAATGACTCGATTTAGATTAATTTATCTTGGACACATCATCGGGGGAACTGATTCTCTGGAGAAGACACTTAAGCTAGGAAAAATCCAGGGAAGACGTGGAAGAGGCAGACCAGCAGTTAAATGGATAGAAATCATAACAACAATAATGGAGGAACCGTTAGCAAGGTTCCGGATTATGGCAGGACGTTCTGGAGAAAATGTATTCATAGAGTCGCTATGAATCGGAAACGACTCGACGGCACTTGATAATGATGATAAAGAGCTACTGAATATAGACATGAGACCCCTGTGGGCAGGGATCCTGTCAACTCCATTTCCATCAAAGGTATTTTTTGAGGGCTTGCTGTCTGCAGCACTGGGGAAAGTACAATACGACAGAGGTGGTAGAAACAATCCCTGCCCACATGAAGCTTACAATTTACAATAGGGTCAGAATCCACCCAAAATCCTTGCGAAACCACCCTTCAGATGATTGAATTAGTTACACCAATGCAATGTTGTGTCTCGACCTGGGCCAGAGACATTTTCTGCCACAACTCTGTTTTCTCCCCCATCAGCTTTACCGAGAGTCAGACACCACCCAGTCGGAAGCAGCGTGGCCTAGTGGGTCGAGCACGAACCTGATAGAAGAACCTGGGTATAGTGCCGGCTCTGCCGCTTCTCTGCTGTGTGACCTTGGTCAGGTCACTTAACTTCTCTGGGCCTCAGGTGTCTCATCTATAAAATGGGGTTTAAGACTGGGAGCTTTGTGTGGGTCATGGGCTGCATTCAACCCTCACCGTACCTCGTTCTCGCCTGTCCCGCCATCGACCTCCGGCCCCTGTCATCCGCTGGGCCTGGAATGCCCTCCCTCTGCCCATCCGCCAAGCTAGCTCTCTTCCTCCCTTCAAGGCCCTACTGAGAGCTCACCTCCTCCAGGAGGCCTTCCCAGACTGAGCCCCTTCCTTTCTCTCCCCCTCGTCGCCTTCTCCATCCCCCCATCTTACCTCCTTCCCTTCTCCACAGCACCTGTATATATGTATATATGTTTGTACATATTTGTTACTCTATTTTACTTGTACATATCTATTCTATTTATTTTATTTTGTTAGTATGTTTGGTTTTGTTCTCTGTCTCCCCCTTTTAGACTGTGAGCCCACTGTTGGGTAGGAACTGTCTCTATATGTTGCCAACTTGTACTTCCCAAGCGCTTAGTACAGTGCTCTGCACACAGTAAGCGCTCAATAAATATGATTGATGATGATGACTATCTTGTATCTACCTCAGTGATTAGAACAGGGACTGGCACATAGTAAGCGCCTAACAAATACCATAATGATAATTGTTGTCGGTGTGAGGCGTGAGGATCTTCCCGCTCACCCAACCGACGCGTGGGGCTGACTCGCAATGCAAAGAATTGTGATTCACGAGGGGGGTCAAGGAGATTTTATTCCCAGCTTAAGTCTCTAATACAAGTATTAGCCAAATGGGATCACGCTCCTGGTGGGCTCCTCTCCTTATGGGAGAAGGAAGCCCTGAGAGTCCACGTGCAGGGGTTTTTATAGTTCTTCTTTTCATTGGTCATTCCCAGCTGGTTATCGGTTGCCACAGGAAGGCGGGGCAGAAACCTGATTGGTTATCTTTGTGGTGACTCGGTAGTCCCATGGTCATCCGAGATGTGCCGACTCCATCTTGTGTTATCAGCTTCTGCTGTACCCATGACTCCTTCCTCTCCCCCTCATCCCCCTCCCCAACCCCACATCTTACCTCCTTCCCTTCCCCACAACACCTGTATATATGTACATGTTTGTACATATTTCTCTAGTTATTTATTTATTTTACTTGTACATATCTACTCTATTTTATTTTGTTAGTATGTTTGGTTTTGTTCTCTGACTCCCCCTTCTAGACTGTGAGCCCACTGTTGGGTAGGGACTGTCTCTATATGTTGCCAGCTTGTACTTTCCAAGCGCTTAGTACAGTGCTCTGCACACAGTAAGTGCTCAATAAATACGATTGATTGATGACTCCCTCTCGTGTTACCGGCTTTCACTGTACCCTCGACTCCCTTTCGTGTTATCGGCTTCCAAGGCACCCGCGACTCCCTCTCATGTTATCAGCTTTCATTGCACCCGCTCCATTTTGACACCTTCATTATTATTATTAAGTTCTCATGTTCCCTGAACACAATAAGTCCTTTATTAATTGATGATAGTGAACATTTTCCCCCCCCAGGCAGCTGAGAAAAATCACCATGAATCCCTGCCACCTTCCCATCGCAATGTACCCTGAAATGTCCACTAGTTTCTCACTTCTGGCCTCTGGGGATCACTGGCACCGGAGGTGTTCTTCCCCACCCCCTTGACATGAGGTTGCCCTGCGGCCCCTGCTTCACCCCTGACAGACTCGACCAGAGGCAGTGTGAGGTCTTGTCAGGTTTTAGAAAATCGAGAAGGTCACCGCTTTGGCTGCAGCTGTGACTTCCGTGACCACTGGCCTGAGCCGTGAGGAGCCTGAAATCCTGTTGCTCTTTTCAAGTTTGTCATTGTCTTTGCCTTTTTGTTCACTTTCCAGACATGTCTGTTAATGTTAATAATTGTGGTATTTGTTAGGCGCTTACTCTGTGCCATGTACTGTTCTAAGAGCTGGGATGGATACAAGCAAATTGGGTTGGACACAGTCCCTGTCCCACGTAGGGCTCAGGGTTTTATTCCCCATTTTACAGATACTAGACTGTGAGCCCACTGTTGGGTAGGGGCCATCTCTATATGTTGCCAACTTGTACTTCCCAAGCGCTTAGTACAGTGCTCTGCACACAGTAAGTGCTCAGTAAATACGATTGAATGAATAAGGTAACTGAGGCACAGAGAAGTGAAGTGGTTTGCCCAAAGTCACGCGGCAGAGAAGTGATGGAGCAGGGATTAGAACCCATGACCTTCTGATTCCCAGGTTCATGTTCTATCCACTATAACATGCTGCTTCTCAATTGCCAACCACGCCCACCCAACTCTCTGTTCTTCGATTGTGAGTCCCTTAGAGAACAGAGACCATGCTCCAATCTCATCTGTGTACTCCTTTCCCATTTCCCATTTCAAATATCCATCTTGAGAGGGTCAAAACAACCTGAAACCATGGGGTTTGGGGATAACTACCCAGATATGACATTAAAATATGAAATGGTTTCGGGGGGCGATATAAAGGAGGCAGAGATCGGTGGGAGAGGGAGGTTGGGTTTAAAATGCTCCATTTGTGACAGTTCTGAAATCTGAAACCTGTGGTGATTTCCTAAATCCCCTATTTTTTGAACAAGATTGATGAGCACATATCAAGTGCTTAATGTATATACTATTATTGATAAATACTAATACTACTACTACTAATAATAATAATTGTGGTATTTGTTAAGCACCTACTCTATCCCAGGCACTGTACTAAGTGCTGGGGTGGACACTAGCAAATTGGGTTGGACACAGTCCCTGTCCCACATAGGGCTTACTGTTTTAATCTCCATTTTACAAATGGGGCAACTGAGGCCCAGAGAAATGAAGTAAGGCCACACAGCAGACAAGTGGTGGAGCCAGGATTAGAACTCATAACCTTCTGACCCCCAGTCCCATGCGCTATCCTCTATGCCATATTGCTTCTACTGAAGGGAATTGATCTCTGACATGGAATGAAGGAAATATTTGCCTTCAGGCTGAGGGCATCTGATCTGTGGCCATCATTTGTTTCATGGCCCCTCAAGGAGGAGGCCCTGGGCCCTCTGTCATTCGGGTGGTTCTGAGCTGAGCCGTCTCCTTTATCCCAAATCAGCAGCCCTGCTCCCCTCAGTCACACAGCGGGTGCTGTGGGAGACCTCTCGGAGCAAAGGAGGTCAAGCGCTTAGTACAGTGCTCTGCACACAGTAAGTGCTCAATAAATACGATTGAATGAGGAACGAAAGTGGAGCAGGACCTGAAGCGGAGGAAAAGGAGGAGGAGAAGGAGTTGAAGTTGTTCATTCTCATCTGCGTATTCCCTGATTCAGTCAATAGTATTTATTGAGAGCTTATTGTGTGCAGAATTCTGTACCAAGTGCTTGGGAGAATACAGTATAACAATATATAGATGCATTCCCTGCCCACAGTTAGCTTACAGTCTAGAGGGGGAGCGCTTAGTACAGTGATCTGCACAGAGTAAGCGAACAAGTGCCCCACTGCATTGGGATTGCTCACACCCCTACTCTTCACACCGGGCCATACCAAAAATCATCAGGGAACCTGGCGTCCTGATGTCCAGAACTAGGCTCACGGCACAAAACCGCAGACTGTGCTGTGTAGTAATCATAATAATAATAATGATGGCATTTGTTAAGTGCTTACTATGTGCAAAGCACTGTTCTAAGCACTGGGTGAGGATACAAGTTGATCAGGTTGCCCCACGAGGGCTCACAGTCTTAATCCCCATTTTACAGATGAGGTAATTGAGGCCCAGAGAAGTGAAGTGACTTGCCCAAAGTCACACAGCTGACAAGTGGTGGAGGCAGGATTAGAACCCATGACCTCTGGCTCCCAAGCCCGTGCCCTTTCCACTGAACCGTGCTGCTTCTCTAAAGCAGTGTGAAAAATGGGTGCAGTCTTCCCAGAGGAGGCAGGGTTGCTATGCTTAGTACAGTGCCTGGCACATAGTTGATGCTTAATACCACAATTAGTAATTATTAATCATAATAATAATATTAAAAGAGGAGCAGGGAGCCTCCGTCTGCTACCAGGGCATCATTTGTTGGCCTCTGTCCTCATCTCCCCACAGCAGGCTTCCCTCGGCTGAGCCAAGGTTTCCTGTAGCAACAATCATCTGAGTTAGTTTATTGTAACCTAGAAGAGGAGGAGTAGGAGTGGAGGAAGTGGAGGAGCAGAAAAATAATTGTGGTACTTGTCAAGTGCTTATTCTGTGCCACCCACTGTTCTGTGCACTGGGGTGGATAAGAGACAATTGGGTTGGACATAGTCCCTGGCCCACATGAGGCTCACAGTCTTAATCCCCATTTTTACAGATGAGGGAACTGAGGCACAATGAATACTAATAATAAAAATAATAATGGTATTTTTAATGATATTTATTAAGCGCTTATTATGTGCAAAGCACTGTTCTAAAGTATTTAAGTGATTACTTTGTGCCAAGCACTGTTCTAAGCACTGGGGCAGATGCAAGGTAATCAGGTTGTCCCACATGGGGCTAACAGTCTTAATCCCCATTTTACAGATGAGGTAACTGAGGCACAGAGGAGTTAAGTGGTTGCCCGAGGACACACAGCGGACAAGTGGCAGAGCCGGGATTAGCATCACGTCCTCTGACTCACAAGCCCGTGCTCTTTCCACTAAGACATGGTGATTCTAAAGTGACTTGCTCAAGGTCACACAGCAGACAAGTGACCTGGATTAGAACCCGGGTCCTTTTAACTCCCTGGGCCCAAGCTTTACCCACGAGGAAGAAGCAGAGGAGAAGGAGGAGCGAAAGTTGAGTGGGAGCAGGTGTGGAAGCAGAATTGTGTATTCTCTCCCAGTGCTTAGTACAGTGTTCTGCTCAGAGCAAGCAAACAAGTGCTCCACTACATTTAGGATTGCCCACCTGGTTCAACATCATTTATTTCAATCCTCTCTCAATTTACTGTGTGTGCAGAACACTGTACTAAGTGCCTGGCAGAGCATAATACAATCAATCAATCAATCATATTTATTGAGCACTTACTGTGTGCAGAGCACTGTACTAAGCGCTTGGGAAGTACAAGTTGGCAACATATAGAGATAGTCCCTACCCTACAGTGGGCTCACAGTCTAAAAGATACAACTGATGTGGCAGACACATTGCCTGTGCACAACGAGCTTATAAACAATAAATAAATTTTATATAAATAAATATATAAAAATATATTTGTATTTAAAATAAATAAATAAATATGAATATAAATATATTTATTTATATAAATAAATAATATTTCAAATATAAATATTTGAAAAAAATAAATTTCAAATATTGAAGCACTGCAGTGCCGAGAGTGGAGTGACTATCAAGTACTTAAAGGGCACAGATCCAAGGGCATAGACAAAGCAGAAGAGAGAGGGAAATGGGGAAAAGAGGATTTAATATTCCCCAATCAATCAATCGTATTTATTGAGCGCTTACTGTGTGCAGAGCACTGTACTAAGTGCTTGGGAAGTACAAGTTGGCAACATATAGAGACAGTGCCTACTCAACAGTGGGCTCACAGTCTACAAGGGGGAGACAGGGAACAAAACCAAACATAGTAACAAAATAAAATAAATAGAATAGACGTGTACAAGTAAAATAAATAAATAGAGTAATAAATATGTACAAACATATATACATATATACAGGTGCTGTGGGGAAGGGAAGGAGGTAAGACGGGGGGAATGGAGTGAGGGACGAGGCTAAACATGAGCCTAATAATAAGAAATACCCTGCTCTGCCATAATTGGTGACATCACTCTGCGTTTTGTCTAGGACTCTTAGGGAACTAGGGGATGCACATCTGATAGTATGAGACTTTTTAAATCCAGTGCCCCATGAGATAGGAAAACTGTATGAATGCAAGTGCCATCAATAACTGTGAGTTCTTTAACGTGGGTTTTCCCTACTATGGAGTTTTGCAAGAACACAATCCCTTGGTTCTGGGAGAACTGGATGTTCATGACTGTAAAGATGTTCTTGTACCGGTGCCAAAAATAACTTCGTAAAATAAGAACATTACAGTTTTCTCGGAATATATTAAAGGGAAGATTCAACTGGCAACTCGTTATATTTGGAGACACGTCGAAAGCATCAGTCAAATTCCACTGGCTTCAGGGAGCTATCAAACAGGCTGAAAATTGAAACAGGTCTAAAAACGTTTTGTAGGGCTTTCCAATATGAAGTTTCAAAGGAATGTGTTGCCTTTCACATGAAAGTGGAAACATTTTCAGTGTATTTTATGTTGAAGCAAAATTTGGTTCCGTGTTCATCTGCATTTCCCCTTATTGCACTGCTTTGGCGGCTAGCCTTATATGCAATAGAGATTTCAATGATGTTATTAGATGTCAACCCTTTTCTTAAAGAAACTCCTTTCCTCGCTTAACTTTATCATTTAGGCTATTTTATGTCTTAATACTATATGACACTTTCTAAAAGTGCCACTTTGGGTTAATGAAAAACAAATATTGTCAACTAAAACTACTTCCATGTTTTTACCAAGAAAACTCTGTGGCTATGCGTGATTGCAGATGGAGGTGGGGCGTTCTGAGAGAGATATGTGTCCATGGATTCTCTGTGGGTCGAAGACGACCCAACAGCATGAGACGAGACAAGAAAAACCAGGAGGAATCGTGATGGGATGGGCAGCTGGGATGCCAATGAGACAGACTTGCCATCCAGCATTAAGCTGCTAGGCTTTTCTAACAACAATTAACAATTAACACCCTCTCTGGAGTTTGGCCCTTGACTAGCCCCAGGCTGCTGAGACTTTTCCAGGGACTTGGAGAAGGCAAAGAGTCTGGGAAATGAAATTTTGTGTGGCCTTAGGGGGATGTGGGAGTTAGAGTTCTTAATTGTGGTGTTTGTTAAGCCATTACTGTGGGCCAAATGCTGGGCTAGAGCCGTAATATAAGCAGGCTGAAAGCAGATCCTGTCGCACGTGAGACTCACCAAGGGAAGAGGAGAACAGATAGCGCATCCCCAATTTACAGATGAGGGAACAGGCACAGAGAAGTTGAGTGGTTAGTTCAAAGTCACACAGCAGGCAAGTGGCAGAGCCGGGACTAGAACCCAGGTCTTCTGACTCCCAGTCCATTGCCCTTTCCATGAGGCCAAACAATTGTCACCTTTTTCATTCATTCAATCGTATTTATTGAGTGCTTACTGTGATGATGATGATGATGATGATGGTGGTGGTATTTGTTAAGCGCTTACTATGTGCAAAGCACTGTTCTAAGAGCTGGGAGGTTACAAGGTGATCAGGTTGTCCCACGTGGGGCTTACAGTTTTAATCCCCATTTGACAGATGAGGTAACTGAGGCCCAGAGAAGTGAAGTGACTCACCCAAAGTCACACAGCTGACATTCATTCATTCATTCACTCAATCGTATTTGAGTGCTTACTGTGTGCAGAAAACTGTACTAAGCGCTTGGGAAGTACAAGTTGGCAGTTGGCGGAGCTGGGATTTGAACCCATGACCTCTGACTCCAAAGCCCGGGCTCTTTCCACTGAGCGACGCTATTGTGTGCAGAACTCTGCACTAAGTGCTTGGTGGGGGAGGAGGATTAGCCCCCACTAGACTCTAAGATTGTTGAGGGCAGGGTATATGTCTCATATTGTTATACTGTAATAATAATAACAATGGCATTTATTAAGCGCTTACTATGTGCAAAGCACTGTTCTAAGCGCTGGGGAGGGCACAAGCTGATCAGGTTGCCCCACGGTGGGCTCACAGTCTTAATCTCCATTTTACAGAAGAGGGAACTGAGGCACAGAGAAGTTAAGTGACTTGCCCAAAGTCACACAGCTGATCATTGTTGGAGCAGGGATTTGAACCCATGACCTCTGACTCCAAAGCCCGGACTCTTTTCCACTGACCCACACTGCTTATCCACTACTACTGTACTTTTCCAAGCACTGAGTACAGTGTTCTGAATGCTGTAAGCACTTAATAAGTATGATTGACCCCACTGTTGGGTAGGGACCGTCTCTATAGGTTGCCAACTTGTACTTCCCAAGCGCTTAGTACAGTGCTCTGCACACAGTAAGTGCTCAATAAATACGATTGAATGAATGAATGAATTGACTGACTGACTATTGGTAAGATTTTTGACGTTAATAGGGTCTGTCTTTCTCCACCTGTGCCCAATCAATCCTTCCTAAAGAGTTTATAGCCTAGCCGTGCTGCATCCTCTTGGTTTTCTTCCCTTCACCGAGTCTCAGAGGCACTAATCATGTCAAAGCTCTAACTAGCTGACCAACTTTCCAATTTTGATCCTTTAGACTATGAGCATCAGCATAGAAGGGTTAGTCTTTATTGCTGATTCCCTCTCGTGCCAGTTTTCCCATGTCAAAGCTCTAACGAGCTGCCCAACTTTCCAATTTTGATCCTTTAGACTGTGAGCATCAGCCTAGAAGGGTTTCTACAGTTAGTCTTTATTGCCGATTCCCTCTCGTGCCAGTTTTCCCATGTCAAAGCTCTAACGAGCTGCCCAACTTTCCAATTTTGATCTTTTAGACTGTGAGCATCAGCATAGAAGGGTTTCTACAGTTAGTCTTTATTGCTGCTTCCCTCTCGTGCCAGTTTTCCCATTTGATGGGCAGCCTAGTCCATACTTATTGCTTTCTTCAGATGCTCCAACTGATTCCCTGGGCCCCCTTCCATTATCTCAAGGTACCTCCGCCTCCAGGGATGGGATGATCAGAAACTTGCGCTTTCTAATTCACTTCCTTACCCCAGTTTTCAGTTTAATAACTGCCCAAGACCTTGGATTTGCATGGGGACTTTTTTCCTTCCGAAAATGCTGTCACATCAGTGACATCCTATTAGCCTCATGGTAACCCTGTGAGAAGAGACAGGATTATGATCCCCAAGAGGCAAAAATGACTTGTGTGTGCTCTGTCAGCAGCCCAAGTAACAGAGCATGGACAGAACCTAGTCCCACCCCCAGCCCAGACACAGGTTGCTTCCACAAGGCAGCACTGACGCTACTTATCCTAACTGGATGAACAGTGTGGCCTAATGGATATTGCGTGGGTCTGGGGGGGTCAAAGGGACCTGGTTCTAATCCCGGCTCTGCCACTTGTCTGCTCTGTGACCTTGGGCAGATCCTTTAACTTCTCTGTGCCTCAGTGACCTCATCGGTAAAATGGGGATTAAGACTGTGATCCCCATGAAGCATGACTGTGTCCAAGCTGATTAGCTTGTACAGAACTTAGTGGCTGCCTCATGTCTTAGGTGCGCCATCTAAAACTCAATATGTCCAAGACTGGCCTCCTTATCTTCCCTCCCAAACCCTGCCCTCTCCCTGACTTTCTCATCACTTTTGACAGCACTAACATCCTTCCCATCTCACAAGCCCGCAACCTTGGTGTCATCCTTGACTCTGCTCTCTCGTTCACCCCTCACATCCAATCCGTCACCTAAACCTGCCAGTCTCAGCTCTGCAACATTGCCAAGATCCTCCCTTTCCTCTCTATCCAAACCGCTACCCTGCTGGTTCAATCTCTCATCCTATCCCGACTGGATTACTGCATCAGCCCCCTCTTTGATCTCCCATCCTCCTGTCTCTCCCCACTTCAGTCTATACTTCATGCTGCTGCCTGGATCATCTTTGTGCAGAAATGCTCTGGGCATGTTACTCCCCTCCTCAAAAATCTCCTGTGGCTACCAGTCAACCTACGTGTCAGGCAAAAACTCCTCACTCTCGGCTTCAAGGCTGTCCATCACCTCGCCCCCTCCTACCTCACTTCCCTTCATTCCTTCTCCAGCCCAGCCCACATCCTCCACTCCTCTGCCGCTAACCTCCTTACTGTGTCTCGTTCTCGCCGTCGACCCCCGGCCCACGTCCTTCCCCTGGCCTGGAATGCCCTCCCTCCGCACAGCGGCCAAGCTAGCTCTCTTCCTCCCTTCAAAGCCCTACTGAGAGCTCACCTCCTCCAGGAGGCCTTCCCAGACTGAGCCCCCTTTTCCTCTCCCCGTCCCCTCTCCCCTGCCCTACCTCCTTCCCCTCCCCACAGAACCCGTATATATGTTTGTTCAGATTTATTTCTCTATTTTACTTGTACGTATTTGCTATTCTATTTATTTTGTTAATGATGTGCATCTAGCTTTACTTCTATTTATTCTGATGACTTGACACCTGTCCACATGTTTTGTTTTGTTGTCTGTCTCCCCCCTCTAGACTGTGAGCCCATTGTTGGGTAGGGACCGTCTCTATATGTTGCCAACTTGTACTTCCCAAGTGCTTAGTCCAGTGCTCTGCACACAGTAAGCACTCAATAAATACGATTGAATGAATGAATGAATGAATGAATTAAGCCATCGAGTTGTCTTTGACCCATAGCGACGCCATGGACACATCTCTCCCAGAACTCCCCACTTCCATCTGCGATCGTTCTGGTAGTGTGTCCATAGAGTTTTCTTGGTAAAAATATGGAAGTCGTTCACCATTGCGTCCTTCCGCACAGTATATTTGAGTCTTTGCCCTTGATTCTCTCCCATGCTGCTGCTGCCCAGGACAGGTGAGTTTTGACTTGTAGTAGATTGCCTTCCACTCGCTAGCCACTGTCCAAACTAGGAATGGAATGGATATGTCTTTGCCTGACTCTTCCTCTTGTAGTTGAGCTCCTTGGGAAGTACAAGCTTGGGAAGTACAAGTTGGCACTGGGAACTCTCCAGGTGTGACCCTGAGAGGTGGCCTGGCTCATAGTAAGTGATTAATACCATTCAAAATAAAGGTCGGCTACCATTTTGGTTCAGCTGCAGGAATTCTGCTTGCCTCCAAGTCCCCTGACCCAAGTCAGTCTAATCCCTGCTCTCTGCATCCACCCACTGACACTCTGAATCTCTGTTTGCATCTTGCTCTCCACTCATGGGACTGGCAGAATTTCAGAGATCATTGCCCGAAACCAAAATTTGCCCCCTAGAACACCCTGGTGCCTAAGCATGTCTACCAGTTCTGTAGGGACCATCTCTATATGTTGCCGACTTGTACTTCCCCAGCGCTTAGTACGGTGCTCTGCACACAGTAAGCGCTCAATAAATATGACTGACTGAATGAATGTTATATTGTACTCTCCCAAGCGCTTAGTACAGTGCTCTGCATACAGTAAGTGCTCAATAAATATTCATTCAATCGCACTTGTTGAGCGCTTAGTGTATGCAGGGCACCATACTAAGCGCTTGGGAGAGTACAATATAACAATAAATAGACACATTCCTAGCCCACAATGTGGCTGATTGATTGATTTCCCTATGCCTTTGTTATCAGTGTGTACCAAGATCCTCAGCTCCTTCTGTGTCATCCTCTCGTGGCTCAGTGGAAAAAGCCCGGGCTTTGGAGTCATGGGTCATGGGTTCGAATCCTGACTCTGCCACATGTCTGCTCTGTGACCTTGTCATTTATTCATTCATTCATTCAATCGTATTTATTGGGTGCTTACTGTGTGCAGAGAACTGTACTAAGCTCTTGGGAAGTACAAGTTGGCAAAACATAGAGATGGTCCCTACCGAACAGTGGGCTCACAGTCTAGAAGGGGGAGACAGAGAACAAAACAAAACATATTAACAAAATAAATAGAATATTTATGTATAAAATAAATAGAGTAATAAATACATACAAACATATATACATATATACAGGAGCTGTGGAGAGGGGAAGTGCTGTAAGCCTCAGTTACCTCATCTGTAAAATGGAGATTAAGGCTGTGAACCCCACGTGGGACAACCTGATCACCTTGTATCCCTGCCCAGCACTTAGAACACTGCTTTGCACATAGTAAGCGCTTAACAAATACCATCATTATTGTTATTATCCTCTATTTGCCCTTCTATTGATTAAAGTCTTTCAACCTGTGCACCTGGCAGGTAAATCTCTACGAGGTCTCCCCAGACCTAACAAGCATCAAAGTTCTCTGTGTGCTAAATAATAAAATTCCTCCCTACCTGCTTCTGCCTACCTTGAGGGGAATCCCTTCCTCAGAACCGATCAATCACATTTATCGAGTACTTACTGTGTGCAGTGCACTGTACTAAGCACTTGGGAGAGCACAGAGTTGGTAGACACATTCCCTGCCCATCACGAGCTCACCATCTAGAGGTGCAGACAAAATATAAATTAAAAAAATTTGGATATAGAACTGTGATGTAAACACAACACACTAAAAATGCCTTATAATGATAATAACTATAATAACTAACTAATAAATAATAATATAATAATAATAGTATAATAAAAATTCCGGCCCACATCCTCCCCCAGGCCTGGAATGCCCTCCCTCTGCCCATCCGCCAAGCTAGCTCTCTTCCTCCCTTCAAAGCCCTACTGAGAGCTCACCTCCTCCAGGAGGCCTTCCCACACTGAGCCCCCTCCTTCCTCCCCACCTCCTCCCCCTCTCCATCCCCCCCTTACCTCCTTCCCCTCCCCACAGCACCTGTATATATGTATATATATTTGTACGTATTTATTACTCTATTTGTACATATTTATTCTATTTATTTTATTTTGTTAATATGTTTTGTTTTGTTCTCTGTCTCCCCCTTCTAGACTGTGAGCCCACTGTTGGGTAGGGACCGTCTCTATATGTTGCCAACTCATACTTCCCAAGCTCTTAGTCCAGTGCTCTGCCCACAGTAAGCGCTCAATAAATACGATTGAATGAATGAATGATGATGATCCTTTATTTTATTTTGTTAATATGTTTGGTTTTGTTCTCTGTCTCCCCCTTCTAGACTGTGAGCCCACTGTGGGTAGGGACTGTCTCTAAATGTTGCCAATTTGTACTTCCCAAGCACTTAGTACAGTGCTCTGCACACAGTAAGTGCTCCTTAAATGCGATTGATTGATTGATTGATTAATCCTTTTCAGATTAAAGTTAAACATCGGAAAATATTTTTTTCTATTCTAGGAGCTGGTTGGGAAAGAACCATCAATCAATAGAATTTATTGAGGGCATACTGAGTGCAGAGCACTGTACTAAGCATTTGGGAAAGTACAGTACAATGGAGTTGGTAGACATCATTCCCCTCCCATAAAGAGCTTATTTATAATCATCTACAGGGGGAGCTTGGCTTTAGAATAGATTAAGAATAGGGGAATCAGTAGAATAAAATATCTCCAAATCCTCATGATAGCTCCTTCACAATCACCTTCTGGAAAACGCACGCAGGTTTCAACATCTTAATTATAACTAGGATAATGTTTTTATATTAAGCCCAGATTTAGATATGGCAAGATTTAAATATGTTTTGAACCATGCAGAGAAACTTGAATCAATTTCATAGTAAACTCTTAATTCCATTTAAAATGAAGGTTGGCTACCATTTTGGTTCAGCTATAGGAATTCTGCCTGCCTCCAAGTCCCCTGACCCAAGTCAATCTAATCCCTCCCCTCTGTATCCACCCACTGAGTCTCCAGAGCTCCGCTTGTAGGGTATTTGAACATGTACCATATAGATAAACTTGAATCCATTTCAGCTGGAACCCTGTCTTATCCTTCCTATTGATTCATGGGAGCTTATCCACATGTCTTACAGAAGGGTTTAGAAAGCCAAAGAAACAAATATGACCCTCACACAAAACTTTTATTTCAATACCTTTGCTTTCTCTACTAAGAATAAATTGTATGCTCGGGGCTGAATGAATGTTTGATTGTGAGTTGTGTGCACCCCAAAATAATGGGTCCGACTAGCCACTCTTCTGATGTGGCCAGAGGTGATGGTAGAAAATAGAATAGAAATAGAATAGAAAAGCCATTCCGGAAGCCAACTTGTACTTCCCAAGTGCTTAGTACAGTGCTCTGCACAAAGTGCGTGCTCAATAAATATGAATGAAGCCAGAATAATAATAATAGTAATATTGGCATTTGTTAAGCTCTGACTACGTGCCAAGCACTATTCTAAGCGCTGGGGTAGATACAAGGTAATCAGGTTGTCCCAGGTGGGGCTCACAGTTTTAATCCCCATTTTACAGATGAGGTAAATGAGGCACAGACTTGCCCAAAGTCACACAGCTGACAAGTGGCAGAGGTGGGATTAGAACTCACGACAAATACACTCTTCAATTCCTTTGGACCTTCTCCCCTGTTCCCACAGCTCACAACTATTAAAATGAACGAGTGGAAAATGGAGTGCCACTCAATAAATCAATCATTTAATGGTACCTCCTGAATTCTTCAGTTATCTCTGTTGGGGGAAAAAAAAACAACTTCACTCCCACAAATGAGTGAAAGACTAAAAGAAAGAAAAAAATATAAGGAAAAGCTAGTGTCCATTTGGAACTGCACTGGAACTCTCAGAAATGGGCTTCTCTTCTTCTTTGTCTGGAGTATAAGAAGCAATGCTACTCTCCTGAGCGTTTAGTACAGTTCTTTGCACATAGTGCTCAATAAGTACTGAATTCATTCATCCATTGGGTGCAATGTCCGGTGTTCATTCATTCAATCGTATTTATTGAGCACGCACTTTGTGCAGAGCACTGTACTAAGCATGTGGGAGAGTATGCCACAACAGCATCTGGGAAAGTACCCTATAAACCTGGATGAAGGGGAGTTTGTGGGAGGGGAGCACAGGAGGAACCTCTTCATCCACATCTGGGAAATAATCATTCTTGAGATCAGAAGGAAGAATTGAGAAGATGACATCTGTTGAACTCTACAAAGGCTTTTTTCAATAAAAAAAATTCACAAGCAGCATAGAAAATTGACCTACTGGATCAATCTGGCTTTAATTAAATATGGTTTCTTGAGAATTTTCTTACACATTTGAAAGCAGAAAAACCCAAAAGGACACCAATTTCATTCCCACATCTATTAGTGAAAGGCCATGAGAATATTCAGAGAAGAGAAAATAATTTGGGAAAAGGAGCAGAGATTAGTGCTTCCTTGAGTAAATCCTGATAAATTTGCTGTAGACATCTAAAACTCCTTAAATTTTAATTCTCCTCTCAATGGAATGTTTCACTTTAGGTTTGAGAGGCTCTGAAAAGGCTTATTACTCAGAAGAGGCTACTTTTGAAAAATGTATTTTAAATCCATTTGGGTTGGGGTTTTTTTTGGCTCAGAAAGTCTTTTCTGGCATTCTTTAGATTTAAAACATTGTGTAACTGCTATTGCAAAGATTTGAGTCCTTTTGTCCTCTTGGGTTAGAAATATTCCTTCTAAGAAAAGTTAGTACTTGACTGTTTCAATCAATCAACTGGTATCTTTGTGTGTGTGAGGGGGGAAGGAAAGGAAAAGGAAAGAGAAAAGAAAAAAAGTAGGGTTTTAGTGGAAACTGATATGGGGATAGCACTTGAAGCAGTCCCATCCCACTCAGTGCTAGCAGCAGAGATGTTAAGTTGGGGAAGATACCTGGGTTCTAATCCTGGCCCCGTAGCGTGTCTGCTGTGTGACCTTGGACAGGTCACTCCACTTCTCTGTGCCTCAGTTACCTCATCTGCAAAATGGGGATTAAAACTATGAGCCCCACGAGGGACAGGGACTGCGTCCAATCCAATTACCTTGTATCTACCTCAGAGCTTAGTACAGTGCCTGGCACATAGTAAGCACTTAGCAAATTCCACAGTCATTATTATTATCACGCTTAGTATAGTGCTCTGCACACAGTAAGTGCTCAATAAATACAATTGAATGAATGAATTTATGAATGAATTATCTGTTCACCCACACTTTTTTAACTCTTCCTCACTTCCCATCCAAGTCTATCCGTTCTCTCCTTGTGGCCTAATGGAAAGAGTATGGGCTTGGAAGTCAGAGGATCAGGATTCAAATCCTGCCTCTGCCAATTGTCTACTGTGTGACCTTGGGTTTGACCTTGAGATAGTCACTTTGACTTCCCTGTCTCAGTTTCCTCATCTGTAAAATGGAGATTCAGTGTCTGTTCTTCCTCCTTAGACCGTGACTCTCACGTGAGACAGGGACTGTGTCTGGCCTGATTATCTTGTTTCTACCCTCCAGTGCTTAGCACAAGTCTTAATACATAGTAAGCACTTAATGAATACTGTTATTAGTAGTAGTATTAATAATCAGGGTTCTTGCTAAGCACTATCTTTGTGCCAAGCACTGTTCTAAGCACTGGGGTACATACAAGTTAATCATTCATTCGATCGTATTTATTGAGCGCTTACTGTGTGCAGAGCACCATACTAAGAGCTTGGAAAGTACAATTTGGCAACAGATAGAGACAATCCCTATTCAACAATGGGCTCACCATTTAGTATAGCACTTCACCTATTAGTGCTCCAATACCATTAATTGATGGGAAGAAATTGAGTTGAAATTGTGTTGAACACATGAAGATTCATACATGTAGATGGGGCAGCAATCTGAGGGACTGTTTCCAGATTGACTCTGGAACCTGTTGGATTACTGGCTGATTCCCAGAGATTTTGATGTTTCAGTCCATCACCAGTTTTCCTAGAAGGTTGGACAGAGTCCTTGTCCCACAAAGGGCTCCATCTCTGAATCCCCATTTTATAATTGAGATAACTGAGGCCCAGAGAAGGGAAGTGATTTGCCCAAGGTCACACAGCAGACATATGGCCGCAGGGAAGAATGTGAGTGAGGTGATGAAGACCACAGGCACTATCATCAATCTCTTTGCTCAGCTTCTTTCAAGTGTCAGGATTAGGAGTCATCTATTGTTCTGAACAGGAAATTCCTCATCAATGTTTTAAGTCCATCCACTCAGATGAATTAAGCCATGTCCACCAGTGTGTTTACAAGAAGATAAGACAAACGATGGAATCATAAAGCCAGGGATAATAATAATAATGGTATTTGTTAAGCACTTACTATGTGCAAAGCATCATCATCATCATCATTAATCGTATTTATTGAGCGCTTACTGTGTGCAGAACACTGTACTAAGTGCTTGGGAAGTACAAGTTGGCAACATATAGAGACAGTCCCTACCCAACAGTGGGCTCACAGTCTAAAAGGGGGAGACAGAGAACAAAAGCACTGTTCTAACTGCTGGGGAGGTTACAAGGTGATCAGTTTGTCCCACGGGGGGCTCACAGTC
The DNA here is from genome assembly GCF_015852505.1 of Tachyglossus aculeatus. NCBI lineage: Eukaryota > Metazoa > Chordata > Mammalia > Monotremata > Tachyglossidae > Tachyglossus > Tachyglossus aculeatus. The sequence goes on from NC_052066.1 coordinate 44,080,221, forward strand.
TTAATCCCCATTTTACAGATGAGGTTACTGAGGCCCAGAGAAGTTAAGTGACGTGCCGAAAGTCACGCAGCCAACAGTTGGCAGAGCCGGGATTTGAACCCATGACCTCTGACTCCAAAGCCCGAGCTCTTTCCACTGAGCCACGCTAATACTTACTGTGTGTAGAGCACTGTACTTAGTGCTTGGAAGAGTACAGTATAACAGAATTGACAGAAACATTCGCTGCCCACAAGGAGCTTATGATTTCTGCTCCTAGCTTTCTTTGCTGTTAAACACCATTGATTGATGATTGGTTTTCTGGGACAACTACTATTGGCTATCCCCTGTAGAGACTTGGCCAAGCTGATATTTACAGCAGTAGCTTCTCTCCCACATTACATTACCATTAGATTTTCTAGGCAAGGCCACGGTATTATTTTTAAAAGGGTGCCTGAGTCCTAAAAGACATTATACAAATGCCACGTTTTATACTGCTTTAGGCTATTTTGGTCTGCCATAGTGACCTTAGGCTAGGCCTACTTTAGCTGTCTCTTAGGAGGAGTCTAGTCTAGCAAATGATCTATGAAATGCAAGCCTGAAATTACGCTTTGGACCAATTACCTGGTTATTTCAAGCAATAATCCAAATAATCAAGGTTAACATTTTGGAGAACTGCGTTTCTAGATAGGCTGGATCTTGACTAGCATATCAACGCAACCAATCAATCAGTGATATTTATTGAGTGCTTACTATGTGCTTACTATGTACTAAGTCCTTGGGAGATCACAGTACAACAGAATTGATAGACACATTCCCTGCCCATAATGAGCTAACAGTCTTGAGGGGGACACAGACAATAAAATAAATTAATAGGCAATTTATAATATATAATTTAAAGATATGTACATGAGTGCTTGCTCATTCGGGTGGGGTGAATACCAAATGCCCAAAGTTCACAGATCTAAGTGCAAAGACGATGCAGAAAGGAGAGTAAGTTGCGGGGGAAAAAGGAGTTAACTGGGGAAGTCCTCTTGGAGGAGATGTGATCTTAATAATGTTTTTTAGGTGGAGAGAGTGGTGGACCGGAGTTAATGGAGAGAGTTCCAGGGTAGGGGGAGGATGTGGGAAAGCAGTCGTGGGTGAGATAGAAGAGATCGGGGCACAGTGAGTAAGCTGGAGCCAGAGGAGAGGCATGTACAGGTTGGGCTAGTAGGCTATCAGTGAGGTGAGGTAGGATGGGGCAACATGAATAAGTGCTTTGAAGCCAGCGATAAGGAGTTTCTATTCAATGTGGAGGAGGGTGGGCATTCATTGGGGGCTTTTGAATAGTGGGGAGATATGGTCTGAACGTTTTTGTTGAAAAATGATCTGCACATGAGTGAAGTGCAGATCACTGTTATATCATACCCTCCCACGCACTTAGTACGGTGCTCTGAACATGGTACGTTTTTGTTGAAAAATGATCTGCACATGAGTGAAGTGCAGATCACTGTTATATCATACCCTCCCACGCACTTAGTACAGTGCTCTGAACATGGTATGAGCTCAATAAATATGACTACTTTAATTATCAATCGATTGATTATCATTATTATTATAATTTATCTGTAAATCAGACTCAGGACTCTGTCCTCAGGTCTCAGGACAGGGCTGGAGTGGGGAAAGACAGGAGGCTAAGAGGTCAGTAAGGAGGCAGATGCAGGAGTCAAAGTGGGACAGAATAAATACTCGGATCAGCCTGGGAGCGGTAGGAGTGGGGATCGCTGAATGTCCCAACCTCCCCTCTTCCTTGGCTCTGTCCCCTAGTCATGAAGTGGGTGACTATTAGGTAGTTTAAGCCATTTAGACAGTGGAGGGGGAAGCATGATAAGGGGGTTGCTTACCAGCTCGTCTTGAAGGACTTAGCCTGATAAGTGATGCTAATCCTTCGTGGAACCAGACAATCATCAAAATAAATTCCAGAAAGGGTAAACATCAGTGTGTGAAGCTATGTGCTGTAGGGCTGAGGGCGGAGTGAGTATCAAGTACTTAAGGGGTACAGATCTGAGTGCATGGGTACACAGAAGAGATGAAATGAGGGCTTAGGGAAGGCCTGTTGGAAGAGATATGACTGTAGGAGGGTTTTGAAGGTGGAGAGAGTTATAGTCTGACATATGAAGGGTCAGCGGAGTGGATTCAAGTCTCGAAGGAAGGGATTGGAGGCAAGGTAGTTTAGATTGAGGTACAATGAATAAACTGGTGTTAGAAGAGTGGCACATGCAGGCTTGGTTGAAGCAGGAAGACAAGAGGGAAAATGCTGAATGGGTGCCTTAAAGCTGATAGTGTGGAGTTCCTGTTTGATGGAGAGGTGGATGGGAAACCTCTGAAGGTTTTTGTGGGTTGGGCTGATGTGGCCTGAAGGGTTTTTTAGAAAAGTGATCTGGGCAGCAGAATGAAGGGGTGAGACAGGACTCAGGGAGGTCAGCAAGGAAGCTGACTTATAAGTCAAGATGAGATGCTTGGATCAGCATGATAACTGCTTAGTTGGAGAGGAATAAATGGATTCTAGAGATGATGTGGCGGTGGACCTGACGGGATTTTGGTGACAGATTGAATATGCGGTTTGAATGAGAGAGGTGGGTTGAGGATAATGCCAAGGTTATGGGCTTGGGAGACAGGGAGGATGATGGGTGCTGTCTACAGTAGGAATGTCAGGGGGAAGACAGGGCTTGAGTGGGAAGATTAGAAATTCTGTTTTGCACACGTCAAGTTTGAGGTGTCAACAGGACATCCAAGAAGAGATGCGGTGAAGACAAGAAGAAAGGTGAGACTGCAGAGAAGGCAAGAAGTCAGGGCTGGAGAGGTGGATATGGGAATCATCCATATAGAGATCATCATCATCAATCATATTTATTGAGCGCTTACTGTGTGCAGAGCACTGTACTAAGCGCTTGGGAAGTACAAGTTGGCAACATATAGAGACAGTCCCTACCCAATAGTGGGCTCACAGTCTAAAAGGGATGGTAGTTGAAGCCGTGGGAGTGAATGAGTTCTCCAAGGAAATGGGTGTAGCTGGAGAATAGAAAGGGACCCAGAACTGAATAATAATAATAATAATAATAATAATAATAATAATAATAATAATGGCATTTACTAAGCACTTACTATGTGCAAAACACTGTTCTAAGCGCTGGGGAGGTTACAAGGTGATCAGGTTGTCCCACGTGGGGGCTCACAGTCTTGATCCCCATTTTACAGATGAGGTAACTGAAGCACAGAGAAGTTAAGTGACTTGCCCAAAGTCACACAGCTGACAATTGGCAGAGCTGGGATTTGAACCCATGACCTCCGACTCCAAAGCCTGTGCTCTTTCCACTGCGCCACGCTGCTTCTCTAACATAACATCTAACTTCTAACATCACTGTTAGAGTATAGCAGGCAGAGGAGGGGCCGGCGAAAGAGACTGAGAAAGAGCAGCCAGAGAAGAAGGCCACTTCAGGGAAAGAATCAATGAAAGAGAAAAGGCAGGTGGCATAGAAATTGAAATGTAAGAATTGAGGACCAAGATGAAAAAAAATGCCTCTCTGATAATTTTTCACAATTTGGAGGCCAATTATATTTTCTATTTTCTATATAGAGAAGCAGCGTGGCTCAGTGGAAAGAGCCCGGGCTTTGAAGTCAGAGGTCATGGGCTCAAATCCCGCTCCGCCAATTGTCAGCTGTGAGACTTTGGGCAAGTCACTTGACTTCTCTGTGCCTCAGTTCCCTCATCTGTAAAATGGGGATTAAGACTGTGAGCCCCCCATGGGGCAACCTGGTCACCTTGTAACCTCCCCAGTGCTTAGAACAGTGCTTTGCACAGAGTAAGCGCTTAATAAATGCCATCATTATTATTCTACCACCAAAACAAGGCGGATGGTCAAAAAAATAACTGTTTGATTCATATTGAGCTATTTCTGTAGTTCATGACTGCTGGGGAAAAAGGTTTCCCACAGGAAAAAAAAAACCTCTGAGCCATAGATTATACTTGTTCAAATTTCTGTGAGTCATAATGAGTAGCGAAGACATCCTTCTATAATTGGGCTTAATCTGGAAAATATGATTTTCAGAACGGTCCTAATCTACTTTCTAAACTCATTATGTACTTTTGAGTCAGGGTTTAGAATGTATAAATTTTGCAAACCTTCTCAATTTACAGAATTTGTCTAGATGCCATTGGAGGTGGGGGGGAAATACTGAGTAGCAATAGCTAAGTATCCAACCTGCAGCGTGGCTTTGTGGAAAGAGCACGGGTTTGTGAGTCAGAGGTCATGGGTTCTAATCCCGGCTCCACCACTTGTCAGTTGCGTGACTTTGGGTAAGTCACCTCACTTCTCTGTGCCTCAGTTACCTCATCTGTAAAATGGAGACTAAGACTGTGAGCCCCACCTGATAACCTTGTATCTCCCCCAGAGCTTAGAACCGTGCTTGGCACATAGTAAGCACTTAACAAATACCATCATTATATCATTATTATTATTTTAATATACAAATTTGGATATTATACCCTATCCTGAAATTACAGAACATTTTATAGGTAATGTATCAGCAGCTGCTTTTGAAAGCTGTCCTACTTCTCAAAGAAGTTACCAATATTTTGCAATAAAAACATTCCTTATTTCCTTTGTTTCTTTCAACATAAAATTACTAAAGAGACTGTAAGCCCATGCTGTGAGCCTGTTGTTGGGTAGGGACCGTCTCTATATATGGCCGACTTGTACTTCCCAAACGCTTAGTACAGTGCTCTGCATACAGTAAGCGCTCAATAAATACGATTGAATGAATGAACGAAAGAGACATTTCCTGACTTCCATCTACGGTTAATTGTGTGGGATTTTCTCTTGGCCTTCTGATTTTTAAATGACGAAAGAAACATCATTTTGGACTATGTGGTTAAGTGGAATGTCCAGTATTATATTTCATTAGGAAGGCAGAACCCAAGTTGACATTTGTTATGCATTTTAAAACCCCTACTCGGAGGTAAACAAATATACAAAACATTCCTATGGACCACACTTCTAAATACTGCATGCTCTAAGATTCTCATCCCGAGGGGAGTCACGTTGAGAGTCTGGCAAGGATTAGAAGGCTTGTGGTGAAGGCAGTGGGGAAGTGGAAGCCAGGCCCAGATTGAAGTGGGAAGCGAAGAGGCAGCAATGCAGTCTTGTCAGGCTCCAGACTTCTGAAGGCCCCCAAATTCTTTTTCCCATTTTATCATTTTCATATTCACTATTCACTTTATCATAAAGGACATCAAGTTTTTCTTTGAACAGTTTGGAGACAACTTGGAGCAAATTTCATAATGTCTTTTCAGCACACAGACATTAAAGCATCCCCCCCCAAGCTCCACAGCACTTATGTTGTAATTTTGTTACATTAATGTTTTCCTCCCCGCCACAAAACCGTAAACTCATTGTGGGCAGGGAATGTGTCTGTTTATTATTCATTCTTTCAATCGCATTTATTGAGTGCTTACTGTGTGCAGAGCCCTGTACTAAGCACTTGGGAAGTACAAGTTGGCAACATATAGAGACGGTTCCCACCCAACAACGGGCTCACAGTCTAGAAGGGGGAGACAGACAACAAAACAGAACATGTGGATGGGTGTCAAGTCGTCAGAACAAATATTTATTCTTATTGTATTTGTTAAGCACTTACTATGTGCAAAGCACTGTTCTAAGAGCTGGGGGGATACAAGGTGATCAGGTTGCCCCACGTGGGGCTCACAGTCTTAATCCTCATTTTACAGATGAGGGAACTGAGGCACAGAGAAGTTAAGTGACTTGCCCAAAGTCACACAGCTGTCAATGGGCAGAGCTGGGATTTGAACCCATGACCTCTGACTCCGAAGCCCATGCTCTTTCCACTGAGCCATGCTGCTTCTCTAATAGAATAGAATTAAAGCTAAATGCACATCATTAACAAAATAAATAGAATAGTAAATATGTACATTGTATTATTGTGTGGTACTCTCCCAAATGCTTAGTACAGTGCTCCGCACACAGTGCGCTTTCAATAAATACGATTGAATGAATGATTTAAAAGTGATTTTCAATCAATCGTATTTATTGAGTGCTTACTGAGGGCAGAGCACTGTATTAAGCGGGTTGGAGCGTACAATATAGCAGAGTTGGTAGGCACGTTCCCTGCCCACAACAAGCTTACATTCTGGAGGGAGCTTAGAGTCTAGTGCCCCCTCTTCCACTTCCCCAACATAATTGTTTTTTTCCAACTGGATCTGGAGGCAGCAGCAAGCCAGGGATGGTCAACAGGAAAAGAAGTTGGGGATGGAGGGAGGAAGAGTCCAATATCCATAGACTTTGGATCCCAAACTCATTTTGGTCCTGAAATTTGAGACCGGCAGATCACAAAGGGCACAGGGAAGCAGCATGGCCTAATGGAAAGAGCATGGGCGTCAGAGGATTTCTGAGGGGTGTTCGGGAGATGCCGGTGAAAAAAGGCAGTCAATCAGCCAGTCGTATTCACGGAACGCTTACTGTGTGCAGAGCACTGGACTAAGCGCTTTGGAGAGTACAATAGAACAACAAATGGACATATTCCCTGCCCATAACGAGCTAATAGCCTAGAGGGAGCTTCCAGTCTAAAGACACAATCAGAGAAGCTTAGTCTTGGCATTTGGAGATGGAGGCAGAGCTAGGGAGAAGGAAGGGGCTGGAGAAAGGACTCTGGAGAATGAGACATGGTGAGAAAGTTGGTCTGGGAGGAATGGAGAGTGCGAGCTGGGCCCTAGTAGGAAGGGAGAGAGGAGAGATGAGGAGGCTTGGCCCTTCAGGGACGAGCCTAGTTCTCCCTATCCCGGGCAGTTTTCTGTCAAACTAAATGTCTCCGATACAGTTGTCTCACCTTCTTGAGAGACCGAAGAGGGGCCGGTGTCGTTGGGGTTGGACCCTTAGTTCCTGGTGTCTGTCTGGGGCGGTTAGCAGACTCCAGAAAGCCATATCCATAGTTCATTTGGGTTGACTTTCCTATCTAAAATTTTCTCCTCCTGACTGGTATTTTTGTTTTCCTTCGACTAGGCGAACTTTTTTTCAAAATTTCTAATTGCAAGTTTGCTCAAGGAGTAGGTGAATGTGGAGCAAGTGTGTATATCTATATCTATATCTATATATCAAGTGTATATATCTATATATCGTGTATATATCTATATATCAAGTGTATATATATATATATAAGTGTATATATCTATATATCAAGTGTATATATATATCAAGTGTATATATATATATCAAATGTATATATATGTGTATATATATCTCAAGTGTATACATATATATATATATGTATACACTTGATATATATATATATTTTTATATATATATATACATATATATATATATATATATATACATATATATATATATATATATATATATATATATATATATATGTACCGCTCACTCTCCACTGGTTCCTTCCCCTCTGCCTTCAAACATGCCCATGTCTCTCCCATCCTAAAAAAACCCTCTCTTGACCCCACCTCACCTTCTAGTTATTGTCCCATATCCCTCCTACCATTCCTTTCCAAACTCCTTGAACGAGTTGTCTACACGCGCTGCCTAGAATTCCTCAACAACAACTCTCTCCTCGACCCCCTCCAGTCTGGCTTCTGTCCCCTTCATTCCACGGAAACTGCCCTCTCAAAGGTCACCAATGACCTCCTGCTTGCCAAATCCAACGGCTCATATTCTGTCCTAATCCTCCTCGACCGCTCAGCTGCCTTTGACACTGTGGACCACCCCCTTCTCCTCAACACGCTATCTGACCTTGGCTTCACAGACTCCGTCCTCTCCTGGTTCTCCTCTTATCTCTCCGGTCGTTCTTTCTCAGTCTCTTTTGCAGGCTCCTCCTCCCTTTCCCATCCTCTTACTGTGGGGGTTCCCCAAGGTTCAGTGCTTGGTACCCTTCTGTTCTCAATCTACACGCACTCCCTTGGTGACCTCATTCGCTCCCACGGCTTCAACTATCATCTCTATGCTGATGACACCCAGATCTCCATCTCTGCCCCTGCTCTCTCCCCCTCCCTCCAGGCTCGCATCTCCTCCTGCCTTCAGGACATCTCCATCTGGATGTCCGCCCGCCACCTAAAGCTCAACATGTCGAAGACTGAGCTCCTTGTCTTCCCTCCCAAACCTTGTCCTCTCCCTGACTTTCCCATCTCTGTTGACGGCACTACCATCCTTCCCGTCTCACAAGCCCGCAACCTTGGTGTCATCCTCGACTCCGCTCTCTCATTCACCCCTCACATCCAAGCCGTCACCAAAACCTGCCGGTCTCAGCTCCGCAACATTGCCAAGATCCGCCTTTTCCTCTCCATCCAAACTGCTACCCTGCTCATTCAAGCTCTCATCCTATCCCGTCTGGACTACTGCACCAGCCTTCTCTCTGATCTCCCATCCTCGTGTCTCTCTCCACTTCAATCCATACTTCATGCTGCTGCCCGGATTATCTTTGTCCAGAAACGCTCTGGGCATATTACTCCCCTCCTCAAAAATCTCCAGTGGCTACCAATCAATCTGCGCAGCAGGCAGAAACTCCTCACCCTGGGCTTCAAGGCTGTCCATCACCTCGCCCCCTCCTACCTCACCTCCCTTCTCTCCTTCTCCAGCCCAGCCCGCACCCTCCGCTCCTCTGCCGCTAATCTCCTCACCGTACCTCGTTCTCGCCTGTCCCGCCATCGACCCCCGGCCCACGTCATCCCCCGGGCCTGGAATGCCCTCCCTCTGCCCCTCCGCCAAGCTAGCTCTCTTCCTCCCTTCAAGGCCCTGCTGAGAGCTCACCTCCTCCAGGAGGCCTTCCCACACTGAGCCCCTTCCTTCCTCTCCCCCTCGCCCCCCTCTCCATCCCCCCATCTTACCTCCTTCCCTTCCCCACAGCACCTGTATATATGTATATATGGTTGTACATATTTATTACTCTATTTATTTATTTATTTATTTTACTTGTACATTTCTATCCTATTTATTTGATTTTGTTGGTATGTTTGGTTCTGTTCTCTGTCTCCCCCTTTTAGACTGTGAGCCCACTGTTGGGTAGGGACTGTCTCTATGTGTTGCCAATTTGTACTTCCCAAGCACTTAGTACAGTGCTCTGCACATAGTAAGCGCTCAATAAATACGATTGATTGATTGATTGATTATATACACACACACATATATATATATATATATATATATATATAATGATGGCATTTATTAAGTGCTTACTATGTGCCAAGCACTGTTCTAAGAGCTGGGGGGATACAAGGTGATCAAGTTGTCCCACATGGGGCTCACAGTCTTAATTCCCATTTTACAGATGAGGTACCTGAGGCACAGAGAAGTGAAGTGACTTGCCCAAAGTCACACAGCTGACAAATGACAGAGCCTAAATTTGAACCCATGCCCTCTGACTCCAAACCTTGTGCTCTTTCCACTGAGCCCTGCTGCTTCCCCAGATGGAATACATTGATCCATAGCCATTATTCTTTAAGTGGTATTTGTTAAGCACTTACTGTGTTCCCGGCACTGTACTAAGCACTGGGGTAGAAACAGGCTAATCAGGTTGGACACAGTCCCTGTCGCACATGAGGTTTACAGTCTTAATCCACATTTTACAGATGATCCTACTGGAGTCCTCTTACATCTTTATACATTTGACTGATGCTGGGGGAGCTTAAACAGTGCCCAGAACGGCAGGAAGGGGAGTGTAGGGGTTTCTGACTATTCCATATCATTCATGCATTTATTCATTTAGTAGTAGCATGGCTCAGTGGCAAGAGCCCGAGCGTTGGAGTCAGAGGTCATGGGTTCAAATCCCTCTCCGCCACTTGTCAGCTGTGTGACTTTGGGCAAGTCATTTTACTTCTCTGTGCCTCAGGTACCTCATCTGTAAAATGGGGATTAAGACTGTGAGCCCCCCATGGGACAACCTGATCACCCTGTAACCTCCCCAGCGCTTAGAACAGTGCTTGGCACATATTAAGCGCTTAACAAATACCAACATTATTATTATAGAGAAGCAGCGTGGCTCAGTGGAAAGAGCCCGGGCTTTGGAGTCAGAGGTCATGGGTTCAAATCCCCGCTCCACCACTTGTCAGCTGTGTGACTCTGGGCAAGTCACTTAACTTTTCTGTGCCTCAGTTCCCTCATTTGTAAAATGGGGATTAAGACTGTGAGCCCCACGTGGGACAACCAGATCACCTTGTATCCCCCCAGCACTTAGAACAGTGCTTTGCACATAGTAAGCACTTAGCAAATACCATCATTATTATTAGTACGTCTCAGTGGAAAGAGCACGGGGCTTTGGAGCCAGAGGTCATGGGTTCAAATCCCAGCTCCGCCACTTGTCAGCTGTGTGACTTTGGGCAAGTCACTTCACTTCTCGCTCCCCTTTCCCTTCGCCGCTCTCGTACCACTAACCCCCAGCCCTGGATCACTGCCACTGTCCGCCTCCTTCGCTCTTATGCTCGAGCTGCCGAATGCTGCTGGCGAAAGTCTAAACACTGTGCCAACCTCGTTCACTTCAAGTTTATCCTTTCCTGTCTTAACTCAGCCCTCTCTGACAGACAAAACTATTTCTCCTCCCTTATTGACACCCATGCTCATCGTCCCCGCCAGCTCTTCCACACATTTAACTCCCTTCTCAGGCCCCCGGTTCCTCCCCCTCCTCCTTCCCTCACCCCCAACGATCTGGCCTCCTACTTCATTAACAAAATTAAATCCATCAGGTCCAACCTCCCCAAAGTCACTCCCTCCCCTTCTCCAACCCCCCGGCTCTCAACACTCTGTGCTACTCTCCCATCCTTCCCAGCAGTATCCTCAGAGGAGCTCTCCTCCCTCCTCTCAAGTGCTACTCCAGCCACCTGTGCTTCTGACCCCATTCCCTCTCATCTCATGAAATCTCTCGCTCCGTCCCTTCTCCCCTCCTTAACTTCCATCTTCAACCACTCACTCTCCACTGGTTCCTTCCCCTCTGCCTTTAAACATGCCCATATCTCTCCCATCCTAAAAAACCCCTCTCTTGACCCCACCTCACCTTCTGGTTATCGCCCTATCTCCCTCCTACCATTCCTTTCCAAACTCCTTGAACGAGTTGTCTACACGCGCTGCCTCGAATTCCTCAACACCAACTGTCTCCTCGACCTCCTCCAGTCTGGCTTCCGTCCCCTACATTCTACGGAAACTGCCCTCTCAAAGGTAACCAATCACCTCCTGCTTGCCAAATCCAATGGCTCCTACTCCATTCTAATCCTCCTCGACCTCTCAGCTGCCTTTGACACTGTGGACCACCCCCTTCTCCTCAACACGCTATCCGACCTTGGCTTCACAGGCTCCGTCCTCTCCTGGTTCTCCTCATCTCTCTGGTCATCATTCTCACTTTCTTTTGCAGGCTCCTCCTCCCCCTCCCATCCCCTTACTGTGGGGGTTCCCCAAGGTTCAGTGCTTGGTCCCCTTCTGTTCTCGATCTACAACTCACTCCCTTGGTGAACTCATTCACTCCCATGGCTTCAACTATCATCTCTACGCTGATGACACCCAGATCTACATCTCCGCCCCTGCTCTCTCCCCGTCTCTCCAGGCTCGCATCTCCTCCTGCTTTCAGGACATCTCCATCTGGATGTCCGCCCGCCACCTAAAACTCAACATGTCCAAGACTGAAGTCCTTGTCTTCCCTCCCAAACCCTGCCCTCTCCCTGGCTTTCCCATCTCTGCTGAGGGCACTACCATCGTTCCCATCTCACAAGCCTGCAACCTTGGTGTCATCCTCGACTCCACTCTCTCATTCACCCCTCACATCCAAGCCGTCACCAAAACCTGCCGGTCTCAGCTCCGCAACATTGCCAAGATCCGCCCTTTCCTCTCCATCCAAACTGCTACCCTGCTCGTTCAAGCTCTCATCCTATCCCGTCTGGACTACTGCATCAGCCTTCTCTCCGATCTCCCATCCTCGTGTCTCTCCCCACTTCAATCCATACTTCATGCTGCTGCCCGGATTGTCTTTGTCCAGAAACACTCTGGGCATGTTACTCCCCTCCTCAAAAATCTCCAGCGGCTACCAATCAATCTGCGCATCAGGCAGAAACTCCTCACCCTGGGCTTCAAGGCTGTCCATCACCTCACCCCCTCCTACCTCACCTCCCTTCTCTCCTTCTCCAGCCCAGCCCGCACCCTCCGCCACTAATCTCCTCACCGTACCTCGTTCTCGCCTGTCCTGCCATCGACCCCCGGCCCACGTCCTCCCCCGGGCCTGGAATGCCCTCCCTCTGCCCATCCGCCAAGCTAGCTCTCTTCCTCCCTTCAAGGCCCTACTGAGAACTCACCTCCTCCAGGAGGCCTTCCCAGACTGAGCCCCTTCCTTCCTCTCCCCCACGTCCTCCCCTCCATCCCCCCACCTTACCTCCTTCCCTTCCCCACAGCACCTGTATATATGTATATATGTTTGTACATATTTATTACTCTATTCATTTTACTTGTACATGTCTATTCTATTTATTCTATTTTGTTAGTATGTTTTGTTTTGTTCTCTGTCTCCCCCTTTTAGACTGTGAGCCCACTGTTGGGTAGGGACTGTCTCTATATGTTGCCAACTTGTACCTCCCAAGCACTTAGTACAGTACTCTGCACACAGTAAGCGCTCAGTAAATATGATTGACTGATTGATTGTCTATGCCTCAGTGACCTCATCTGTAAAATGGGGATGAAGACTGTGAGCCCCTCGTGGAACAACCTGATCGCCTTGTATCCCCCCAGCGCTTAGAACAGTGCTTTGCACATAGTAAGTGCTAAACCAACACCACCATTATTATTATTATTATTATTAGTAGTAGTAGTATTTATTAAGTGCTTACTGTGTGCAGAGCACTGTGCCAAGTGCTTGGCCTTCTGGGGTATTTTTAAACATTTGGATTAGGCTGATTTTTCATTTGAGTTTTGATTAAATGTAGCCATAATGATATCAACAGACACTGGTGTGTTTTTTAAATGGCCTTTTTATGTCAGAGATTTTACAAAAACCAGAAATGTTTTTTTACAGTAAAATGCTTCCTCCTGCTGGATCGATGGCATATCACACAACAGGGGATTTTCTTTTCTTATTCCTCAACGAGGGTTCTTGGCAGGAAGGGGGAAATCAATCGATCAATTAGGCAATTAATTGAATTCTTTGAGCGCTTACTGTGTGCAGAGCTCTCTACTTAAGCACTTGGTAGAGTACAGTATAACAGAGTTGGTAGACACGTTTCCTGCCCACAAAGAGCTTAGAGAAGCAGCGTGGCTCGGTGGAAAAGAGCACGGGCTTTGGAGTCAGAGGTCATGGGTTCAAATCCTGACTCCGCCAACTGTCAGCTGGGTGACCTTGGGCAAGTCACTTCACTTCTCTGGGCCTCAGTTGCCTCATCTGTAAAATGGGGATGAAGACTGTGAGCCCCATGTGGGACAACCTGATCACCTTGTATCCCCCACAGCGCTTAGAATGGTGCTTTGCACATAGTAAGTGCTTAATAAATGCCATCATTATTATTATGAAAGAGCTTACTGAAATCTCTTTGACCCCAGAACGATAAGGCTGGAAGGAATCTTGAAAGATCACATGGACATCCCCTGATCTTCAGGCACGAATATGACTAAATGATCTCAGACAGATCTTTATGCTCTTTTTTTAAAAAAGACAGAAAATAAGAACAGAATGAGGAAATAGACAATTGCAGTGAATATGACTAAATGGTCTCAGACAGATCTTTATGCTCTTTTTTTAAAAAAAAGACAAAATAAGAAGAAAATGAGGAAATAGACAATTGAGCGCAACTGCTATGAAGGTACAGTTTTCCAAACGGAAGAACTGATAATTACATCAAGCTCTGGAGCAAGTGGGCGGAGTTCAACGGTTCTCCCAGAGAAAAATACTCTAGGAACACACAACACCTGTATATTTCCACAAAATTACACCCATGACATCACCATATTCTGCTGCGTGAGCGGGGCAACACATGTGACATCACGTACAACTCCTTGTCTGGTCTTCGGAAGGACCATTCCTAGCTTGACCTCACTGTCCCTGTTCCTAATTCATTCATTCATTCAATCGTATTTATTGAGCACTTACCGTGTGCACAGCACTGTATTAAGCACTTGGAAAGTACAAATCAGCAACAAATAGAGACCATCCCTACCCAACAATGGGCTCACAGTCTATGCTTGATCTCCTACCCCAGTCGCTAGGCTCACTCCGAAGGTCACTCCTAGTATGCCCCAATACTGCTGCTTTTTGTTCTGGAAAAATCTTGCATCGACCCAAGCCCATTGATACCATTGCTTGACCTTGGGCCAGCGTTAAAAAGAGATTTACAGATGATCCTACTGGAGTCCTCTTACATCTTTATACATTTGACTGATGCTGGGGGAGCTTGAACAGTCACTGGGCTCACTCCGAAGGTCACTCCTAGTCTGCCCCAGTACTGCTGGGTTTTTTTGTTGTCTTACCTCCTTCCCTTCCCCACAGCACCTGTATATATGTATATATGTTTGTACATATTTATTACTCTATTTATTTATTTATGTTTGTACATATTTATTCCACTATGTATTTATTTTACTTGTACATATCTATTCTATTTATTTTATTTTGTTAATATGTTTGGTTTTGTTCTCTGTCTCCCCCTTCTAGACTGTGAGCCCACTGTTGGGTAGGGACTGTCTCTATATGTTGCCAACTTGGACTTCCCAAGCACTTAGTACAGTGCTCTGCACACAGTAAGCACTCAATAAATACGATTGATTGATTGTTGTGGACAAATCTTGCATCGACCCAAGCCCATTGATACCATTGCTAGACCTTGGGCCAGTGTTAGAAAGAGATTTACAGATGATCCTACTGGAGTCCTCTTACATCTTTATACATTTGACTGATGCTGGGGGAGCTTAAACAGTCACTGGGCTCACTCCGAAGGTCACTCCTAGTCTGCCCCAGTACTGCTGGGTTTTGTTGTTGTCTTACCTCCTTCCCTTCCCCACAACACCTGTATATATGTATGTATGTTTGTACATATTTATTACTCTATTTTACTTGTACATATCTATTCTATTTATTTTATTTTGTTAATATGTTTGGTTTTGTTCTCTGTCTCCCCCTTCTAGACTGTGAGCCCACTGTTGGGTAGGGACTGTCTCTAAATGTTGCCAACTTGGACTTCCCAAGCGCTTAGTACAGTGCTCTGCACACAGTAAGCGCTCAATAAATACGACTGATTGTTGTGGAAAAATCTTGCATCGACCCAAGCCCATTGATACCATTGCTCGACCTTGGGCCAGCGTTAGAAAGAGATTCCTTGACAGCCAGATCTAGCCCACTAATCGATCACTGGTTTTTATTGAACGCAGTGCTTGCTGTGTGCAGAGCCCTGGAGCAAGTGTTTGGGCAAGTGCAATACCACAGTGTTGGGAGACAAGATTTCTGCTCACAGGAGCTAATAATTACCTCACTACCCAGCCTGAATACTTTATTCCTCTAATGCTAACCTTCTCAGTGAACCTTGATGTAGTCCATCTCACCGCCGACCTCTCCTCCACTAAACTACCCCTGGCCTGGAATGCCTGCCCTCCTCATATCAGACAGATAATTCCTCTCCCCCTTTTAGACTGTGAGCCCACTGTTGGGTAGGGACTGTCTCTATGTGATGCCAATTTGTACTTCCCAAGCGCTTAGTACAGTGCTCTGCACATAGTAAGCGCTCAATAAATATGATTGATTGATTGATTGATTGATTCAGAGGTTTATTGAAGGCACATCTCCTCCAGGACAGATAATTGCTCTCTCCCGCTTCAAAGCTTTATTGAAGGCGCATCTCCTCCAGGATCTAAGACCCCCTTTCCGTCTTCTCCCACTCCTTTCTGCGTCACCCTGACTCCTCTCTTCATTCATCCTTCCTCCCATCCCCACAGCGCATATTCATTCCTTCATTCAATCGTATTTATTGAGCGCTTACTGTGTGCAGAGCACCGTACTAAGCGCTTGGGAAGTAGAAGTTGGCAACATAGAGAGACGGTCCCTACGCAAAAGTGGCCTCACAGTCTAGAAGCGGGGCGCCCATTGGAGCTCAGAGCAAACCGAAGGAAGCTCTTACTTCACCCCAGGGGCTGTAAAAGGATGGAATCTGTTCCCATGGGAAATCATGCAACAGAAAATATCAGCAGGGGTCAGAAGGCTTTGGATAAATTTGTGGATGATTGATCCATAATGGATCATTAGGGGGCAAGTTAGGGGTGTCAGGTGGCCCAGCCCTAACCAGGAGGTTGGGAGTCCGTTGCAGGCGGGGTGTAGCTGTAATTTATTTATTTATCATCATCATCAGTCGTATTTATTGAGCGCTTACTGTGTGCAGAGCACTGTACTAAGCGCTTGGGTAGTACAAGTTGGCAACATATAGAGACAGTCCCTACCCAACAGTGGGCTCACAGTCTAAAGGGGGGAGACAGAGAACAAAACCAAACATACTAACAAAATAAAATAAATAGAATAGATATGTATAAGTAAAATAAATAAATAAATAGAGTAATAAATATGTACAAACATATATACATATATACAAGTGCTGTGGGGAAGGGAAGGAGGTAAGATGGGGGGGATGGAGAGGGGGAAGAGGGGGAGAGGAAGGAAGGGGTCTCTCCCCCTCTAGACCGTGAGCTCCTTGTGGGCAGGGAATGTGTCTGTTGTTGTTGTATTGTACTCTCCCAAGCGCTTAGTGCAGTGCTTTGCACACAGTAAGCGCTCAAAAAATATAATCAATAAATATAATTGAATGAATGAATGAGTATAGGGGAAACAGACATGAAAATTACTTATGGCTAGGGGAAATAGTAGAGTATAAGGATTTTTATATAAGTGCTGTGGGGCTGGGTTGACTATCAAAGTGCTCGAGGGGTCCAGCGCTTAGAATAGTGCTTTGCACATAATAAGCGCTTAAACAAATACCATCATTAATCATTAATTACACAGTCAAGTGCATAGTAGATGCAGAGAGGAGGGCAGATCGTGGAAATAAGGAATTAGTTAAGGAGGACCTCTTGGAAAAGATGTGATTTTAGAAGGGTTTTGAGGGTGTGAGCCCGTTGTTGGGTAGGAACCATCTTTATATGTTGCCAACTGATACTTCCCAAGCGCTTAATACAGTATTCGGCGCACAGTAAGTGCTCAATAAATACAATTGAATGAATGAATGGTGGACTATCAGTTGTGAAGGGGGAGAGAGTTCAGTTGACTCCATCCATGCTCCCAAAGAGGAATCAGCCCTAGGGAGTCTGCTTCAGGCAGAGAGTGAGGTAATCAACCCATCAATCAATCAGTGGTATTTATTGAGCACTTACTGTGTGCAGAGCGCTGTACTCAGTGCTTGGTAGGGTACAGCATAAGAGAGTTGGTAAGCACTTTCCCTGCCCACAACAAGCTTACAGTCCAGAGGGTAAGCCATTGCCTCGGGGCACTAATAATAATCAATCAATCAATCGTATTTATTGAGTGCTTACTGTGTGCAGAGCACTGTACTAAGCACTTGGGAAGTACAAGTTGGCAACATATAGAGACGGTCCCTACACAACAGTGGGCTCACAGTCTAGAAGGGGGAAACAGAGAACAAAACCAAACATATTAACAAAATAAAATAAATAGAATAGATATGTACAAGTAAAATAAATAAATAGAGTAATAAATATGTACAAATATATATACATATATACAGGTGCTGTGGGGAAGGGAAAGAGGTAAGATGAGGGGGATGGAGAGGGGGACGAGGGGGAGAGGAAGGAAGGAGCTCAGTCTGGAAAGGCCTCCTGGAGGAGGTGAGCTCTCAGTAGGGCCTTGAAAGGAGGAAGAGAGCTAGCTTGGTGGATGGGCAGAGGGAGGGCATGCCAGGCCCGGGGGATGACGTGGGCCGGGGATCGACGGCGGGACAGGCGAGAGCGAGGTACAGTGAGGAGATTAGCGGCAGAGGAGCGGAGGGTGCAGGCTGGGCTGGAGAAGGACAGAAGGGAGGTGAGGTAGGAGGGGGCGAGATGATGGACAGCCTTGAAGCCCAGGGTGAGGAGTTTCTGCCTGATGCGGAGGTTGATTGGTAGCCACTGGAGATTTTTGAGGAGGGGAGTAACATGCCCACAGCGTTTCTGGACAAAGACAATCCGGGCAGCGGCGTGAAGTATGGATTGAAGTGGGGAGAGACAGGAGGGTGGAAGATCGGAGAGGAGGCTGATGCAGTAGTCCAGACGGGATAGGATGAGAGCTTGAACGAGCAGAGTAGCGGTTTGGATGGAGAGGAAAGGACGGATCTTGGCGATGTTGTGGAGCTGAGACTGGCAGGTTTTGGTCACGGCTTGGATCTGAGGGGTGAACAAGAGAGCGGAGTCGTGGATGACACCAAGTTTGCGGGCTTGTGAGACGGGAAGGATGGTAGTGCCGTCAACAGTGATGAGAAAGTCAGGGAGAGGGCAAGGTTTGGGAGGGAAGACAAGGAGTTCAGTCTTCGACATGTTGAGCTTTAGGTGGCGGGCGGACATCCAGATGGAGATGTCCTGAAGGCAGGAGGAGATGCGAGCCTGGAGAGAGCAGGGACAGAGATGTAGATCTGGGTGTCATCAGCATAGAGGAGATACTTGAAGCCGTGGGAGCAAATGAGGTCACCAAGGGAGTGAGTGTAGCACTCAGTAGCACTTAGTACAGTGCTCTGCATTCATTCATTCAATCGTTATTTATTGAGTGCTTACTGTGTGAAGAGCACTGTACTAAGCGCAAGTCAGCAACATAGAGAGACAGTCTCTACCCAACTGGCTCACAGTCTAGAAGATGGAGACAGACAAAAAAACATGTAGACAGGTGTCAAAACCGTCAGAATAAATAGAATTACAGTTCTATGCACATCATTAACAAAATAGAGTAGTAAAAATGCACAAGTAAAATAAAGAGTAATAAATCTGAACAAATACTCTGTATTACTGTACTCTGCATAGACTGTGAGCTCACTGGGAGTAGGGATTGTCTCTCTTTATTACCCAAGCGCTTAGTACAGTGCTCTGCACACAGTAAGCGCACAATACTGAATGAATGAATGAATGAATACAGTGAGTACTCAATAAATACCACTGATTGATTAACTGATTTCCCTGGCACCACCACTGAGGCCTTTCCTCACCCTGCCTATTAGGAGAAAGAGGAGATGGGGTGGGAGTCACATATTTGGGATCAATTAATCAATCAGTGGTGTTCATTAAGTGCTTATTGTGTGCAGAGCCCCCTCTCAGGGTTGCACCTGCAGAGTTTCCAGTACTCTACCAGCCTCCACTACGGGAGGGCGAGTCAAGCAGAAACATATATACCTGTATATATGTTTGTACATATTTATTACTCTATTTATTTTACTTGTACATATCTATTCTATTTTATTTTGTTAGTATGTTTGGTTTTGTTCTCTGTCTCCCCCTTTTAGACTGTGAGCCCACTGTTGGGTAGGGACTGTTTCTATATGTTGCCAACTTGGACTTCCCAAGTGATTAGTACAGTGCTCTGCACACAGTAAGCGCTCAATAAATACGATTGATTGATTGATTGATTGATATCCATTCCATTCCGAGCTTGGGCAGTGGATAGCGAGTGGAAAGCAATGTGTTGCAAGTCAAATCTCACCTACCCTGGGCAGTAGCAGCATGGGAGGAGGAAGTCGAGGGCAGAGACTCAAGTTGACTAAGCGGAAGGAGGCAATGGTAACCCACTTCCATATTTTGACCAAGAAAACTCCCTGGATACACTACCCAGCGTGACTCAGTGGAAAGAGCCTGGGCTTTGGAGACAGAGGTCACGGATTCACATCCCGGCTCTGCCGCTTGTCAGCTGTGTGACTTTAGGCAAGTGACTTCCCTTTTCTGTGCCTCAGTTCCCCCATCTGTAAAATGGGGATGAAGACTGTGAGCCCCATGGGGGACAACCTGATGACGTTGTAATGTTCCCAGTGCTCAGACCAGTGCTTTGCACATAGTAAGCACTTAGTAAATGCCATTATTATTATTATTATTACCCAAACGATTGCAGGTGGAGGACGGGCATTGTGGGAGAGATGTGTCTATGATGTGGCTATGGGTTTGAGATGTCTCGACAGCCTAAGACAAATAATAATAATAATAATGTTGGTATTAAGTGCTTACTATGTGCGAAGCACTGTTCTAAGCACTGGGGTAGTTACAAGGTAATCAGGTTGTCCCACCTGGGGCTCACAGTCTTCATCCCCATTTTACAGATGAGGGAACTGAGGCCCAGAGAAGTTCCCTACTGAGAGCTCACCTCCTCCAGGAGGCCTTCCCAGTCTGAGCCCCTTCCTTCCTCTCCCCCTCGCCCCCATCTCCATCCCCCCATCTTGCCTCCTTCCCTTCCCCACAGCACCTGTATATATATATGTTTGTACAGATTTATTACTCTATTTATTTTACTTGTACATACCTATTCTATTTATTTTATTTTGTTAGTATGTTTGGTTTTGTTCTCTGTCTCCCCCTTTTAGACTGTGAGCCCACTGTTGGGTAGGGACTGTCTCTATATCTTGCCAACTTGTACTTCCCAAGCGCTTAGTACGGTGTTCTTCACACAGTAAGCGCTCAATAAATACAATTGACTGACTGATTAAGTGTCTTGCCCAAAGTCACACAGCTGACAGGTGGCGGAGCGGGAATTTGAACCCATGGCCTCTGACTCCAAAGCCCGGGCTCTTTCCACTGAGCCACGCTGCTTCTCTAGCCACGGTGTTTATGTGCGGAGCACTGTACTAAGCACTTGAGAAAATACAATATAACTGAGTTGGTTAATGTGATCCCTGCCCACTAGGAGCTTAGAGTCTGCAGGGGGATGAAGACACTGAAAGAAATTCAGGATAGGGGAACTAGCAGAAGAATGCTGGCCCCTCCCAGTGGCCCCTAACCTAACCCGAACCTTAGCAAAAAGCTACATAACTGACCCCCTCACAACCCGGTGTGCCCTGGGCTCCTTTCAATCCCCAATCTCATCCTAAATGGATTACTCCTTAAAAAAAGGCAAAGCAGAAATAGCAATTAATTTACTTGAATTCAGTTACTATCCCCTCCAGCTCTATTCATCCAATCGTATTAATCGAGCACTTTGCGCAAAGCACTGTACTAAGCGATCGGGAGAGTACAAAAGAGCAACAGAGAAGCAGCGTGGCTCAGAGGAAAGAGCCCGGGCTTTGGAGTCAGAGGTCATGGGTTCAAATCCCCGCCCCGCCACTTGTCAGCTGTGTGACTTTGGGCAAGTCACTTAACTTCTCTGGGCCTCAGTTACCTCATCCTGAAAATGGGGAGTAAGACTGTGAGCCCCACGTGGGACAACCTGATCACCTTGTAAACTCCCCAGCGCTTAGAACAGTGCTTTGCACATAGTAAGCACTTAATAAATGTGATCATTATTATTATTATTAATCAATCATTCGTATTTATTGAGCACTTACTGTGTGCAGAGCACTGTACTAAGAGCTTGGGAAGTACAAGGTGGCAACATATAGAGACAGTCCCTACCCAACAGTGGGCTCACAGTCTAGAAGAGGGAGACAGAGAATAAAACCAAACATATTAACAAAATAAAATAGAATAGATATGTACAAGTAAAATAAATAAATAAATAGAGTAATAAATATGTACAAACATATATACATATATACAGGTGCTTTGGGGAATTATTATCATCATCATCATCAATTGTATTTATTGAGCGTTTACTATGTGCAGAGCACTATCCCCTCAAGCGCTATTCATCCAATCGTATAAATTGAGCACTTTGTGCAAAGCACTGTACTAAGTGATTGGGAGAGTCCAAAAGAACCATAGACACATTCCCAGCCCCCAAAGGGCCCTGTTCCACTCTGTCCCATCACAGTGCCCCTTCCTCACACAGCCATCAAGTTTACCATTCCTCTCTGCACATTAACTGTACCTTGGGAGAACTAATTCGTTCCCCTGGCTTCAGGTACCATCTCAATGCAGATGATTCCCAAATCTCCCTCTCCAGCCCTGATCTCTCGCCTCTGAAGTCCCGTGTTTATACCTGACATCAGGACATCTCTATTTGGATGTCCCACCAACACCTCAAATTTAATGTGTCCTAAACAAAAGTCTTAATATTCCCCCCCAAACCCTGTCCTCCCACTGACTTTTCCCAACACTGGTAGACAGCACCACTATTTTCCAGTGGTTGCCCATCCACCTCTTCATCAAACAAAAACTCCTTGCCATATACTTTATCATTATTAATAATAATAATGGCATTTGTTAAGCGCTTACTATGTGCAAAGCACTGTTCTAAGTGCTGGGGTAGATACAAGCTTATCAGGTTGTCCCACGTGGGGCTCACAGTCTTAGTCCCCATTTTACAGGTGAGGTAACTGAAGCACAGAGAAGTGAAGTGACTTGCCCAAAGTCACACAGTTGACAAGTGGCAGAGCTGGGATTTGAACCCATGACCTCTGACTCCAAAGCCCGGGCTCTTTCCACTGAGCCACGCTGCTTCTCTATGCTCTTCTTGCAGATCATAAAACCATAAGCAGTCCTATGCTTACCTCCTTTTCATTCCCTCAGCATGTGATTTGATTACACAACTAGTGCATCTGAACATTTGATTTCCTTGAATTGTAATTCAGAAAAAAATATAGTAAATGCAAAAAAAAATGACATTTTGCAGTAGATAATTAACAAAATTGTCCTAGAACGTAAACTTATGACTTAGTTATAACTGATGACGGATACTTGACACTGACAGAAGATGGGGGGTAAAAAAAGGTATGTATGAAAGAGAGTAAATTCAGTTCGAATAATTTGACAAACCTCGTTACACTTATGTGCATGCTATAGGATCCATCTCCGTTGTAATTGACAACTACGACCACATTTTCTTTTCCATCCCTGCACTCAATCACCTTGCCCCCTCCTACCTTACCTCTCTGATTCCCTACTACAGTGCAGCCTCGTCTAATGCCAACCTATTCACTCAACCTCGTTCTCATCTATCCTGCCATTGACCGTTTGCCCACCTTCTGCCTCTGGCCCAAAACTCTCTTCCTCTTTATATGTGATAGACGATCACTCTCCCCACCTTCAAAGCCTTCAAAGAGGGAGGCTTCTCACAGTGTCTGAGTGGCATTTTTTTTTAATGATATTTGTTATCCTCTCCCCCTCGTCCCCCTCTCCATCCCCCCGTCTTACCTCCTTCCCTTCCCCACAGCACCTGTATATATGTATATATGTTTGTACAGATTTATTACTCTATTTATTTACTTATTTTACTTGTACATATCTATTCTATTTATTTTATTTTGTTAATATGTTTGGTTTGGTTCTCTGTCTCCCCCTTCTAGACTGTGAGCCCACTGTTGGGTAGGGACTGTCTCTATATGTTGCCAACTTGTACTTCCCAAGCACTTAGTACAGTGCTCTGCACACAGTTAAGTGCTCAATAAATACGATTGATTGACTGATTGATTGATTAAGCACTTACAATGTGCCAGGCACTGTACTAAGCTCTGACTTATATACCTGTGTACACATGTATATATGTTTGTACATATTTATTACGCTATTTTACTTGTACATATTTATTCTATTCATTGTATTTTGTTCATATGTTTTGTTTTGTCATCTGTCTCCCCCTTCTAGACTGTGAGCCTGCTGTTGGGTAGGGACCGTCTCTATATGTTGCCAACTTGGACTTCCCGAGCGCTTAGTACGGTGCTCTGCACACAGTAAGCCTCAATAAATACGATTGAATGAATGAATAAAAGTGCTGGTATTTAAATTGCCGTACTCAGCAGCCTGTCGGTAAGCAAAGCATTCCACCTCCCAGACCCTCAGGAAATTCATTCAAACGTATTTATTGAGCGCTTACTGTGTGTTCCAAGAGTCAATGGGCATGGTGTTCTGTCTTGAGAGTAGTCTTCCTTGTAGTACAGTGTTTTAGGGATAGCATGGCTTAGCGGAAAGAGCCCGGGCTCGGGAGTCAGAGGTCGTGGGTTCTAATCCCGGCTCTGCCACTTATCAGCTGTGTGACTTTGGGCAAGTCACTTAACTTCTCTGTGCTTCAGTTACCTCATCTGCAAAATGGGGATTAAGAGTGTGAGCCCCATGTGGGACGACCTCATTACCTTGTATCAACCCCAGCGCTTAGAACAGTGCGTGGAACATAGTAAGCGCTTAAGAAATGCCGTCATCAACATCATCATCATAGATAAAAACTCAATCCCAGCAATCTCCTAAAGGGACTTACTGGAAGGCCATATACCAGTGCTTCATGATAAAGATCATCATTCAGAATGACTAGCACACTGAGGAGATGAGTAGTAATAATAATAATAATAATAATAGTGGCATTTGTTAAGCGATTGCTATGTATCGAGCACTGCTCTGAGCACTGGGTAAATACAAGGTAATTAGGTTGGACACGGCCCCTGTCCCACTTGGGGCTCACAGTCTTCATTCCCATTTGACAGAAGAGGTACTGAGGTAAAGAGAAGTGAAATGACTTTGTCCAAGGTCACATAATAATAATAATGATGATGGTATTTATAAGCACTTACTATGTGCAAAGCACTGTACTAAGCACTGGTGAGGTTACAAGGTGATCAGGTTGTCCCATGGGGGGGGCTCACAGTCTTAATCCCCATTTTACAGATGAGATAACTGAGGCACAGAGACGTGAGGTAACTTGCCCAAAGTCACACAGCTGACAACTGGTGGAGCCGGGATTTGAACCCATGACCTCTGACTCCAAAGCCCGAGCTCTTTCCACTGTGCCACGCCGCTTCTCTTAACAGACAGACAACATAACAGACAAGTGGCGAGCCAGGATTAGAACCCAGGTCCCCCGACTCCCAGGCTCGGGCTCCAGCCACATGAACAGGATTACTTGAGGATACTGGTGTGCCTTGAGCGTTTACTGTGTGCAGAGCACTGTCCTGAGCGCTTGGGAGGAACAGCCTCCTCCTTCCTCTCTCCCTCGTCCCCCTCTCCATCCCCCCGTCTTACCTCCTTCCCTTCCCCACAGCACCTGTATATATGTATATATGTTTGTACATATTTATTCCTCTATTTATTTATTTATTTTACTTGTACATATCTATTTATTTATTTATTTATTTAACTTGTACATATCTATTCTATTTATTTTATTTTGTTAAGATGTTTGGTTTTGTTGTCTGTCTCCCCCGTCTAGACGGTGAGCCCACTGTTGGGTAGGGACTGTCTCTATATGTTGCCAACTTGTACTTCCCAAGCACTTAGTACAGTGCTCTGCACACAGTAAGTGCTCAATAAATATGATTGATTGAACAGTAGAATAAGTAGACCCCATCTCTGCCCTCAAGGATCTTGCGATCTAGCTGGGGCGACAGAGATGTTCTCAATTACAGGTAATTCATCATCTAATTGGCCATTCCCACAGATATTCTGCTGCCATGATCACCTGATTCAGGCCACAGGAGCCTGGCCTTGATTAATGATATGTATCTAGCTATAATTCTGTTTATTCTGATGGTACTGACACCTGTTGTTTACTTGTTTTGTTTTGTTGTATGTCTTCCTTCACCCTGTGAAGCAGCGTGGCACAGTGGAAAGAGCACGGGCTTTGGAGTCAGAGGTCATGGGTTCGAATCCCTACTCCACCACATGTCTGCTGTGTGACCTTGGGCAAGTCACTTAACTTCTCTGAGCCTCAGTTACCTCATCTGTAAAATGGGGATTAAGACTGTGAGCCCCACGTGGGACAACCTGATCACTTTGTATCCCCCCAAGCGCTTAGAACAGTGCTTTGCACATAGTAAGCGCTTAACAAAATGCCAACTTTATTATTTATTATTATTATTCCCCTTCTTGACTGTGAGCCCATTGTTGGGTAAGGACCGTCTCTATATGTTGCCGATTTGTACTTCCCAAGCCCTTAGTACAGTGCTCCGCACACAGTAAGAGCTCAACAAGTACGATTGAATGAATGAATAAATAAAACAAAGGCGATGGGCAGTGAAGTCATGTCAAAGAACAACCCTGGTACTTCTCCAGCGTCAGAGATGTGGCCTCCAGAAGAGGAAGCGGAGTTTCCCAACCGAGAGAGGAACCATGTGGCCGGCGCAGCTGCTGGACGGGAAATCAGGGTCGGTTCTCATAGATGGTGAGAGACGTTGTCAGCCGGAAGCATCGCTGACACCTCGGCTTCCGGGCAAGCACAGATGGGTTTCCGTGTGTTTGCCTGAATCAGCTCTCAGTTTAGATTGTGAAGATGACAGGCTACCCACTAGGATGGCTTGTTTGTGCTACGTCATTTAATAATAATAATAATGGCATTTATTAAGCACTTACTATGTGCAAAGCACTGTTCTAAGCACTGGGGAGGTTACAAGGTGATCAGGTTGCCCCACGAGGGGCTCACAGTCTTCATCCTCAGTTTACAGATGAGGTAAGTGAGGCCCGGAGAAGTTAAGTGACTTGCCCAGAGTCACCCAGCTGACAAGTGGCAGAGCTGGGATTTGAACCCATGGCCTCTGACTCCAGAGCCTGGGCTCTTTCCACTGAGCCACGCTGCGAAGGGCTGTTCTAAGCGCTGAGGAGGTTCCAAGGTGACCAGGTTGTCCTACAGGGGGCTCACAGTTTTAATCCCCATTTTACAGATGAGGGAACTGAGGCACAGAGAAGTTAAGTGACTTGCCCAGAGTCACCCAGCTGACAGTTGGCAGAGCTGGGATTTGAACCCATGACCTCTGACTCCAAAGCCTGTGATCTTTCCACTGAGCCACGCTGCAAAGCGCTGTTCTAAGCGCTGAGGAGGTTACAAGGTGACCAGGTTGTCCCACGGGGGGCTCACAGTCTTCATCCTCATTTTACAGATGAGGTCACTGAGGCCCGGAGAAGTGAAGTGACTTGCCCAAAGTCACACAGCTGACAATTGGCGGAGCCAGGATTTGAACCCATGACCTCTGGATCCAAAGCCCGGGCTCTTTCCACCGAGCCACGCTGCTCTGAATAGGATCCTGTCAGTTTCAAAATGGAGTTTAGTGTATGCACTAGGCCACGTTTAATACTCCTGAGCTCAGGATGAACAATCAGTGTGATTTATTCAGTCATTCAGGTTGTCAATCATACTTATTGAGTGGTTACTATGTGCAGAGCACTGTACTAAGCACTTGGAAGACTACAGTACAACTATAAACAGACACATTCTTTGCCCACAGTGAGCTGACAGTCTAGTGGGGGAGACAGGCATCAATATAAATCAATAAATTAGAGATATGTACATAACTGCTTTGGGGCTGGGAGGGGAGATGAATAAAGGAAGCAAGCCAGGGTGATAAAGACGGGAGTGAGAGAAGACGGAAGGAGGGCTTAGTCAGGGAAGGCCTCTCGAATCAATCAATCAATCGTATTTATTGAGCGCTCACTGTGTGCAGAGCACTGTACTAAGCGCTTGGGAAGTACAAGTTGGTAACATATAGAGACGGTCCCTACCCAACAGCAGGCTCACAGTCTAAAAGGAGAGATGCCTTCAGTAAGGCTCTGAAGGGGGGCAGAGTCTGTCGGCTATGAGGAGGAAGGGCTTTCCAGGCCAGAGGCAGGACGTTTGCAAGAGGCCAGCAACGAGATGGAGGAGATTGAGGAACAGTGAGAAGGTTAGCATTAGAGGAGTAAAGTGTTCAGGCTGGGTTGTAGTAGGAGAGTAGCAGGGTGACGTAGAAAGGGGAAAGGTGAGTACTTACTGTGTGCGGAGCACTGCACTGAGTGCTTAGGAGAGAAGCAGCGTGGCTCAGAGGAAAAGAGCCCGGGTTTTGGAGTCAGAGGTCATGGGTTCAAATCCCAGCTCCGCCAATCGTCGGCTATGTGACTTTGGGCAAGTCACTTAACTTCTCTGGGCCTCAGTTCCCTCATCTGGAAAATGGGGATGAAGACTGTGAGCCCCCTGTGGGACAACCTGGTCACCTTGGAACCTCCCCAGTTCTTAGAACAGTGCTTTCAGACTGTGGGCCCACTGTTGGGTAGGGACCGTCTCTATATGTTGCCAACTTGTACTTCCCAAGTGCTTAGTACGGTGCTCTGCACACAGTAAGTCCTCAATAAATACGATTGATTGATTGATTGCACTACACATAGTAAGTGCTTAATAAATGCCATCATCATCACCATTGTTATTATTATTATTACAAAATAACAGAGTTGGTAGACACGTTCCCTGCAGGATTCTGTTCCCATTCATCCTGCTTTCGCCTTTCCATTTTCCTTCCTAATGCCTTCTTTCATTCATTCATTCAATCGTACTTATTGAGTGCTTACTGTGTGCAGAGCACTGTACTAAGCACTTGGGAAGTACAAGTCGGCAACATATAGAGACAATCCCTACCCAACAACGGGCTCACAGTCTAGAAGGGGGAGATAGACAACAAAACAAAACATGGAGACAGGTGTCAAAATCGTCAGAATAAATAGAATTATTATCATCATCATCAATCATCAATCGTATTTATTGAGCGCTTACTGTGTGCAGAGCACTGTACTAAGCGCTTGGGAAGTACAAGGTGACAACATATAGAGACGGTCCCTATCCAACAGTGGGCTCAATTATAGCTATAGTACAGCTTCTTTACTGGTCTCCCTGCATCCAACCACTCTCTCCTCTAGCCTGTACATTGCAGCTCCGATTATCATCTTGGAGCATCACCATTCCAAGCCTCTCCACTCCTCAAAAACACCTCCAGCGGCTACTCAATTTCCTCTGGGTCAAGCAGAAACTCCACACCCTCGGCTCTGAGGCTCTTTACCAGTTCTCTCCCATCTCAGGATCGCACCTGGAGAGTTTCCAGTATTCTACCAGTCTCCACTATGGGAGGGAGAGTCAAACAGAGGCAAACCCATTCCATTCCTACCTTGAGCAGTGGCTCTCGAGTGGAAGGCAATGTGTTACAAGTCAAAATAATGATAATAATAATGATGGTATTTGTTAGTAATAATGATGGCATTTATTAAGCGCTTACTATGTGCAAAGCACTGTTCTAAGGAGTTGGGGAGGTTACAAGGTGATCAGGTTGTCCCATGGGGGGCTCACAGTTTTAATCCCCAATTTATAGATGAGGTAACTGAGGCACAGAGAAGTGAAGTGACTTGCCCAAAGTCACACAGCCAAAAATTGACAGAGCTGGGGTTTGAACCCATGACTTCTGACTCCAAAGCCCGTGCTCTTTCCACTGAGTTACGATGCTGCTTTGCTGTTTGTTAAGCACTTACTATGTACCAGGCACTGTACTAAGCACTGGGGTGAGTACAAGTTAATCGGGATGGACAAAGTCCCTGTCCCACATGGGGCTCACATTCTTAATCCCCATTTTCCAGATGAGGTCATTGAAGCCCACAGAATAATAATAATAATAATGATGGTATTTGTTATTCATTCATTCATTCAATCATATTTATTGAGCGCTTACTGTGTGCAGAGCATTGTACTAAGCGCTTGGGAAGGACAAGTTGGCAACATATAGAGATGGTTCCTACCCAACAACGGGCTCACAGTCTAGTAAGCACTTACTATGTGCCAAGCACTGTTCTAAGCACTGGGGTTGATACAAGGTAATGAGGCTGTCCCATCTGGGGATCACAGTCTTAATCCCCATCCCCCAGATGAGGTAACTGAGGCCCATAGAAGTGAAATGACTTGCCCAAGGTCACACAGCACACAAGTGGTAGAGCTGGGATTAGAACCAATGACCTCTTAACTCTCAGGCCAGGGATCTATCAACTTAGCCATGTGCTGCACACAGTACACACAGTACTGCACACAGTAAGCGCTCAATAAATACAATCGATTGATTGATTGCTGGGCAGCAGCAGCATGGGAGAGAGTTCATTCAATTCAATCGTATTTATTGAGCGCTTACTGTGTGCAGAGCACTGTATTAAGCGCTTGGGAAGTACAGGTTGGTAATAATGATGGCATTTATTAAGTGCTTACTATGTGCAAACACTGTTCTAAGCACTGGGGAGGTTACAAGGTGATCAGGTTGTCCCACGGGGGGCTCACAGGCTTAATCCCCATTTTACAGATGAGGTAACTGAGGCACAGAGAAAGTAAGTGACTTGCCCAAAGTCACACAGCCAATAACTGGTGGAACTAGGATTTGAACCCCTGACCTCTGACTCCAAAGCCTGTGCTCTTTCCACTGAGCCACGCTGCTTCTCAAGCCATATTGTGATTCTGAGAGACCACTGTTAGCTACCTGGTGGTATTTGTTCATTCATTCATTCAATCGTATTTATTGAGCACTTACTGTGTGCAGAACACTATACTAAGTGCTTGGAAAGTACAATTCGGCAACAAATAGAGGTAATCCCTACCCAACAACGAGGTGCTATGTGCCAGGCACTGTACTAAGCGCTGGAGCAGATACAAGGTAATTGGGTTGGTCACAGTCCCTGTCATCATCATCATCATCATCATCCTCAATCGTATTTATTGAGCGCTTACTATGTGCAGAGAACTGTACTAAGCGCTTGGGAAGTACAAATTGGCAACATATAGAGACAGTCCCTACCCAACAGTGGGCTCACAGTCTAAAAGGGGGAGACAGAGAACAAAACCAAACATACTAACAAAACAAAATAAATAGAGCTCAGTCTTAACCCCCATTTTACAGAGGAGGTAACTGAGGCACAGAGAAGTGAAGTGACTTGCCTAAGGTCACACAGCAGACACATGGTGGAGCCAGAACTGGAAGCCCGGTTCTTCTGACGCCCAGCCCCGGGCTCTATCCACTATCCCATGAGGCTCCTCACACTGCTACGTGCTACAACAGTTGTCTTAAGAGGGTCTGGCTAGGTCTTGCCAGCAACGAAGAGAGTACTTGTGTTGTGAAAAAGCAGTATTTGCTGTCCCCTAGAAATTTAGAATAATAATAATAATTATTATTATGGCATTTATTAAGCGCTTACTATGTGCAAAGCACTGTTCTAAGTGCTGGGGAGGTTACAAGGTGATCAGGTTGTCCCACGTGAGGCTCACAGCCTCAATCCCCATTTTACAGATGAGGTAACTGAGGCACAGAGAAGTGAAGTGACTTGTCCAAGGTCACATAGCAGACAAGTGGCAAAGCCGGGATTAGAAACCATGACCTTCATACTCCCAGGCCCGTGCTCTATCTATTATCTCATGCTATTTCTCAAATATATATATCATCATCATCATCATCATCATCATCAACCGTATTTATTGAGCGCTTACTATGTGCAGAGCACTGTACTAAGCGCTTGGGAAGTACAAATTGGCAACATATAGAGACAGTCCCTACCCAACAGTGGGCTCACAGTCTAAAAGGGGGAGATATATATATATAATATATATACAATTGGCGGAGCCGGGGTTTGAACCCATGACCTCTGACTCCAAAGCCTGTCCTCTTCTCCACTGAGCCACGCTGCTTCTATAGTGCTTTTATAGTGTCAAACCACGTCCTGCCATCAGATTCATTCATTCAATCATATTTATTGAGCACTTACTGTGTGCAGAGCGCTGTACTAAGAGCTTGGGAAGTCCAAGATGGTGACCTGTAGAGACGGTCCCTACCCAACAGCGGGCTCACAGTCTAGAAGGCAGTCGCCCCTAGGAAAGTATTCAAAAGCAAGCCCCACAGCTTGCTTAAACCATCCCATGAGACTGTTAATACAATTCATCACAAGATGCGTTTTAATGATTCATACAGGCCATTTTATTTTCAAAGCATCTAGGAAGCATTAACTAATCCCCACAGGTGATTCAGTAGGGAAAGAGAATTTTGCCCTGGGGTGGTCTACCTCTTTGAACTGCTTGCGTGAAAACTGCAAGGCTCACTGTCATCATCAATTTTATTGAGCGCTTACTATGTGCAGAGCACTGTACTAAGCGCTTGGGAAGTACAAATTGGCAACATAAGTACATATTGGCAGTCAGTCACTGTCGACTGACTGGGCTCTTCTAGAGCCAGAAAAAAGGTCCTGGTGGGGCTGAGGAGATGAAGACTGAAAATCAATCAATCAATCATATTGAGCGCTTACTGTGTGCAGAACACTGGACTAAGCGCTTGGGAAGTACAAGTTGGCAACATATAGAGACAGTCCCTACCCAACAGTGGGCTCACAGTCTAAAAGGGGGAGACAGAGAACAAAACCAAACATACTAACAGAATAAAATAAATAGAATAGATAGGTACAAGTAAAATAAAAGACCAGGATTTCCCCATGCTGGGAAGCTGCATGGCCCAGTGGATAGAGCTTGGGCCTGGTAAAAATAATAATAATGATAGCATTTATAAAGCACTTTCTATGTGCAAAGCGCTATTCTAAGCGCTGGGGAGGTTACAAGGTGATCAGGTTGTCCCATGGGGGCTCACAGTCTTAATCTCCATTTTACAGATGAGGTAACTGAGGCCCGGAGAAGTTAAATGACATGCCCAAAGTCACCCAGCTGGCAATTGGCGGAGCCAGGATTTGATCCCATCACCTCTGACTCCAAAGCCCGTGCTCTTTCCACTGAGCCACGCTGCTTCTGGTAGGCAGAAGGACCTGGGTTCTAATCCTGATTCTGCCACTTGTCTGCTGTTTGACCTTGGGTAACTCACTTAACTTCTCTGAGCCTCAGTTACCTCATCTGTAAAATGAGGATTAAGGCTGTGAGCCCCATGAGGGACATGGACTGTGTCCAACCTTATTAGCATGTACGTACCCCGGTCCTTAGTACAGTTCCTGGCACGTAGTATGCACATTAGAGAAGCAGCGTGGCTCAGTGGAAAGAGCCTGGGCTTTGGAGTCAGAGGTCATGGGTTCAAATCCCGGCTCCGCCACTTGTCAGCTGTATGACTGTGGGCAAGTCACTTAACTTCTCTAGGCCTCAGTTACCTCATCTGTAAAATGAGGATTAAGACTGTGAGCTCCCCCGTGGGACAACTTGATCTCCTTGTAGCCTCCCCAGTGCTTAGAACAGTGCTTTGCACATAGTAAGTGCTTAATAAATGCCATTATTATTATTATTATTATTATTATTATTATTATTATTATTATTAAAAGTACATAAATAAAGAGTGCATTCCACGGTCTTGGAATAGGAACTTTAAATTTGCGTGAGACTTTTTCTTCCAAGTGAGTTTCAGTGTGGCTCAGTGGGAAGAGCCCGGGCTTTGGAGTCAGAGGTCAGGGGTTCAAATCCCAGCTCCGCCAACTGTCGGTTGTGTGACTTTGGGCAAGTCACTTAATAATAATAATAAATAAATAATGATGGAATTTATTAGGTGCTTACTATGTGCAGCGCACTGTTTTAAGCGCTGGGGAGGTTACAAGGTGATGAGGTTGTCCCACATGGGACTCACAGTCTTAATCCCCACTTTACAGATGAGGGAACTGAAGCCCGGAGAAGTGAAGTGACTTGCCCAAAGTCACACAGCTGACAATTGGCGGAGCAGGGATTTGAACCCATGACCTCTGACTCCAAAGCCCGGGCTCTTTCCACTGAGCCACGCTGCTTCTCTTAACTTCTCTGGGCCTTAGTAACCTCATCTGTAAAATGGGGATTAAGACTGTGAGCCCCCCGTGGGACAACCTGATCACTTTGTAACCTCTTCAGCGCTCAGAACAGTGCTTTGCACATAGTAAGCGCTTAATAAATGCCATTATTATTATTATTATTAAAAGGAGGAAAAACAAGCAAGGAAATCTAAAGATCACTCGAGGGGTGTGCCAGACCTGTGAATGATCTCAGATTACCCTGGTACATCCAAAATGTCAAGCCAGGAGGAAAGGGGGAGGGAGGAGAAGATAGGGACTACCCCATCTCCCCTCATCCCAGAGAATAATAATAATGGCATTTGTTAAGCACTTACTATGTGCAGAGCACTGTTCTAAGCGCTGGAGAAGGTGACCAAATTTCTGAAAGACAGGTAGGTGAGGACTTGAAGGAATAAGTCTTCCAACTGAGCTGAGGAAACAGAGTAGTAATAGTTACCTCATCTGTAAAATGGGCTGGCTGATTTGGTAGCCAATGTTTCAGTGCTGGGTTTTCTCCCCGCCAAGCTCCTGGAATCGTATCCTGGGGCGGCTGGGGACCAAGCGTGGAGTTGAAGGGGAAATGGGGACGTCCCAGATAATAATAATAATAATAATGGCATTTATTAAGCGCTTACTATGTGCAAAGCACTGTTCTAAGTGCTGGGGAGGTTCCAAGTAGATCAGGTTGTCCCACAGGGAGCTCACAGTCTTCATCCCCATTTGACAGATGAGGGAACTGAGGCCCAGAGAAGTGAAGTGACTTGCCCAAAGTCACACGGCTGACAATTGGCGGAGCTGGGATTTGAACCCATGACCTCTGACTCCAAAGCCCGGGCTCTTTTCCACTGAGCCAGTATTTCCCTAACAAGATCCCCTCACAAGAAGTGCTCTAGGTTGTGGCAACCTCAGAGTTGTTGCACAAGATGGCGTGGGCTGAGGTAGCCGTGAGCTGTCATGTGAGTCTCCACCTCTCAGGCTCATTAATAATAATAATTATTATTAGAATGGTACTGGTTAAGCCCTTACTAAGTGCAAAGCATTGTTCAAAGTTAATCAAGATGGACATAGTCCATGTCCCACATTAGGCTCACACTCTTAATCCCCATATTACAGATGAGGTAACTGAGGCCCAGAGCAGTTAAGTGACTTTTCCAAGGTCATTCATTCATTCAGTTGTATCAATTGAGCGCTTACTGTGTGCAGAGCACTGTACTAAGCGCTTGGGAAGAACAAGTCGGCCACATATAGAGACGGTCCCTAACAACAGGCTCACGGTCTAGAAGGGGGAGATAGATAACAAAACGAAACAAGTAGACAGGTGTCAAAACCATCAGAATAAATAGAATTATAGCTATATGCACATCATTAATAAGAGTAGTAAGCATGTACAAGTAAAATAAAGTAATAAATATGTACAAATATATACAAGCGCTGTGGGGAGGGGAAGGGGGTAGGGCAGAGGGAGGGAGGGGGACAATGGGGAGGGGAGGAGGAGAGCGCTTAGTACAGTGCTCTGCACATAGTAAGTGCTCAATAAATATGATTGATTGATTGAGAGGAAAAGGGGGGCTCAGTATGGGAAGGAATGTCACTCAGTAGACATGTGATGGAGCTGGGATTAGAACCGAGATCCTTCTGATTCCGAGACTCGTGCTTTATCCACTAAGCCGTGCTGCTTCTTAATATATTTGTGAGTATTTCCTTGTCTTTTTTCCCCTTTACAGTGGAAGGTCCTTGTGGACAGGACATGTGCCTTGGGCTTTCCTAAATGCTGAGAACAGTGCTCAGGGCAATGCCAAGCCACTGGCTCGCGTCAGCTACAGTCACCATCAGTGGTATTTCCTGAAATACCATTTCATTCCTGAAATTCCTGAAATACCAATTCAATCTATGAATCAAGCAAAAACTCCTCACTCTCGGCTTCAGGGCTGTCCATCACCTCGCCCCCTCCTGCCTCACCTCCCTTCTCTCCTTCTCCAGCCCAGCCCGCACACTCCGCCGTCGACCTCCAGCCCACATCCTTCCCCTGGCCTGGAATTCCTTCCCTCCACACATCCGCCAAGCTAGCTCTCTTCCTCCCTTCAAAACCCTACTGAGAGCTCACCTCCTCTAAGAGGCCTTCCCAGACTAAGCCCTCTTTTTCCTCTCATTCATTCATTCATTCATTCATTCATTCATTCAATCGTATTTATTGAGTGCTTACTGTGCGCAGAGCACTGTACTAAGCAGTTGGGAAGTACAAGTTGGCAACTCTCCTCCTCCCCATCTCCCGCATCCTACCTCCTTCCCCTCCCCACAGCACTTATATATATATATATATATATATATTTGTACAGATTTATTACTCTATTTTACTTGTACTATTCTTGTACAAGAATTCTTGTATTCTTGTATTCTTATTCTCGTACTATTCTTATTACTAGTCTATTTATTTTGTTAATGATGTGCATCTAGCTTTAATTCTATTTGTCCTGACGATTTTGACACCTGTCACCATGTTTCGTTTCGTTGTCTGTCTCCCCCTTCTAGACTGCGAGCCTGCTGTTGGGTAGGGACCGTCTCTATATGTTCCCGACTTGGACTTCCCAAAAGCGATTAGTACAGTGCTCTGCACACAGTAAGCGCTCAATAAATAGGATCGAGTGAATGAATGAATGAAATAGCCACCTGCTCCTCTTGGAGGTGTTCTCTGCCTGGCCTAGGGCCTCTCTGCATGAGCCTTGGACTCCTCCTGGATGGTTCTTGAAGAAGAGAGGCAGTTTGTCTGTGGGGACAGTGACCTCAGCCTAATTCTCCCCCCCGCCGTGCTGCCTGCAACTAAAACCATCAGAGAAGATAATGGCTCTGAGATAAGCAAAAATATTTCTTGACTCCATTGTGAATCTCCTGGTTACTTTTAAAGAATTAAACAGTGCTGGAAGCAAATGGAAATGGGCTGGAACGCTGTTCCTGCATAACAGCAGGAACGTGCAGGAAGCAGCGTGGCTCAGTGGAAAGAGCACTTTTAGACTGTGAGCCCACTGTTGGGTAGGGACCGTCTCTATATGTTGCCAACTTGTACTTCCCAAGCGCTTAGTACAGTGCTCTGCACACAGTAAGCGCTCAATAAATACGATTGATTGATTGATTTGGAGTCAGATGTCATGGGTTTCAATCCCGGCTTCACCACGTGTCTGCTGTGTGACCTTGGGCAAGTCACCTAACTTCTCTGAGCCTCAGTTACCTCATCTGGAAAATGGGGATTAAAACTGTGAGCCCCACGTGGGACAACCTTGTATCCCCCCCAGCGCTTAGAACAGTGCTTTGCACACTGTAAGCGCTTAACAAATGCCATTATTATTATTATTAGTAGTAGTAGTAGTAGTAGTAGTAGTATTATTATAAAGAAAGAACGAGAAACCTCTGTTCCATTTATGATGGTTGTTTGACACCTAAAGCGGCAGCAACGGGCCTTTGGGTCAGTTGGAGAGCGTCACCCCTGAGATGGGTTTGGGGGGGGGTCCCCAGCTCCTATTGTCTCTTGGCTGCCAGCAGAAATGAGGCTCTGGAAGAGGACTGTGAGCCCACTGTTGGGTAGGGACTGTCTCTATATGTTGCCAATTTGTACTTCCCAAGCGCTTAGTACAGTGCTCTGCACATAGTAAGCGCTCAATAAATACAATTGATGATGATGACAATGGAAGCGGAGGTTTTTCAGCAATGCATTGGGTACAGACACACGAGAAGCAGCGTGGCTCAGCGGAAAGAGCACGGGCTTTGGAGTCAGAGGTCATGGGTTCGAATCCCTGCTCTGTCACATGTCTGCTGTGTGACGTTGGGCAAGTCACTTAACTTCTCGGAGCCTCAGTGACCTCATCTGTAAAATGGGGATGATGACTGTGAGCCCCACGCGGGACCGCCTGATCACCTTGTATCCCCCCAGCGCTTAGAACAGAGCTTTGCACATAGTAAGCGCTTAACAAATGCCATTATTATTTAGAGAAGCAGCGTGGCTCAGTGGAAAGAGCACGGGCTTTGGAGCCGGAGGTCATGGGTTTGAATCCCGGCTCCGCCACATATCTGCTGTGTGACCTTGGGCAAGTCACTTAACTTCCCTGAGCCTCAGTTCCCTCATCTGTAAAATGGGGATTAAGACTGTGAGCCCCACGTGGGACAACCTGATCACCTTGTATCCCCCCAGCGCTTAGAACAGTGCTTTGCACATAGTAAGTGCTTAACAAATGCCATCATTATTATTATTATTATTATTATTATTATTACAGACAGACACCGAACCTCTGAGATGTGTGGGAAAGAGCATCTCTAGGAGAGGTATTTGTACTTCCCAAGCGTTCAGTACAGTGCTCTGCACACAGTAAGCGCTCAATAAATACGATTGATGATGATGATGATGATGATGGCAGGCCAAGTGGCTCTTTAGCATGGCCCAGCCCAGACAACACAGCCCAGTCCGACCAGCCTAGGCCAGTCCAGCCAGCACAACCAAAACCAGCCCAGCCCAGTCAGCTCTGCCCATTCCCGTCAACACGGCCCAGTTCAGCCGGAATTACCACCGTCCACTAAGTTGCTGTCTCCTGACCTCGGCAGTGGGCCTGGTTTCCAGACAAAAAAAGACCATGATGTCTGTCATCTCGCTCCTTCCGCCCTCCTTGCCCTCCTCCCATCACCACCACCCCTGCTATAGTCTTCAGAGGTCATGGGTTTGAATTCTGACTCCGCCACATGTCTGCTGTGTGACCGTGGGCAAGTCACTGCCCAACTTGTTGCCAACTTGTACTTCCCAAGCGCTTAGTACAGTGCTCTGCACACAGTAAGCGCTCAATAAATACGATTGATTGATTAATTGATTGGAGGCCTTCCCAGACAGAGCCCCCTCCTTCCTCTCCCCCTCCTCCCCCTCTCCATCCCCCAGCCTTACCTCCTTCCCTTCCCCACAGCACCTGTATATATGTATATATGTTTGTACAGATTTATTACTCTATTTATTTATTTTACTTGTACATATCTATTCTATTTATTTTATTTTGTTAATATGTTTGGTTTTGTTCTCTGTCTCCCCCATCTAGACTGTGAGCCCACTGTTGGGTAGGGACTGTCTCTATATATTGCCAATTTGTACTTCCCAAGTGCTTAGTACAGTGCTCTGCACATAGTAAGCGCTCAATAAATACGATTGATGATGATGATGATGATGGGTAGGGACCGTCTCTATATGTTGCCAACTTGTACTTCCCAAGCGCTTAGTACAGTGCCCTGCACACAGTAAGTGCTCAATAAATACGATTGATTGATTGATTGATTCTCTGATCTTCAGTTACTTTATCTGTAAAATGGGGATTAAGACTGTGAGCCCCACATGGGACAACTTGATCACCTTGTATCCCCCCCAGTGCTTAGAACAGTGCTCTGCACATAGTAACCACTTACCAAATGCCATCACTATCATTATTATTATTATTATTATCATTATTATCCAGCCCATGACCTCATCACTTTATGCTCTGTGCCTGTCGTAATGTGTGACACATCATGGGCGTACAGGTAAGAGATTATTTTAGTTTCAACACCAATACTAAGAACACGGGAGACGTTAGTCTCTGTTTAGAACTGATGTAATTATTGCATGAATCTCAACTTCACTCTGTGACTGCACCTGTGTTAAAGGCCCACTTTCCAAAGCTCTGAGGGAATTTAACTGCTTTTAAGGATTGGGAGAGAAGAGTTAATGGATTCCAACCTAGTAACAGTTGTTAGAAGTGGCATCACGGCCCTCCTTAGCTCATTCTCCTACTCCCCTGGAAAAAGGCCGAGGATTTACCTGTGTTTAAAACACTTGGATCTTTCTGTCTCTTGTTTAATAGATGTTGGTAGCAAAATCAGTTGTTTAATTGCTCACCTGCCTGGAGAAAGGCCACTGCAGCAGATGACTTCAGGATACCTTCAAGTTCCACGGCTCATGATTGCAATGTGTGTATTTTTTTATGACTGTGTGTTTCAGAGCTTTAACAGAGCAAAGGGCAATATCTATAGCAAAAGGCTTTGTATATACATGTATACAATTATATATATGTATGTAATTGTATATACATGTATACAATTATATATATAAGTAATTGTATATACATATATATCACAGTCTTTCTGTCTTTTCTGTACAGAAAATTGTACATACAATCACAGTCTTTTAGACTGTGAGCCCACTGTTGGGTAGGGACTGTCTCTATGTGTTGCCAATTTGTACTTCCCAAGCGCTTAGTACAGTGCTCTGCACATAGTAAGTGCTCAATAAGTACGATTGATGATGATATATAGCACCTGCCTTATTCAAGCCATAATTGCTCCTATTTTGAGCTCGCTGTGGGCAGGGAATATTACTGTTTGCTGTTGTTGTATTGTACTTTCCCAAGTGCTCTGCACACAGTGAGCACTCAATAAATATGATTGAATGAATGAATGAAGGCTAAACATGATGATGATGATGGTATTTGTTAAGCGCTTACTATGTGCAAAGCACTGTTCTAAGCTCTTGGGGGATACAAGGTAATCGGGTTGTCCCACATGGGGCTCACAATCTTAATCCCCATTTTACAGATGAGGGAACTGAGGCCCAGAGAGGTTAAGTGGCTTGCCCAAGGCCACACAGCTGACAAGTGGCAGAGCTGGGATGATGAGAAGCAGCATGGCCTGGTGGCAAGAGCAAGACCTGGGAAGCAGAGGCTTTTTTTATATTTTTTTCCAATGGTATTTGTTAAGCACGTACTATGTGCCAGACAGTGTATTAAGCACTGGGTTAGAGACAAGGTAATCACGTGGGACAGTCTGTGTCCCATATGGGTCTGGCAGTTTTAATCAATCAACCGTATTTATTGAGCGCTTACTGTGTGCAGAGCACTGTACTAATCCCCATTCTACAGATGAAGCAACTGAAGCACAGAGAAGTGACTTGTCCAAGGTCACACAGCAGACAAGAGGTGGAGCTGGCCTGTGCTTTTCCCACTAGGCCAGGCGGCTTCTCCTCCTGACTCTGCCGGTTGCCTGATGTGTAACCTCGGATAAGTAGCTTAACTTCTCTGTACCTCAGTTTCCTGATCTGTAAAATGGGGATTCAATATTCATTCATTCATTCAATTGTATTTATTGAACGCTTACTGTGTGCAGAGCACTGTACTAAGCGCTTGGGAAGTCCAAGTTGGCAACATCTAGAGACGGTCCCTACACAACAACGGGCTCACAGTCTAGAAGGGGGAGACAGAAAACAAAACAAAACTTGCAGACAGGTGTCAAAACCATCAGAATAAATAGAATTATAGCTATATGCTCATCATTAACAAAATAAATAGAGTAGTAAATATGTACAAGTAAAATAAATTGAGTGATAAATCTGTACAAATATATACAAGTGCTGTGGTGAGGGGGGAGGTGGGGCTGGGGAGGAGAGGAGGGAGGAGGAAAGGAAAATGGGGGCTCAGTACCTATTCTCCATCACTTTTAGATCCATGTGGCACAGGGATGGTATCTGAATTGATTAGCTTGTATATAGCCCCACATTTAGTACAGCATAGATTGGCAAACAATCAACCCATCAATCATATTTATTGAGCACTTACTGTGTGCAGAGCACTGTATTAAGCGCTTGGGAAGTACAAGTTGGCAACATATAGAGACAATCCCTACCCAACAGTGGGCTCACAGTCTAGAAGGGGGAGACAGAGAACAAAACAAAACATATTAACAAAGTAAAATAAATAGAATAGATATGTACAAGTACAAGCACACTGTACAAGTATGTACAAGCACATACTAAGCACTTATCACACATTCATTCATTCAATCGTATATATTAAGTGTTTACTGTGTGCAGAACACTGTACTAAGCGCTTGGGAAGTCCAAGTTGGCAACATATAGAGACGGTCCCTACCCAACAGTGGGCTCACAGTCTAGAAGGGGGAGACAGAGAACAATACAAAACATATTAACAAAGTAAAATAAATAGAATAGATATGTACAAGTACATACTAAGCACTTAATCACACATTCATTCATTCATTCAATCGTATATATTAAGTGCTTATTGTGTGCATGGCACTGTACTAAGTTCTTGGGAAAGTACAATGCAGCAATAAAGAGTGACAATCCCTGCCCACAACGAGCTCACAATCTGGAGGCAGGAAGACAGATATCAATATCAATCTATCGTATTTATTGAGCGCTTACTGTGTGCAGAGCACTGTACTAAGCACTTGGGAAGTACAAGTTGGCAACATATAGAGACAGTCCCTACCCAACAGTGGGCTCAGAGTCTAAAAAATATCAATAAATAAAATTGCAGATACATATATATGTCTATAATAATTTTTGGTATTTGTTAAGCGCTTGCGCCGGGGGGTGGAGAGAGGTGGGGAAGAGCAAAGGGAACAAGTCAGGGGGCTGCAGAAGGGAGTTGGAGATGAGGAAAGGTGGGGGAAGGCCTCTTGGAGGAGATGCGCCTTCAATAAGGCTTTGAAGGGGGGAAGAGTAATTGTCCGGTGGATTTGAGGAGGGAGGGCATTCCAGACCAGAGGCAGGACGTGGTCTAGTGGTCGGCGGCGAGACAGATGAGATGGAGGAACAGTGAGAAGGTTAGCACCAGAGGAGCATGTGTGCGGGCTGGGCTGTAGAAGGAGAGAAGCGAGGTGAGGTAGGAGGGGACGAGGTGATGGAGTTCTTTAAAGCCAATGGTGATGATTTTGTTTTTTTGATACTGAGGTGGATAAGGAACCACTGGAGATTATTGAGGAGCAGGATGACTTGTCCTGAACG
Source organism: Tachyglossus aculeatus (assembly GCF_015852505.1). Lineage (NCBI taxonomy): Eukaryota > Metazoa > Chordata > Mammalia > Monotremata > Tachyglossidae > Tachyglossus > Tachyglossus aculeatus. The sequence goes on from NC_052066.1 coordinate 44,122,581, forward strand.
TTTCTGTAGAAAGATAAATCGGGCATCGGAGTGAAGCTGTTGGTTAGGGACCATCTCTGTATGCTGCCAACTTGTACTTCCCAAGTGCTTAGTATAGTGCTCTGCACATAGTAAGCGCTCAATAAATACGATTGAATGAATGAATGACAGTAGATGTGTCTCCCCCCCGCCTTACTTCCTTACCCTCCCCGCAGCACCTGTATATATGTTTGTACGTATTTATTGCTCTACTTATTTTATTTGTACATATTCTCTCTTTTTTATTTGGTTACTATCTTTTGTTGTCTGTCTCCCCCTTCTAGACCGTGAGCCCGCTATTGGTTAGGGACCGTCTCTATGTGCTACCAACTTGTACTTCCCAAGCGCTTAGTACAGTGCTCTGCACATAGTAAGCGCTCAATAAATACGATTGAATGAATGAATGACAGTAGATGTGTCTCCCCCCGCCTTACTTCCTTACCTCCTTCCTCCCCACAGCACCTGTATATATGTTGGTACGTATTTATTACTCTATTTTATTTGTACATATTCTGTCTTTTTTATTTGGTTACTATCTTTTGTTGTCTGTCTCCCCCTTCTAGACCGTGAGCCCGCTATTGGTTAGGGACCATCTCTGTGTGCTACCAACTTGTACTTCCCAAGCGCTTAGTACAGTGCTCTGCACACAGTAAGCGCTCAGTAAATACGATTGAATGAATGAATGACAGTAGATGTGTCTCCCCCCCCGCCTTACTTCCTTACCCTCCCCGCAGCACCTGTATATATGTTTGTACATATTTATTACTCTATTTAATTTGTACATATTCTCTCTTTTTTATTTGGTTACTATCTTTTGTTGTCTGTCTCCCCCTTCTAGACCGTGAGCCCACTATTGGTTAGGGACCGTCTCTGTGTGCTACCAACTTGTACTTCCCAAGCTCTTAGTACAGTGCTCTGCACACAGTAAGCGCTCAATAAATACGATTGAATGAATGAATGAATGATGTATGGTCTGGAGTAGGGAGAGGAAAGGGGTTGGGTGCTCAGCAAGGAGGCTGATCTAGGAGGGATAGAATGAGTGACTGTATTAACGTGGTAGCAGTTTGGACAGAGATGAAAGGGCAAATTTTCCACAGTTATCATTATTATTATGTTCTATTGACTACTGAAAATAAAGATGCTGTCACAATTTTTTCTGAAGGGGGCATTTGCAAGAAGCAGTTGTAGCTGATCTAAAGGAATTCCAAGATGTAGCCTCTCTGCATCTTAATTTCTGTCATGACTCACATTTTGCCCTTAAGGAATCGTACAACCTGTTGTTTAATTCTGCAGCAATAGACTTCTTTAGAATCACCATAATGAGAATTCAAAGACATCATTTTTTTTGATGGCATTTATTAAGCGCTTACGATGTGCAAAGCACTGTTCTAAGCGCTGGGGAGGTTACAAGGTGATCAGGTTGTCCCGCGGGGGGCTCACAGTCTTCATCACCATTTTACAGAAGAGGTAACTGAGGCACAGAGAAGCTGAGTGGCTTGCCCAAAGTCACACAGCTGACAGTTGGCGGAGCCGGTATTTGAACCCATGACCTCTGACTCCAAAGTCCATGTTCTTTCCGAATTTCAATCTTAAAAGCCTTGACTTCATAGTGAGAATCTTGCAGAGTCAATTTGCAGGGAGTGATTTTAGTGATTTCACCAGCCCACTTGGAAAAACATTTGAGTCTAGGAGAAGATTTCCTCCTGCTTTGTCTGTTTTACACTGTTGGCTGTTAGATCCAAAACATAATAGAAAATTGGCAGAGGTTTGGAATGTTTTTTCTGGTCTCCTCCCAGGAAGCAGCCTTGAAAAATGAACTGTACTCTGTCAAACATATTTATTGAATGCTTACTGTGTGCAGATCACTGTACTAAATGCTTGGGAGAGTACAATATAACAATTTTTGTGCATTCATTCAATCATATTTATTGAGCACTTACTGTGAGATTAGAACAGTGAGCCCACTGTTGGGTAGGGACTGTCTCTTTATGTTGCCAAATTATGCTTCCCAAGTGCTTAGTACAGTGCTCTGCACACAGTAAGTGCTCAATAAATACGATTGAATGAATGAACAGTGCTCTAAGATATTGGGAGAGTACAAAATAGACACATTCCCTGCCCAAAAGGAGCTTACAGCCTAGAGGGGGAGACAGACATTAAAATAAATAAATAAATTATAAATATTTACATAAGTGCTGTGGGGCTGGGAGGGGAGATGAGTCAGGGTGATGCAGAAGGGAGTGAGAGAAGAGGAAAGGAAGGCTTAGAGAAGGCCTCTTGGAAGAGATTCATTCATTCATTCAATCATATTTATTGAGTGCTTACTGTGTGCAGAGCACTGTACTAAGCGCTTGGGAAGTACAAGTCGGCAACATATAGAGATGGTCCCTACCCAACAATGGGCTTACAGTCTAGAAGGGGGAGACAGACAACAAAACAAAACATGGAGACAGGTGTCAAAATGGTCAGAACAAGTAAAATTAAGGCTTTAAGCACATCATTAACAAAATAAATGGAATAGTAAGTATGTACAAGTAAAATAGAGTAATAAATCTGTACAAATATATATACAAGTGCTGTGGGGAGGGGAAGGAGGTAGGGCGCAGGGGATGGGGAGGGGGAGAGGAAGGAGGGGGCATAGTCTGGGAAGGCCTCCTGGAAGAGGGGAGCTCTCAGTAGGGCTTTGAAGGGAGGAAGAGAGCTAGCTTGGTGGATGTGTGGAGGGAGGACATTCCAGGCCCGGGGGATGACGTGGGCCGGGGGTCGATGGCGGGACAGGCGAGAACGAGGTACGGTGAGGAGATCAGCGGCGGAGGAGCGGAGGGTGCGGGCTGGGCTGGAGAAGGAGAGAAGGGAGGTGAGGTAGGAGGGGGCGAGGTGATGGACAGCCTTGAAGCCCAGGGTGAGGAGTTCTTGCTTGATATGTGCCTTCAATAAGGCTTTGAAGAAGGGAAGAGTAATTGTCTGTTGGATACGAGGAGGGAGGGCATTCCAGGACAGGAGCAGCATGTGGGCGAGAAGTCGGCAGTGAGATAGATGAGATCAAGGTACAGTGAGAAGGTGGGCATTAGAGGAACGAAGGTGGTCAGCTGGGTTGTAGTAGGGGAGTAGGGAGGTGAGGTAGGAGGGGGAAAGGTGGTGGAGTGCTTTGAAGCCAGTGGTGAGGAGTTTTTGCTTGATGCGAAGGTGGATGGGCAGCAACCGGGGTTTCTTGAGGAGTGGGAAAACATGGCCTGATTGTTTGTATAACCATCACAGTCCCAAAAGAATCACTGAACTAAAATCCCTGTGGAGTTCTATCACTTAAACCACAAACAATAGCTATTTTGAACTCTTAGTCTACCTCCTTAGCCAGGGTAGGTATGTGGATTTTTGTTTCGATTGAGAGTTTCCCGAGCCAATCGCTCTTGAGCCCTGAGTTAGCCTGCCCGAGCGGCGCCGTGGCTAGTCAGAACTTTCAGCTACGTGAGAAAAGTTGCTAATTCTATATAGTTCAAGTATGAAAAAATGCATACATTTAAAAATTAACTGGACTGTATCATCCCACTATAGTTTCATTCCCTTTGTGTAGCTCGTAACTTGAAACTTGAGTGTCTGCGTGTGTTAAAGATATTTTGGCAGATCTTAAAAATATGGGTGCCGAGTCGTCTTGAGGAACATGATTTAAGAGTGATACACAATACAGTTGCATTTTGCCTAAGGTACGTTTCACTGAAGTATGAGCATCCGTAGGAGCCCATATCTGATCGTCTTCCACACAGCTGACACACTTATGACCCACATTCTCCAACTGATCAGAGGTTTGTTTTTTTTTTATAATGGCATTTATTAAGCGCTTACTATGTGCAAAGCACTACCAATCTTCTGGCATGTTAAATAGAGCACGTGTTTGGGAGTCAGAAGGATATGGGTTCTAATCCATAGAACCAATAGAGAATAGAGAAGCAGTGTGGCTCAGTGGAAAAGAGTACGGGCTTTGGAGTCAGAGGTCATGGGTTCAAATCCCAGCTCGCCAATTGTCAGCTGTGTGACTCTGGGCAAGTCACTTAACTTCTCTGGGCCTAAGTTCCCTCATCTGTAAAATGGGGATGAAGACTGTGAGCCCCACGTGGGACAACCTGATCGCCTTGTAACCTCCCCAGCGCTTAGAACAGTGCTTTGCACATAGTAAGCGCTTAATAAATGCCATCATTAATCCCAGCTCAGCCACTTCATTCATTCATTCAATTGTATTTATTGAGCGCTTACTGTGTGGAGAGCACTGGACTAAGCGCTTGGGAAGTCCAAGTCGGCAACATATAGAGACGGTCCCTACCCCGAAACGGGCTCACAGTCTAGAAGGGGGAGACAGAAAACAAAACATGTGGACAGGTGTCAAGTCGTCAGAACAAATAGAATTAAAGCTAAATGCACATCATTAACAAAATAAATAGAATAGGAAATATGTATGAGTAAAATAGAGTAATAAATCTGTACAAACATATATACAGGTGCTGTGGCGAGGGGAAGGAGGTAGGGCGGGGGGGATGGGGAGGAGGAGAGGAAAAAGGGAAAAGGACTGCGTGACCTTAGGCAAGTCACTTCACTTCCCTGTGCCACAGTTCCCCCATCTGTTGGGTAGGGACTGTTTCTATATGTTGCCAACTTGTACTTCCCAAGCGCTTAGTACAGTGCTCTGCACACAGTAAGCGCTCAATAAATACAATTGATTGATTGATCTGTAAAATGGAGATTGAGGTTGTGAGCCCCAAGTGGGACAGGGGACTGTGTCCACCCCGCTTTGCTTGTATCCACCTTAGCACTTAGTACAGTGCCTGGCACATAGTAGAAACTTAACAAATACCATGATTACTAGTATTTTTAGTGGGACACAGAGACGGAGACATCCTTCCCTGCCACAGCTGGTGTTCCTCCCCAGCCACAGAGCCCGCCCGCTCCAGTTCCTCTCTGTCTCCCAGAGGGTGGGCAGCAGTGAAGCAGAGCACCCCCCGCCACCCCCGACCTCCTCTTTGTCCTTCTAGACTGTGAGCCCACTGTTGGGTAGGGACCGTCTCTATAGGTTGCCAACTTGTACTTCCCAAGCGCTTAGTACAGTGCTCTGCACCCAGTAAGCGCTCAATAAATGCGATCGAATGAATGAATGAATGAATGTCCTTTGGGACAGAGGCAGCTGCAGGAAGTGTGGGAACCATGATCATGGAATGTTCCCCCTCCCTCTTCCTTGGCTCCACCCGCTCCTTGCCAGGTCGGCAACTAATGTAGTATAATAATAATAATGATGGTATTTGTTAAGTCCTTACTATGTGCAAAGCACTGTTCTAAGCTCTGGGGCACTGTTCTAAGCGCTAGTTTAAACCACTTAGACAATGAAGGAGGTGGGGAGATACTGCACTGGCTTGTCTGCTCATCTTGCAAGACTTCACCAGATAAAAGGGGTCGTAGTTGAAAATTACAATATTATAATAATAATAATAGCAATAATGGCATTTATTAAGCGCTTACTATGTGCAAAGCACTGTTCTAAGCGCTGGGGAGGTTACAAAGTGATCAGGTTGTCCCATGGCGGGCTCACAGTCTTCATCCCCATTTTACAGATGAGGTAACTGAGGCCCAGAGAAGTGAAGTGACTTGCCCAAAGTCACACAGCTGACAATTGGCAGAGCCGGGATTTGAACCCATGACCTCTGACTCCAAAGCCCGGGCTCTTTCCACTGAGCCACGCTGCTTCTCCACATATTATGTCATGCAACTCCCCCCCAACAGTGGTACCCCATGGCAAAAACTCCTCACCTTTGGCTTGAAAGTACTCCATCACCTTGCCCCCTCCTTCCTCTCCCCCTCGTTCCCCTCTCTATCCCCCCGCCTTACCTCCTTCCCTTCCCCACAGCACCTGTATATATGTATATATGTTTGTACATATTTATTACTCTATTTATTTATTGTACTTGTACATATCTATTCTATTTATTTTATTTTGTTAATATGTTTGGTTTTGTTCTCTGTCTCCCGCTTCTAGACTGTGAGCCCACTGTTGGGTAGGGACCGTCTCAAGATGTTGCCAACGTGGACTTCCCAAGCGCTTACTACAGTGCTCTGCACACAGTAAGCGCTCAATAAATACGATTGATTGATTGATTGATTGATGGCCAACCCCTAGCCCAACGCCCAGCCTCTGGCCTAGAATGCCCTCCCTCCTCAAATACGACAGACAATTACTCTCCCTGCTTCAAAGCACTACTGAAGACACATCTCCTCCAAGAGGGCTTCCTAGATTAAGCCCCACTTTTCCTCATCTCCCACTCCCTTCTGCATCACCCTGACTTGCTCTCTTTGCTCTTCCCCACTCCCAGCCCCATAGCACTTATGTATATATCTGTAATTTTATTTATTTGCATAGTTATGTCTCCCCCTCTCTAATAATGATGGCATTTGTTGCCAACTTGTACTTCCCAAGCGCTTAGTACAGTGCTCTGCACACAGTAAGCGCTCAATAAATACGATTGATTGATTGATTATTTTATGTGCTTACTAGGTGCAAAGCCCTGTTCTAAGCGCTGGGGAGGTTACAAGGTGATCAGGTTGTCCCACGGGGGGCTCACAGTCTTAATCCCCATTTTACAGATGAGGTAACTGAGGCACAGAGAAGTTAAGTGACTTGCCCAAAGTCACACAACTGACAATTGGAGGAGCCACAATCTCTAGACTGTGAGCTCTTTGTGGGCAGGGAATGTCACTGTTTATTGTTGTATTGTACTTTCCCAAGCGCTTAGTACAGTGCTCTGCACACAGTAAGCGCTTAATAAATACAATTGAATGAATGAATGAATGAATGGAGAGATGTTCTGCAGGTGTCGGTCCTGGAACCAGTCTACTATTTATATGAGAAACCTGGAAAAAGGAATTGAGAATATCCTGATCAGATTCTCAGATGATATTTTATTTGATGGGGCTGCTCACAGAAAAATTGAGAAGCAGCGTGGCTCAGTGGAAAGAGCCCGGGCTTTGGAGTCAGAGGTCATAGGTTCGAATCCCGGCTCTGCCACTTAGCTGTGTGACTTTGGGCAAGACACGACTTCTCCGTGCCTCAGTTCCCTCAACTGTATGAAGACTGTGAGCCCCCGTGGGACAACCTGATCGCCTTGTAACCTCGCCAGCGCTTAGAACAGTGATTTGTACATAGTAAGTGCTTAATAAATGCCATTAAAAAAAAAAATTCCAAATGACCTCATGTTACCTGTCACGTGGAGACGGGTTTGAGGACTGGCATGGCGAGAGTGAGAAACTGGAGTCAGAAAGGCTGAGCCGTACAAAATTTATTCCACGAGGCAAATTGAACTTCCCTTTTGAGAGGAATATAAGTATTTTAGTTATTCACAAGCAGCGAATTGAACTTCCCTCTCAGAAGGAATCTACTTATGTGTTACTCACTGGTGGTGAAGCAACTAGGTCCTGCCCATGAATGCTTCCCATTCGGGAGGAATTCACTTGTGCATCACACACGAGCGTTCAGCAGGACATTTGCCTTTCATTTAATCATATTTAATCATTCAATCATATTTATTAAGCTCTTACACTTTGCAAAGCACTGTATTAAGCTCTTGGGAAAGTGCCCTACAATAAACAGTGACATTCCCTGCCCTCAATAAAATAATATTATTAATGTTGATATTTGTTAAGTGCTTACTATGTGCCAAACTCTGTTCTCAGCGCTGGGGTAGATGCAAGGGAATCAAGTTTTTACACGCGGGGCTCACAGTCTTCATCCCTATTTTACAGAGGAGGTAACTGAGGCACAGAGAAATTAAGTGACTTGTCCAAGGTCGCACAGCTGACACACAAGGTCACACAGCTGAGAAGCAGCGTGGCTCAGTGGAAAGAGCCCGGGCTTTGGAGTCAGAGGTCATGGGTTCAAATCCCAGCTCCGCCTAATGTCGTCTGTGTGACTTTGGGCAAGTCACTTGACTTCTCTGTGCCTCAGTTACGTCATCTGTAAAATGGGGATTAAGACTGTGAGCTCCCTGTGGGACAACAAGGTGATCAGGTTGTCCCACGGGGGGCTTTGCAAATCTTCCAAGTTCTGCTTGGCCGGTTCGGCCATTTATGAGATAGCGTTTTGACCTTGAGACGGTGGGTCCCCTGGTTCACCTTGGCAGACCTTGAAAAGTTGGAAAACTAGTCTTTTTTGTACATATCTATCCTATTTATTTTATTTTGTTAGTATGTTTCGTTTTGTTCTCTGTCTCCCCCTTTTAGACTGTGAGCCCACTGTTGGGTAGGGACTGTCTCTATATGTTGCCAACTTGTACTTCCCAAGCACTTAGTACAGTGCTCTGCACACAGTAAGCGCTCAATAAATACGATTGATTGATTGATTTCAAAGAGAAGGTGAAATTAATAGGGTCAAATGCATAGTCAACTCAACGGTTAGTTGCTAATGACCTTTTTTATGGCATTTATTAAGCACTTACTATGTGCAAAGCACTGTTCTAAGCGCTGGGGTAGATACAAAGTAATCAGGTTGTCCCACGTGGGGCTCACAGACTTAATCCCCATTTTCCAGATGAGGTTACTGTTATTGACAAGTAGGGGGAAAAATAAGTTAACCGGTGTAAATCGGCCCGCAGGGTTCGAGAACCCAAGGTGGTGACGCGGATAGGAAAAACGACTCGGAGGCATGAGCTCAGATTCATTCAATCGTATGTATTGAGTGCTTACTATCAATCAATCAATCAATCACTCATATTTATTGAGCGCTTACTGTGTGCAGAGCACTGTACTAAGCGCTTGGGAAGTACAAGTTGGCAACATACAGAGACGGTCCCTACCCAACAGCAGGCTCCCAGTCTAGAAGGGGTAGACAGACAACAAAATATATTAACAAAATAAAATAGAATAGTAAATATGTACAAGTAAAATAGAGTAATAAATCTGAACAAACATATATACAGGTGCTGTGGGGAGGGGAAGGAGGTAGGGTGGGGGGGATGATGGGGAGAGGAAGGAGGGGGCTCAGTCTGGGAAGGCCTCCTGGAGGAGGTGACCTCTCAGTAGGGTTTTGAAGGGAGGTGAATCATCATCATCATCATCAATCGTATTTATTGAGCGCTTACTATGTGCAGAGCACTGTACTAAGCGCTTGGGAAGTACAAATTGGCATAAAACGTGAGTTCAGACAGAGCAGTAGAGGCAGGAAAGTTGACTGCTGGCCCGCTCACCTCCCAAGAGGTAGGAGTGATGAACAGCCCCGATTCCAGCCGCTTCTTCCCTTTTATTTGGTTCCCCATCGGGGCTACACTCTGCACACAGTAAGCGCTCAATAAATACAATTGATGGATTGATTGATTCCCGGGGGCGCGAAACTTTGGCACCCTGTTGTCAGGAGATGTCAGCCGGAGTCATCGCCCACACAAGATGGGGTCATTTTAGACAGGGCCTAGCCGCTTTGATCAGTGTCAGCCCTCCTCGATTACAGAAATTTCCTCGAGGCCGATACCTATTCCTCACAAACCCTGCAGTTGAGCCTTGCATACTGTTGTCCACTAGCGGACTTGACATGACTGACTCCATTTTGTGTACGCTGACGGTAACCCTCCGTTTTGTGCAGGCCGTGAGAACAACTCCTTTTTTTTTTTATTTGATGCAAGGCTCAGCAACAGATGTCTTCAAGGCCAGTAATACCTATCTATGCAAGGCAGATAATAACAACCTGCACAAGGCAGTGAAAACAGAGAATAATGAGAATTTAGAACATCCTGTCGGTCCTAATTGGATTCCTGAAATTCCCAATTGCTCCGCTCCCATGCTGCTGTGACTCAATAAAAGAAACAGTGAGAATGGGATCTGCTTGTCACTCGTACCTCTCCCGGGAGGTGAACGGGCAGGTAGCCACTTTCCTTTTTAGACTGTGAGCCCACTGTTGGGTAGGGACTGTCTCTATATGATGCCAATTTGTACTTCCCAAGCGCTTAGTACAGTGCTCTGCACACAGTAAGCACTCAATATATATGATTGATAATGATGATGATGATGCTCTATCTGAACTCATGTCTCCGAGTCATGTTTCCTATCTGTGTCACCACCCTGGGTACAAGAACCCTGCGGCCGATTTACACCGATTAACCTATTTTGCACCCTACTTGTCGATAACACATACAATGGAGTCGGTTATGCTAAACCTTTAGGGAAAATGCAGTCAATGCCGCTTCTAATGCAGTACACGTCTAGGGTGGTGTTTTCCCTGAGGAAGCGGAGAAGAGTTTGGGAAGCAGAAACAGCTGGAGCCTTTTATTATTATTATTATTATTATTATTATTATGGTATTTGTTAAGCGCTTACTATGTACAGAGCACTGTTCTAAGCACTGGGGGGGATACAAGGTGATCAAGTTGTCCCGCGTGGGGCTCACAGTCTTAATCCCCATTTTACAGATGAGGGAACTGAGGCACAGAGAAGTGAAGTGGGGTCTGCCCTTCCCCAAGGAGCTGGCCAGGCTCCCGGTGTGGTGTGATCCTCAAGAGCAAGGACATCCTTTTTATACACTATTTTCACCTATTCATTCAATCGCATTTATTGAGCGTTTACTGTGTGCAGAGCACTGTACTAAGCCCTTGGGAAGTCCAAGTTGGCAACATATAGAGACGGTCCCTACCCAACGGTGGGCTCACAGTCTAGAAGGGGGAGACAGACAACAAAACAAAACATATTAACAAAATAAAATAAATAGAATATATACAAATAAAATAGAGTAATAAATATGCACAAACATATATGCATATATACAGGTGCTGTGGGGAGGGGAAGGAGGTAAGGCCGGGGGGGTGATGGGGAGCGGAGTAGATTACTCACCTAGGTGAGTAATCAACCGTCCTTTAACCCCTAACAAGAAATAGGTGTAGAAGTTATAATCTGCATATATAACCTGTATATATGCATATATGTTTGTACATATTTATTACTCTATTTATTTATTTATTTATTTATTTTATTTGTGCATATCTATTCTATTTATTTTATTTTGTTAGTATGGTTTTGTTCTCTGTCTCCCCCTTTTAGACTGTGAGCCCACTGTTGGGTAGGGACCGTCTCTATATGTTGCCAACTTGTACTTCCCAAGCGCTTAGTACAGTGCTCTGCACACAGTAAGCGCTCAATAAATACGATTGATTGATTGATTGATTGATTATAATCATCCTTCGCAGGAGTTGTAAACAACCCTAATCAATCCATTACAGGTGGACAACAGTAACTGAGGCACAGAGAAGTTAAGTGACTTGCCCAAAGTCACACAGCTGACAAGTGGCGCAGCTGGGATTTGAACCCATAACCTTTGACTCCAAAGCCCGGGCTCTTTCCACTGAGCCACGCTGCTTCCTTACTAATTAATCTACTAATTAGCAATCTGCTAAAAGAACTAATCTCTCATCTCTCCACCCTATTTTCCCTCCCTATAATAATAATGATGGCATTTATTAAGCACTTACTATGTGCAAAGCATTGTTCTAAGCACTGGGAAGGTTACAAGGTGATCAGGTTGTCCCTCGGGGGGGCTCACGGTCTTAATCCCCATTTTATAGATGAGGGAACTGAGGCACAGAGAAGTTAAGTGACTGGCCCAAAGTCACACAGCTGGCAATTGGCAGAGCCAGGATTTGAACCCATGACCTCGGACTCCAGAGCCCGGGCTCTTTCCACTGAGCCACGCTGCTTCCCCATACAGTGGAGTCCCTGCGTCACACAGGGCTTACAATATAATGGGGAAAGAGAACATCTACGTAATCCCCATTTTAAAGATAAAGAAACTGAGGGGCATAGGAATTTAGTGATTCGCTCATCTTTAAAATGAAGGTCGATGTGGAGCTGGGATTAGGTCCCAGATCTCCTGACACTCGGACCCCTGGTTTTTCTAGGATAAACTGTATCCCGTGCTATTTTCTTCAAAAGCTTGGACAAATTGCCAGAACTGGAAACAGTGAAATAACCTGGGATTCAACCCCCAGTAATTTATTTTCCAGGTGAATGTCGTGACAAGAATGGAAAATATCTAGGAAGGAAAGGGTGAAGTGACTTGGCATTTCCACTAGATTATAAAGCCATAAAAGACAGAGGTCGTATCTACCAGTTCTATTGTACTCTCCCATGCACTCTTTGCCACAGTAAGTGCTCAGTAAATATAATAATAATAATAATGGCATTTATTAAGCACTTACTCTATGCAAAGCACTGTTCTAAACGCTGGGGAGGTTACAAGGTGATCAGGTTGTCCCACGGGGGCCTCACAGTCTTCATAAATACGATTGATTGATCCCTGTTTTACAGAGGAGGGAACTGAGGCCCAGAGAAGTGAAGTGACTTGCCCAAGGTCACACAGCAGACATGTGGCGGAGCCGGGATTAGAACCCATGACCTCTGACTCCCAAACCCGGGCTCTTTCCACTGAGCCAGGCTGCTTCTCCTAATTATCATTGACTGATTAAAGCCGTCTTAAATGAAACTAGGGAAAAAGGAAAAAAAATATGCATTGCACTTTTAAAAAGGGTTATAATTTTTTCTAGGAAAACGAGGTAGGTTTTTGGTCATGTAGGTGAAAACAAGCCCCTAAAAAACACTTCATTCATTCACTTGTCAATATTTATTGAGTGCTTATTGGGTACAAAGCACTGTACCAAGCTCTGGGGGAAAATATGATAATCAGTCACTGATAAGCTCGTTATACGATAAAATACGATTGATTGATTATAGGTAGGGAAGGTGTCTGCTATGTTGGATTGTACTATCCCAAGCGCTTTGCACAGTGCTCCGCCCGTAGTAAATGCTCAATAAAGACCATTGATTGATTGGCATTTTTTCACTGCTTACTATGTGCAGAGCACCGTGCAAAGCGCTCGGGAGAGTGCAATACCATAGTGTCGGAAGACATTATAAAAAAAAGATAAAAATAATGATGGTATTTGTTAAGCGCTTACTATGTGCCAAGCACCTTCTAAGCGCTGAGGTAGATACAAGGTAATCGGTTGTCCCACATGGGGCTCACAGTCTTTAATCCCCATTTCACAGATGAGGCAACTGAGGCACAGAGAAGTGAAGTGACTTGTCCAAAGTCACACAGCTGACACGCGGTAGAGCCAGGATTAGAACTCATGATCTCTGGCTCCGACGACTGTGCCTTTTCCACTAAGCCACGCTGCATTATCCCTGCCTTCAAGGAGGTTATAATCTAGTAGGGGAGACTGACAGCATGGCCTAGCGGAAACAGCCCGGGCTTGGGAGTCCGAGGTCGTGGGTTCTAATCCCGGCTCCGCCCCTTGTCAACTGTGTGACTTTGGGCAAGTCACTTCACTTCTCTGGGCCTCAATGACCTCATCTGTAAAATGGGGATTAAGACTGTGAGCCCCATGTGGGATAACCTGATTACCTTGTATCTACCCCAGTGCTTAGAACAGTGCTTGGCACATAGGAAGAACAAATACCATCATGATCATTATTAAAATAAATTAGAGGTAGAACTGGTGGCAGAGTATAAGGATATCTAGATAAATGTTGTGGGATTAGGGGTGGAGTTAAAAATCAAAGCTTTTAAGGAGTACAGACCCAGCACATAATCCCTGACCCTTGGGAAGCTCGCCATGTAAAGCAGCTTGGCTCAGTGGAAAGAGCCTGGGCTTTGGAGTCTGAGGTCATGGGTTCAAATCCCGGCTCTGCCAGTTGTCAGCTGTGTGATTTTGGGCAAGTTACTTCACTTCTCTGTGCCTGTTACCTCACCTGTAAAATGGGGATTAAGACTGTGAGCCCCCGGTGGGACATCCTGATCACCTTGTAAGCTCCCCAGCGCTTAGAACAGTGCTTTGCACATAGTAAGCGCTTAATAAATGCCATCATTATTATTATTATTATATGAAAAGGGGCTAGGAGGTTGGGGAAACAAACAAGGAAAGACTGAAGTCATAAAAAAACAGTAAAACATAAAACACAGGGGACTATGGTAAACACGATAATAATGAAATAGCATGAGCACTGCTATCTGGAGTTCAAAAGACCCAGTGGCCATAGCCAAAATTCTAAAGTAGTAGTAATAATAGTATTTACTAAGTGCTTATTGTATGCAGACACTGTGCTAAGCACTGTGGAAAATATATAATCCCTGAGAGACAGAGAGAGTAGTGTGGCTCAATGGAAAGAGCCCGGGCATTGGAGCCAGAGGTCATGGGTTCAAATCCCTGCTCCGCCAATTGTCAGCTGTGTGACTTTAGGCAAGTCACTTCACTTCTCTGTGCCTCAGTTACCTCAACTGTAAAGTGGGGATTAAGACTGTGAGCCCCCGGTGGGACATCCTGATCACCTTGTAAGCTCCCCAGCGCTTAGAACAGTGCTTTGCACATAGTAAACGCTTAATAAATGCCATCATCCTTATTATTATGTAAAAAGGGGCTAGGAGGTTGGGGAAACCAACAAGGAAAGACTGAAGTCATAAAAGACAGTAAAACATAACACAGGGGACCATGATAAACACAATAATAATGAAATAGCACGAGCACTGCTATCTGGAGTTCAAAAGACCCAATGGCCATAGCCAGAATTCTATAGTAGTAGTAGTAATAATAGTATTTATTAAGTTCTCATTGTGTGCAAACACTGTGCTAAGCACTGTGGAAAAATATATGATCCCTGAGAGCTCACAATCTATGGATATGAGGTGTACTTCCCAAGCGCTTAGTACAGTGCTCTGAACTCAGTAAGCACTCAATAAATATGATTGATTGATTGATTGATTGACTGGGGGTTGGTTGACAGATATTAGGAGAAGCAGCGTGGCTTAGTAGAAACAGCCCAGGCTTGGGAGTCAGCGGTTGTGGGTTCTAATCCCAGCTCCGCCACTTGTCAGCTGTATGCCCCTGGGCAAGTCACTTAACTTCTCTGTGCCTCAGTTATCTCATCTGTAAAATGGGGATTAAGACTGTGAGCCCCCTCGTGGGGTAACCTGATTAGCCTGTATCTACCCCAGTGCTTAGAACAGTGCTTGGCACCTAGTAAGCGCTTAACAAATAATTAATATTATTATTATTACAAACAAGGAATATGGAAATAATAAAAATTCAAAAATTTCATCAGTTGCAAAATAAATCTTCAATACCCTCCTACTTAGACTGTGAGCCCCATGTGGAACAGGGGTGGTATCCACCCTGATTGGCTTGTATCTATTTAGAACAGTGCCTGACATAGTAAGTGCTCAACAAATACCATAAATATCAAAGTCCAGAGGTCACAGATTGAAGTGTGTAGATGACTCAGAAGGGAGAGCGGGCTGGGGAAAACAGGGCTTATTGGAGGAAGGCCTATTGGAGATGTGATTTAGTAATTCTTTGAAGGATGGAGGTCTGGTTCATATGGACAGGGAGGGTGTTCCTGACTAGGGGGAGGATGTGGGAAAAGGATCGGCGGTGAGAAAGACGAGATCGGAGCGCAGTAAGTAAGTTGGCGATAGAGGATCGGACTCTGCTGACTGGACTGTAGTAGGAGATTAATGAGGTGAAATAGAGTGGGGTGAGCTGACAGTTCATTCATTCATTCAATCGTATTTATTAAGCACTTTCTGTGTGCAAAGCACTGTACTGAGCGCTTGGGAGAGTACACTATAACAATAACCGACACATTCTCTGCCCACAACAAGCTTACAGTCTAGGGGGAGAAACAGACATTACTATAAACGCATACGTTACAGATATGAACATAATTGTTGTGGGATTGCGGGGCGGGGGGTGAATAAAGGAAGCAAGTCAGGACGACGCAGAAGGGGGAGGGAGAAGAGGAAAGGAGGGTTTAGTCAGGGAAGGCCTCTCGGAGGAGATGCGCCTTCAATCAATCAATCAATCAATCGCATTTATTGAGTGCTTACTATGTGCAGAGCACTGTACTAAGCGCTTGGGAAGTACAAATTGGCAACACATAGAGACAGTCCCTACCCAACAGTGGGCTCACAGTCTAAAGGCTTTGAACAGGGGGAGCGTAATTGTCTCTCTCCCTCTCCCCCTCGTCCCCCTCTGCATCCCCCCATCTTACCTCCTTCCCTTCCCCACAACACCTGTATATATGTATATATGTTTGTACATATTTATTACTCTATTTATTTATTTATTTTACTTGTACATAGCTATTCTATTTATTTTATTTTGTTAGTATGTTTGGTTTTGTTCTCTGTCTCCCCCTTCTAGACTGTGAGCCCACTGTTGGGTAGGGACTGTCTCTATATATTGCCAATTTGTACTTCCCAAGCGCTTAGTACAGTGCTCTGCACATAGTAAGCGCTCAATAAATACGATTGATGATGATGATGATGATGATAAGAGGAGGTAGGGAGTTCCAGGCCAGAGGCAGGACGTGGGAGAGAGGTAGGAAGTGAGAAAGGGCAAGATTAAGGTTCAGTGAGAAGGTTAGCATTAGAGGAGCAAAGTGTGCTCTAAAGCCAACAAGGCTTCTCTAAATTTTAATACATTGGGAAGACTGTTCCTGGAGCCGGGGCTACGACCTGCAGCCTCAACTCTATTGACTTGCCCAAGGTCATACAGCAGGCAAGTGGCAGAGTCTGGATTAGAACTCAGGGCCTCTGGCTCCCAACTCGGTGGTTTATCCATTTGGCCACGCTGCTTCCCAATGTATCTTGGATCTACTCATTCCTGACATGGGTAATAAGCACTTAATACCATTATTATTAAATACTATAAAATAAATTATTCTGACACTTAGGGCAGGGCTAAATGTCACAGATGGTAGTTGGACTTGAGGCTCTAAAACTCTCCTCCATTCCCTCCCTCCTCCTGCCCCTTCTTTTAACTATCCCATCTTGCCCAGCAGTATCTCATGAGGAAATAATGATAATGATGATGGCATTTGTTAAGTGCTTACCATGTGCCAAGCACTATTGATTGATTGATCTGTAGCATGAGTTTAAATAAATCGAATTATAGATATATGCACATCATTAATAAAATAAATAGAATAATAAATATGTAAAAACGTACACAAGTGTACTTGTGGAGTCGGGGCGATGGTGGGGGGAGCAGAAGGAAAGGGGGGTTCAGTCTGGGAAGGCCTCCTGGAGGAGGTGAGCTCGAAGTAGGGCTTTAAATGGGGGAAGAGAGCTAGTTTGGTGGATGTGAGGAGGGAGGGCATTCCAGGGCAGAGGGAGGATGTGGGCCGGGGGTTGATGGCGGGACAGGCAAGAACGAGGCCCAGTGAGGAGGTTAGCGGCAGAAGAGCGGAGGGTGCGGGCTGGGCTGGAGAAGGAGAGAAGGGAGGTAAGGTAGGAGGGGGTGAGGTGATGGACAGCCTTGAAGCCGAGAGTGAGGAGTTTTTGCTTGATGCATATAATAATAATGGCATTTGTTAAGTGCTTACTATGTGCAAAGCACTGTTCTATGCGCTGGGGGGGATACAAGATGATCAGGTTGTCCCACGGGAGGCTCACAGTCTTAATCCCCATTTTACAGATGAGGTCACTGAGGTTCAGAGAATTGAAGTGACCCACCCAAGGTCACACAGCAGGCATGTGGCGGAGCCGGGATTCGAACCCATGACCTCTGACTCCCAAACGCGGGCTCTTTCCACTGAGCCACACGACTTCTCTCTATGTTGACAGGCAGCCACTGGAGGTTTTTGAGGAGGGTGGTGACATGCCCAGGGCGTTTCCATAGAAAGATAATCCAGGTGGCAGAGTGAAGCCTAGACGGAAGTGGGGAGAAACTGGAAGTTGGGAGACCTAGAAGGGGAGACTGTAAGATTGTTCTCCCATTCCCTCTGCATCGCCCTGATTTGCTCCCTTTATTCACAGTCTACCCCACAGCACTTAGAAGTGGGGAGAAACTGGAAGTTGGGAGACCTAGAAGTGGGAAACTGGAAGATTGTTCTCCCATTCCCTCTGCATCGCCCTGATTTGCTCCCTTTATTCACAGTCTACCCCATAGCACTTGGAAGTGGGGAGAAACTGGAAGTTGGGAGATCTAGAAGTGGGAGACTGTAAGATTGTTCTCCCATTCCCTCTGCATCACCCTGATTTGCTCCCTTTATTCACAGTCTACCCCACAGCACTTAGAAGTGGGGAGAAACTGGAAGTTGGGAGATCTAGAAGGGGAGACTGTAGGATTGTTCTTCTATTCCCTCTGCATCACCCTGATTTGCTCCCTTTATTCACACTCTACCCCATAGCACTTGGACAGGAGTGGGGAGAAACTGGAAATTGGGAGATCTAGAAGGGGAGACTGTAAGACTGTTCTCGCATTCCCTCTGCATCACCCTGATTTGCTCCCTTTATTCACAGTCTACCCCACAGCACTTAGAAGTGGGGAGAAACTGGAAGTTGGGAGACCTAGAAGTGGGAGACTGGAAGATTGTTCTCCCATTCCCTCTGCATCGCCCTGATTTGCTCCCTTTATTCACAGTCTACCCCATAGCACTTGGAAGTGGGGAGAAACTGGAAGTTGGGAGATCTAGAAGTGGGAGACTGTAAGATTGTTCTCCCATTCCCTCTGCATCACCCTGATTTGCTCCCTTTATTCACAGTCTACCCCACAGCACTTAGAAGTGGGGAGAAACTGGAAGTTGGGAGATCTAGAAGGGGAGACTGTAGGATTGTTCTTCTATTCCCTCTGCATCACCCTGATTTGCTCCCTTTCTTCACACTCTACCCCATAGCACTTGGACAGAAGTGGGGAGAAACTGGAAATTGGGAGATCTAGAAGGGGAGACTGTAAGATTGTTCTCGCATTCCCTCTGCATCACCCTGATTTGCTCCCTTTATTCAGTCTACCCCACAGTACTTAGAAGTGGGGAGAAACTGGAAGTTGGGAGATCTAGAAGGGGAGACTGTAAGATTGTTCTTCTATTCCCTCTGCATCACCCTAATTTTCTCCCTTTCTTCACACTCTACCCCATAGCACTTGGACAGAAGTGGGGAGAAACTGGAAGTGGGAGATCTAGGAGGGGAGACTGTAAGATTGTTCTCCCATTCCCTCTGCATCGCCCTGATTTGCTCCCTTTATTCACAGTCTACCCCGTAGCACTTGAAAGTGGGGAAAATTCACAGTCTACCCCATAGCACTTGGAAGTGGTGAGAAACTGGAAGTTGGGAGATCTAGAAGTGGGAGACTGTAAGATTGTTCTCCCATTCCCTCTGCATCACCCTGATTTGCTCCCTTTATTCACAGTCTACCCCATAGCACTTGGAAGTGGGGAGAAACTGGAAGTTGGGAGATCTAGAAGGGGAGACTGTAAGATTGTTCTCCCATTCCCTCTGCATCGCCCTGATTTGCTCCCTTTATTCACACTCCACCCCATAGCACTTGGACAGAAGTGGGGAGAAACTGGAAATTGGGAGATCTAGAAGGGGAGACTGTAAGATTGTTCTCCCATTCCCCCTGCATCGCCCTGATTTGCTCCCTTTATTCACTTAGATGGAAGTGGGGAGAAGCTGGAAGTTGGGAGACCTAGAAGTGGGAGACTGGAAGATTGTTCTCCCATTCCCTCTGCATCGCCCTGATTTGCTCCCTTTATTCACACTCTACCCCATAGCACTTACATACCTATCTTTAATTTATTTTCCTTAATATTTGTCTCCTCCTCCAGATTCATGGTGGGCAAGAAACATGTCTACCAACTGTTACATCGTAGTACCCCAAGCGCTCAGAGTAGTGTTTAGCACATACTAAGCGCTTAACAAATACCATCAGTATTATTATTAGCTTGTGGATACAAGCACCCTAGCACTTAACAGCGTTGCTCAGTGGAAAGAGCCCGGGCTTTGGAGTCAAGAGTCATGGGTTCAAATCCCTGCTCTGCCAACCATCAGCTGTGTGACTTTGGGCAAGTCACTTCACTTCTCTGGCCCTCAGTTACCTCATCTGTAAAATGGGGATTAAAACTGTGAGCCCCACGTGGGACAACCTGATCACCTTAATAATAATAATAATAATAATGATGGCATTTATTAAGCGCTTAGTATGTGCAAAGCACTGTTCTAAGCGCTGGGGAGGTAGAGAAGCAGCGTGACTCAATGGAAAGAGCCCGGGCTTTGGAGTCAGAGGTCATGGGTTCAAATCCCGGCTCCACCAATTGTCAGCTGTGTGACTTTGGGCAAGTCACTTAACTTCTCTGGGCCTCAGTGACCTCATCTGTAAAATGGGGATTAAGACTGTGAGCCCCCCATGGGACAACCTGATCACCTTGTAACCTTCCCAGCACTTCATTCATTCAATCGTATTTATTGAGCGCTTACTGTGTGCGGAGCACTGGACTAGACTGTCCACTGTCACAGTCTTCTAGACTGTGAGCCCACTGTTGGGTAGGGATCGTCTCTATATGTTGCCAACTTGTACTTCCCAAGCGCTTAGTCCAGTGCTCTGCACACAGTAAGCGCTCAATAAATACGATTGATTGACTAAGCGCTTGGGAAGTACAAGTTCCCAAGGAACTTGGAGGCCTTCCCAGACTGAGCCCCTTCCTTCGTCTCCCCCTCCTCCCCCTCCCCACTGTACCTCCTTCCCCTCCCCACAGCACCTGTATATATGTATAGATGTTTGTACGGATTTATTACTCTATTTATTTTACTTGTACATATTTATTCTACTTATTTTATTTTGTTAATGTTTTGTTTTGTTGTCTGTCTCCCCCTTCTAGACTGTGAGCCCGCTGTTGGGTAGGGACGATCTCTATACAGTGCCAACTTGTACTTCCCAAGCGCTTAGTACAGTGCTCTGCACACAGTAAGCACTCAATAAATATGATTGATTGACTAAGCTTTTGGGAAGTACAAGTTCCCAAGGAACTTGGAGGCCTTCCCAGACTGAGCCCCCTCCTTCCTCTCCCCCTCCTGCCCCTCTCCATTCCCCCCCGCCTTACCTCCTTCCCCTCCCCACAGCACCCGTATATATGTATAGATGTTTGTACGTATTATTCTATTCATTTTACTTGTACGTATTTATTCTACTTATTTTATTTTGTTAATATGTTTTGTTTTGTTGTCTGTCTCCCCTTCTAGACTGTGAGCCCGCTGTTGGGTAGGGACCGTCTCTAGATGTTGCCAGCTTGTCCTTCCCAAGCGCTTAGTACAGTGCTCCACACACAGTAAGTGCTCAATAAATATGATTGATTGATTGAATGAAAGTTGGCAACATATAGAGACGGTCCCTACCCAACAGTGGGCTCACAGAAGTGCTCTGCACATAGTAAGCGCTTAACAGGTGCCATTATTATTGTTAAGGATAACAATAATAAATACCATTATTATTCATAATAATATTATTATTATTATATATATGGATAATAATAATAAATACCATTATTATTATTATTATTACTGAGCCTAAGGGGCCTGACGAGGCTTTAGGGGCAGAAGGCCCCAAAGCCTTTGTTCCCTTCCTTCCCCCCTCCATCGCCCGCCAGAAGCGCTAACGTTTCCCAACCGCCCTTGCGCGGCGCGCCGACAGCCAATCAGAAGCCGCCATCCTGAAGGCCGAGGGCCGCCCACGCCGTGACGCGTTACGCCACGTCGTGACGTCTAGGCGCGTGAGCGGTTGGGGGGGTGAAGCTAGATCCGGCCGGGCCTGGCGGAGGGAGACGGCGGCTCTCGCGAGACTTGCGTCGGCCGGCCTGACGTGCATTGGACGGGCTGACGTGCATTCATTCATTCATTCATTCATTCATTCATTCATTCATTCATTCATTCATTCATTCACTCACTCACTCATTCATTCACTCATTCAATCAATCAATCAATCAATCAATCGTATTTATTGAGCGCTGACTGTGTGCGGGGCCCTGTACTAAGCGCCTGGGAAGGACAAGTTGGCAACATATAGAGACAGTCCCACAGTCTAGAAGGGGGAGACAGACAACAAAATAAGGAGACAGGTGTCAATACTATCAGAATAAATAATAATAATAATAATAATAATGACATTTATTAAGCGCTTCCTATGTGCAAAGCACTGTGCTAAGCGCTGGGGAGGACAAGGCGGCAGCGCATACAGTCCCTACCCAACAACGGGCTCACAGTCTAGAAGGGGGAGACACACAACAAAATAAGGAGACAGGTGTCAGAATAAATAATAATAATACTAATGGTATTGATTAAGCCCTTACTATGTGCAAAGCACTGTGCTAAGCGCTGGGGTGGACAAAGCGGCAACACATTCAGTCCCCACCCAACAACGGGCTCACAGTCTAGAAGGGTGAGACACACAACAAAATAAGGAGACAGGTGTCAATACTATCAGAATAAATAATAATAATAATAATAATAATAATAATAATAATGACATTAAGCGCTTACTATGTGCAAAGCACTGTGCTAAGCGCTGGGGAGGACAAAGCAGCAACATATACAGTCCCTGCCCAACAACGGGCTCACAGTCTAGAACGGGGAGACACACAACAAAATAAGTAGACAGGTGTCAATACTATCAGAATAAATAATAATAATAATAATGACATTTATTAAGCGCTTACTATGTGCAAAGCACTGTGCTAAGCGCTGGGGAGGCTACGAGATGATCAGGTTGTCCCACGGGGGGCTCACAGTCAATCCCCATTTTCCAGATGAGGTCACTGAGGCCCAGAGAAGTTAAGTGACTTGCCCAAAGTCACACAGCTGACAAGTGGCAGAGCCGGGATTTGAACCCGTGACCTCTAACTCCAAAGCCCGGGCTCTTTCCACTGAGCCACACTGCTTCCCCTATAGCTGTATAATAATAATAATAGTATTTATTAAGCGCTTACTGTGTGCAAAGCACTGTTCTAAGCGCTGGGGAGGTTACAAAGTGATCAGGTTGTCCCACGCAGGGCTCACAGTCTTAATCCCCATTTTACAGATGAGGGAACTGAGGCCCAGAGAAGTGAAGTGACTTGCCCAAATCACACAGCTGGCAATTGACAGAGTCGGAATTTGAACCCATGACCGCTGACTCCAAAGCCCGGGCTCTTTCCACTGAGCCACGCTTCTTCCCCTATAGCTGTATAATAATCACAATGACAGCATTTATTAAGCGCTTACTGTGTGCAAAGCACTGTTCTAAGTGCTGGGGAGGTTACAAAGTGATCAGTTTGTCCCACGGGGGGCTCGCAGTCTTAATCCCCATTTTACAGATGAGGGAACTGAGGCCCAGAGAATCAATCAATCGTATTTATTGAGCGCTTCCTGTGTGCAGAGCACTGTACTAAGCGCTTGGGAAGTACAAACTGGCAACATCTAGAGACGGTCCCTACCCGGCAGTGGGCTCACCGTCTAGAAGGGGGAGACAGAGAACAAAACCAAACAGACTAACAAGATAAAATAAATAGAATAGATAGGTACAAGTAAAATAAATAAATAGAGTAATAAATATGTACAAACATATATACAGGTGCTGTGGGGAAGGGAATCAATCAATCAATCAATCAATCGTATTTATTGAGTGCTTACTATGTGCAGAGCACTGTACTAAGCGCTTGGGAAGTACAAATTGGCAACACATAGAGACAGTCCCTACCCAACAGTGGGCTCACAGTCTAAAAGGGGGAGACAGAGAATCAATCAATCAATCAATCGTATTTATTGAGCGCTTACTATGTGCAGAGCACTGTACTAAGCGCTTGGGAAGTACAAATTGGCAACACATAGAGACAGTCCCTACCCAACAGTGGGCTCACAGTCTAAAAGGGGGAGACAGAGAACAGAACCAAACATACCAACAGAATAAAATAAATAGGATAGAAATGTACAAGTAAAATAAATAAATAAATAAATAAAGAGTAATAAATATGTACAACCATATATACATATATACAGGGAAGGAGGTAAGATGGGGGGGATGGAGAAGAAGGAAGGGGCTGAGTGTGGGAAGGCCTCCTGGAGGAGGTGAGCTCTCAGTAGGGCCTTGAAGGGAGGAAGAGAGCTAGTATGGCGGATGGGCAGAGGGAGGCCATTCCAGGCCCGGGGGAGGACGTGGGCCGGGGGTCGATGGCGGGACAGGAAGGCTGAGGAGGTGTGAATGAGGTTGTCGTTAATGTAACTTGGTGATAACAAGGGCCTTTTTCCCATGGTGGAGTCAGTCAGGACCGGATTGGGAAGGGGGTTTGGGGGGCACTACGAGGAAGGTCGCTTAAATGGCGGGGGGGTGTGGAAGCAGGGGGCGTCTATGGCGGCGCTCGGAGGAGGGGAGCCTTCCGGGAGCAGCGGGGGCCACGCGGTGTGATGGCGGGCGGGCGGGCGGGCCTCTCGGGAACGGAGTCCCGGGCGTCTATGGCGGGCCCCTCTGGCGCCCTGAGGAGAGGATCCTGAGGAGAAGTGAAGTGACTTGCCCAAAGTCACACAGCTGATCAGTGGCGGAGCCGGGATTGGAACCCATGACCTCCGACTGCAAAGCCCGGGCTCTTTCCACTGAGCCACGCTGCTTCTCTCTTTGTGTATACTGCATCGTTATTCATTCCTTCAGTCGTATTTATTGAGCGCTGACTGTGTGCGGAGCGCTGTGCTAAGCGCTTGGGAAGGACAAGTCGGCAACATATAGAGACGGTTCCCGCCCAACAACGGGCTCACAGTCTAGAAGGGGGAGACACAGAACAAAATAAGTAGACAGGTGTCAATGCTATCAGAATAAACAGAATTATAGCTGTATACTACATCATCATTCATTCATTCAATCGTATTTATTGAGAGCTGACTGTGTGCGGAGCACTGTACTAAGCGCTTGGGAAGTACAAATAGGCAACACATAGAGACGGTCCCCACCCAACAACGGGCTCACAGTCTAGAAGGGGGAGACACACAACAAAATAAGTAGACAGGTGTCAATACTATCAGAATAAACAGAATTATAGCTGTATACTACATCATTGTTCATTCATTCAATTGTATTTATTGAGTGCTGACTGTGTGCGGAGCACTGTACTAAGCGCTTGGGAAGTACAAATAGGCAACACATAGAGACGGTCCCCACCCAATAACAGGCTCACAGTCTAGAACGGGGAGACAGACACCAAAATAAGTAGACAGGTGTCAATACTATCAGAATAAACAGAATTATAGCTGTATACTACATCATTGTTCATTCATTCGATCGTATTTATTGGGCGCTGACTGTATGCGGAGCACTGTACTAAGCGCTTGGGAAGTACAAATAGGCAACACATAGAGACAGTCCCCACCCAAAAATGGGCTCACAGTCTAGAAGGGGGAGACACACAACGAAATAAGTAGACAGGTGTCAATACTACCAGAATAAACAGAATTATAGCTGTATACTACATCATTATTCATTCATTCAATCGTATTTATGGAGCGCTGACTGTGTGCGGAGCGCTGTGCTAAGCGCTTGGGAAGGACAAGTTGGCAACATATAGAGACGGTTCCTGCCCAACAACGGGCTCACAGTCTAGAAGGGGGAGACACAGAACGAAATAAGTAGACAGGTGTCAATGCTATCAGAATAAACAGAATTATAGCTGTATATACTACATCATCATTCATTCATTCAATCGTATTTATTGAGCGCTGACTGTGTGCGGAGCACTGTACTAAGCGCTTGGGAAGTACAAATAGGCAACACATAGAGACGGTCCCCACCCAACAACGGGCTCACAGTCTAGAAGGGGGAGACACACAACAAAATAAGTAGACAGGTGTCAATACTGTCAGAATAAACAGAATTATAGCTGTATACTACATCATTATTCATTCATTCAATTGTATTTATTGAGTGCTGACTGTGTGCGGAGCACTGTACTAAGCGCTTGGGAAGTACAAATAGGCAACACATAGAGACGGTCCCCACCCAACAACGGGCTCACAGTCTAGAAGGGGGAGACACACAACGAAATAAGTAGACAGGTGTCAATACTATCAGAATAAACAGAATTATAGCTGTATACTACATCATTATTCATTCATTCAATCATATTTATTGAGCGCTGACTGTGTGCGGGGCCCTGTACTAAGCGCTTGGGAAGTACAAGTTGGCAACATATAGAGACAGTTACCACCCGACAACGGGCTCACAGTCTAGAAGGGGGAGACACGCAACAAAATAAGTAGACAGGTGTCAATACAATCAGAATAAACAGAATTATAGCTGTGTACTACATCATTATTCATTCATTCAATCGTATTTATTGAGCGCTGACTGTGTGCAGAGTACTGTACTAAGCGCCATGTTCTGTTCCCACTCGGGCCTCAGAGTAACAATTATCATAGTATTTGTTAAGCGTTTACTACTACTAATAATAGCGTGGCTCAGTGGAAAGAGCACAGGCTTTGGAGTCGGAGGTCATGGGTTCAAATCAGCTGTGTGACCTTGGGCAAGTCACTTCACTTCTCCGGGCCTCAGTGACCTCATCTGGAAAATGGGGATGAAGACTGTGAGCCCCCCATGGGACAGCCTGATCACCTTGTAACCTCCCCAGCGCTTAGAACAGCGCACCGCACATAGTAAGCGCTTAATAATGATGGCATTTATTAAGTGCTTACTATGTGCTTACACTGTTCTAAGCGCTAATGCCATTATCATTGTAATTATAATGTTGGTATTCCTTAAGCGCTTACTATGTGCCAAGCACTGTGGGCCCCATGTGGGACAACCTGATCACCCTGTATCCTCTCCAGCGCTGAGAACAGCGCTTAGTACAGTGCTCTGCACACAGTAAGCGGTCAATAAATACGACTGATTGATTAGAACAGTGCTTCGCACATAGTAAGCGCTTAATCTTCTAGACTGTGAGCCGTTGTTGAGTAGGGACCGTCTCTATATGTTGCCGACTTGGACTTCCCAAGCGCTTAGTACAGTGCTCTGCACACAGTAGGTGCTCAACAAATACGATTGAGTGAATGGGGCTCACAGTCTTAATCCCTATTTTACAGATGAGAAGCAGCGTTTCCCAGTGGAAAGAGCCCGGGCTTTGGAGTCAGAGGTCACGGGTTCAAATGCCGCCTCCGCCACTTGTCAGCTGTGTGACTTTGGGCAAGTCACTTTACTTCTCTGGGCCTCAGTTCCCTTATCTGGAAAATGGGAATGGAGACTGTGAGCCCCTCGTGGGACAACCTGATTACCTTGTATCTACCCCAGCACTTAGAACAGTGCTTTGCACATGTCAGCGTTTAACAAATACCAATATTATTATTTTCACTTCTCTGTGCCTCAGTTACTTCATCTGGAAAATGGGGTTAAAGACTGTGAAGTCCCCCTGTGGTACAACCTGATCATCTTGTAACCTCCCCAGCGCTCAGACCAGTGCACCGCACATAGTAAGCACTTAATAAATGCCATTATTATTATTATAATGTTTCTAGACTGTGAGCCCGCTGTTGGGTAGGGACCGTCTCTATATGTTGCCAACTTGTACTTTCCAAGCGCTTAGTACAGTGCTCTGCATACAGTAAGTGCTCAATAAATGTGAGCCCACTTCTAGACTGTGAGCCCACTGTTGGGTAGGGACCGTCTCTATATGTTGCCAACTTGTACTTCCCAAGCGCTTAGTACAGTGCTCTGCACACAGTAAGTGCTCAATAAATACGGTTGAATGAATGAATGCATAAATGCGATTGAATGAATGAATGAATGAATAATGTTGGTATTTAAGCGCTTACTATGTGCCAAGCTCTGTGAGCCCCATGTGGGACAACCTGATCACCTGATCAGTGAAGCAGCGTGGCTCAGTGGAAGGAGCACGAGATTTGGAGTTAGGGGTCATGGGTTTGAATCCCAGCTCTACCAATTGTCAGCTGTGTGACTTTGGGCAAGTCACTTAACTTCTCTGTGCCTCAGTTTCCTCATCTGTAAAATGGGGATTAAGCCTGTGAGCCCCCCGTGGGTCAACCTGATCTCCTTGTAACCTCCCCAGCGCTTAGAACAGTGCTTTGCACATAGTAAGCGCTTAATAAATGCTATCATTATTATTATTATTATTATTTCACTTCTCTGGGTCTCAGTTCCCACAACTGTAAAATGGGGATGAAGACCGTGAGCCCCATGTGGGACAACCTGATCACCTGGTATCTACCTCAGCGCTTAGAACAGTGCTTGGCATATAGTAAGCGCTTAACAAAGCCCAACATCATCATTATCAGTCTGTATCCTCCCCAGGGTTTAGAACAGTCCTTCGCACATAGTAAGCGCTTAACAATCTTCTAGACTGTGAGCCCGTTGTCGGGTAGGGACCGTCTCTATATGTTGCCGACTTGTACTTCCCAAGCGCTTAGTCCAGTGCTCTGCGCACAGTAAGCGCTCAATAAATACGATTGAAAGAATGGGGCTCACAGTCTTAATCCCCATTTTACAGATGAGATAACCGAGGCACAGAGAAGTACCTTGCCCAAAATCACACAGCTGACAAGTGGCAGAGGCGGGATTAGAACCCATGACCTCTGACTCCCAAACCCAGGCTCTTTCCACGGAGCCACGCTGCTTCTCTATGTGCCAAGCACTGTTCTAAACGCTGGGGTGGGGGGAATACGAGGTAATCAAAGTTGTCCCAGGGGGGCTCACAGTCTTAATCCCCATTTTACAGATGAGGTAACTGAGGCTCAGAAAAGTTAAGTGACTTGACCAAAGTCACACAGCTGACAAGTGGCAGAGGGGGGATTAGAACCCACGACTTCTGACTCCCAAACCCGGGCTCTTTCCACTGAGCCACGCTGCTTCTCTGTGTGCCAAGCACTGTTTTAAGCGCTGGGGAGTGTGGCTCAGTGGAAAGAGCCCAGGCTTGGGAGTCAGAGGTCATGGGTTCAAATCCCGGCTCCGCCAATTGTCAGCTGTGTGACTTTGGGCAAGTCACTTCACTTCTCTGGGCCTCAGTTCCCTCATCTGGAAAATGGGGATTAAGATTGTGAGCCCCCCGTGGGACAACCTGATCACCTTGCATCCTCCCCGGCGCTTAGAACAGTGCTTGGCACATAGTAAGCACTTAACAAATGCAATCATTATTATTATTATTATTATTGTTATTATTACAAGGTGATCAGGTTGTCCCACGTGGGGCTCACAATTATAATCTCCATTTTACAGATGAGGGGATTGATTTAAGCACTGGGGAGATACGAAGTGATCAGGTTGTCCCACAATTATAATCCCCATTTTACAGATGAGGGAATTGTTTTAAGTGCTGGGGGAGATACGAGGTGATCAGGTTGTCCCACAATTATAATTCCCATTTTACAGATGAGGGAATTGATTTAAGCGCTGGAGGAGATACGTGGTGATTAGGTTGTCCCATAATTATAATCCCCATTTTACAGATGAGGGAATTGATTTAAAGCGCTGGGGGGTGGGGGTGGGGGGGGATACGAGGTGATCAGATTGTCCCACAATTATAATCCCCATTTTACAGATGAGGGAATTGATTTAAGCGCTGGTGGAGATACGAGGTGATCAGGTTGTCCCACGTGGGGCTCACAATTTTAATCCCCATTTTACAGATAAGGGAACTGATTTAAGCGCTGCGGGGGATACGAGGTAATGAGGTTGTCCCACAATTATAATCCCCATTTTACAGATGAGGGAATTGATTTAAGCGCTGGTGGAGATACGAGGTGATCAGGTTGTCCCACGTGGGGCTCACAATTTTAATCCCCATTTTACAGATAAGGGAACTGATTTAAGCGCTGCGGGGGATACGAGGTAATGAGGTTGTCCCACAATTATAATCCCCATTTTACAGATGAGGGAATTGATTTAAGCGCTGGTGGAGATACGAGGTGATCAGGTTGTCCCACGTGGGGCTCACAATTTTAATCCCCATTTTACAGATGAGGGAATTGATTTAAGCGCTGGGGGGGATATGAGGTGACCAGGTTGTCCCACGTGGGGCTCACAATTATAATCCCCATTTTACGGATGAGGGAATTGAGGCCCAAAGAAGTAGGCCGACAGGGTCCGCTTCACGGGCCCGGCCTCAGAGCGGGAATTGTCGGTTTCGACAATTCCCAACGGCTTCCCGTCACCCTTCTGAGAAGCAGCGTGGCCCAGCGGAAAGAGGCCGGGCTTGGGAGTCAGAGGTCATGGGTTCAAATCCCTGCTCCGCCGATTGTCAGCTGGGTGACTTTGGGCAGGTCACTTCACTTCTCTGGGCCTCCGTTCCCTCATCTGGAAAATGGGGATTGACCGTAAGCCCTCTGTGGGACAACCTGTCACCTTGTAACCTCCCCAGTGCTTAGAACAGTGCTTTGCACATAGTAAGTGCTTAATAAATGCTATTATTATTATTGTTATTATTATTATTATTATTATTATTATTCTGTGGGGAAATGTCGGTGTCCTGTGGAGCCCGCCACTTTGTGACTCCCTGCGGCGGGACAGACAACAAAACAAACCACCTGATGACCTTATATCTACCCCAGTGCTTAGAAAAGTGCTTGGCACCTTGTAAGCACTTAAGTCAGAGGTTGTGGGTTCAAATCCCGGCTCCACCAATTGTCCGCTATGTGACTTTGGGCAAGTCACTTCACTTCTCTGTGCCTCAGTTCCCTCATCTGTAAAATGTGGATTAAGACCGTGAGCCCCCCTGTGGGAGAACTCGATCACCTTGTAACCTCCCCAGCGCTTAGAACAGTGCTTTGCACATAGTAAGCGCTTAATAAATACCCTCGTTATTATTATTATTGTCAGCTCTGTGACTTTGGGCAAATCACTTCACTTCTCTGTGCCTCAGTTCCTTCATCTGTAAAATGGGGATGAAGACTGTGAGCCCCCCGTGGGACAACCTGATCACCTTGTATGGCTCAGTGGAAAGAGCCCGGGCTTTGGAGTCAGAAGTCATGGGTTCAAATCCCAGCTCTGCCAACTGTCAGCTGTGTGACTTTGGGCAAGTCACTTCACTTCTCTGGGCCTCAGTTCCCTCATCTGTAAAATGGGGATTACAACTGTGAGCCGCCAATGGGACAACCTGATCACCCTGTAACCTCCCCTGTGCTTAGAACAGTGCTTTGTACATAGTAAGCGCTTAATAAACGCCCTCATTATTATTATTATTGTCAGCTGTGTGACTTTGGGCCAATCACTTCACTTCTCTGGGCCTCAGTTCCCTCATCTGTAAAATGGGGATGAAGACTGTGAGCCCCTCGGTGGGACAACCTGATCGCCTTGGAACCTCCCCAGCGCTTAGAAAAGTGCTTTGCATGTAGTAAGCGCTTGATAAATGAGCCCACTGTTGGGTAGGGACCATCTCTATATGTTGCCAACTTGTACTTCCCAAGCACTTAGTACAGTGCTCTGCACACAGTAAGCGCTCAATAAATATGATTGAATGAATAATAAATGCCCTTATTATTATTATTATTGTCAGCTTTGTGACTTTGGGTCAATCACTTCACTTCTCTGGGCCTCAGTTCCCTCATCTGTAAAATGGGGATGAAGACTGTGAGCCCCCCGGTGGGACAACCTGATCACCTTGTATCCCCCCAGCTCTTAGAATAATATTATTATTATTAATAAACACCACCACCCAGCACTTAGAGTAGTGCTTTGCACATAGTAAGCATTTAACAAATGCCATCCTTTTTATTAGTAGTATTAATAAACAGTGGTTTGCACATAGTAAGCGCTTAACACATGCCATCCTTATCATTATTATTAATAAACACCACCACCCAGCACTTAGAACAGTGCTTTGCACATAGTAAACGCTTAATAAATGCCAGTATTATTATTATGATTGTTAGTTTATAGGTACTGTGGGGGCAGGCCAGGGGAAAAAGATGGTGGGCAGGCCGGGGCTTAACAAATGCCATCCTTTTTATTATTATTATTAATAAACCCCACCGCCCAGCGCTTAGGACGGTGTTTGGCACATACTAAGCGCTTAATAAATGCCATTATTATTATTATTATGATGATTGTTAGTTTATAGGTCGTGCGGGGGGCAGGCTGGGGGAAAAAGATGGCGGTGGGGGCAGGCCGGGCTCAACAAATGCCAATCTTTCTATTATAATTATTAATAAACACCACCACCCAGCGCTTAGGACGGTGCTTTGCACATACTAAGCGCTTAATAAATGCCATCATTATTATTATTATTATGATTGTTCGTTTATATGTCGTGCGGGGGGCAGGCGGGGAGAAAAAGATGGCGGCGGTGGGGATAGGCCGGGCTGAACAAATGCCATCCTTTCTATTATAATTATTAATAAACACCACCACCCAGCGCTTAGGACAGTGCTTTGCACATACTAAGCACTTAATAAATGCCATCATTATTATTATTATTATGATTGTTAGTTTATATGTCGTGCGGGTGGCAGGCCGGGGGAAAAAGATGGCGGCGGTGGGGGCAGGCCGGGTTTAACAAATGCCATCCTTTTTATTATTATTATTAATAAACACCACCACCCAGCGCTTAGGACGGTGCTTTGCACATAGTAAGCGCTTAATAAATGCCATGATTACTATTATTATGATTGTTAGTTTATAGGTTGCGCAGGGGGCAGGCCGGGGGAAAAAGATGGCGGCGGTCGGGGCAGGCCGGGCTTAACAAATGCCATCCTTTTTATTATTATTATTATCAATAAACACCACCGCCCAGCGCTTAGGACGGTGCTTTGCACATACTAAGCGCTTAAT
The DNA here is from genome assembly GCF_015852505.1 of Tachyglossus aculeatus. Lineage (NCBI taxonomy): Eukaryota > Metazoa > Chordata > Mammalia > Monotremata > Tachyglossidae > Tachyglossus > Tachyglossus aculeatus. The sequence continues at coordinate 44,155,166 of NC_052066.1, forward strand.
AAATGCCATTATTATTATTATGATTGTTAGTTTATATATGAGAAGTTTATATATGAGTATATACAGTTTATAGTTTATATAGTTTATATATCGTTATAGTTTATAGTTTATTGTTTATATATGAGTATATATATGAGAAGCAGTGTGGCTCTAGTGGAAAAGAGCCCGGGCTTTGGAGTCAGAGGTCATGGGTTCAAATTCCGCCCCACCATTTGTCAGCTGTGTGACTTTGGGCAAACACTTAACTTCTCTGTGCTTTAGTTACCTCATTTGTCAAATGGGGATTAAGACTGTGGGTCCCACGTGGGACAACCTGATAATAATAATAATAATAATAATAATAATAATAATAATAATAATGGTATTTGTTAAGCGCTTACTATATGCAAAGCACTGTTCTAAGCACTGTGGGGATACAAGGTGATCAGGTTGTCCCACATGGGGCTCGCAGTTTTAATTCCCATTTTCCAGATGAAGTAACTGAGGCCCAGAGAAGTGAAGTGACTTGCCCAAAGTCACGCAGCTAACAAGCGGCAGAGCCGGATTAGAACCCATGTCCTCTGACTCCCAAGCCCGGGCTTTTTCCGCTGAGCCACGCTGCTTCTCCAAAAAGAAAAGTGAGGGGGGAAGGAAAGGGGAAATGGAGGGAAAGGAAAAAAAGGTGAGGGAGGAAGGAAGGGGGAAAATTAAGGGAAAGGAAAGAAAGTTGAGGGGAAAAAGGGAGGGGGGAAATTGAGGGATGGGAAAGAAAGCGAGGGGAGAAGGGAGGGGGAAAATTGAGGAAAAGGAAAGACAGTTGAGAGAGGAAGGAAGGGGAAAAATGGAGGGAAAGGAAAGAAAACTGAGGGGAAAAAGGGAGGGGAACGATTGGGGGAAAGAAAAGAAAGTTGAGGGAGGAAGGACGGGGAAAGATTGGGGAAAAGAAAGGAAAAGTGTGGGGAGAAGGAAGGGGGAATCTACCCCAGTGCTTAGAACAGTGCTTTGCATGTAGTAAGCGCTTAATAAATACTATTATTATTATTATTATTATTATTATTATTATTATATGTAGTGCAGGGGGCAGGCCGGGGGAAAAAGATGGCGGCGGTGGGGGCAGGTCGGGTTTAACAAATGCCAGCCTTTTTATTATTATTATTATCATGAATAAACACCACCACCCGGCGCTTAGGACGGTGCTTTGCACATAGTAAGCTTTTAATAAATGCCATCATTATTATTATTATGAGTGTTAGTTTATAGGTCCTGAGGGGGGCAGGCCGGCCGAAAAAGATGGCGGCGGTGGGGGCAGGCCGGGCTTAACAAATGCCATCCTTTTTATTATTATTAATAAACGCCACCACCCAGCGCTTAGGACGGTGCTTTGCACATACTAAGCGCTTAATAAATGCCATCATCATCATTATTATTATTATTATTCTGTGGGGAAATGTCGGTGTCCTGTGGCAGGCAGGAGGCCGTTTATTGTTATTTATTGTCATTTATTTTTATAATAATTTTATAATTTAAAATAATACTATTTATTATTTTTTATTTGCACATGCTGAGCGCTTAATAAATGCCATTATTATGACGATGATTGTTAGTTTATAGGTGGTCCGGGGGACGGGCCGGGGGGAAAAAGATGGCGGCGGTGGGGGGGCAGGCTGGGCTTAACAAATGCCAGCCTTTTTATTATCATTATTATTATTATTATTATTATTATTAACCCCACCACCCAGCGCTTAGGACGGTGCTTTGCACATACTAAGCGCTTAATAAATGCCATCATCATTATTATTATTCTGTGGGGAAATGGTGTCCTGTGGCAGGCAGGAGGCCGTTTATTATTATTATTTATTATTATTTATTTTTATAATAATTTCATAATTTAAACGAATACTATTTATTATTGTTTATTTGCACATGCTAAGCGCTTAATAAATGCCATTATTATGACGGTGATTGTTAGTTTATAGATGGTGCGGGGGACGGGCCGGGGGAAAAAGATGGCGGCGGTGGGGGGCAGGCCGGGCTTAACAAATGCCATCCTTTTTGTTATTATTATTATTATTATTATTATTATTATTATTATTATTATTATTATTATCACCCAGCGCTTAGGACGGTGCTTTGCACATACTAAGCGCTTAATAAATGCCATTATTATTATTATCATTATTCTGTGGGGAAATGTCGGTGTCCTGTGGCAGGCAGGAGGCCGTTTATTATTATTATTATTTATTATTATTTATTGTTACAATAATTTTATAATTTAAAATAATACTATTTATCATTATTTATTTGCACATGCTAAGCGCTTAATAAATGTTATTATTATTACGATGATTGTCAGTTTATATGTGGTGGGGGGGGGCGGGCCGGGGAAAAAAGAGGGCGGCGGTGGGGGGCAGGCCGGGCTTAACAAATGCCATCCTTTTTGTTATTATTATTATTATTATTATTATTATTATTATTATTATTATTATTATCATCATCATCACCCAGCGCTTAGGACGGTGCTTTGCACATACTAAGCGCTTAATAAATGCCATCATCATCATTATTATTATTATTATTCTGTGGGGAAATGTTGGTGTCCTGTGGCAGGCAGGAGGCCGTTTATTGTTATTTATTATTATTTATTTTTATAGTAATTTTATAATGTAAACTAATGCTATTTATTATTATTTATTTGCACATGCTAAGCGCTTAATAAATGCCATTATTATGACGATCATTGTCAGTTTATAGGTGGTCCGGGGGCGGGCCGGGGGAAAAAGATGGTGGCGGTGGGGGGCAGGCCGGGCTTAACAAATGCCATCCTTTTTTATTGTTATTATTATTATTATTATTATTATCACCACCCAGCGCTTAGGACGGTGCTTTCCACATACTAAGCGCTTAATAAATGCCATTATTATTATTATTATTATTATTATTCTGTGGGGAAATGTCGGTGTCCTGTGGTAGGCAGGAGGCCGTTTATTGTTATTTATAATTTATTTTTATAATAATTTTATAATGTAAAATAATACTATTTATTATTATTTATTTGCACCTGCTAAGCGCTTAATAAATGTTATCATTAGGACGATGATTGTCAGTTTATATGCGGTGCGGAGTGGGGCGGGCCGGGGGAAAAAGATGGCGGCGGCGGGGGCAGGCCTGAGGGAAAAGATGGCGGCGGGTCCCGCCCCTGAGGCGCCATGAGGCGGAAAGGGACTACTTTGTGGGAACGCCATGACGCGAGCGGCGGAGGCGCCAAGGTGGCGGACGAAAGGCCACCGCCGGGCCGGCTTCTTTTCCGCGTCCATCGTGGGTTCCCGGGGCCGTGGTGCCATGGCGTCCGGCCCGCAGGCCGGCGGGGCCCTCAGCGCGGGCCTCAACATGGCGGCCGCCGCCGTCGCCTCGTCGTCGGCCTCGGCCTCCCCCTTGGGCATCCTCATCGGCGACCGCCTCTACTCGGAGGTGTCGCTGAGCCTGGACCAGTCCCTGATCCCCGAGGAGCGGCTGTCGCCCACGCCGTCCATGCAGGACGGCCTCGACCTCCACAGCGAAACCGACCTCCGCATCCTGGGCTGCGAGCTCATACAGGCCGCGGGAATCTTGCTCCGCCTGCCGCAGGTAATCGATCGATTATCAATCAGGTTCCCTCATCTGTAAAATGGGGATGGATCAATCGGTCAGTCGTATTTATTATTGAGCGCTTCCTGTGTGCAGAGCACTGGACTGAGCGCTTGGGAAGGACAAGTCGGCAACACATAGAGACGGTCCCCACCCACCAAAGGGCAGTGATAACCGTCATCGTAACTGATTATTATTATTATTTGGGCGAGTCACTTCACTTCTCCCCGCCTCAGTTCCCTCATCTGTAAAATGGGGATGAATCAATCGTGTTTATTGAGCGCTTCCTGTGTGCAGAGCACTGGACTGAGCGCTTGGGAAGGACAAGTTGGCAACAGACGGAGACAGGCCCTACCCACCAGTGGGCTCACAGTGTAGAAGGGTAATGATGACCATCATCGTAACGGTGATTATTATTATTATTTGGGCGAGTCACTTCACTTCTCCCCGCCTCAGTTCCCTCATCTGTAAAATGGGGATGAATCAATCGTGTTTATTGAGCGCTTCTTGTGTGCAGAGCACTGGACTAAGCGCTTGGGAAGGGCAAGTTGGCAACATATAGAGACAGGCCCTGCCCCGCAGTGGGCTCACAGTCTAGAAGGGTAATGATGACCATCATCGTAACGATGATTATTGTTATTATTTGGGCGAGTCACTTCACTTCTCCCTGCCTCAGTTCCCTCATCTGTAAAATGGGGATGAATCAATCAGTCAATCGTATTTATTATTGAGCTCTTCCTGTGTGCAGAGCACTGGACTGAGCGCTTGGGAAGGACAAGTCGGCAACACGTAGAGACGGTCCCCACCCACCAAAGGGCAGTGATAACCGTCATCGTAACAGTGATTATTATTATTATTATTTGGGTGAGTCACTTCACTTCTCCCTGCCTCAGTTTCCTCATCTGTAAAATGGGGATGAATCAATCGTATTTATTGAGCGCTTACTGTGTGCAGAGCACTGGACTGAGCGCTTGGGAAGGACAAGTTGGCAACATACAGAGACAGGCCCTACCCACCAGTGGGCTCACAGTCTAGAAGGGTAATGATGACCATCATCGTAACGATGATTATTATTATTATTTGGGCGAGTCACTTCACTTCTCCCCGCCTCAGTTCCCTCATCTGTAAAATGGGGATGAATCAATCGTGTTTATTGAGCGCTTCTTGTGTGCAGAGCACTGGACTAAGCGCTTGGGAAGGGCAAGTTGGCAACATATAGAGACAGGCCCTGCCCCGCAGTGGGCTCACAGTCTAGAAGGGTAATGATGACCATCATCGTAACGATGATTATTGTTATTATTTGGGCGAGTCACTTCACTTCTCCCTGCCTCAGTTCCCTCATCTGTAAAATGGGGATGAATCAATCGTGTTTATTGAGCGCTTCCTGTGTGCAGAGCACTGGACTAAGCGCTTGGGAAGTGCAAGTTGGCAACATATAGAGACAGGCCCTACCCACCAGTGGGCTCACAGTCTAGACGGGTAATGATAACCATCATCATAACAGTGATTATTATTATTATTTGGGCGAGCCACTTCACTTCTCCCTGCCTCAGTTCCCTCATCTGTAAAATGGGGATGAATCAATCAGTCGTATTTATTGAGTGCTTACTGTGTGCAGAGCACTGTTCTAAGCGCTGGGGGGGGATACAAGGTGATCAAGTTGTCCCATATGGGGCTCACAGTCTTATAATAATAATAATGATGGCATTTATCAAGTGATTACTATGTGCGGAGCACTGTTCTAAGCGCTGGGGGGGGGGAGATACAAGGTGATCAAGTTGTCCCACATGGGGCCCACAGTCTTATAATAATAATAATGATGGCATTTATTAAGCACTTACTATGTGCAGAGTACTGTTCTAAGCGCTGGGGGGGATACAAGGTGATCAAGGTGTCCCACATGGGGCTCCCACTCATAATAATAATAATAATAATAATGGTATTAAGTGCTTACTACGTGCAGAACACTGTTCTAAGCGCTGGGGGGGATACAAGGTGATCAAGTTGTCCCACTTGGGGCTCACAGTCTTATAATAATAAAAATAATAATAATGGCATTTATTAAGCGCTTACTATGTGCAGAGCACTGTTTTAAGTGCTGGGTGGGGGGTACAAGGTGATAAAGCTGTCCATGTGGCTCCCACTCTTATAATAATAACAATACTGGTATTTATTAAGTGCTTACTACGTGCAGAGCACTGTTCTAAGCCCTTGGGGGATTACAAGGTGATCAAGTTGTCCCACATGGGGCTCACAGTCTTATAATAATAATAATGATGGCATTTATTAAGCACTTAGTATGTGCAGAGCACTGTTTTAAGCACTGGGGAGGATACAAGGTGATCAAGTTGTCCCACGTGGGGCTCACAGTCTTATAATAATAATGGTGGCATTTATTAAGCGCTTACTATGTGCAGAGCACTGTTCTAAGCGCTGGGGGGGGGGGGATACAAGGTGATCAAGTTGTCCCACATGGGGCTCCCAGTCTTATAATAATAATAATGGTATTTATTAAGAGCTTACTATGTGCAAAGCACTGTTCTAAGCGCTGGGGAGGTTACAAGGTGACCAGATTGTCCCATGGGGGGGCTCACAGTCTTCATCCCCATTTTACAGATGAGGTCACTGAGGCCCAGAGAAGTGAAGTGACTTGCCCAAAGTCACACAGCTGACAGTTGGTGGAGCCGGGGTTTGAACCCATGACCTCTGACTCCAAAGCCCGGGCTCTTTCCACTGAGCCACACTGCTTCTCATCCCCATTTTACAGATGAGGTCACTGAGGCTCGGAGAAGTGAAGTGACTTGCCCAAGGTCACACAGCAGACGTGGCAGAGTCGGAATTCGAACCCATGACCTCTGGCTCCAAAGCCTGGGCAGTTTCTACTGAACCACGCAGCTGCTTCGCTGCTTAACGGCCCCGGGCCCAGCCCCCTCCTCCCGCTTTCAATAACAATAATAATCAGTAAAAGAACATTCGCTCATTCATTCATTCAATCGTATTTATTGAGCGCTTACTGTGTGCAGAGCACTGGACTAAGCGCTCGGGAAGCCCGAGTTGGCACCATCCAGAGACAACAGCGGGCTCACAGTCTAGAAGGGGGAGACAGACAATAAAACAAAGCATATTAACAAAATAAAATAAATAGGGTAAACATGTACAAATTAAATAAATAAATAGAGTAATAAATAAGGGCTTGGGAAGTCCGAGTTGGCAACATCTAGAGACAGCAGCGGGCTCATAGTCTAGAAGGGGAGACAGACAGCAAAACAAAACATATTAACAAAATAAAATAAATAGAATAAACATGTACAAATTAATTAAATAAACAGAGTAATAAATAAGCGCTTGGGAAGTCCGAGTTGGCAACATCTAGGGACAGCAGCAGCGGGCTCATAGTCTAGAAGGGGAGACAGACAGCAAAACAAAACATATTAACAAAATAAAATAAATAGAATAAATATGTACAAATTAAGTAGAGTAATAAATAAGCGCTTGGGAAGTCCGAGTTGGCAACATCTAGAGACAACAGCGGGCTCATAGTCTAGAAGGGGAGGCAGACAGCAAAACAAAACATACTAACAAAGTAAAATAACTAGAATAAACATGTGCAAATTAAATAAATCAGTAGAGTAATAAATAAGCGCTTGGGAAGTCCGAGTTGGCAACATCTAGAGACAACAGCGGGCTCACAGTCTAGAAGGGGGAGGCAGACAACAAAACAAATTAACAAAATAAAATAAATAGAATAAATATGTACAAATTAAATAAAAAAGTAAATAGACTAATAAACACGTATTAACATATGTGCATATATACAGGTGCTGCGGGGAGGGGAAGGATTTGTTATTACGAGAGAAGCAGCGTGGGCCGATCACTTCACTTCTCCGTGCCTCGGTTCCCTCATCTGTAAAATGGGGATGAAGACCGTGAGCCCCCCGTGGGACAACCTGATCGTCTTGTATTCATTCAATCATTCATTCAATCGTATTTATTGAGCGCTGTGTGCAGAGCACCGGACTAAGCGCTTGGGAAGTACAAGTTGGCAACATAGAGAGACGGTCCCTACCCAACAGCGGGCTCACAGTCTGGCTCAGTGGAAAGAGCCCGGGCTTTGGAGTCAGAGGTCATGGGTTCAAATCCCGGCTCCGCCAACTGTGAGCTGGGTGACTTTTGGCAAGTCACTTCACTTCTCTGTGCCTCAGTTACCTCACCTGTAAAATGGGGATTAAGACTGTGAGCCCCCCGAGGGACAACCTGATCACCTTGTAACCTCCCCAGCGCTTAGAACAGTGCTTTGCACATAGTAAGTGCTTAATAAATGCTATTATTTTTATTATTATTATTCTCTGGGCCTCATCTGGAAAATGGGGATGAAGACTGTGAGACCCCCGTGGGACAACCTGATCACCTTGTAACTTCCCCAGCGCTTAGAACAGTGCTTGGCACATAGTAAGCGCTTAATAAATGCCATTATTATTATTATTATTATTATTGTTATGTCTAGAAGCACCCAGCTTCTAGACTATGAGCCCACTGTTGGGTAGGGACCATCTCTATATGTTGCCAACTTGTACTTCCCACGTGCTTAGTACAGTGCTCTGCACACAGTAAGTGCTCAATAAATACGATTGAATGAATGAAAGCACTTACAATGTGCAAAGCACTGTTGTAAGTGCTGGGGAGGTTACAAGGTGATCAGGTTGTCCCACGGGGGGCTCACAGTCTTCACCCCCATTTTACAGATGAGGTGACTGAGGCCTAGAGAAGTGAAGTGACTTGCCCAGGGTCACCCAGCTGACAAGTGGCGGAGCCGGGATTTAATAATAATAATAACAATAATAATAATAGTAATAATGGCATTTATTAAGCACTTACTATGTGCCAAGCACTGTTCTAAGCACTGGGGAGATTACAAGGTGATCAAGTTGTCCCACGGGGTTGGGGGGGGGAGGACGGGCTCACAGCCTTCACCCCCATTTTCCAGATGAGGTCACTGAGGCCCAGAGAAGTGAAGTCATTTGCCCAAAGTCACCCAGCTGACAAGTGGCGGAGCCGGGATTTAATAATAATAATAATTGTGGCATTTATTAAGCGCTTACTATGTGCCAAGCACTGTTGTAAGTGCTGGGGAGGTTACAAGGTGATCAGATTGTCCCATGGGGGGGCTCACAGTCTTCACCCCCATTTTACAGATGAGGGAACTGAGGCCCAGAGAAGTGAAGTGACTTGCCCAAGGTCACCGAGCTGACAAGTGGCAGAGCTGGGATTTAATAATAATAATGATGGCATTTATTAAGCACTTACTATGTGCAAAACACTGTTCTAAGCATTGGGGAGGTTACAAGGTGATCAGGTTGTCTCACGGCGGGGCGGGGGGGGGCTCACAGTCTTCATCCCCATGTTCCAGATGAGGTCACTGAGGCCCAGAGAAGGGAAGTGACTTGCCCAAGGTCACCCAGCTGACAAGTAGCGGAGGCAGGATTTGAACCCATGACCTCTGACTCAGTCAATCCTGTTTTCCTCTTGCAATCAATCAGTCGTATTTACGGAGCGCTTACTGTGGGCAGACCGCTGGACTAATAATAATAATAATAATGATAATTTTGGCATTTGTTAAGCACTTACTATGTGCACAGCACTGTTCTAAGTGCTGGGGAGGATACAAGGTGATCAGGTTGTCCCATGGGGGGCTCACAGTCTTTATCCCCATTGTACAGATGAGGGAACGGAGGCACAGAGAAGTGAAGTGACGTGTCCAAAGTCACACAGCTGACAATTGGCAGAGGAGGGATTTGAACCCATGACCTCTGACTCCAAAGCCCGGGCTCTTTCCACTGAGCCACGCTGCTGCTTTAAGCGCTTGGGAGAGTACAAATCCACCCCAGATAGAGCCGATCCCTACCCAACAACGGGATCACAGCTAGTCTTTATGCACAGCTGTGCCGACTTGTAATAATAATAATAAAAAAAAACATTTAATAAGCACTTACTATGTGCAAAGCACTGTCCTAAGCACTGTACTTGTACTTCCCAAGCGTGTAGTCCAGTGCCCTGCACACAGTAAGCGCTCAATAAATACGATTGAGCGAATTCTGTTTGTTCTGACGGTTTTGAGACCCGTCTACATGTTTTGTTGTCTGTCTCCCCCTTCTAGACTGGGAGCCCATTGTTGGGTAGGGACCGCCTCTGTGTGTTGCCGACTTGTCCTCAAGCGCTTAGTACGTGCCCTGCACACAGTAAGCGCTCAATAAATACGATTGAGTGAATTCTGTTTGTTCTGACGGTTTCGAGACCCGTCTACATGTTTTGTTGTCTGTGTCCCCCTTCTAGACTGGGAGCCCATTGTTGGTTAGGGACCACTTCTATATGTTGCCGACTTGTCCTTCCCCAGCGCTTAGTACGGTGTTCTGCACACAGTAAGCGCTCAATAAATACGATTGAATGTATGAATAGTCTTTCCCTTCCCTCGCCCGGCCTTCTTTCCTCCCCCCAAGGGCCCAATACCCCCCCCCCCCACCTTCTATTCTTTCATTCAATCGTATTTAGTGATTGCAGACTGTGAGCCCTCTGTTGGGTAGGGACTGTCTCTATACGTTGCCAACTTGTACTTCCCAAGTGCTTAGTACAGTGCTCTGCACACAGTAAGCGCTCAATAAATACGAGTGATTGATTGATTGATCGTATAGAGACGGTCCCTACCCAGCAACGGGCTCACAGTCTAAAAGGGGGCAGACAGACATCAAAACACGTCGACGGGCGTCCAAATCGTCAAAACTAATAGAATTACACCGTGAGCCCCTGGTTGGGTAGGGGTCGTCCCTATCTGTGGCCAAATTGTACTCTCTAAGCGCTCAGCCCAGTGCTCTGCATACAGTAGGCGATCAATAAATACGACTGAGTGAATCCTCTCCAGTCCTCCCGCAGTTCATTCAACCGTATTTATTTCTGGTGCCGACTTGTGCTTCCCAAGCGCTTTGTACCGTACTCTACACACCGTAAGCGGTCAGGAAATACGATTGAATGAATTTATTGAACGCTGACTCATCATCAACCGTATTTATTGAGCGCTTACTATGTGCAGAGCACTGTACTAAGCGCTTGGGAAGTACAAACTGGCAACATATAGAGACAGTCCCTACCCAACAGTGGGCTCACAGTCTAAAAGGGGGAGACAGAGAACAAAACCAAACATACTAATAAAATAAATAGAATAGATTTGTACAAATAAAATAAATAAATAAATAGAGTAATAAATCTGTACAAACATATATACATATATACAGGTGCTGTGGGGAAGGGAAGGAGGTAAGATGGGGGGGATGGAGGGGGGACGAGGGGGAGAGGAAGGAAGGGGCTCAGTCTGGGAAGGCCTCCTGGAGGAGGTGAGCTCTCAGCAGGGCCTTGAAGGGAGGAAGAGCGCTAGGTTGGCGGAGGGGCAGAGGGAGGGCATTCCAATGAGAGGCACGTTCTTACTGTGTACAGAGTGCTGTATTAAGCGTCGGGAGGTACAAATAGCCCCATCTAAAAGACGGTCCCCACCCAAGCACAGGCTCACAGGGTCGGGGGTGGCGCCTCTCTTCCCAGCCCCGCTCAGCTTGTGCCCAGCCAGGGCCGGCGGGAGGAGGAAGAGGAGGAGGAGGAGGAGGAGGAGGCCCAGGCCGCCCCTCTAAAATGACGCCCGCCCGCTCACCATCTGCTCTTTCTCTCCCCCTCTCCGCAGGTGGCCATGGCCACGGGCCAGGTGTTATTCCACCGCTTCTTCTACTCCAAGTCCTTCGTCAAACACAGCTTCGAGGTAAGGCCCCGGGCCGTCGGAGTCGGCAGAGGCGGCGACCTCCTTCCCTTGGCCGCTCTCCGGCCTCCTCCCAAGCAGGAGGCCCGCCCGGGACTCCGTCAAGCCGCGGGGGCCCCCTGGGCCTTCGTAACGATGGCATTTCTTAAGCGCTTACTATGTGCCAAGCACCGTTCCAAGCGCTGGGGAGGTGACAAGGTGATGAGGTGGTCCCGTGGTGGGCGCACAGTCTTCATCCCCATAGTACAGATGAGGGAACTGAGGCCCAGAGAAGTTGTGACTTGCCCAAAGTCACACAGCTGGCAAGTGGCGGAGCGGGGATTTGAACCCTTGACCTCCGACTCCCAAGCCCGGGCTCTTTCCACCGAGCCACACTGCTTCGCTGCTTCATTTAACTGCTTGGGGGGCGAGAGGGGCAGGGACGGGTTTCATCGTGGTCCCGTCCCGGGCTCCGCTTTAGCAGAGTTTCCTAACAGTGATAATGATGGTGTATATTTAGTGGTAATTACGTGCCAAGCTCTGTTCTAAGCGCTGGGGTGGATACAGGGTAATCAGGTAGTCCCATGTGGGGCTCACAGCCTTAATCACTGTTTTGCAGTTGTTAACTGAGGCACAGAGAAGTTAAGTGGCTTGCCCCAGGTCACACAGCAGACAAGTGGCGGAGCTGGGATTAGAACCCACATCCTCCGACTTCCCAACTTTGGGCCCTTTACACTGAGCCACGCCGCTTCTCGAAGCAGGCGGGCTGTTTCTCACGTGGCTCTATCAAGCCGTGGAGGCCGACACGGGTCTCTCTGGGGCTTCAACATTCAACATTCATATGTTGCCAACTTGTACTTCCCAAACGCTTAGTACAGTGCTCTGCACACAGTAAGCGCTCAATAAATACGATTGATTGATTCATTTAACAGCTTGGGGCGGGTAGGAGACAGGCTTCATCCTAGTACAGTGGCGTCCCGGGCTCCGCCCTAGTTCGCCAAATTTCTTGGGAAGCAGAAGACGACACATGGAGACTGTTTGAGGGTGGCCTCTTCTCCCCCCCAGCCCTGGCCATTCCTCCCCTTTCCCCTCCCCGTCCAGACGTGTGCCCTTCTGACACCCGGCCCGGCTCGTTAATCATTTTTCTCGGACGCTGGATTCCTTACAGATCGTCGCCATGGCCTGCATCAATCTCGCCTCCAAAATCGAGGAAGCCCCTCGCCGAATAAGAGATGTGATAAATGTCTTTCACCACTTACGCCAGCTGAGAGGAAAAAGGTAAGACGGATATGTCGGAAATCACCTCCGCGTCCTTATCACCGTTGTGTTTACCGTGCCAAAGTCATCGAGTCAAAAATGTCTTTTCACACCAGGTCAATGTACTGATATAGCAAAATGAAGAAAAGCCGTTTAGGCAGTAGAGTTTACGCAGGTACTTTCCCCGATGTGACGCTTGAAACGATCACTTGTAGGTATTCCCGAGGCGGTGGTAATTTTTGGCCACCCATCCAAGGCATTTCAGGCTCCAGAACTTAATAAGATCACGAGAGCCCAAGAATTATCTATTTTTGAGGATCGAAGGTTAGCATTCTGAACTGCAAGTCTGTTTTGCAGTAAAGTTCTCTTCGCAGTTTTGAAGTACATCAAGTCCAGTTAATATGTGGTCAGTGGAGGTTGGCTTTCATCAGGCTACTTCTCAGCATCCAACTACGTTCTCTTCCATAATACTGGAACTGAAAAAAAAAAACAAACTGCAGAATGATGAAGGTTTGAAGTCAGAGGCAGGTACCTTGTTCTGGTCCGATAAAGTCTTAGCGAGTGGGTTATCGTCTCGACCGGAATGCACCTTTTAAAATATCTTTGTTAACCTCTAAGCTAGGCTTGTAGAAATTGGCCTTCATAACTTTAAGGAAACGAGTAGGAATTCTGCGGAGTTAAAGTTGCTTTGGTGCCTATATTTAAAAAAATATTCTGATCAGATTTTACCAAGAGCAGAGCTTTTCACCCTTTGGTCCGCAGAAGGTTAGGAGGCAATCTGCTTTTTTCTTGAAGTGTCAACTGGCAAATTGTAATTTTAAGGAAGTTTCCCTGTGCAGGAAATAATTGGCCAGGGGTTAAGAAACTCGTTTTAAAACACCTCTTTGCAGTAAACTGAATCCACAAATTGGTTAAAATGGAACTCCTTAATAAGAAGAGTGGAGGCCTCTAAACTTCCCAAGTATATAGGCAAATCATAAAGTTTTCTTTCAGTGTAGTTTTGCCAGTATTCCCTCCATTCTTCTCTCCTTTCCTCCCCCCTCCTCACATCTTTTTTTTTTTCCACCCCTCATCAAACCTGCTGACCAAATTAAAGGCCAAACAGATAATTTCACTTTTTAGTGCTGTGAGAATCCTGGGAAATTGATATTATTTGGTTAGCTGATTCCCAACTTATTTGAAAAGTGAGACATGGGAAGTCTAGTGGAAGAATTTGCCACCTCATATTAAAGAAATCTGATCCTTACTGAGTTTTCCTGTAATTATCGAACAACTGAATCAGATTGCATAATTACATTAATGTTTTCAAATATACTTTGTCACGTATCGGTGGATTACTGATGTCAAAAGCTAGGTAGTAGCTGTAAGGGAAGTTAAACTCTGTAAGCATGTTGTGATGTATTTTGAAATGCATCATGCTTGAAGAAACCGTGTTCCTTGTCGATCAGTTCACTTACGGAAATGCTTTTTTTGGTCTGTCTGGTAGTGAATTTACTTTGAAATTGCAAATAAGGGAAAAATGCACTGAAGTCTTTCTCTTTTAAAGCAAGAGGGACGTAAAAAAAAAATTCTGTGCTTTTTACAAGTTTACCAGTGTGTAACTTGTACACGTTATTAACTTCAACTCTTTTTTCCCTTGCAACCGACTATACAGCGACCAGCTACATTTACCAAAGCCTGGGTGATGTGGAGTGGTACATAGAGATGAAGCTGTCGTCATGGCAACAGTGAGTGAAGTATCGAAAATCCCCAAGGAGAAGCCAGTGCTCTCAGAATAGGTCACTGGAATCGGGGACTAACAGGTTGGCCGCTGGTGAACCATTTGGAAAAAACTCCTGTATCTTGTTATAAGCTTTTGTCTTTGCTGTCCAAGTAGCCAAGCTCCTTGGTTTTTATTTATTTATTTTTTGTTTTGTTTTGTTTTCGTTTGTTCTTTTGTTTTTGCTGGAGCTTCACAAAGATCACATCATTCATTAGAGAGGGCTATTCACAGTTAAATCACAAAGTTGAACCCGTCCCTTTAGTTACGTGGAGAATGCTGCATGTGATTTGGACTTTCAAACTGTCACTTGGGCAAAACTGATCATAAAGTCAAACAGGGAGGGACTCTTAGGGAGTACACAGCACCAGATCACACTAGACCGTCTAGTCTTTTTATAGAAACAATGTGCATTTTAGCTTGTAGCTTTCAACCTCATAATCAGTGTACAACAACCAACCTCACTTTTAAGTTTCAGTAGCGGCGTTTAGCTCCAAATTGGTCTCGTAGCAATCTCTACGTTGCTTCTGTTTCCATTTTTTAGGTGTTAGATTTTGAAATTCAACTCTGGAATGTTTGGGTTAGATTGGTTTCGGCGAAGCGTTATAGTAATAGTTCTTAGCCCAGATCAGGAGACTTGGATGTATTTCTCATGACATTTATCGTGGCTTAGTGGAAAGAGCCCGGGCTTGGGAGTCAGAGGTCAAGAGTTCTAATCCCAGCTCCGCCACTTGTCTGCTGTGTGACCTTGGGCAAGTCACTTAACTTCTCTTCGCCTCAGTTCCCTTATCTGTAAAATGGGGATGAAGACCGAGCCCCACGGGGGACAACCTGATTACCTTGAATCTACCCCAGTGCTTAGAATGGTACTTGGCACGTAGCAAGCGCTTAACAAATACCATCATTATTATTATTTATACAATGGGGATATTGAACTCCTCTTATAAAGTGCCTTTTGAAAACAAGCTTTTCAAGTTACCTTGCGTCATGTCCTTGTCTCGGTGCCAGCAGTAGTAATGAGAAATTTGCATTAAATAGTAGGGGAAAATTGACGGTTCAAATGTTAAGCCATTCATTTAACCCACAACTGTTTGTTGAGCCTTGAGCTCTAGTTTCGAAAATAGTGCTGCTTTTATGAGTGCAATTTCTGCATTGATCATCTCTTAAACTTTTTCTGAGATTACAGCCAATTTGAATTAGGTTTTTCTGAACACCCATCCCATTATGGTGGAACAGTAGAGCAACATTTTATATTTGAGGAAATGACTTACATTTTCTTTGCTATATTGAGAAATACAGTAACCGCCTCATTAAGGGGTAGTCTCAAATGGACAATTGACCATTATTAATTTTCATCATGGAAGAATAGACTACGAAAATATTTTGCCACCCACAGTTTAACTTTGCTAAAACGAGATACTTCGGGAATTTGGGCTGACTCGTTTGACGTGAACCTGTTTATAATGGTTAAAGTGGGATGGGGATTTCCTTGATTTGTCTGTCATGTTATTGTTTGGCGTGCTGACTCACAGTTTTAAAGGAAATGAGAGCATTCTTCTGACATGGTTAGGAAATGGAAAAAAAAAAAGTACAGCTCTCTAAATAGCTTGTGTTTGGGCCTCGCCCTGACCAGGAATTAGGCATGCCAAACTATCTGGTTTTTCTAGGCAGACAAGATAGTGCTTCTTGTAGTGCCTATTTATAAAAGCACTTGAATAAATATGCTCGGTTGACTGGCATTTGGAAAAACAAAATATCCTTTAGGGGATGAATTGTTTTTAATTAATTCTTCTGTATGGAAATCTAGAAAAAAGTGAAAGGTCCAATGGAAAAAAAAATGCATAAACTAATTTTAGGTAACTTGAAAGCCGTATGAGGGGAAACTTTGTAAGTAAAACTTACGCTTCGAAACATTAGAATTGGTTCTTGGTTCTTGGTGGATGAGCTTTGGTCCTAGAATCTCAGAGCTAAGAACCTGTGTGAGAGAATTGATTGGTGCTTTGGAAGCCATTAGCACTACAGTACCCCTTCTTGCCCCTGTCGGTCTTCTTCCTGCTGGGGGACAGGAAATGCAATCAGTCCGGAAGCAGACTTTGGGCTATTTAACGACAACATTATTATGTTATTTAACAACGTTATTTAACAACATGTTATTTAGCAACAACAACAACAACAAAAAATAGCGTTTGGGCTGTTTAACAACAACAAAAAAAGTGGGCAGGACCCATTTAGGGCCAAGGAGCCCCCAGCCTAGTGCCAATGCTGTGCAATCAATCAATCATATTTATTGAGCACTTATTGTGTGCAGAGCACTGTACTAAGCGCTTGGGAAGTACAAGTTGGCGACATATAGAGACAGTCCCTACCCAACAGTGGGCTCACAGTCTAGAAGAATGCAATAATGTCTTGATGCAGCAAGTGGTAACCTACAGAACAGATCTTCGAAGTCCGTGTTAGCCACCTATTCCTCAGAATTTCACCTCGCAGAACTCCCAAGGTGTGACTTTGGGCAAGTCCCTTAACTTCTCTGGGCCTCAGTTACCTCATCTGTGAAATGGGGATTGAGACCGTGAGCCCCTTGGGACAACCTGATCACCTTGTAACCTCCCCAGCGCTTAATAAATGCCATTATTATTTATTATTCATTTATTCTTTTGGTCAGAAACCCATCATCCTTGTTAGTATAGTTCCAGCAGGCCTTCCCCAAAACAGACGGACCTGGATTTAGACTCGGAGTTTTCCAGTTTCCAGAGCCTGACCAGCGGCAGGGCTACTTATGATAAACTCCTTATCTCCATAAGGAGATAAGAAACTCCATAAACTACTTATGATAAACTACTTATGCTCCCGACTCCACTGCTTGTCAGCTGTGTGACTTTGGGCAAGTCACTGAACTTCTCTGGGCCTCAGTTCCCTCCTCTGTAAAATGGGGATGAAGGCTGTGAACCCCAAGTGGGACAGCCTGATCACCTTGTATCCTCCCCAGCGCTTAGAACAGTGCTTTGCACATAGTAAGCGCTTAACAAATACCATTCTTATTATTATTATTATTATTATAAACCAGCTTGTTGGAGAGTTGATGTAAAAACGGAAATGAGCGCATGCTATCTGACAAACATGCTGTTTCTCCGTAGCCTGGAGAACTCTTTGTCAAGGGCTAGTCTGGCTTGTAAATGGAGTATCGCAGTGAATCAAATGAAAATATTTTGGGTCATTGCTAAATGAAATAGGTACCGACCTTTGGCATTGTACTAGATCTGCTCAAAATTTACAGTCTACTAAAACAGTGTTTTTCAGAGTGTCTAAATCACTCATCAGTGAACTGAGCACTAGCAAATTGTCAGTTAACTTTAATTTGCTAGAGAATTCTATCTTTATTTTAAAGTAATTGTTGCCCAGTAACTTAACTTCTTTTCAATGACCGATTCAGATGGTAGAAGTATTAAAGACATGGTAGACCAGCCCAATCTCATTCCCATCTATCTATGCCATTTTGAAAGCGGAAATTTTATGCAGCCTTTTGCCAAACTACATCTCAACTTGTACTAAAATATATTTTCCCTGTGCATGCCAGTAAGAGCCATATTAACTTCTTGCTCACTTTTCAACTTCACAGTATATTTCCTGAAAATTGTATTCATACTTGGGAAATGAAGTACAGTGGTATGGTCACTTTTGAAAAACGTGTTCATCCTCAATTGGTCGAGAACACAAATCCTTGTTAAAGTTTGTGAGTAGAAGAAAAACCTTGGTAGCATCCTTTGACAAGTTAGAGTCATGATTTTTACAGTACCCTAATGTGCTACAATGGGCCTGATTTCTTTGAGGTGCTCTACTAAAAGGTAAAGCACTTTTTTGTTTCCTAGAAGCTGCAGATTCAAAGCAGTGGGGCCTAGGGGATAAAGCAAGGGTCTTGGGGGCAAGAAAACAGGGTACAAATCCCGACTCTGTCGCTTGCTGGGTGACCTTGGGCAAGTCACTTAACTTCAGTGACTCGGTTTCCTCAAATGCAAAGTGGGAATTCAATACCTGTTCTCCCTCTTTCTTAGACTAGAAGACCCCATGTGGGACAGGGACTGTCTCTATGTGTTGCCAACTTGTACTTCCCAAGTGCTTAGTACAATGCTTTGCACACAGCAAGCGCTCAATAAATACGACTGATTGATTGATTAACTTCATAGAACAGTGCTGAACAAACACTATCAAAAAAAGGCAGAAAAAAACATGTAAATTGGATATGCTGTTTTTAAATCCTTAATCATTTGATGTGTATTGCAGCACAAATCTGGGTACCTTTCTTGGTATGGAAAGATGTGTAGTTTTTAAAATTACCAAAGTAAATCTGCCAGCTAAATAGGGTATCATGAGAGATCTTGGTTCTTTCTCTTCCTCTGGGGATGTTCCTACCAGCTCTGTTATGGTGTGTTCTCAACACTCAGTGCAGTGCTTTGCCCACAATAAGTGCTCAATAAATGCAATTACTATCTTCACAAACAGTCTGTGTTAAGGGCAGGATTTTGTAAATTTGGGTTATTTGACAAAATGAGATTTACGGATGTCCTTTATTCTTTTGTGACTTCTACACTTAAACAGGCTTTGGATGATTTGGCTTTCTTTTTCTCTCGACTATTCTGAATCCATCATAAGATTTAGCATAAAGTTCTGGAAATTGGGTCATTTCCTTGGGTGAGGAATAAATAGGAGAATTTAAATTAATATGCTTAGCACCACTTTAATAAATGGAAAATAATTAGCCTGATAGAACAGTGTAAATAATTTATGGCTAAATGCTTAATAGTAAATCATGCAATGCTTTTAGTAATTGGAGTATTAGATCAGAAGCATAACACGGAGCTGTTGGAGTGCATCTGGTAATCAGAATGGAAAGAGCAGTATTGAGAAGTCATCTTTAATTCTAGCAGCCTTACTCCCACGAGCAGTAATACATACATTTAATTAGTCTGACTTGGACAGCACAAGATTAAGGCTTAAACTTGTTTGCAGGAGTTTAAAAAGCTGGTTTCTGTTGCCATTAGTTGGTTGGAAGGGAAAATGGAGATCCCTCAAATACACTTTTTTGAATGTGCAAAACAGTTTTGATTTTATTTCTTACAAACTTTAGGACTCCAAGCCCCCTGATCCTTGATCAGAACTACATAAACACCAAAAATCAAGTAATCAAGGCAGAGAGGAGGGTATTGAAGGAATTGGGATTTTGTGTTCATGTCAAGCATCCACACAAGGTGAGTCCTAGAGTACAAAATTGTTAAAACGTGCAGCTTAAACACATTCCTGAGTTGTGATTTCACACACGCATGTGTACGTGTGTGCACTCAGATTCCAAATATTTTTGCTTGTGTAGTAATCTTTTGATTTCAGTCGTTGGTTTGGACGCTAAAGTGTGTTGGTATAATTGGGGTGTGATTGGAGAATCCCACGTGGAGGGCTTTTGGCAGTCCACTGCTACCAAACATTAAAATACTGTTTTCCGACAGGGATATAATGCCATCTTGGAATGAGACCCTGATTTTTAAGGAAAAACCACTTTAATTCATTCTCCAATCAGTTTATAACTGAGCATAAATGGTAGTCGCCCGCTCTCCGAAACTTGGCTTTAATCAAAGACCTATAGTAAGCCATTGCGTGAATATCGTCATACCCCCATTATTGTCCCTTTTGATACACTGTGAGCCCACTGTTGGGTAGGGACTGTCTCTATATGTTGCCAACTTGTACTTCCCAAGCGCTCAGTACAGTGCCCTGCACACAGTAAGCGCTCAATAAATACGATTGATTGATTTTTGTAGTTTAAGGATTATGTTGCCTCTTGCTCTTTCAGTCTCTCCTATAGCCTTGGTCAGTTGTGTAGCCCAGGCCTTGGCTGATCTGAATAAGCTCGTTGTGGACAGGGAATGTATCTTGTTTGTTGTTATATTGTACTCTCCCAAGCGTTCTCTGTGCACAGGGAGCGCTCAATAAGTACAGCCGAATGAACGAATGAAAGAACCCATTAATTCCCCGTGGTGGAGTTAATCATTTTTGTTCTTTTCCCCCTCAGATCATTGTTATGTATTTACAAGTCCTAGAATGTGAACGGAATCAAACCCTGGTTCAGACAGCCTGGTAAGCGATCCTTACACTCCTTTCCAGCCAAGAAAGCAGTAGCAGAAATAACCTAACGTGCCGTATGCTGTTTTCAAAGCGTGGCACTATAATTTATAGCCAGTCGTTGCTTTCAAAGAGGGAGCCTGCTTATTTCTGTTCACTGGTTTCTTGGTTTGACGACTACTTTTTTTTTTTTTGGTAATGGAGAACTCAATTTAACTTTGTTCTTTTTTCTACTCTTTAATTAAAGGGTAGTCCCTGATGGTAAGTCATAGAACTCTGCCCTCTGCACCTCAGCTCATGACCTCGGGATGGCCCGATTGGCTGCCCTTCTCTCCAGCCAATCCAGTGCAAGCTCTCATCCGAGATTCACTGACGTGGTCCATATCCATCTGGCAGCATCTTCTAGTTCTGTCGGGGTGTCGAAAGGATTTGTATATTTGCTTCTAGAAGTAACCGTTCAACATGCATTGGTATTGAATGTGTACTGGTCACTTAGTTATCAACGTGAAACTGCTCATTTTTGACCCGTTTTGTCCCCACCGGAACGAGTTCTGTTCGCAGTTGGATGAAATTGCCATCACTGCCGTGTTCAATTGTGTACTCACGGCTAATTGTGTAATTGTGTTAGTGAGGGCACTAACTACGCGCTGTAAACTTTTAGTAGATGTTGGGCTGTTGACTTTACATCTGTTTCCAGCACGATAACATTTAAAATGAGTAAGACATCGCTACTACTGAAAGAAAACATTTTAGGAAGGGGATTTGCATTATGTGTATGTGTGTGTTCAAAGGTAAGGTGAAAATGTCGGGTCCGGGAGGGGAAGGACTGCTGAGTAGCTGAAATGGTGCTGGTTTAAGTGCCTTAACTGTGTAGTAGTACTGGGGAGTAATTTAAAGTTCTCAGCTACGTAGAGGAGCCGCACATAGTTCCCCGTTGGACACACTGGGTGCTGAATATGCAATTAAATCGACTCTGAGTGATGGGTCATATTGGTGTGGAATCATAATTTGGCAAGTTCATTAGGCTGCCGCGCAAGTGTCGTCGCCTAGCCTCTAATAAAGTGATTGTCAAAGGCCAAAAAAATAAGTTGGGAAACGTTACCCGTATTTTTAGGGTAATTGGCGACTTGTCTTTTGCCAAACGTTCAATTAGAATCGCCGCGTTGAAAGTCGTAAAAGAGCAATTAAAGATCACTTCGATTGCGCTTCCCAGTGGGTCCTTAATAGACGTTCCGTTAACCTTAAATCCATGTGGCATCTCTAAGTAGTACATGGCTGTTATATCTACAACTGGAATAACCAGGTCTTATTAAGTGGCTATTGAGATGTTTACGTAGGCCACAATTTTTATATTGGGCAGTTAGTTCTCGAGTACCTAATGTGTTTTAGGACTGCATAACAGATTGGTAGATGCTTTTAGGAATATCTTTGACACGTTGAATTTTCTGAATCTTGTGACACTGTTTCAGAGCGACTCAGAAATCCAAAGTTTAGAAGCTTGTATTTTGTATAAATTTTGTTTCGGTAGCCATTTGTGAGGTGGGGATCAAAACGCTCCTTTTAAGGAGAAGACTTATGGTGCCAAGTTTCAAAATTTCCCAATACAAATAGATATTTCCCTTTCCCTGGTTTCACAACCTTGTAACGGGGGGAGGTTTGGGTGAAGTTTTGAATGCAGAGGAATGGATCCCAAATACCTTTTATATCAAATTGTTAGGACTGTACCATCTTAAAGAGGTCATGACTAGAGCAAGAGAAGGAAAAAGAATAAAGTAGATTGAGTCTCCAAATTGAATTTCCTAAGAAATATTTGCCTAGCAGCAAAGCTTACAATTCTGGTATATTTCAGGAATTACATGAATGACAGCCTTCGGACCAATGTGTTTGTTCGGTTTCAGCCAGAGACAATAGCATGCGCTTGCATCTATCTTGCTGCCAGAGCCCTCCAGGTACGTGTGTGATTACTTTCAACCTTTTGTAATTTTTCTAGGTAATCTTTAATAGGACCAGGTTTGAGCAGTCAGTCGGTGGTGGTTTTTTGAGTGCTTACTGGGTGCGGAGCCCAGTACTCAGGAAAACGGCTATTTTATATCTCAGATTTATATTTCACAGATCCCACTGCCTACTCGCCCCCATTGGTTTCTGCTGTTTGGCACCACTGAAGAGGATATTCAGGAAATTTGTATAGAAACCCTCCGACTTTATACTCGAAAAAAGGTAACTCGGTCTTCTTTTATGACCCCCTCAAGAAGGTTTTTCCTTGTTTTCTAAAAGGTGCTGGATTTCTTGGTTTAACTCCATTTATCTTTTTGTCAATAGCCAAATTATGAGTTGCTGGAGAAAGAAGTAGAAAAGCGAAAAGTGGTGCTTCAAGAAGCCAAACTGAAAGCAAAGGGATTGAATCCTGATGGAACTCCTGCGCTTTCTACCTTGGGTGGCTTTTCACCTGCCTCTAAACCATGTAAGTCTTGTTAAGTCTTAAGGATGATAGTGGAAACGATTGTTAAACCCCCTGACTTTAAAAAAAAACCCAAACTCGCCACTATAAAATTTAATAGGGCTATTCAAGGGCTTACTATGTGCTAAGCACTGGGACAGGTACAGTATAAGCAGGTCAGACGCAGTCCTGTGGGTATCACAGCGGGCTGAAGAAGGGGTTTTTGAACCCTATTTGACAGCTGAGGAAACTCAGGCACCAAAAAATTCAGCGACTTGCGGCAGGTGACAACAGACAAGTGGCCGAGCTGAGATTAGGACATAGATCTCCTGGCTCCCACGGCCATACTTCTTCCCCAGGATCATGCTGCTTCTCAGTCACTTACGGAGTGCTTATTTTGTGCAGAACACTATACTAAGCGCTTGGGAGAGTACAGCACAACAGAGTCCCAGTGTTTATCGCTAATACAGACTGTTCTTGGGGAGTCTTTCAAGATACTTCATTTTTCACTGATTGATTAGCAGAAACAGCCGTACTGAAAGTCCTCTGCTCTTGGTAATTTTAACCAGACCTGCTCCAAAAGTGTTTAATGTATCTGCAGTGGGCTTGGTTATTAAGAGCTATCACAGGCCAGTGGACCACCACTTAAGTGGTCTTGTGGATGAAATAATTCCTCATCCTTCCTGTGGAATGTGCTGTTACAGAAAGCTTTTTCTAAAACTGTTGTCTCAGCAGTTCCCCCATTAACTCCAAATAAAGGCTGTACCTACGCCCTATCTCTTATTTGGCTTATGTTGGTGGAAATCTCTCTAGCATCGCCAAGAGAAGTAAAAACAGAAGAAAAAACACCAGTGTCTCTGAGTGTGAAGACTCTGAAAAAGGAACCTGAAGATCGACAGCAAGCTTCCAAAAGCCCTTATAATGGGTGAGTAACCCTGCTCACTTTTCACCGTGACCCTGACTTGAGATGACACCCGACGTGTATATTAAATAATCTCTGGCAGTGTCTTTGCTGACTATTAATGCAGTTCTTAGTGGTGTGCTTCTGTTTATTTTCGTTTTCTTTTAACCAAGTCTCAGAAAGGACAGCAAGAGAAGTAGAAACAGTAGAAGCGCCAGTCAGTCAAGGTCCCGGACGAGATCCCGTTCTAGATCTCACACTCCCAGAAGACAGTAAGTAAATAAAAGAAAAAGTTGCTGCTTTAAGCTGTAGAGAACCCAATTCTATTCAGTTATACTTCCACTTTAAGTATTGGAAATTCCGATTCTGTGTGGATGAGTGTTCCCTTCCCGCCCTCCCAAAAAAACCAGCTATGGTTTTTCTGTGGAACTTATTTTTCTAAAGATGGCATTTTAAACCCTTACTATGTGCTAGGCATTGTACTAAGTGCTGGGGTGACTAAAACAGTTAAAAGGCCTTTGTCTTTGCTTTGCCTTCAACTTCTGCAGCCCACTGTATTTACAGAAGTAATATTGTGTCAGCTGTTGAGAAATCTTTCGAAGGGGAGCATAACCAAACTATGTTGTGATGGCATGTTTAATTTTTCCTTTTAAAATGCTGCAAATTTTAAACGTAGCTCTCCGTTTCTTTCTAGTTACAACAATAGGCGGAGTCGATCTGGGACTTACAGCTCGAGGTCAAGAAGCAGGTCCCATAGTCACAGTGAAAGCCCTCACAGACATCATAATCATGGCTCGCCCCACCTTAAAGCCAAGCACACCCGGGATGATCTTAAGAGTTCAAACAGGCACGGTCACAAGAGGAAAAAATCCCGTTCTCGATCTCCGAGCAAATCCCGTGATCACTCAGATGCAGCCAAGAAACATCGGCATGAAAGGGGACATCACAGAGACAGGCGTGAAAGATCTCGCTCATTTGAACGAGCTCACAAAGGCAAACACCACGGTGGCAGTCGTTCGGGACATGGCAGACACAGGCGCTAATTTTTAATTTTTTTTATTATTATTTTTTTAGGCCCCATCAGTTCTTAGTTATGTCCGTCTAAGGTGTGTGGACTCTAACTGAAATATTAAGCAAACGGATTAGGATATGATTTATTAAAGTCTCCTCCACGTTCCTAGAAACATTGAGGACATTTTCTTTGGAAAAATATTAATTTTTTGCACATTAAAATACCCTACCAGTATAATGGATTCATTGGAAAACCTCGGTCAGGTTCAATTGTACCTATTATAGTTATGTATTGTTTATCAACATAAGAACTGGAGAATGAACTTCTGTTAAAAAGTACCTTATTTTTATACAGATAAATTGCAGACACTGTTCTATTTAAGTATGGTATTGGTTTGAATAATGGTGGATACTTTCTTACACTGGTTTGTCTGCATGTGTAAAGATTTTTACAAGAAAATAAAATACAGATCTTTTTTAATTTCCTGGGTGAAACATACTTTTTAAAGTAAATTATTTAAACCTTTTAAGAGTGATGAGAAAAGTATGAACTGATTTCTGAGACAGTCAATAGCATGGTCAGTAGCTGACTAATCAAATGAAAACTATAGTCTCCAAAAGTCTCTTTTTCTGGGTCTTTATGTGTTTTTTGTTTTCCTAGAGTCAACTTCAGTTTTGATTTTTTATCCGTTTTTTTTCCCCCACTCTTCAGTAAGCCCTGATTTACCGCTTTTTCTTATCCAACGTACTTAGTATTGTCAAATGGTAACAATCTTTGGCTTATATGGTTAAAATAGTCTTCTGAAACCAGCACTATGATTTGTGAATTGAGGGTGAGGCTGGAAACTATGGAATTCATATGGAGAGCCATTGTGAGCAGTATCAAGGGTGGATTTTTAAAAAAAATGTAGCTTTTTCCTCTGAAATGCTTAAAGTATTTTTTCTGTCACTTGTATTCCAAGTTTTGATTTACACATCTCCTACTTAAGTCTACCTTCCTAGTTTGAAGGAGAGTTAATCCAGGCCAGTGAATTTTGTTGGGTTACAGTGGGATTAGGATTTGGAGAGGAAAACTGGGTAAGGAGCAGGAGATTTTCAAACATAAAAGATCGGGCCCTGGTAGCCGAATGAAGACGTGGGGGGAAAATAAATACTTAAAAGCTATTACAATAGGCATAGTGCTACATCTGCAGGGGGACGTACAAGAAAAAGGCTTATCGAAAGGTAAGCATAGCAAAGAATATGAAAAAGAAATAAACACTGAAGAACGTGATCCGTTATTCCTCATTTGAATGGTATTTACTCAACCCCTAGGCTAAGCCTGTTGTATCTCGCTTAATGGGAGGGAAAATGAAAGCCCTAAACTTTGACACAGGATATACGGAGTAAGTATTATAAAACCGTGTTGGAACTTCAAATCCCAGACTCCTGAGAACAGTGGAAGATCTTTCTGGGTCTTTATCTGTTTTTTGTCTTTTCTCAGTATTTCAGCCTCACCTGCTGCTTGCTAGGATCCGTTCCCTGAATGCCTACTGTGTACAGAGCACTATACTTCGCGCTTGGGAAGAGTACAATACAGTTGGTAAACACATTCCCTGCCGCCTCTCATTCAGCCACATATTCAGTCTCTCAGTAGATTCTGTTGGTTCACCCTTTGCAGTTTTGCTCTATCTGACAGACAATTTACCCTCTCCACCTTCCCAGCCTTACTGAAGGCCCATCTCTAAAATTCGCCCTTCTCCATTCAAGCTGCTACCTTGTTTATCCAAGTACTTTCTCCTATCCAAAGAAGCAGTCTAGCCTAGGGGATAGAGCTCGGGCCTGGGAAGTCAGGAGACCCTCACTCTGCCACTTCTCTGCTGTGTAACCTTGGGCAAGACACTTCCCTTTTCTGTGCCTCAGTTAACTCGCTGGTAAAATCATCATCAATCGTATTTATTGAGCGCTTACTGTGTGCAGAGCACTGTACTAAGCGCTTGGGAAGTATAAATTGGCAACGTATAGAGACAGTCCCTACCCAACAGTGGGCTCACAGTCTAAAAGGGGGAGACAGAGAACAAAACCAAACGTACTAACAAAATAAAATAGATATGTACAAGCAAAATAAATAAATAAATAGAGTAATAAATATGTACAAACATATACACATATATACAGGTGCTGTGGGGAAGGGAAGGAGGTAAGATGGGGGGATGGAGAGGGACGAGGGGGAGAGGAAGGAATCGTATTTATTGAGAGCTTACTGTATGCAGAGCACTGTACTAAGCACTTGGGAGAGTATAACAGATACACTCCCTGCCCACGGTGAGTTTACGGTCTAGAGGGAGACGGACATTAACATAAATAAAATTACAGTTATGTATGTAAGTGCTTTGAGGCTGGGACAGGGGATGAATAAAGGGAGCGAGTCAGTGGGAGGCGGAAGGAAGAGGGAGAAAAGGGGTAAAATGGGGATGAAGCCCTGTAAGGGACTGGAACTGTGCCCAATCTGATTACTTGGTGTCTATCCCAGCATTTAAGGGCTAAACAGATACCACAATTATCCCATCTTGATTACTGTATCTGCCTACTTGCTGACCTCCCTGTCCCACTCCAGTCCATACTTCACTCTGGTTCCCACATCATTGTTCCACAAAAACGTTCGGTCCGTGTTTTTCCCCACTCCTCAACAACTTCCATTGGCTTTAAAGCGCTCAAATCACCTTGCCACCTCCTACCTCACCTCCCTACTCTACTCCAATACAGCCCACATAGCTTTGGTCCTCCACTGCCAACCTACTCACTGTATCTCCATCTCTGTCTCACAGCTAACCTTTCCAATGCCCTGCCTCTAGCCTGGAACATCCTCACTCGCTTTTCGTATCTGCCCCGAGAGTTACTCTCTCCACCTTCGAAGCCTTATCGAAGGCACATCTCTGAGGCCTTCCCTGATGAAACCCTCACTTCCTGTTTTCCGCTTCTTTTTGTGTCATCCTTTGGTCCCTATTTTTTTTGCCCCTCCCTCAGCCCCACAGCACTTAATATGTATGTATCTGAAATTTATATTAACGTCTGCCCCTCTAGACTGAGCTTCTTGTGGGTGGGGAATTCATTCATTCATTCAATCGTATTTATTGAGTGCTTACTGTGTGCAGAGCACTGTACTAAGCGCTTGGGAAGTACAAGTTGGCAACATATAGAGATGATCCCTACCCAACAGTGGGCTCACAGTCTAGAAGGGGGAGACAGACAACAAAACAAAACATATTAACAAAATAAAATAGTAAATATGTACAAGTAAAATAGAGTAATGAATAGGTACAGATATATATATACATATATATATATATGAATATATATATACATATATATATATGTATATATATATGTACACACAAGTGCTGTGGGGAGGGGAAGGAGGTAAGGTGGGGGGAGGGGGAGGAGGGGGAGATGGAGGGGGCTCAGTCTGGGAAGGCCTCCTGGAGGAGGTGAGCTCTTAGTAGGGCTTTGAAGGGAGAAAGAGAGCTAGCTTGGTGGATGTGGGGAGGGAGGGCATTCTAATAATAATAATAATAATAATGTTGGCATTTGTTAAGCGCTTACTATGTGCAAAGCACTGTTCTAAGCACTGGGGAGGATACAAAGTGATCAGGTTGTCCCACGTGGGGCTCACAGTCTTCGTCCCCATTTTACAGATGAGGGAACTGAGGCTCAGAGAAGTGAAGTGACTTGCCCAAGGTCACACAGCAGATAGGTTGCAGAGCTGGGATTTGAACCCGTGACCTCTGACTCCAAAGCCCGGGCTCTTTCCACTGAGCCATGCTGCTTCTAGGCCAGGCCAGGGGAAGGACGTGGGCCAGGGGTTGATGGCGGGACAGGCGAGAACGAGGCACAGTGAGGAGATCAGCGGCAGAGGAGCGGAGGGTGCGAGCTAGGGTGGAGAAGGAGAGAAGGGAGGTGAGGTAGGCGGGGGCGAGGTGATGGACAGCCTTGAAGCCCAGGGTGAGGAGTTTCTGCCTGATGCGCAGGTTGATTGGTAGCCTCTGGAGATTTTTGAGAAGGGGAGTAACATGCCCAGAGCGTTTCTCGACAAAGACAATCCGGGCAGCGGCGTGAAGTATGGATTGAAGTGGGGAGAGACAGGAGGATGGGAGATTGGAGAGGAGGCTGATGCAGTAATCCAGACGGGTTAGCATGAGAGATTGAACGAGCAGGGTAGCGGTTTGGATGGAGAGGAAAGGGCAGATCTTGGCAATGTTGCGGAGGTGAGACCGGCAGGTTCTGGTGATGGATTGGATGTGAGGGGTGAACGAGAGAGCGGAGTTGAGGATGACCCCAAGGTTGCGGGCTTATGAGATGGGAAGGATGGAAGTGCCATCAACAGTGATGGGAAAGTCAGGAGAGGGCAGGGTTTGGAAGGGAAGACAAGGAGTTCAGTCTTGGACATTTTGAGTTTTAGGTGGCGGGCAGACATCCAGATGGAGATGTCCTGAAGGCAGGAGGAGATGCGAGCCTGGAGTGAGGGAGAGAGAGCAGGGGCAGAGATGGAGATCTGGGTGTCATCAGCGTAGAGATGACAGTTGAAGCCGTGGGAGCAAATGAGTTCACCAAGGGAGTGAGTGTAGATCGAGAACAGAAGGGGACTGAGAACTGAACCTTGGGGAACCCCCACAGTAAGGGGATGGGAAGGAGAGGAGGAGCCTGCAAAAGAGACTGAGAATGAATGACCGGAGAGATAAGAGGAGAACCAGGAGAGGACGGAGTCTGTAACGCCAAGGTCGGATAGCGTGTTGAGGAGAAAGGGGTGGTCCACAGTGTCGAAGGCAGCTGAGAGGTCGAGGAGGATTAGGACGGAGTAGGAGCCGTTGGATTTGGCAAGCAGGAGGTCATTGGTGACCTTTGAGAGGGCAGTTTCCGTGGAATGTTGGGGACGGAAGCCAGACTGGAGGGGGTCGAGGAGAGAGTTGGTGTTGAGGAATTTGAGGCAGCGCGTGTAGACGACTCATTCAAGGAGTTTGGAAAGGAATGGTAGGAGGGAGATGGGGCGATAACTAGAAGGTGAGGTGGGGTCAAGAGAGGGCTTTTTTAGTATGGGAGAGACATGGGCATGTTTGAAGGGGAATGTATTTACCAACTTTATATGCTTTGAGAACTTTTGTGTGTACAGAGCACTGTGTTAAGTGTGTGGTAGAGTACAAAGTAACACATTCCCTGCCCACACTGAGCTTAAACCACTTTGTATCCTGATGAACACAATTCAGCTATGACCCCGAAAATGGCTGCAGTTGGCAGGAGGGTCCTGTTTTTTCATTTTGAGTGTGGAAGATGATTTGGGGGGCAGTGGGGATAAATGGGGATGACCAAAGGCAGTAAGAGGAGAGAAAGTGAGGGTTAAGAAACAAGATGTTCACTGGTGCTTCCTCACTCCTGCTGTTGGGTCTTTGCTTGGTGCTGCTGTAGGGTGTGTATAGTTCGGATATAGAACCCCGTTTCATGGACGCAACGGCATCCAACCACTTGATTGGTACTCATCCATCCATTCATTCATTCATTCAATCGTATTTATTGAGTGCTTACTGTGTGCAGAGCACTGTACTAAGCGCTTGGGAAGGACAAGTTGGCAACATAGAGAGACGGTCCCTACCCAACAGCGGGCTCACGGTCTAGAAGGGGGAGACAGAGAACAAAACAAAACATATTCACAAAATAAAATAAATAGAATAAATATGCACAAATAAAATAGAGTAATAAATTCATTCATTCATTCAATCGTATTTATCGAGCACTTACTGTGTGCAGAGCACTGGACTAAGCGCTTGGGAAGGACAAGTTGGCAACATAGAGAGACGGTCCCTACCCAACAGTGGGCTCACAGTCTAGAAGGGGGAGAGAGAGAACAAAACAAAACATATTCATAAAATAAAATAAATAGAATAAATATGCACAAATAAAATAGAGTAATAAATTCATTCATTCATTCATTCATTCAATCATATTTATCGAGCGCTTACTGTGTGCAGAGCACTGGATTAAGCGCTTGGGAAGTACAACTTGGCAACATAGAGAGACGGTCCCTACCCAAAGTCCATTGTCCCCACATCTCTATGAGCTGCTCTGGTTGGTCTACCCCATCCAGCCAGCGAGGGGTTGGAGGTGGAGCCACTCATTCATTCATTGTCATATTTATTGAGCGCTTACTGTGTGCAGAGTACTGTACTCAGTGCGTGGGAAAGTGCAGTACAACAATAAACAGTGACATTCCCTGTCCACACCGAGCTCACAGTCTGGCGAGGGACTGAGCCCCTTCCTTCCTCTCCCCCTCGTCCCCCTCTCCATCCCCCCATCTTACCTCCTTCCCTTCCCCACAGCACCTGTATATATGTATATATGGTTGTACATATTTATTACTCTATTTATTTATTTATTTATTTATTTATTTTGCTTGTACATTTCTTTCCTATTTATTTTATTTTGTTGGTATGTTTGGTTCTGTTCTCTGTCTCCCCCTTTTAGACTGTGAGCCCACTGTTGGGTAGGGACTGTCTCTATGTGTTGCCAATTTGTACTTCCCAAGCGCTTAGTACAGTGCTCTGCACATAGCGCTCAATAAATACGATTGATTGATTGATTGAGGGAGGGGACAGACATCAATGTAAATAAATAAAATACAGATACGTACGGAAGTGCTGTGGGGGTGGGAGGAGGGAAGACCAAAGGGAGCAAGTCAGGATGATGCAGAAGGGAGTGGGAAATGAGGAAAAGCGGGGCTTAGCCTGGGAAGGCTTCTTTGAGATGTGTCTTCAATAAGGCTTCGAAGCAGGGCTGGGGGAGAGTAATTTTCTTTTGGATTTGAGGAGGACCAGAGGTATAGACCAGAGGTAGGATGTGGGCTAGGGGTTGGCAGTGATCTATGCGAGCCCGCCGTTGGGTAGGGACCATCTCTATATGTTGCCAACTTGTACTTCCCAAGCGCTTAGTCCAGTGCTCTGCACACAGTAAGCACTCAATAAATACGATTGAATGAATGAATATATGCACATATTCTAATAATTTTATTAGTGATGTGTATAAGGCTATACTTCTATTTATATTGATGCTGTTGATCAATCAATCAATCGTATTTATTGAGCGCTTACTGTGTGCAGAGCACTGTACTAAGTACTTGGGAAGTACAAGTTGGCAACATATAGAGACAGTCCCTACCCGACAGTGGGCTCAGTCTAAAAGGGGGAGACAGAGAACAAAACCAAACATCATCATCATCATCAATCGTATTTATTGAGCGCTTACTGTGTGCAGAGCACTGTACTAAGCGCTTGGGAAGTACAAGTTGGCAGCATATAGAGACGGTCCCTACCCAACAGTGGGCTCACAGTCTAAAAGGGGGAGACAGAGAACAAAACCAAACATATTAACAAAATAAAATGAATAGAATAGATATGTACAAGTAAAATAAATAGAGTAATAAATATGTACAAACATATATACGTATATACAGGTGCTGTGGGGAAGGGAAGGAGGTAAGGCGGGGGGATGCAGAGGGGGACGAGGGGGAGAGGAAGGAAGGGGCTCAGTCTGGGAAGGCCTCCTGGAGGAGGTGAGCTCTCAGTAGGGCCTTGTTGATGCCCGTCTACTTGCTTGTTTTGTTGTCTGTCTCCCCCTTCTAGACTGTGAACCCGTTGTTCGGTAGGGATTGTCTCTGTTGCTGAATTATACTTTCCAAGTGCTTAGTACAGTGCTCTGCGCAATCAATCAATCAATCGTATTTATTGAGCGCTTACTATGTGCAGAGCACTGTACTAAGCGCTTGGGAAGTACAAATTGGCATCACATAGAGACAGTCCCTACCCAACAGTGGGCTCACAGTCTAAAAGGGGGAGACAGAGAACAGAGCCAAACATACCAACAAAATAAAATAAGTAGGATAGAAATGTACAAGTAAAATAAATAAATAAATAGAGTAATAAATATGTACAACCATATATACATATATACAGGTGCTGTGGGGAAGGGAAGGAGGTAAGACGGGGGGATGGAGAGGGGGACGAGGGGGAGAGGAAAGAAGGGGCTCAGTCTGGGGAGGCCTCCTGGAGGAGGTGAGCTCTCAGCAGGGCCTTGAAGGGAGGAAGAGAGCTAGCTTGGCGCATGGGCAGAGGGAGGGCATTCCAGGCCCGGGGGATGACGTGGGCCGGGGGTCGATGGCGGGACAGGCGAGAGCGAGGTACAGTGAGGAGATTAGTGGTGGAGGAGCGGAGGGTGTGGGCTGGGCAGTAGAAGGAGAGAAGGGAGGTGAGGTAGGAGGGGGCGAGGTGATGGAGAGCCTTGAAGCCCAGGGTGAGGAGTTTCTGCCTGATGCGCAGATTGATCGGTAGCCATTGGAGGTTTTTGAGGAGGGGAGTAATATGTCCAGAGCGTTTCTGGACAAAGATAATCCGGGCAGCAGCATGAAGTATGGATTGAAGTGGAGAGAGACACGAGGATGGGAGATCAGAGAGAAGGCTGGTGCAGTAGTCCAGACGGGATAGGATGAGAGCTTGAATTAGCAGGGTAGCGGTTGGGATGGAGAGGAAAGGGCGGATCTTGGCAATGTTGCGGAGCTGAGACCGGCAGGTTTTGGTGACGGCTTGGATGTGAGGGGTGAATGAGAGAGCGGAGTCGAGGATGACACCAAGGTTGCGGGCTTGTGAAACGGGAAGGATGGTATTGCCGTCAACAGAGATGGGAAAGTCAGGGAGAGGACAAGGTTTGGGAGGGAAGACAAGGAGCTCAGTCTTCGACATGTTGAGCTTTAGGTGGTGGGCGGACATCCAGATGGAGATGTCCTGAAGGCAGGAGGAGATGCGAGCCTGGAGGGAGGGGGAGAGAGCAGGGGCAGAGATGGAGATCTGGGTGTCATCAGCGTAGAGATGATAGTTGAAGCCGTGGGAGCGAACGAGGTCACCAAGGGAGTGCGTGTAGATTGAGAACAGAAGGGGACCAAGCACTGAACCTTGGGGAACCCCCACAGTAAGAGGATGGGAGGGGGAGGAGGAGCCTGCAAAAGAGACTGAGAAAGAACGACCGGAGAGATAAGAGGAGAACCAGGAGAGGACGGAGTCTGTGAAGCCAAGGTCAGATAACGTGTTGAGGAGAAGGGGGTGGTCCACAGTGTCAAAGGCAGCTGAGAGGTCGAGGAGGATTAGGACAGAGTATGAGCCGTTGGATTTGGCAATCAGGAGGTCATTGGTGACCTTTGAGAGCGCAGTTTCCGTGGAATGAAGGGGACGGAAGCCAGACTGGAGGGGGTCGAGGAGAGAGTTGTTGTTGAGGAATTCGAGGCAGCGCGTGTAGACAACTCGTTCAAGGAGTTTGGAAAGGAATGGTAGGAGGGATATGGGACGATAACTAGAAGGTGAGGTGGGGTCAAGAGAGGGTTTTTTTAGGATGGGAGAGACATGGGCATGTTTGAAGGCAGAGGGGAAGGAACCAGTGGAGAGTGAGCGGTTGAAGATGGAAGTTAAGGAAGGGAGAAGGGATGGAGCGAGAGATTTCATAAGATGAGAGGGAATGGGGTCAGAAGCACAGGTGGCCGGAGTAGCACTTGAGAGGAGGGAGGAGAGTTCCCCTGAGGATACTGCTGGGAAGGATGGGAGAGTAGCAGAGAGTGTTGAGAGCCGGGGGGTTGGAGAAAGGGGGGAAGAGACTTTGGGGAGGTCGGACCTGATGGATTGAATTTTGTTAATGAAGTAGGAGGCCAGATCGTTGGGGGTGAGGGAAGGAGGAGGGGGAGGAACCGGGGGCCTGAGAAGGGAGTTGAATGTACGGAAGAGCTGGCGGGGGTGATGGGCATGGGTGTCAATGAGGGAGGAGAAATAGTTTTGTCTGGCAGAAGAGAGGGCTGAGTTAAGGCAGGAAAGGATAAATTTGAAGTGAACGAGGTTGGCATGGTGTTTAGCCTTTCGCCAGCAGCGTTCGGCAGCTCGAGCATAAGAGCGAAGGAGGCGGACAGTGGCAGTGATCCAGGGCTGTGGGTTAGTGGTGCGAGAGCGGCGAAGGGAAAGGGGAACGAGCGAGTCTAGCTGAGTAGAAAGGGTAGAGTTGAGAGCAGTAATCTGATCATCAAGACTGGGCAGAGAGGAGAGGGCGGCGAGGTGGGGTGTGAGGCGCTCCGAAAGATGGGTACTGCGCACAGTAAGCTCTCAACAAATACGATTGAAGGAATGAACGAATGAGACAGGATCGAGGCACAAGATGGCCAAGGTGGATCGAAACAGCATGGCTTAGTGCCAAGAGCCCAGGCTTGTGAGTCCGAGGACTTGGGTTCGAATCCTGGCTCCACCGCTTGTCTGCTGTTTGACTGTGGGCAAGCCACTTCTCCGTGCCTTAGTTCCCTCGTCTGTAAAATGGGGGTGAAGACCGTGAGCCCCACGTGGGACAACCTGATTTACCTTGTATCTACCCCAGCTCTTAGAACAGTGCTTGGCACATAGTGAGCACTTAACAAATGTCATAACATTATTATTATTGTTATTATTATTGGGAGGGAGATGTGGCTGTGAGCAGCCTCGGCTCTGAGCTAAGCAGTGGTGGAGGGAAAAGCGTGCCACTGCCTGTTTCAGTTTCTCACCCAACTTGTGCAGTTGCTTGTTCCCACAGGGATCTGACCGGATCCCTGTCATAATAATAATAATGATGGCATTTATTATTAATGATAATAATAATAATAGTGACATTTATTAAGTGCTTACTATGTGCAAAGCACTGTTCTAAGCGCTGGGGAGGTTACAAGGTGATCAGGTTGTCCCATGGGGGGCTCACAGTCTTCATCCCCATTTTACAGATGAGGGAACTGAGGCACAGAGAAGTGACTTGCCCAAGGTCACACAGCTAACAAGTGGCAGAGGCAGGATTTGAACCCATGACCTCTGACTCCAAAGTCCTTGCTCTTTCCACTGAGCCATGAAGCGCTTACTATGTGCCAAACAATGTTCTAAGCGCCGGGGAGGTTACAAGGTGATCAGGTTGTCCCACGGTGGGCTGACGTTAATCCCCATTTTACAGATGAGGGAACTGAGGTCTAGAGAAGCGACTTGCCCGAAGTCACACAGCTGACAATTGGCGGAGCCGGGATTTGAACCCATGACCTCCAACTCCAAAGCCCGAGCTCACCTCCTCCAGGAGGCCTTCCCAGACTGAACCCCCTACTCCCCCCTCCATCCCCCCTGCCTTACCTCCTTCCCTTCCCCACAGCACCTGTGTATATATGTATATATGTTTGTACCTATTTATTACTCTATTTATTTTACTTGTACATATCTATTCTATTTATTTTATTTTGTTTAATTGTTTTGTTGTCTGTCTCCCCCTTCTAGACTGTGAGCCCACTGTTGGGTAGGGACCGTCTCTAGATGTTGCCAACTTGGACTTCCCAAACGCCTAGTACAGTGCTCTGCACACAGTAAGCGCTCAATAAATACAATTGATTGATTGATTGATTGATTGATTGATTGGAGCCTGAGTTTCCCCGAAAAAGTGGGCTACAGAGTAGGGTCTTGGTGAGGCAACTGTGGGAGTTGTCTGTACCCAGCCCCAGCAGGAACCAGAAGAGTGGCAGATACGGCTTTTTTCCATCAATCAATCAATCATCAATCAATCAATCAATTGTATTTATTGAGCGCTTACTGTGTGCAGAGCACTGTACTAAGCGCTTGGGAAGTCCAAGTTGGCAACATATCATCATCAATCGTATTTATTGAGCGCTTACTGTGTGCAGAGCACTGTACTAAGCGCTTGGGAAGTCCAAGTTGGCAACATATAGAGACGGTCCCTACCCAACAGTGGGCTCACAGTCTAGAAGGGGGAGACAGAGAACAAAACCAAACATATTCACAAAATAAAATAAATAGAATAAATATGTACAAATAGAATAGATATGTATTCAAGGTAGGAGCTACGCCCCCTTCCCCAAGGGCCACTGAGGCCTGCTGCTTGTTGTGGGCAGGGAATGTGTCTTAATAAAAATAATAACGATGGCATCAATTAAGCGCTTACTGTGTGCAAAGCACTGTTCTAAGCACTGTGGAGGTTACAAGGTGATAAGCAGCATGGCTCAGTGGACAGAGCCCGGGCTTTGGAGTCAGAGGTCGTGGGTTCAAATCCCGGCTCTGCCACTTGTCAGCTGTGTGACTCTGGGCAAGTCACTTCACTTCTCTGGGCCTCAGTTCCCTCACCTGTAAAATGGGGATCAAGACTGTGAGCCCCACATGGGACAACCTGATCATCTTGTAACCTCCCCAGGGCTTAGAAACGTGCTTTGCACATAGTAAGCGCTTAACAAATACCATCATTATTATTACTATTATTATGAGGTCGTCCCACGGCGGGCTCACAGTCTTAATCCCCATTTTACAGATGAGGTCACTGAGGCACAGAGAATAATAATGATGATGGCATTTATTAAGCACTCACTATGTGCAAAGCACTGTTCTAAGCACTGGGGAGGTTACAAGGTGATAAGCAGTGTGGCTCAGTGGAAAGGGCCCGGGGTTTGGAGTCAGAGATCATGGGTTCAAATCCTGGGTCTGCCACTTGTCAGCTGTGTGACTTTGGGTAAGTCACTTCACTTCTCTGGGCCTCAGTTCCCTCATCTGTTAAACATGGGGATGAAGACTGTGAGGCCCCCGTGGGACAACCTGATCACCTTGTAACCTCCCTAGCGCTTAGAACAGTGCTTTGCACATAGTAAGCGCTTAACAAATACCATCATTATTATTATTATTATTATAAAGTTGTCCCACGGGGGGCTCACAGTCTTAATCCCCATTTTACAGATGAGGTCACTGAGGCACAGAGAATAATAATAATGATGGCATTTTATTTTGTTAGTATGTTTGGTTTTGTTCTCTGTCTCCCCCTTTTAGACTGTGAGCCCACTGTTGGGTAGGGACTGTCTCCATATGTTGCCAAATTGTACTTCCCAAGCGCTTAGTACAGTGCTCTGCACACAGTAAGCGCTCAATAAATATGATTGATGATGATGATGATTTATTAAGCGCTTACTATGTGCAAAGCACTGTTCTAAGCGCTGGGGAGGTCACAAGGTGATCAGGCTGTTCCACAGTGGGCTCATAGTTTTAATCCCCATTTGACAGATGAGGTCACTGAGGCACAAAGTGACTTGCCCAAAGTCACACAGCCGACAGTTGGTTGGAGCCGGCATTCGAACCCATGACCTCTGACTCCAAAGCCCGGGCTCCTTCCGTTGAGCCACGCTGCTTCTCTGACCTTATATCTACCTCAGCGCTTAGAACAGTGCTTGGTGCATTGTAAGCGCTTAACAAATACTTTATGACTTTAACAAAAACCACAATTATTATGATCATTATTACAGATCCTCAAGAAGCCACTTAGGCTCCAGCCATTAGCTAAAAAGGAATTTCCAGCTCCTGTGATAAGCCTGAAAGGAATTCAGGTCTGGGAGAATGCAAAACCCCCTTGCCCCCAATCAATCAATCAATCAATCAATCAATCGTATTTATTGAGCGCTTACTGTGTGCAGAGCACTGGACTGTCCCCTTTCTTAGACCCCACTGGCCTGCAGTATTATAATGATGGCATTTGTTAAGCGCTTACAGCGTGGCTCAATCAATCAATCACATTTATTTATTTATTAAGCGCTTACTGTGTGCAGAGCACTGTACTAAGCGCTTGGGAAGTACAAGTTGGCAAATTGGCAACTCAGTGGAAAGAGCCCGGGCTTGGGAGTCAGAGGTCATGGGTTCAAATCCCGGCTCTGCCAATCGTCAGCTGTGTGACTTTGGGCAAGTCACTTCACTTCTCTGGGCCTCAGTTCCCTCATCTGTAAAATGGGGATTAAGACTGTGAGCCCCCCGTGGGACAACCTGATCACCTTGTAACCTCCCAAGTGCTTAGAACAGTGCTTTGCACATAGTAAGCGCTTAACAAATACCATTATTATTACTATTATTATTATTATTACTATGTGCAAAGCACTGTTTTAAGCGCTGGAGGTGGATACAAGGTGATCAGGTTGTCCCACGTGGGGCTCACAGTCTTCATCCCCATTTTACAGGTGAGGTAACTGAGGCGCAGAGAAGTTAGGTGACTTGTCCAAGGGCACATAGCAGCGTGGCTCAGTGGAAAGAGCCCGGGCTTGGGAGTCAAAGGTCATGGGTTCAAATCCCGCTCCGCCAATTGTCAACTGCATGCCTTTGGGCAAGTCATTTACTTCTCCATGCCTCAGTTACTTCATTTGTAAAATGGGGATGAAGATTGTGAGCCCCGCGAGGGACAACCTGATCACCTTG
Source organism: Tachyglossus aculeatus (assembly GCF_015852505.1). Taxonomy (NCBI): domain Eukaryota; kingdom Metazoa; phylum Chordata; class Mammalia; order Monotremata; family Tachyglossidae; genus Tachyglossus; species Tachyglossus aculeatus. The sequence continues at coordinate 44,194,298 of NC_052066.1, forward strand.
TATCTCTCCAGCGCTTAGAACAGTGCTTTGCACATAGTAAGCACTTAACAAATACCATTATTCACCCGTCCACATGTTTTGTTGTCTGTCTCCCTCTTCTAATAATAATAATAATACTGATAGCATTTATTAAGTGCTTACTATGTGCAAAGCACTGTTCTAAGTGCTGGGGAGGTTACATGGTGATCAGGTTGTTACACAGGGGCTCACAGTCTTAATCCCCATTTTACAGATGAGGTAACTGAGGCCCAGATAAGTTAAGTGACTTGCCCAAAGTCACACAGCTGACAATTGGCTCCTTCTAGACTGTGAGCCCACTGTTGGGTAGGGACTGTCTCTATATGTTGCCAACTTGTACTTCCCAAGCACTTAGTCCAGTGCTCTGCACACAGTAAGCGCTCAATAAATACGATTGAATGAATGAATGAACGAATTGGCAGAACTAGGATTTGAACCCATGACCTCTGACTCCAAAGCCCTGGCTCTTTCCACTGAGCAACGCTACTTCTAGACTGTGAGCCCGTTGTTGGGCAGGGACCGTCTCTTTATGTTGCCGACTTGTACTTCCCAAGCGCTTAGTCCAGTGCTCTGCACACAGTAAGCGCTCAATAAATATGATTTAATGAATGAACGACAATTCGTGGGGCAAGGATTTGAACCCATGACCTCTGACTCCCAAGCCCTTGCTCTTTCCATTGAGCCACGCTACTTCTCTGCAGTAGAACTGGTTGGGGCAACCAGCGCTGAGAACAGTGCTTCGCACATAGTAAGCGCTTCACAAATGCCATTGTTATTATTAACTGCAGATTCTCGTGGCTCAGTGGAAAGAGCCCGGGCTCTGGAGTCAGAGGTCGTGGGTTCAAATCCGGGCTCCACCAATTGTCAGCTCAGTGACTTTGGGCAAGCCACTTTGCTTCTCTGGGCCTCAGTTCCCTCATCTGTAAAATGGGAATTTAGACTGTGAGCCCCCCGTGGGACAATCTGATCTCCTTGTAACCTCCCCAGAACTTAGAACAGTGCTTTGCACATAGTAAGCGCTTAATAAATGCCATCATTATTCTCTGAGGTCACAGGTGTGACCTAGATAGACTCCCCCCTCCCTCCCCTCCTTCCTCTCCCCCTCCTCCCCCTCCCCATCCCCCCACCTTACCTCCTTCCCCTCCCCACAGCACCTGTATATATGTTTGTATGGATTTATTACTCTATTTGTTTTATTTGTACATATTTATTCTATTTATTTTATTTTGTTAATATGTCTTGTTTTGTTCTCTGTCTCCCTCTTCTAGACCGTGAGTCCACTGTTGGGTAGGGACCGTCTCTGCATGTTGCCAACTTGGACTTCCCAAGCGCTTAGTCCAGTGCTCTGCACACAGTAAGCGCTCAATAAATACGACTGAATGAATGAATTTATTTTATTTTGTTAATATGTTTTGTCTTGTTGTCTATCTCCCCCTTCTAGACTGTGGGCCTGCTGTTGGGTAGGGACCGTCTCTATGTGTCGCCAACTTGGACTTCCCAAGCGCTTAGTACAGTGCTCAGCACACAGTAAGGGCTCAATAAATACGATTGAATGAATGAATGAATGAATAACACAGTAAGTGCTCAATAAATACGATTGAATGAATGAATGAATAAATACTATTGAATGAATGAATGGACTCCAGGGGAACCGGGGCTTCGAAAGACTGTGTAACGCCTCACTCTGGCCACTAGATGGCAGAACAAGCCCAGACTGAAATCCTTACAACGTCCGGACTTCAACGCTCATTCCATCCTACTTACTGAGCGCTTACTGTGCGCAGAGCACTGTACTAAGCGCTTGGGAAGTACAGTTCGGTAACAGATAGAGACAGTCCCCACCCAACAACGGCCTCACAGTCATGTTCATTCATTCATTCGTATTTATTGAGCGCTTACTGTGTGCAGAGCGCTGGACTAAGCGCTTGGGAAGTCCAAGTTGGCAACATCTAGAGACGGTCCCTACCCAACAGTGGGCTCACAGTCTAGAAGGGGGAGACGGACAACGAAACCAAACATATTAACAAAATAAAATAAATACAATAAATATGGACAAGTAAAATAAATAGAGTAATAAATCTGTACAAACATATATACATATATAAAGGTGCTGTGGGGAAGGGAGGGAGGTAAGGCGGAGGGGGATGGAGAGGCGGAGGAGGGGGAGAGGAACGAGGGGGGCAACTTGTAGTTCCCAAGCGCTTAGTACAGTGCTCTGCACACAGTAAGCACTCAATAAATACGATTGAATGAATGAATGAATGAATAGAAGGGGGAGGCGGACAACAAAACAAGTAGGCAGGCATCAATGGCATCTCGTTCAAGCCCTCATCCTATCCCGTCTGGACTACTGCATCAGCCTTCTCTCTGATCTCCCATCCTCGTGTCTCTCTCCACTTCAGTCCATACTTCATGCTGCTGCCCGGATTGTCTTTGTGCAGAAACGCTCTGGGCATGTTACTCCCCTCTTCAAAAATCTCCAGTGGCTACCAATCAATCTGCGCATCGGGCAGAAACTCCTCACCCTGGGCTTCAGGGCTGTCCACCCCCTCGCCCCCTCCTACCTCATCTCCCTTCTCTCCTTCTCCAGCCCAGCCCGCACCCTCCGCTCCTCCACTGCTGATCTCCTCACCGTACCTCGCTCTCGCCTGTCCCGCCATCGACCCCCGGCCCACGTCATCCCCCTGGCCTGGAATGCCCTCCCTCTGCCCATCTGCCAAGCTAGCTCTCTTCCTCCCTTCAAGGCCCTAGTGAGAGCTCACCTCCTGCAGGAGGCCTTCCCACACTGAGCCCCTTCCTTCCTCTCCCCCTCATCCCCCTCTCCATCCCCCCCATCTTACCTCCTTCCCTTCCCCACAGCACCTGTATATATGTATTTATGTTTGTACATATTTATTACTCTATTGATTTATTTATTTTACTTCTACATATCTATTCTATTTATTTTATTTTGTTAGTATGTTTTGTTTTGTTGTCTGTCTCCCCCTTCTAGACTGTGAGCCCACTGTTGGGTAGGGACTGTCTCTATGTGTTGCCAACTTGTATTTCCCAAGCGCTTAGTACAGTGTTCTGCACACAGAAAGCGCTCAATAAATACGATTGATTGATTGATCAAAATAGATGAATAGAATTAACAATAATAATGATGGCATTTGTTAAGCGCTTACTATGTGCAAAGCATTGTTCTAAGCGCTGGGGAGGATACAAGGTGATCAGGTTGTCCCACGGGGGGCTCACAGTCTCATCCCCATTTTACAGATGAGGGAACTGAGGCACAGAGAAGTTAAGTGATTGCCCAAGGTCACACAGCTGACAAGAAGAGGCAGGATGTGAACCCATGACCTCTGACTCCCAAGCCCGTGCTCTTTCCATTGAGCCACGCTGAATTATGGATATATTTTCATTCATTCATTCAATCAATCATATTTATTGAGCGCTGTACTAAGCGCTTGGGAAGTACAAGTCGGCAACATCTAGAGACGGTCCCTACCCAATAACGGGCTCCCAGTCTAGAAGGGGGAGGCGGACAACAAAGCAGAACATGGAGACAGGTGTCAAAATCGTCAGAACAAATAGAGTTGAAGCTATGTGCACATCATTAACTAAATAAAATAGTAAATATGTACAAGTAAAATACATAGAGTAATAAATCTGTACAAATATATATACAAGTGCTGTGGGGAGGGGAAGGAGGTTGGGTGGGGGGGATGGGGACGAGGAGAGGAGAAAGGGGGCTCAGTCTGGGAAGGCCTCCATCATTAATAAAATAAATGGGGGAGAGGTTTTCTCTCTCTTTCTCTCTCTCTCACACACACACTCTCCCTCCTCCCCAACTCCAATTCCCCCCATTCCCCCCTGCCTAACCTCCCACAGGGAGATAGGCGATCAATGAATGCGATTGATTGATTGATTGATTGATTGATTGTGAAGGCTAAGAAAGACACAGGTTTGGGAGCAATAGCCTGGTCTAGTGGAAAGAGCGTGGTCTTGGAAGTCAGAAGGACCTGGGTTCTAATCCTGACTCTCGTCTGCCGCGCGACCTTGGGTAAGCGACTTAACTTCTCCGTGAATCAGTTTCCTCATTTGCAAAAGAGGAATTGCGTGGGACACGGACTTTGGTTTTGTTCTCTGCCTCCCCCTTCTAGACTGTGAGCCCACTGTTGGGTAGGGACTGTCTCTATGTGTTGCCAACTTGTACTTCCCAAGCGCTTAGTCCAGTGCTCTGCACACAGTAAGTGCTCAATAAATACGATTGATGATGATGATGATACCTGATGAGCTTGTATCTACCCCAGCGTTTCGTACAGCGCCTGGAACATAGTAAGCACTCAACAGATATGATTTAAAAAAAAGGAAGAAAGGGAAGAGTCACAGAGAGGTTGTGGAAGGGAAGACTGGGAGAGTTGGAGAGAGCATGGAAGGAGCAACCTGGGGAATTTACAGAGGGGAGAAAGGCTGGGATGTGGGGCGGAGGGAGGTCAGAAGAATTCATTCATTCATTCAGTCGTATTTATTGAGCGCTTACTGTGTGCAGAGCACTGCACTAAGCGCTTGGGAAGTACAAGTCGGCAACATATAGAGACGGTCCCTACCCAACAACGGGCTCACAGTCTAGAAGGGGGAGACGGACAACAAAACAAAACATGTGGACAGGTGTCAAGTCATCAGAATAAATAGAAGTATAGCTAGATGCACATCATTAACAAAATAAATAGAATAGTCAATATGTACAAGTAAAATAAATAGAGTAATAAATCTGTACAAACATATATACAGGTGCTGTGGGGAGGGGAAGGAGGTGGGGCGGGGGGGGATGGGGAGGAGGAGAGGAAAAAGGGGGCTCAGTCTGGGAAGGCCTCCTGGAGGAGGTGAGCTCTCAGTAGGGCTTTGAAAGTATGGGAGAAAAGGGGTCGGCAAAGTGAAAAATACAGGGACCAGGGAACTAATCATTATCTTTATTGCTCTGCTCTCCTTTTTGTCCCTTCTGTCTCAAGCCCAATTGCAGAGGCTGAAGTAATAATAATAATGATAATGATGTTGGTATTTGTTTAGCACTTACTATGTGCAAAGCACGATTGAATGAATGAGAGTACAACACAACAGAATTGGCAGATGCACTCCTTTCTCATGTGGAGCTTACAGTCTAGACGGAGAGAACAGATAATAATAATAATCATAATAATAATGGCATTAGTTAAGTGCTTACTATGTACAAAGCACTGTTCTAAGCGCTGGGGAGGATACAAGGCGATCAGGTTGTCCCACACAGGGCTCACAGTCTTCATCCCCATTTTCCAGATGAGGTCACTGAGGCCCAGAGAAGTGAAGTGACTTGCCCAAAGTCACACAGCTGACAATAATAATAATGATGATGATGGTATTTGTCTAGCGCTTACTATGTGCAAAGCACTGTTCTAAGCGCTGGGCAGGATTCAAGGTGATCAGGTTGTCCCACGGGGGGCTCTCAGTCTTCATCCCCATTTTCCAGATGAGGTCACTGAGGCCCAGAGAAGTGACTTGCCCAAAGTCACACAGCTGACAATTAATAATAATAAAAATAATAATGATGATGATGGTACTTGTTTAGTGCTTACTATGTGCAAAGCACTGTTCTAAGAGCTGGGGAGGATTCACGGTGATCAGGTTGTCCCACGGGGGGCTTTCAGTCTTCATCCCCATTTTACAGGTGAGGTCACTGAGGCCCAGAGACTGTTGCTGGTTCTTCTTCCTCTGGAGGCTAGGCCGAGGCTGCAGCGGGTACAGTAGAGAAGCAGCGTAGCTCAATGGAAAAGAGCCCGGGCTTTGGAGTCAGAGGTCATGGGTTCAAATCCTGCCTCCGCCAATTGTCAGCTGTGGGACTCTGGGCAAGTCACTTCACATCTCTGGGCCTCAGTTCCCTCATCTGTAAAATGGGGATGAAGACTGTGAGCCCCCCCGTGGGAAAACCTGATCACCTTGTAACCTCCCCAGCGCTTAGACCAGTGCTTTGCACATAGTAAGCGCTTAATAAATGCCATCGTTATTACAGGAGCGTCGCCTGAACCAGAGCTTCACTCCTCCAGAAGGTAGGACTGCCCAGCTCTTCGGGCTGGTCTTAGCCGGTGATGCCTCATCCATGCAAAGGATGGCATACAAACACACAGCAGATAACTGACAATTATATTCAGTGTGTATCTAGACTGTGAGCCCGCTGTTGGGTAGGGACCGTCTCTATATGTTGCCAACTTGGACTTCCCAAGCGCTTAGCACAGTGCTCTGCACACAGTAAGCGCTCAATAAATACGATTGAATGAATGAATGATAATGCATGAAACATAATTTGCATATAAAGAAAGCCTCGGGTCATTCATTCATTCAATCATATTTATTGAGTGCTTACTGTGTGCAGAGCACTGGACTGAGCGCTTGGGAAGTACAAGTTGGACATTATCACATTACTATCCTGAATACCTGGTGCTGATTTTGCTTTTCCCTGTTGGCATCAGGGGAATCCTCCCATCTCAAGCGCTTAGTACAGTGCTCTGCACACAGTAAGCACTCAATAAACACGATTGAATGAATGAATGATAATGCATGAAACATAATTTGCATATAAAGAAAGCCTCTTGGGTCATTCATTCATTCATTAAGTTGTATTTATTGAGCGCTTACTGTGTGCAGAGCACTGGACTAAGCGCTTGGGAAGTACAAGTTGGACATTATTATATTACTATCCTGAATACCTGGTGCTGATTTTGCTTTTCCCTGTTGGCATCGGGGGAATCCTCCCATCTCAAGCGCTTAGTACAGTGCAGTGCACAAAGTAAGCGCTCAATAAATACGATTGAATGAATGAATGATAATGCATGAAACATAATTTGCATATAAAGAAAGCCTCTTAGGTCATTCATTCATTCATTAAGTTGTATTTATTGAGCGCTTACTGTGTGCAGAGCACTGGACTAAGCGCTTGGGAAGTACAAGTTGGACATTATTACATTACTATCCTGAATACCTGGTGCTGATTTTGCTTTTCCCTGTTGGCATCAGGGGAATCCTCCCATCTCAAGCGCTTAGTACAGTGCTCTGCACACAGTAAGCGCTCAATAAACACGATTGAATGAATGAATGATTGACAATGCATGAAACATAATTTGCATATAAAGAAAGCCTCTTGGGTCATTCATTCATTCATTCAATCATATTTATTGAGCACTTACTGTGTGTAGAGCACTGTACTAAGCGCTTTGGGAAGTACAAGTTGGACATTATTACATTACTATCCTGAATACCTGGTGGTGATTTTGCTTTTCCCGGTTGGCATCAGGGGAATCCTCCCATCTCAAGCGCTTATTACAGTACTCTGCACACAGTAAGTGCTCAATAAACGCGATTGAATGAATGAATGAATGATAATGCATGACATAATTTGCATATAAAGAAAGCCTCTTGGGTCATTCATTCATTCATTCAATCGTATTTATTGAGCGCTTACTGTGTGCCGAGCACTGTACTAAGCGCTTTGGGAAGTACAAGTTGGACATTATTACATTACTATCCTGAATACCTGGTGCTGATTTTGCTTTTCCCTGTCGGCCTCAGGGGAATCATCCCATCTCAAGCGCTTAGTACAGTGCTCTGCACACAGTAAGCGCTCAATAAATACGATTGAATGAATCTCTACGTATTCTAAGCCAGACTGTCTTGTCTTTTGTATTCTATTTCTCACCTACCAACCACTACATGCCATATTATCTTGAGTTTTGGTTTTTTATGCCTTGAAAGTGTTTATTCTCCCCGTCGATGGTGTTCCTACTTCAGCTCACCCTAGGGCAGACCTTTCATTATCTTACCACATTCTTACCTTCTAGACTGTGAGCCCGCTGTTGGGTAGGGACTGTCTCTATGTGTTGCCGATTTGTCCTTCCCGAGCGATTAGTACAGTGCTCTGCACACAGTAAGCGCTCAATAAATACGATTGAATGAATGATTACCACATACCTCTCAGCAAAAAGTGTCGGGTGAAGAGCTTTGCTTTGATGTTTGGTGTTGATAACCTGAGTATTTCCAGGACCTCATTGTTTATGATCCCGTCTTGCCATTTGATGTTAAGCGTGCTACTAAAGGAATTGGACGTGATCTCTGACAGGGCCAGGTTTCACGACCATATAATAATAATAAGGATGGCATTTGTTAAGCGCTTACTCTGTGCAAAGCACTGTTCTAACCATATACAAGTTTGGACGTGACTCTAGACCTCTAATTGGAGCTGAAACCATAGCGGCACCATTCTCCATCAGTTTATCAAAGGACAGGCAGGCCTCCTTGATTCAGTTTTCTACTCTTTCGTCTATCCCTATATTGAACAACAAACTGCCCAGGTAGCAGAATTCTGGGTAGCATTAAAAATGCCGTCATTGGAGACCCTTCATTGCATGTAAGCTTCCTAAGAGCAGGTTGGTACATCTTCGGGCTAATTTTAGTCCGTACTCTGCTTCTGTAAAATGGTTTATAATCATCTGCATGGCTTTTGTGTGTTTTGTGTGTATGTGTGTGTGTGGGGATGGATGTGCACTTCAAGAACTTTTAGTGACCTGTTGGATAATCAATCATCAAATAATCTAAAATATTTGAGACCCTGCTTTGTGCCAACACAATACTAAGTGCTGGGGAAAGTATGATAGATTTAGTAGGTCAATCAATCCGTAATATTTATTGAGCACTTTACGGTGTGCAGAGCACAGTGCTAAGTGCTTGGGAGAGTACAGTGCTCTGCACACAGTAAGTGCTCAGTAGATACGACTGAATGAATGAGAGTACGACACAACAGAATTGGCAGACACACTCCTTACTCATGTGGAGCTTACAGTCTAGATGGAGAGACAGATAATAATAATAATAATAATGGCATTAGTTAAGCGCTTACTATGTGCAAAGCACTGTTCTAAGTGCTGGGGAGGCTACAAGGTGATCAGGTTGTCCCACCTGGGGCTCACAGTCTTAATCCCCATTTTACAGATGAGGGAACTGAGTCCCAGAGAAGTGAAGTGACTTGCCCGAAGTCACACAGCTGACAATTGGCGGAGCTGGGATTCGAACCCATGACCCCTGACTCCAAAGCCCGGGCTCTTTCCACTGAGCCATGCTGCTTCTCTAATAGCTCTTAAGATACCACTATTACTGTTCATTATATATGTATGAAAGTATTAATTGTGATACTTGTTAAAAGCTTACTGTGTCAAGCACTAGATCAGATAAAATACAATAATAATAATTATGGTATTTGCTAAACATTTAATATGTGCCAGTCACTGTACTAAGCGCTGGGTTTGATACAAGCAAATCGGGCTGGGCACAGTCCCTGTCCCACGTGGGGCTCACAGTCTCCAACCCCATTTTCCAGATGAGGTAACGGAGGCACAGAGAAGTAAAATGACTTGCCCAAGGTCACACAGCAGACACATGGCAAAGCTGAGATTAGAACCCATGACCTTCTGACTCCCAAGCCCCTGCTCTATCCATTACACAATGCTGCTTCTCATCAGGATTCTATATGTTGCCCACTTGGACTTCCCAAGCGCTTAGTACAGTGCTCTGAGCACAGTCAGCGCTCAATAAATACGATTGAATGAATGAATGAATGAATATAGTCCCTGGTCCACATGGAACTCATAGTTTAAAGGGGCAGGAACAATGCTGCTTCTCATCAGCAATCTATATGTTGCCAACTTGGACTTCCCAAGCGCTTAGTACAGTGCTCTGCACACAGTAAGCGCTCAATAAATACGATTGAATGAATGAATGAATGAATACAGTCCCTGGTCAATCAATCAATCAATCAATCAATCGTATTTATTGAGCGCTTACTATGTGCAGAGCACTGTACTAAGCGCTTGGGAAGTACAAGTTGGCAACCTATAGAGACGGTCCCTACCCAACAGTGGGCTCACAGTCTAAAAGGGGGAGACAGAGAACAGAACCAAACATACCAACAAAATAAAATAAGTAGGATAGAAATGTACAAGTAAAATAAATAAATAAATAAATAAATAAATAGAGTAATAAATATGTACAACCATATATACATATATACAGGTGCTGTGGGGAAGGGAAGGAGGAAGACGGGGGGATGGAGAGGGGGACGAGGGGGAGAGGAAAGAAGGGGCTCAGTCTGGGAAGGCCTCCTGGAGGAGGTGAGCTCTCAGCAGGGCCTTGAAGGGAGGAAGAGAGCTAGCTTGGCGGAGGGGCAGAGGGAGGGCATTCCAGGCCCGGGGGATGACGTGGGCCGGGGGTCGATGGCGGGACAGGCGAGAGCGAGGTACGGTGAGGAGATCAGCAGTGGAGGAGCGGAGGGTGCGGGCTGGGCAGTAGAAGGAGAGAAGGGAGGTGAGGTAGGAGGGGGCGAGGTGATGGACAGCCTTGAAGTCCAGGGTGAGGAGTTTCTGCCTGATGCGCAGATTGATCGGTAGCCATTGGAGGTTTTTGAGGAGGGGAGTAATATGTCCAGAGCGTTTCTGGACAAAGATAATCCGGGCAGCAGCATGAAGTATGGATTGAAGTGGAGAGAGACACGAGGATGGGAGATCAGAGAGAAGGCTAGTGCAGTAGTCCAGACGGGATAGGATGAGAGCTTGAATTAGCAGGGTAGCGGTTTGGATGGAGAGGAAAGGGCGGATCTTGGCAATGTTGCGGAGCTGAGACCGGCAGGTTTTGGTGACGGCTTGGATGTGAGGGGTGAACATGGAACTCATAGTTTAAAGGGGCAGGAATGCTCTACACCCAATAAACTGTAAACTCTTTGCCAGTAGGGATTGTATTTGCCAACTCCATTGTACTCGCTCCCAAGTGCTTGTTCTGCACAGAGTAAATGCTCAACAAATAGCCCTGATGGATTGACTGAGGAATTTAATCCCTATTTTACAGGTGAGGAAACTGAGACACAGAGAAGTTAAGTGACTCGCCCAAGGTCACACATCAGAAAACTGGCAGAACTGGGATTACAAACCGGGTACATATTTATTACTCTATTTATTTATTTATTTATTTATTTATTTATTTTACTTGTACATTTCTATCCTACTTATTTCATTTTGTTGGTATGTTTGGTTTTGTTCTCTGTCTCCCCCTTTTAGACTGTGAGCCCACTGTTGGGTAGGGACTGTCTCTATATGTTGCCAATTTGTACTTCCCAAGCGCTTAGTACAGTGCTCTGCACATAGTAAGCGCTCAATAAATATGATTGATTGATTTCCTGACTCTCAGTCCTTGTGCGCTAGCCACTAGGTCACACGGCTTCTCTGTACTTAGCCCAGAGGGTTTGCAACTCACTCAGCAAGGAGAGAGAATTGGGGTCAGAGGCAGGTAAACAGGAAGAAAAAACCAGGAGCACCAAAATGAACAAAAAGTCTGCTGAAGAAATATTGGTTTAGCTTTTCCTCTCCAATGCTTTATGTAGTAGGAAATGGAATTTTTTAAAAAATCTATCAACAGACAGACAAAAACAGAGTCTGGAACTTCTGGGTTATAGGAAAAACCTGATTTAGTGCTCTTTTATTCTCTCATTTTCCCCAGATAACATTTCTAGTCCCATCCTTCCTTCCTCCCTGAGGGCTTAGATACTCTCTACACTGATTTTGTTCTGTCTGTAAAACAAGGGCAGTGTCAGAGTGTCTATCAATACCCAGAACCTGGCCCGATCGGGGCCCAGAGCCAAATCCTTTTCAAGAAAGTCTTTGCTCTGTCCCTGCTTTTCAGAGAGATTACAGGAGAATGATGTTTCAGATGATCAGCCAACCTGAACAGCCTCGTGAAGGCACTGGTCGTGGCATCTATTTCAGTGCCACTTAATTCTGAACACGGGAATACCACCAGAGATTCTCTCTCTGAAACCTGATTTCAGCTCGTTACGGTTGCCTGCCCATGTCAATAGTCTTTCCTTCGCCATGGTAATTGATGGCCTTGTAAAGTGAATTTACATGGTAAAATGTTTACAAAAAGTCTCTGTGGTGGTACACTGCTCCTTTAGATTTTGCATTCTCTAATTATTAGCAGCTTTGACTGTGGTGGTACACTGCTCCTTTAGATTTTGCATTCTCTAATTATTAGCAGCTTTGATCATGGGTTATTATATTCTGGACCCTGAACTATTTACATTACACTTCTTATATTTCTTTTGAAACTGAATGTTCTTTACCAACTAGAGCTGAGAAGGATGAAGCTATTTTGTCACTCAGGACACTGGTTCTTCTGGGATGGTTTGCTTTTCTGGGCCAGTCACAGCATTGCATGTGTGAGCCCACTGTTGGGTAGGGACTGTCTCTATGTGTTGCCAATTTGTACTTCCCAAGCGCTTAGTACAGTGCTCTGCACATAGTAAGCGCTCAATAAATACGATTGATGATGAAAACGTTTTCCCTTTGAGCTCACCATCTCAGATCCCCGAGGAAAGGACTCTCTCCTGTTCTTTTTGTATTTATTAGGAGCAGCCATGCCACACATCTGACAATGACTTGAGTCAGTAGCCCCAGTTTTTTCAAAAATAATCCCCGGCTCTAAGTACAGTGCTTCAGTCAATCAATCAATCCATTGATGGTATGTATTGAGTGCTTACTGTGGACAGAGCACTGTGCTAAGCACTTGGGAGAGGACAATTCAGTTGATCATATTTACTGAGCACTTACTTTGTGCGGAGCACTGTACTAAGCATTTGGGAGAGTACAGTACAACAGAGTTAGTAGACATTTTCCCTCCCCTACTCACAAGGAGTGTCCATTCTATAGCGATAGACAGGTTTATTATAAATAAATTATGGATAATAATAATAATAAGGCATTTGTTAAGCACTTACTATGTGCAAAGCACTAGGGAGGATACGAGGTGATCAGGTTGTCCCGCGTGGGGCTCACAACCTTAATCCCCATTTTATAGATGAGGGAACTGAGGCTCAGAGAAGTTAAGTGACTTGCCCAAAGTCACACAGCTGACAAGTGGCGGAGCCGGGATTTGAACCCAGGGCCTCTGACTTCCAAACCCGGGCTCTTTCCATTGAGCCACGCTAGTGCTGTGGGGTTGAGGGTGGAGTGACTATTAAGTGCTTAAAGGGTATAGACCTAAGTGCATAGGTGACTGAGAAAGGAGAAGGAGTAGGGGAAAAGAGGACTGAGAGCTCACCTCCTTCAGGAGGCCTTCCCAGACTGAGCCCCTTCCTTCCTCTCCCCCTCGTCCCCCTCTCCATCCCCCTCATCTTACCTCCTTCCCTTCCCCACAGCACCTGTGTATATGTATATATGTTTGTACATATTTATTACTCTATTTTACTTGTACGTTTCTATTCTATTTATTTTATTTTGTTAGTATGTTTGGTTTTGTTCTCTGTCTCCCCCTTTTAGACTGTGAGCCCACTGTTGGGTAGGGACTTTCTCTATATGTTGCCAACTTGTACTTCCCAAGTGCTTAGTATAGTGCTCTGCACACAGTAAGCGCTCAATAAATACGATTGATTGATTGATTGATTGATTGATTGACTTAATAGGGGAAGGCCTCTTGCAGAAGATGCCATTTTAATGAGGCTTTGAAGGTGAGGATAGCGGTCATCTGCCATATGTGCTTGGCATAGAGTAAGTGGTTAACAAATACCACAGTGATTATTCTGGAAACCGCCGGGCCTTTCTCCCTCATCTGTGTGATGGGCTGTTTTAGATTGGACTGTCACAGTGATGCAACCCTATATCCCCCCATACATTTTTAGCTTTCCCTCTGTTAAACGAATTATGGATTGCTTGCCCGTTTATTGGTCCAAGCCCCCTTTGAATCTATTGGCAGGTTTCTGCTTGCACAAATTCTAGCGGTAATGAATTCCATATGCTTTTTTAAAAAAGTGGTATTTTGTAACCACTCACTAAGTGTCAAACACCGCTGTAAGCGCTGGGGTGGATGCAGTTTAATCTGGCCGGATACAGTCATTCATTCATTCATTCATTCAATCGCATTTATTGAGCGCTTACTGTGTGCAGAGCACTGTACTAAGTACTTGGAAAGTACAATTCAGCAACAAATCAATCAATCAATCAATCAATCGTATTTATTGAGTGCTTACTGTGTGCAGAGCACTGTACTAAGCACTTGGGAAGTACAAGTTGGCAACATATAGAGACAGTCCCTACCCAACAGTGGGCTCACAGTCAAGAAGGGGGAGGCAGACATCAAAACAAGTAAACAGGTATCCGTGGTATCAATATAAATGAATAGAATTATAGATGTGTAAACATCATTAATAAAATAAATAGAATTATAAACATGTACATATATACACACAAGTACTGGGGGGCGGGGAGAGGGGTAGAGCAGAAGGAGCGAGTAGAGGTGATGGGGAGTGGAGGGGGAGCAGAAGAACAGGGGGGCTTAATCCGGGAAGGCCTCCTGGAGGAGGTGAGCGTTCAGTATGGCTTTAAAGCTTTGTTCTAGTTCGGCAGATTTGAGGAGGGAGGACATTCCAGGTCAGAAGTAAGACGTGGGCCAGAGGTCGATGGCGGGACAGGCGAGAATGAAGCCCAGTGAGAAGGTTAGTACCAGAGGAGCAGAGTGAGTGAGCTGGGCTGTAGAAGGTGAGAAGGGAGGTGAGGCAGGAGGGGCCAAGGTGATGGAGAGCTTTGAAGCCGAGAGTGAGGAGTTTTTGCTTGATATGGAGGTTGAAAGGCAACTACTGGAGATTTTTGAGGAGCGGGGGTGACATGCCCAGAGCGTCTCTGTAGAAAGATAATCTGGGCAGCAGAGTGAAGTATAGATTGAAGTGGGGAGAGACAGGAGGTTGGGAGATCAGAAAGGATGCTGATGCAGTAATCCAGGCGGGATAGGTTGCGTGATTGTACTAACGTGGCCGTGGTTTAGATGGAGAGGAAAGGGTGGATCTTGGTGATGTTATGAAGGTGAGAATGGCAGGTTCTGGTGACTGATTGGATATGTGGGGTGAATGAGACAGCGGAGACAGGTAATTCCTGTCGGAATTTGAACCCATGACCTCTGACTCCAAAGCCCGGGCTCTTTCCACTGAGCCATGCTGCTTATCTTCCTCTGTAAAATGGAGATTTGATTCCTGTTCTCCCTCCTCCTCAGGCTCTGTGCCTGCTTTGGTATGAGGAGGGAAATTGTCCATTTACTGTTATATTGTACTCTGCCATGTGTTTAGTACGGTGCTTTACACACAGAAAGTACTCAGTACATACGATTGAGTGAATGAATGACTGTGCCTGGGCTATCTTGTATTGACTCCGATGTTTGGCACCTAGTAAGGGCTTAACACATATCATTGGATATCATATCACATATCACACATATCATTAACACATATTGGATGGAGAGGAAAGGGTGGATCTTGGTGATGTTATAAAGGTGAGACTAGCAGGTTCTGGTGACTGATTGGATATGTGGGGTGAATGAGAGAGTGGAGTCAAGGATGACACCAAGGTTGCGGGCTTGTGAGACGGGGGAGATGGTAGTGCCGTCCACAGTGACGGGAAAGTCAGGGAGAGGACAGGGTTTGGGAGGGAAGATAAGGAGCTCAGTCTTAGACATGTTAAATTTTAGGTGCCTGGAAGACATCCATGTGGAGATGTCCTGAACGCAGGAGGAAATGTGAACCTGGAGGGAGGGAGAGAGAACAGTGGAGGAGATGTAGATTTGGGTATCATCTGAGTAGAGATGATAGTTGAAGCTGTGGGAGCGAATAAGTTCTCCAAGAGAGTGAGTATAGATGGAGAAGAGAAGGGGACCAAGGCCTGATCCTGTCCCAGTCTCTGTCCCACATGGAGCTCACAGTCAAGTAAGACGGAGAGCGAGTATTGAATCCCAATTTTTTTTGGTTGAGGAAACTGAGGCACAGAAAAGTTAAGAGCTTTGCCCAAGGTGACACAACAGGTGAGTGGCAGGGGCAGGAATAGAATTCAGGTCCACTGGGCTCCTAGGCAAATGTTTTTCCACTAGACCACGATTATTCCCACCATCAAGTTGATGGGAAAGTGTTGTGTGTGTTTGGAGGCTACTGTCTTCAGGCTTCAGTGAGATTTTGGGGTTTGGTCAACACAATTCTACATTCGTCCTGAACACACCTACATGGATTTAGAGACTTAACTCAAAACCCCTCTCGGCTTGTGTCTTTCCAGGCTAAATTTTTTTGTGTGCCTTGTAAAGAAGTGTACTTGCTGTGGCACGCTCACAGTAAGTGTTATATAAAGGCATCTGTGTCCAACACCTACACATGCGTGGTAACTACTTCTTCTGACGCTACATCCTGCTGTGTCCAGACAAGTTGGGCTTGTCTGAAGTAAGTTCCCTAGTTTTGCCTCCATTTACTAGCCCAGGGTGTTGGACTATATTTTCTTGCAAAAGTGTCAAATGAAGATGAAACCCTTGAGCAGCTTCTGCACAAAGAGTCACACAATGTGGCGATGTCACTCTGCCGGGCGGTTGCCCTCTAACAACCTCCTTGGCTGCCAAAGGAGGAAGGAAAGAGAAAAAGAAAGGGGAGAAAAGGGGAGATTGTCCCAAGGTGAACAGGGCTACCCACCATCTCCAGGTCAAATACTAGCTCGTGACTGTTCAAGCCAGCAAAGGTGGGACTCAGGAGTGAGAGCGGGAAGTCTCCCCCGCAACTGGAACTGCTGGATTGACACATCAGGCAGGAATATGGAAGTGTGCCTTGCCCCCATGCCAATCAAATAAGATATGGAAGAGGGAGGAAAGGGCAGAGATTGGACAATCTCCAACCCTTCGATCCCACCTCCCCTTCTAGTTATCACCCTATCTCCCTCCTACCATTCCTTTCCAAACTCCTTGAACAAGTCGTCTACATCCGCTGCCTTGAATTCCTCAGCACCAACTCTCTCCTCGACCCCCTCCAATCTGGCTTCCATTCCCTACATTCCACCAAAACTGCCCTCTCAAAGGTCACCAATGACCTCCTGCTTGCCAAAACCAATGACTCCTACTCTATCCTAATCCTCCTCTACCTCTCAGCTGCCTTCGACACTGTCGAGCACTCCCTTCTCCTCAACATGTTGTCCAACCTTGTCTTCACAGACTCTGTCCTTTCCTGGTTCTCCTCTTATCTCTCTGGCCGTTCATTCTCAGTCTCTTTTGCAGGCTCCTCCTCCCCCTCCTATCCCCTTACTGTAGGGGTTCCTCAAGGGTCAGTTCTTGGTCCCCTTCTGTTCTCGATCTACACTCACTCCCTTGGTGAACTCATTCGCTTCCACGGCTTCAACTATCATCTCTACGCTGATGACACCCAAATCTACATCTCTGCCCCTGCTCTCTCTCCCTCCCTCCAGGCTCGCATCTCCTCCTGCCTTCAGGATATCTCCATCTGGATGTCTGCCCGCCATCTAAAACTTAGTATGTCCAAGACTGAACTCCTTATCTTCCCTCCCAAACACTGCCCTCTCCCTGACTTTCCCATCACTGTTGACGGCACTACCATCCTTCCCATCTCACAAGCCCGCAACCTTGGTGTCATCCTCGACTCCGCTCTCTTGTTCATCCCTCACATCCAATCTGTCACCAAAACCTGCCGGTCTCACCTCCACAACATCGCCAAGATCCGCCCTTTCCTCTCCATCCAAACCACTACCTTACTGGTTCAATCTCTCATCCTATCCTGACTGGATTACTGCATCAGCCTCCTCTCTGATCTCCCATCCTCCTGTCTCTCCCCACTTCAATCTATACTTCACGCTGCTGTTTGGATCATTTTTGTGCAGAAATGCTCTGGGCATGTTACTCCCCTCCTCAAAAATCTCCAGTGGCTACCAATCAACCTACGCATCAGGCAAAAACTCCTCACCCTGGGCTTCAAGGCCTTCCATCACCTCGCCCCCTCCTACCTCACCTCCTTTCTCTCCTTCTCCAGCCCAGCCCACACCCTCCGCTCCTCTGCCACCACTAACCTCTTCACTGTACCTCATTCTCACCTGTCTCACCGTCGACCCCCGGCCCACGTCCTTCCCCTGGCCTGGAATGCCCTCCCTCCCCACATCCGCCAAACTAACTCTGTTCCTCCCTTCAAAGCCCTACTGAGAGCTCACCTTCTCCAGGAGGCCTTCTCAGACTGAGCACCCCCATTCCTCTCCCCCTCCCCATCCCCCCACCCTACCTCCTTCCCCTCCCCACAGCACCTGTATATACGTTTGTACAGATTTATTACTCTATTTTAGTTGTACATATTTACTATTCTATTTATTTTATTTTGTTAATATGTTTTGTTTTGTTGTCTGTCTCCCCCTTCTAGACTGTGAGCTCGTTGTTGGGTAGGGACCGTCCCTATATGTTGCCAACTTGTACTTCCCAAGTGCTTAGTACAGTGCTCTCTGAACACAGTAAGCGCTCATTAAATACAATTGAATGAATAAATGAATGAATGAATGACAAACGGAGGCCAGAAAGCTGGAATAATAATGATGGTATTTGTTAAATGCTTACTATGTGCCAAGCACTGCTCTAAGCACTGGGGGAGGTATAAAGTTATCAGGGTGTCCCAGGGGTGCTCACATTCTTAATCCCCATTTTATAGATAAGGTAACTGAGGCACAGAGAATAATAATAATAATAATAATAAGGGCATTTAAGTGCTTACTATGTGCAAACCACTGTACTAAGCGCTGGGGAGATTACAAGGAGATCAGGTTGTCCCACGGGGGGCGCACAGTCTTAATCCCCATTTTACAGATGAGGGAACTGAGGCCCAGAGAAGTTAAGTGACTTGCCCAAAGTCACACAGCTGACAATTGGCAGAGCTGGGATTCGAACCCCTGACCCCTGACTCCAAAGCCCAGGCTCTTTCCGCTGAGCCACACTGCTTCTCTGCTTAACAGAGAAGTTAAGTGACTTGCCCAAAGTCACACAGCTAACAACCTGGGGGCACAGGTAATAAGTATCTGTGGCCTTTGACCTTCTGGGTAATAATAATAATAATAATCATTATGGTATTTGTTAAACACTTACTATGTGCCAGGCACTGTATTAAGCACGGGGGTAGATGCACACAAATCGGGTTGGAAACAGTTCCTGTCCCACGTGGGGCTCACAGTCTCAATCCCCATTTTCCAGATGAGGTAACTGAGGTACAGAGAAGTAAAGCGACTTGCCCAAGGTCACACAGCAGACGAGTGGCGGAGCTAGGATTAGAACCCATGACCTTTTGACTCCCAAGCCCGGGCTCTAACGACTACACCAGTAACAGATCGAGATGTGTAGCAACTGGCTGCATGCCACCTCTGCCCAGAGCGTAGGATACCTGCTCTGCCTGCACCAAATGAGGAGCCATGGGATGGGCGAGAGTTCGCCTGAACGCTCGTGAGCCTGGAAACTAGAATGCTTTGCCATGTGTGTGTAACGCGTGAGTGGATGTGAGCCCGTTGTTGGGTAGGGACCGTCTCTATATGTTCCCAACATGTACTTCCCAAGCACTTAGTACAGTGCTCTGCACACAGTAAGTGCCCAAGAAATACGATTGAATGAATGGGAAACGTTCGTGGGCAGGAGCTAAATGTTGCGTCACACGTGAGTAACGTTAAGTATATTTCTCCCGTAATCACTTTGCTGCAATAATTAAATAATTGTATTCGTCCCGAAAAGGAAATTCAATTCTCCACATTCAAAATAATTAAATAGTTATACCCTTTCTGAAAGGGAAGTTCAATTCATCCCGTGGAATAAATCTGTATAAACTCAGCCCTTATGACCCTGGTCTCTCTCTCTCTCTGGCCACTCTGATCCTCAAACCCAACACCTGTATATATGTATATATGTTTGTATGTATTTATTACTCTATTTATTTATTTTACTTGCACATATCTATTCTATTTATTTTATTTTGTTAATACGTTTTGTTTTGTTGTCTGTCTCCCCCTTCTAGACTGTGAGCCCACTGTTGGGTAGGG
Organism: Tachyglossus aculeatus; assembly: GCF_015852505.1. Taxonomy (NCBI): domain Eukaryota; kingdom Metazoa; phylum Chordata; class Mammalia; order Monotremata; family Tachyglossidae; genus Tachyglossus; species Tachyglossus aculeatus. The sequence goes on from NC_052066.1 coordinate 44,214,226, forward strand.
ACCGTCTCTAGATGTTGCCAACTTGTACTTCCCAAGTGCTTAGTACAGTGCTCTGCACACAGTAAGTGCTCAATAAATGCAATTGATTGATTGATCCCTGGGCAATGGATGACATAAGATTCATTCATTCAATCAGATTTTTTGAGCGCTTACTGTGTGCAGAGCACTGTACTAAGCTCTTGGGAAGTACGAGTTGGCAACATATAGAGACGATCCCTAGACGGGCTCACAGTCTAGAAACAACGGGCTCGCAGTCTAGAAAGAAAGGACAGGAGGAGAGAAGGTTGAAGAGAGGGAAAGTAAGAGAAGGGAAGCGAGGAGAGAATGGGGGTGGGAGTGGTGGGAAGGGAAGAGGCAGTGCCATAGCAGTGAGCCCGAGGAGCATCCCCCACATAGCCAAAAGCCTTGCTTGAGCGCTATGTTTAGCTCCAGGAAGAGCCAGCTATGACTCAAGAGACCTAAGTTGTAGACTCCTACTCTGGACAATAAGCTGAGGGAAAACACATGTCATGAAAGAACTGAGTGTTCTCTGATGGAGAACCTAGAAAGGTGCTAGTGATGTGCTCTGCATACTCAATAAATACCGCTGATTGATTGATTATAGGAAATAATGATAATGATGGTATTTGGTAAGCGCTTACTAGGTGCGAAGCACTGTTCTAAGAGCTGGCACTGTTCTAAGCGCTGGAAACCCATGCCAATCATCAAAGCGATTTTTAAATGATGTGTAATCTGAACGATCTCAAATGCAACCTAATAATGCTCCTCTGATTGATTGATCGATGGCAGCCCCGTACAACCGCAAGGCTTAAGGAACTGTTCTGTTTATTGTTGTATTGTACTTTCCCAAGCACTTAATACAGGGCTTTGCACACGGTAAGCGATTCATTCATTCAATCATATTTACTGAGCGCTTACTGTGTGCAGAGCACTGTACTAAGCGCTTGGGAAGTACAAGTTGGCTACATATAGAGACAGTCCCTACACAACAGCGGGCTCACAGTCTAGAAGGGGGAGACAGACAATGAAACAAAACATATTAACAAAATAAAATAAATAGAATACATATGGACAAGTAAATATGCACAAGTACATATTTGAATAAATATGTACAAGTAAATATGTACAAGTACAGCACTTAATAAATATGATTGAATGAATGAATAATTATAATGAAAAATTATGTTATTCATTAAGCACTTACTATGACCTTTTGACTCCCAGCTCAGTTCTCTTTTCACTAGACTAATCTGCTTCTCTAACTGTCCTTTTCCTTCATCAGACAAAAAATTGGCAGAACAAGAACAAGAAGCAGCATGCCTAATGGCTAGGCCTTGGAGTCAGAAAGACATGAGTTCTAATCCTAGCTCTACCACTTGTCTGCTGTGTGACCTTGGGCAACTCACTTAATTTCTGTGCCTCAGTTACCTCATCTGTCAAATGAGGATTAAGACGGTGAACCCCATGTGGAACGTGTACTGTGTCCAACCAGATTAGCTTGTATCTACCCCAGGGTTTAGTACAGTGCCTGATGCATAGTAAGCACCTAACAAATACTATAAAAACAAAAACAAGCACGAGAAAGGGGGTAGAAGTACGAGAAAGGGGGTAGAAGTCGTTTTTTTCCCCACACTGTACCAAGGAGGTTGTGTTGGAAGCAGTCTTCCAAATGGAAATGAAATGAATAGAGATGAAATGTTTTAACTTCTGAGATTAAGTAGGTTGTGTGCCATTTCTAGTTCCTTGAATATCACTGCATCAAAGTCACCAGGCATGGGATCTACCAAAAGTTATCAGCATTATCATTTCAATTAAATAGATGGCCGAAGAATTGGATGAAGAATCTTTTGAGTGATAGACTCAGAATCAATAATGCCTTTCTGGACTTATGGATTTAACCTTTTCCATGAAGTAGAATTGATTTATGTCTTTATTTTTATAAGTCAATGATAACTCAACTATTCCTAAATTAATCTCATCTTTTCTGCAGGATTAAATTTTTCCTAGGGAAGAATGGAATCTAACTTCCAGCCAAACTGATTTTACTAAGTAACGCTGAGACTAACAGGACATCATAAATCAAAGGGAGGACTGTATGGCTACAATTATAAATCATCCGTTGCATGTAAAAGTGCAAAGGCATTTATTTGTTGGCATTTTGATGGCATCGTACCTTGCCTCCTCACTGTCTAAAGAGCAAACATTTTATGCTGAGGAAATCTGTAGTGTAAAGCGTCCCATTTCAAAAGAACATTTGCTAAAGAATGCTGAATTCTATTTCCCATGTCCTTCAATTTTCAGGACATGTTAAAAAGCTAGTCCACCCAGTTCTAAAACAAGACCTTCATGTTTATTTTTTTGGAACAAATAATAATAATGATGATGATGAGATTTAAGCACTTAATATGTGCCAAGCACTGTTCTAAGTGCTGGGGAGATACAAGGTAATCAGGTTGTCCCAGGTGGGGCTCACAGTCTTAATCCCCACTTTACAGATGATGTAGCTGAGGCACAGAGAAGTTAAGTGACTTGCTCCAAGTCACACAGCTGTCAAGTGGCAGAGCCAGGATTAGAACCCACAGCCTCTGACTCCCAAAACCGTGCTCTTTCCACTAAGCCACACTTCTCTGGCTTTACCTTATTTTGGAGGAGGAGTGGCATAAAAAGATCTGAAGGGGTGAGAGATTCATAAATTAGAAGAAAAATTAGGAACATTAGAGACCAGAAAAGAGATGTTAGAAGGGTTAAGCAGACTACTGTGAGAGATACATGATCGTTTATTAGAGGGACAATTATAATAATGATGATGATGACATTTGTTAAGCGCTTACTATGTACAAAGCATTGTTCTTAAGTGCTGGGGGGGATACAGGGTGATCAGGTTGTCCCACAGGGGGCTCACAGGCTACATCCCCATTTTACAGATGAGGGAACTGAGGCTTGGAGAAGTGAAGTGACTTGCCCTAGGTCACACAGCAGACATGTGGCAGAGCCGGGATTAGAACCCACGACTTCTGACACCCAAGCCCGGGCTCTTGCCACTGAGCCACGCTGCTTCTCTAAGATATGGGAACTATCAGATAAGCACGGGTGTTATGAAGGAGAGTTTCAAACTGTTTTCTTAGCATCCTTTGTCAGAAACAGATTACCGGACTGGATAGACCACTGATTTAATGTGACATTTCCAGTGTTTTTGTGGTAAGCCCACAGCAAGCTGCCTTATTAATGACTGTTTGTGATCCCGCTAACAACAAGAAAGAGACTGGCCAAGGCACTGCTGAGCCCACTGTTGGGTAGGGACCGCCTCTAATATGTTGCCAACTTGTACTTCCCAAGCGCTTAGTACAGTGCTCTGCACACAGTAAGCGCTCAATAAATATGATTGATTGATTGATTGATTGATGGGCTCTACCTGAGTCAGGTGATTGTGAGCCTGTGGGGGTGGAGAATAGAGGGAGGTGTGGCTTTCTCTCCTTGTTCTTCCCAATAACGGGACTGGACAAATCAGTCACTACCACATAGAGCCACAGCTGCCCTGCCTAAGGCAGATTAAGGGCAGTTGCTTTGAAGCACACATTCTCTCGCGGGATGTATAGACATAAGTACCTTTAGCAGAAGCAGCAGGAGAGCAGCACTTGGAAGCAGAAAGAAGAGGCATTGGCAGAATGGGCTCCTTTGACCACAGACTGGTATTGGACCCTTGGCGGAGTGAGGTGAGTGTGCGTCACTCCCTCGCATGTTGGTAATACTAAGTAAAAAACTTTCCACATTAACCTTGGTGATCAGGGGTGTGGTTGGACTTCTCCTATGCTTCACCTAGGCTCCCCCAGTCCAGGAAGGTCCTGGTTGGTACAAACCGGGGGCTCGGGTTAGTTCTCATACACAGGGATGCAAATAATTATCATAAGCAAATGATAACAGTGATTACAGGATTATTTGGAAAATTTCACCCACACCTAGTAATTCCTCAGATATAGTAACTCAATCAAATGCACATTTAACCCAAAAAAGGAAACCTAAATTACTTCTCAGCTGAATATCCCTAACCCTGGATATATCGTCAGTCCTTCCTGGGCTGAGTCAGATGGAGTTGATTCAAAATTGGAGCCTCTAGCAAATTCACAAAATGGCTTCTCCCTCTTACCTCACCCCTACCATGGCCCCTCAGCTTTGAGCACGCTCTCCCCCTAGATTGTTTGAGGACTCCCTGCCCACGACAGACTTGGTAGGCTGCTAGTCTCAGAGGGCTACCGTAAGTCTTATCTTCCAGCTAGTGGACCTCGGCATTGATGGGGAGAAGCAGGCTGACCACATGGACTATCTGGGAGGGCTGTGGAGGGAAGGGAGTGCGGTGGAGTTGGCACAAAGTAGGACACGGGATTGGGACCCTGGAGGATGGGAAAGCTTTTTTGTAGTCTGCCTCTGTGAGCGACCTCACTGGCCCTAGGGACAACCTCCCCATTCTGAGCGGGAGTCCACCACCATCACCCGAATCAGCAGGCCTAGGTCCTCATCCCCCAGCCGAAGGGGTGTTGACCTCTCTGATATTTGCGATTGGTAGACAGGAGAATGTTTTGGAACGTGGTACAGGCTAAGCTTTTAAAATATGAATCCTGAGGTGGGATTGAGGAGTGTTTGGAATGGGGACTGAAGTCTGAATATAATAATAATAACAATAATGGCATTTGTTCAGCGCTTACTATGTGCAGAACACTGTTCTAAGCCCTGGAGGGGGATACAACTGCGAGCCCCAGGTGGGAAGGGCACAACCTGATTACCTTGTATCTACTCCAGCGCTTAGAACAGTGCTTGACACATAGTAAGTGCTTAACAAATGCCACTATTATTATTATTATTCAATCTTATTATCAATCCATCAATTAGGTGCTTGGCACGTAATAAGTTCTTAACAAATGCAACAATTATCATTCTTCTTATTATTATGAAATCTGGAGGTAGGGATTTTGGAATACTGAAGACCACTTTTTCCTCCAATTACATTTTAAAATGGCATCCTAGTCAATCAATTGTATTTATTGTGCTCTTACCATGTGCAGAGGACTGTACTAGGCACTTGGGAGAGTATGATATAACAATATTAAAGATACCTTCCCTGTCCTCAACAAGCTTCCAGTCAAGAGGGAGAATGAAGCCATCCTAAATTTGTTGGTTTTTGCTTACCTGAGCCAGCCGTCACATTTCCTCTTCCTTCAGCTAAGAGGACGGTGTCGAATCCATTGGGAATTCCCATTCAGAATCCCAGCCCTCAGTGGGGTGGAGCGTGCATGCACGAATATTGATTTGAGTTGGGAAAGGAGGGCTCAGTTGAGTGGGAAAAACCTTTCTCTGTGCTCCTAATTGACCCGCTGACAAACAAAATACGTTGTCTCAGTGCGGGTGGAATTTTTTTTCAGCCTGGACTCAGGGGTTAAGACTTCTTACACCCGATATACAGGCCAATTGGGTGTGAATTTGTGTGTGTGTATATGTGTCTAGTACACGTGTACTTTTTTCAGACTCTGAAGTCAACTGACTGCTGAGTAGAAAGATGTTTAGCAACAGTGGATGTAACTAAAGTGATATTCCTTTTGATCTCTACCCCCTTGTGTTTTACACTTGTTTTGGTCTAGTTAAAAGACATTCTATCTTTTTCTGCACTGTGTCTAGTAGTCTGAAAGGGTTAAACACCCTTGCTGTTTCAGTGCTCCGTGGCAAGACAAGTGCATTGCCATAAGTGTCACTTTGGTAGCTCACAGACAAGTAAGAGTGGGATTAAGAATTACATTTAACTGATTGCCCCCTTGATTCTCTTCAGATAAAAGCAGCAACGACATTGTCAATGACCCAGGTGTTCGGGAGACGCTTAGATTAAAGCAATTGAGGTCCCTCCCTTCAAATTTTACAATATTGCATTAACACGGGCTCTTGCGGCAGAATTGGATTTAAATCCTGCACTTGAATCCCCTCTCTACTGCCTCTCTGCACCTAATCTCATTTTGTACTTGCAAGTTGAAAATAATGGTAACATGCCCGCAACGGAAAGTGACTGTGAGAGCATTTTTCACATTGCAAAGGATTTTAATAAAGTCGAAGTGCTTTAAATGCAAGCATCTTCTCTCCCATTTCTCCTGTCTGAGCAATGACAGATATCCTTCAAAATTACACAACCTGTCAGGGCTCAGAAACAGGAGAAACAGGGCCTCAGTTTTTTTTACGGGAAGACTTGATGAGAATTGCTGCTGTTTTGTACTAGTCAGTTCTACTTTCTAGTTTGATTTTCAAGAGTGTTTTGAAGAATTTGTAAAAAAGCTGGGTTGGTATCGCTAGGGGTAGTGCTGGATTTGGTGAAATGCCCTCCCCCTTCACATCCGACGGACAATCACTCGCCCCGTGTTCAAAGCTTTATTAAAAGCACGTCTTCTCCGAGAGGCCTTTCCCAACTAAGCTCTCATTTCCTCCTCTCCCACTTCCTTCTGCATCACCCTCTTTTTTCCTGTGGTATTTGTTAAGTGCCTAAAAATGTGTCAAGCACTGTTCTCAACACTGAGGAAAATATGAGTTAATCAGATTGGCACAGTCCCTGTCCCACATGGAGCTTACTATCTAAGTAGGAGGGAGTTCGATTGAATCCCTATTTTAAAGCTGTGGAAACTGAGGCACAGAGAAGTGAGGTGACTTGCCCAAGGTCTCACAGCAAGCAACTGGCAGAGCCAGGATTAGAACCCAGGTCCTGTGAGTTCCAGGCCAGTACTTTATCCTCTAGGCCGTGCTGCTTCTTTTATTACCTTTTATTACTCCCACCCTCAGCCCCACAGCACTTATGTACCCAGCACGGGCCTAGAAGCCAGAAGGTCATGGGTTCTAATTCGGCTCCACCACTCGTCCGCTGTGTGAACTTGGGCAAGTCACTTCACTTTTCTGGGCCCCAGTCCTCATCTGTAAAATGGGGATTGAGACTGTGAGCCCCACGTGGAGCAGGGACTGTGCCCAACCTGATTTGCTTGTATCCACACCAGGGCTTAGAATGGTGCCTGGCATAGAGTAAGTGCTTAACAAATGCTGTTATTATTATATCCATAATTTATTCATTCAATCGTATTTATTGACTGCTTACTTTGTGCAGAGCACTATACTAAGTGCTTGGGAAGTACAAATCGGCAGCATATAGAGACGGTCCCTACCCAACAATGGATTCACAGTCTAGAAGGGGGAGTGCTTTATGTTAATGTTTGTTTCACCCTTCTAATAATAACAATAATAATAGCATTTATTAAGCGCTTACTATGTGCAAAGCACTGTTCTAAGCACTAGGGAGGTTACAAGGTGATCAGGTTGTCCCACGGGGGGCTCACAGTCTTTATCCCCATTTTACAGATGAGGTAACTGAGGCACAGAGAAGTTAAGTGACTTGCCCCAGGTCACACAGCTGGCAACTGGCAGAGCCGGGATTTGAACCCATGACCTCTAACTCCAAAGCCCGGGCTCTTTCCACTGAGCCACGCTGCTTCTAGATTGTAAGTTCATTTGGGGGCAGGGAACATCACTACCAACTCTGTTATACTGTACTCTCCCAAGCGCTTAGTGCAGTGCTCTGCCAAAGTAAGTACTCAATAAGTATGACTGACTGATTGATTAATCTATTAAACCTTTCCTGGGAGTGAGCAGGCCATCAGCCTGAGCTCCTCTTCTTGTGTGAGAGGAAGCGGGCTGCCAGTCGGCATGCCTTGCCGGGGTATGAAGTAATGGAGGATGTTTCCCTAAGGTATGGTCTGGATTCATTCATTCATTCAATCATATTTATTGAGCACTTACTGTGTGCACTGTACTAAGTGCTTGGGAAGTACAAGCTGGCAACATATAGAGACAGTCCGTACCCAACAACCGGCTCACAGTCTAGAAGGGGAATCAGACCACAAAACAAAACATGTGGACAGGTGTCAAGTCATCAGAACAAATAGAATTAAAGCTAAATGCACCATCATTAACAAAATAAATAGAATAGTAAATATGTACAAGTTAAATAAATGGAGTAATAAATCTGTACGAACATATATACAGGTGCTGCGGGGAGGGGAAGGAGGCAGGGCAGAGGGGATGGGGAGGAGGAGAGGAAAAAGGGGGCTCAGTCTGGGAAGGCCTCTTGGAGGAGGTGAGCTCTGGATGGACCTGCTACTGCCAAATTCTTGGGCGACATCCCAGTCACAGCTCCAGAATAAGAGGCAAAGCTGAAGGCAGGAAGAGGAAACATTTGGCTTTCTCCGCAGCTAGGGAGAGAACTCTTCCCTCTGACCGGACAACAGAGAAGAAACTCCAGGGGAGGAAAATGAAGTGTGGGCAGAGAGCTTTCTCCCATCAGTGCTCAGGATAGTGCGTTGATGGCACTGCTGTAGTTTCAGAGGAGGAATCATGCACAGCACGCATTTCATACCCCTTCTAGACTCCCCCTTCTAGACTGTGAGCCCACTGTTGGGTAGGGACCATCTCTATATGGTGTCAACTTGGACTTCCCAAGCGCTTAGTACAGTGCTCTGTGCACAGTAAGCGCTCAATAAATATGAGTGAATGAATGAATGAATGCTCTGGGCCTCGGTTACCTCATCTGTAAAATGGGGATTAAGACTGAGCCCCACGAGGGACAACCTGATTACCTGTATCTACCCCAGCGCTTAGACCAGTGCTTGGCACATAGTAAGTGCTTAACAAATACCATCATTATTTTGAGCCCCCTCCTTCCCCTCCCCATCCCCCCGCCTTACCTCCTTCCCCTCCTCACAGCACCTATATCTATATATATATATATGTTTGTACGTATTTATTACTCTCTTCATTTATTTTATTTGTACATATTTACTCTATTTTATTTTGTTAATATGCTTTGTTTTGTTGTCTGTCTCCCCCTTCTAGACTGTATATATGCTGTATACATGTATATATGTTTGTACATATTTATTACTCTATTTATTTTACTTGTACATATCTTTTCTAATTGTTTCATTTTGTTAGTATGTTTGGTTTTGTTCTCTGCCTCCTCCTTTTAGACTGTGAGCCCACTGTTGGGTAGGGACTGTCTCTATATGTTGCCAACTTGTACTTCCCAAGCGCTTAGTACAGTGCTCTGCACACAGTAAGCACTCAATAAATATGATTGATTGATTGATTGATTGATTTCATGCATCACGTAGCTATAGTGCACTGTGATTGCTTGGCTGATGAAGATGGAGGCTTTTTTCTGCTGAGCTGAGGGTTGCTTTTCCCTGTGTCCTCCTTGTGGCCCCCTTTATCTGGTCCTGGCGAGTGGACACTCAGGTAGCAGAATAAAGAGGCTTTGGTAGCCCTAATCAATCAATCAATCAATCAATCGTATTTATTGAGCGCTTACTGTGTGCAGAGCACTGTACTAAGCGCTTGGGAAGTACAAGTTGGCAACCTATAGAGATGGTCCCTACCCAACAGTGGGCTCACAGTCTAATCGGTGGGGGAAGAATGTGTAAGCCAAGGGAACAAATGCCCAAGTGAAGCCAGTTGTGGCTTTGTGGTGACCTATGATGCAGATTTGCTATCAAGTGTGAAAAATAGCAAATTGCTCTTCCAGAACAGGTGATCAAGCTAATGCTAATTTACCATCTGCTAGAGCAGGTGGTGTTTCTCTTTGACTCTATTTTAGCAGATGAACGAGGGGATCTGTTTCTATTTCACCTTTTTTTTTTTAAACTGGATCTACAAATAGACAAGTGAGTTGTGCTGACCGAATTCCAGCAGAAGGTTCCGTTTTAGTCCAATCCTACCAGGACAGGGCTGGCACAGAGCATTTAAAAAAACTTGTGGCCTAGAGGATAGAGCACGGGCCTGGGATTCAGAAGGATGTGAGTTCTAATCCTGGATCTGCCACTTGTCTGCTGTGGGACCTTGGGCAGATCCCATCACTTCTCAGAGCCTCAATTACCTCATCTGTAAAGTGGGGATTAAGACTGTGAGCCCCATGAGGGACTTCCTTCCCCTCCCCACGGCACTTGTATATATATTTGTGCAGATTTATTACTCTATTTATTTTACTTGTACATATTTCCTATTCTATTTATTTTGTTAATGATGTGCATAGCGCTTAGTACAGTGCTTGACACATAGTAAGCGCTTAACAAATGCCATCAGTATTATTATATAGCTTTATTTCTATTTGTTCCGATGATTTTGACACCTGTCTACATGTTTTGTTTTGTTGTCTGTCTCCCCCTTCTAGACTGTGAGCCCATTGTTGAGTAGGGACCGTCTCTATGTTGCCGACTTGTACTTCCTAAGTGCTTAGTACAGTGCTCTGCACACACACGACTGAATGAATGAATGACATGGACTATGTCCAACCTGATTAGCTAGTACAGGCATTTTCAACAGTGCCTGAGACATAGTAAGCGCCTAATAAATATCATTAAAAAAAGTACTGTCCATGGGTGGGTTGTGCATGTGATGCAAACCATGAAATTCATTCATTCATTCATTGAATCATATTTATTGAGCGCTTACTGTGTGCAGAGCACTGTACTAAGCGCTCAGGAAGTACAAGTTGGCAACATATAGAGACAGTCCCTTCCCCACAACAGGCTCAGAGTCTAGAAGGGGGAGACAGACAACAAAACATATAGACAGGTGCCAAAATCATCAGAACAAATAGGTTATAGCTATATGTACATCATTAACAAAATAAATGGAATAGTAAGTATGTACAAGTAAACTAGAGTAATAAATCTGTACAAATATATATACAAGTGCTGTGGGGAGGGGAAGGAGGTTGGGTGGGGGGGATGGGGAGGAGGAGAGGAAAAAGGGGGCTCAGTCTGGGAAGGCCTCCTGGAGGAGGTGAGCTCTCAGTAGGGCTTTGAAGGGAGGAAGAGAGCTAGTTTGGCGGATGTGTGGAGGGAGGGCATTCCAGGCCAGGGGAAGGATGTGGGCCCGGGGTCGATGGCGGGACAGGCGAGAACGAGGCCCGGTGAGGAGATTAGCATCAGAGGAGTGGAGCATGCCGGCTGGGCTAGAGAAGGAGAGAAGGGAGGTGAGGTAAGAGGGGGAGAGAAAATCTCCAGTGGCTACCAATCAATCTGCACATCAGACAGAAACTCCTCACCCTGGGCTTCAAGGCTGTCCATCCCCTCGCCCCCTCCTACCTCACCTCCCTTCTCTCCTTCTTCAGCCCAGCCCTCACCCTCCGCTCCTCCACCACTAATCTCCTCACCGTACCTCGTTCTCGCCTGTCCCGCCATCGACCCCCAGCCCACGTCATCCCCTGGGCCTGGAATGCCCTCCCTCTGCCCCTCCGCCAAGCTAGCTCTCTGCCTCCCTTCAAGGCCCTACTGAGAGCTCACCTCCTCCAGGAGGCCTTCCCAGACTGAGCCCCTTCCTTCCTCTCCCCCTTGTCCCCCTCTCCATCTCCCCCATCTTACCTCCTTCCCTTCCCCACAGCACCTGTATATATGTATATATGTTTGTACATATTTATTACTCTATTTATTTATTTATTTATTTTACGTGTACATATCTATTCTATTTATTTTATTTTGTTAGTATGTTTGGTTTTGTTCTCTGTCTCTCCCTTTTAGACTGTGAGCCCACTGTTGGGTAGGGACTGTCTCTATATGTTGCCAATTTGTACTTCCCAAGCGCATAGTACAGTGCTCAGCACATAGTAAGTTCTCAATAAATACGATTGATGATGATGATGATGAGAGATGATGGACAGCCTTGAAGCCGAGAGTGAGGAGTCAGATGCGGGGACGCAGGGAGGGTGTACTGAGCTGGTAGAACAGCGTGAGTGAGGAGACCGAGGTAGGTGATTAATGTCTGTCTCCCCCTCTAGACTGTAAGCTTGCTGTAGTCAGGGAATGTGTCTATTATGTTGTACTCTCCCAAGCGCTTAGTTCAGTGCTCCGCACACAGTAAACGCGCAATGAATACAATTGAATGAATGAACGAAGTGTCTGATGGTGGAAAGACTGTGAGCCCGCTGTTGGGTAGGGACTGTCTCTATGTGTTGCCGACTTGTACTTCCCAAGCGCTTAGTACAGTGCTCTGCACACAGTAAGCGCTCAATAAATATGATTGATTGATTGATTGATTGATTGAAAGCCTTGGAAGCCAGTTGAGAGAAGTTTTCATTTGCTGTGGAGGGACACAGACAGCCGGTGGAGGGTTTTGAGGGGATGAGAGATATAGGACGTGTCCTAATGGATAGAGCACGGTCCTGGGAATCAAAAGGACCTTGGGTGCTAATCCCGGCTCTGCCATTTGTCTGCTGTGCGACCTTGGGCAAGTTACTTTACTTCTCTGGGCCTCAGTTACCTCATCTGTAAACTGGGATGAAGACTGTGCGTTCCATGTGGGACAGGTACATTGTCCAACTAGATTAGCTTGTATCTGCCCCAGGGCTTAGAACAGTGCTTGAGACATAGTAAATGTTTAACCAATACCATTATTATTATTATTACTATAGGGCTGAATGACAGGAAGATGATCTGTGTGGCAGCAGTGCGGCTTCATTTAAGACTAATTCTTTAGGGGAGAGGGCACCAAAGAGAGCCAGCAAGGTTGAATGAGGAATTCCTGGACATGCTATAAAAAAAATCAACAATCATCAGTTCTACAAGGGCTGGACCAGATGGTCTTTCTGTGCCCCTTCCAGGGATACCATTCTGTAATTGTCAGTTGGAAACCATAAAACCATAAAGTAATTAAAATCATTTGCATGCAGTTCTGAAAGGCAGGCATAAAAATCAATGTTTATATTAAAAGCAAATTCCAATCATGTGCAAAGAATCCAGCACTTAGGATGATGCCACAGATCGTATCATTTCTATCTGCCTCCGGGTTCATAAAAAAATGCCAAGTTTTGATTTAGTTGGGACATTGCCCTAGTTTTCCATTTCTCCTAATGGTGAGAAGTGATAGGGAAGCACTTCAGCAAATTATAGAGTGCTCTGCATATAGTTACCGCTCAATAAAGAGAAGCAGCGTGGCTCAATGGAAAGAGCCCGGGCTTTGGAGTCAGAGGTCATGGGTTCAAATCCCGGCTCCGCCAGTTGTCAGCTGTGTGACTTTGGGCAAGTCACTTCACCTCTCTGGGCTTCAGTTACCTCATCTGTAAAATGGGGATGAAGACCGTGAGCCCCCCGTGGGGCAACCTGATCATCTTGTAACCTCCCCAGCGCTTAGAACAGTGCTTTGCACATAGTAAGCGCTTAATAAATGCCATCAAAAAAATAAATACGATTGATTGTTTGACCGATTGGATTTGGAGATTCTGAAATTCAACAAGAAAGGTATTCAACAGTCACCTGATAAAAACGTAACTAATACTAGGCCAAATTGTCCCTCTTACTCCAGGGGACAAGAAGGAGGAGAAGTGATATGGAAGCATTTCAGCAAATTGTACACACAGTAATCTCTCAATAAATGCGATTGATTGTTTGATTGGATTTGGAAATTCTGAAATTCAACAAGAAGCGTATTCAAGAATCACCTGATAAGAAGGTACCTAATACTAGGCCAAATTGTCCCACTCACTCAGGGGTAAAGAAGGTCGGAAAGAGAGAGGACCCTGTCTGAGTTAAGCGTCCAGAGAAAGAGGGGAAAATAGCCCAAACTCCACTTTGCCTAAGGTGCAAATTAAGGCAAAAGGGAGAATGTGTGAGTGGATTAAAGGAAGCTCGGCTAGCAGGGATAAACCAATCACCCTCTGAAGAGAAAATCAAGCTCCTTAAATCAAATAGAGCATGTATTCTGTAAACAGTAGATGCTCAGCACATATTACGGACTGATTAACATGGGATGGGGATGGCCACCACAGGAGCACTGTGGCCTAGTGGAAAGACCACCACCCTGGGAGTCAGAGGACCTGGGTTCTAATCCTGACTCTGCCACTTGTCTATCGTGTGACCTTGAGCAAATCAATTAACTTTTCTGTGCCTTGGTTTCCTAATCTGTAAAATGGAGATTCAATACCTGTTTTCCCTTCGACTTAAACTGTGACTTCCATGAAGGAGAGGAATGTGTCCGGCCTGATTATATTGTTTCTATTACAGTGCTTGGTACATCTTGAGGGCTTTACAAATACAATTATTAGTATTATTATTAGGGTAGGATCTACAAGGCAGCAAAGAGGATGGCCAATCATCTGTAGGTTCATGGACAATCTTTAAAAGTGAGCTAAAATTTGCCTTGTTCATAGAGCGGTAAAAGCAATTTTGTGTCTGAAGATACGGGCAACTGCCAGGCTGGGGTTGTAGCAGGGCAGGAGAAGTCCTGCGACATTTATTCATTCATTCAATCGCATTTATTGAGCGCTTACTGTGTGCAGAGCGCTGTACTAAGCACTTGGGAAGTACAAATCGGCAACATATAGAGATGGTCCCCACCCAACAATGGGCTCACGGTCTAGAAGGGACTAGAAGGGTCCAAATCTAGCCCCTCATTGCAAGATGCAGTTCTCCATGAAAGTGGCAGGGCTTGTATGGTGAGGTTGGGAATGGCTGAGAATGATGTTCACAGACAGTTGTGGGTGCAGCCTACGGTTCCCCTGTGACTCTGCTCACCCTTCCACCCTGCCCCTCAACTCCTGTTCCTCCCCACTTTGAACGGGACAGTTAATATGTCTGAAAGTCAGCCATTTTACCCATGCTATTATTCATTCATTCATTCATTCAATCGTATTTATTGAGTGCTTGCTGTGTGCAGAGCACTGGACTAAGCACTTGGGAAGTACAAGTCGGCAACCCACTGTTGGGTAGGGACTGTCTCTATATGTTGCCAACTTGTACTTCCCAAGTGCTTAGTACAGTGCTCTGCACACAGTAAGCTCTCAATAAATATGATTGATTGATTAGCAAATTTAGTTCTCAGCAATTTGCCACCCTGACAGTAAAGGGAAAGAAAGCAGGGGAAGGGAAGGAGGATAGAGAAAAGATAGAGAAAGAAGGACAGACATACACACATACATGCATAATTTTTTTAATGGAATTTGTTAAGTGCTTACTATATGCTTTGCACATAGTAAGCTCTTAATAAATGCCTTCATTTTTTATATGCCAGGCACGGCACACTACTAATTGCTGGGGTAATAATAATAATAATAGTAATGGTATTTATTAAGCGCTTACTATGTGCAAAGCTCTGTTCTAAGTGCCGGGGTGGTTACATGGTGATCAGGTTGTCCCACGGGGGGCTCACAGTCTTAATCCCCATTTTACAGATGAGGTAACTGAGGCACAGAGAAGTTAAGTGACTTGCCTAAAGTCACACAGCTGACAATTGGTGGAGCCGGGATTTGAACCGCTGACCTCCGACTCCAAAGCCCGGGCTCTTTCCACTGAGCACTGAATAGATACAAGATTGTCAGGTTGGACACAGTCCCAGCATGGGGCTCACAGTCTTAATCCCAATTGTACAGGTGAGGGAACTGAAGCACAGAGAAGTGGAGTGACTTGCCCAAGTTCACACAGCAGACAAATATTGGAGGCAGGATTAGGGTCCAGGTCTTTTTGACTGCCAGGCTGGTGCTCTATCCATTAGGTCATGCCAGTTTCTCCTGCCATCTGCTACTACATGCACTGCCTGGCTCAGTGGAAAGAGCCCGGGCTTTGGAGTCAGAGGTCATGGGTTCGAATCCCAGCTCCGCCACTTGTCAGCTGTGTGACTGTGGGCAAGTCACTTAACTTCTCTGGGCCTCAGTTCCCTCATCTCATAAAATGGGGATGAAGACTGTAAGCCCCACATGGGACAACCTAATTACCTTGTATCTACCCCAGTGCTTAGAACAGTGCTTGGCACATAGTAAGCGCTTAACAAATACCAACATTATTATTATTATTATTATTACCTCCATTGGCTGGAAAGCGAGACGATGCAGTAACCCGGCTCTTATTTAATAATAATAATAATGATGGCATTTGTTAAGCTCTTACTATGTGCAAACCACTGTTCTAAGCTCTGGGGAGGATATAAGGTCATCAGGTTGTCCCACGTGGGACTCACAGTCTTAATCCCCATTTTACAGACGAGGGAACTGAGGCTCAGAGAAATTAAGCGACTTGCCCAAAATCATACAGCTGACAAGCGGCGGAGCCGAGATTAGAACCCATGACTTCTGACTCCCAAGCCTGGGCTCTTTCCACTGAGCCACAGACTCCTGGTTTCGGAACCCCTGATGCTGCGGCACCAATTTACCGAATCCAGTGGCCATATCCGAAAGCATGCCTGAAACGTTGTAGTGACCACTGCTATGCTGAGGAGGAAGAGGGAGAGGAGGGGAAAAGGCAGACTGCCTCTCCTCTCCTCCTCTGCCTCCTTGCTGTTTCCACCAACACCATGAACGCTTGGTTGCAAACTTGTCCTTCCCAAGCGCTTAGTACAGTGCTCTGCACACAGTAAGTGCTCAATAAATACGATTGAATGAATGAATGAATGGGTCTCCTGCTGCCTCCCTAGCTGAACCCTGGTGTCGGACCGTTCTGCTTAATGCAGAGAAGCAGCGAGGCTTAGTGGGCAGAGCACGGGCCTAAGAGTCACAAGGACCTGGGTTCTAATTCCGGCTTTGCCACTTGTCTGCTGTGTGGCCTTGGGTAAGTCACTTAACTTTTCTGGGCTTCAGTTACCTCATCTGTAAAATGGCTATTAAGACTCTGAGCCCCATGTGGGAAGGGACTGTGTCCAATCTTTTCATTCATTCAATCATATTTATTGAGTGCTTACTGTGTGCAGATCACTGTACTAAGCGTTTGGGAAGTACAAGTCGGCAACATATAGAGGCGGTCCCTACCCAACGATGGGCTCACAGTCTTGAAGGGGAAGACAGACAACCAAACAAAACATGTAGACGGGTGTCAAAATCGTCAGAACAAATAGAATTAAAGCCATATGCACATTGTCAACAAAATAAATAGTAAATATGTGCAAGTAAAATAAATAGTATAATAAATCTTTACAAATATATATTCAGGTGTTGTGGGGAAGGGAAGGAGGTAGGGCGGGGGGATGGGGAGGAGGAGAGGAGAGGAAAACCTAGTTTTTAGAACGGTGTTTGGCATACAGTAAGCACTTAACAAATACCATTGCTGTCATTATTATTATTATTATTAATAATAGTAATAATACAGGCTGCCTGTGGTGGTGTGTCATCAGCCACTAGATCCTCTCTGCTTCATAATAAGCAGTTACAGGAAAAATCACAGGTCCTCCAAAATGGGGTTTCACCTATCAGACGTCATCATTGCAGGAGTCTGAACCAGCGCCTGTTCAGTCAGTCAGTCAATTGTATTTATTGAGCACTTACTGTGTGCAGAGTACAATGTAATAATAAACAGACACATTCCCTACTCACAACAAGCTTACAGTGTAGAGGGGGAGGCGGAGGCAGACATTAATTTAGAGAAGATACAACATGGCTCAGTGGAAACAGCATGGGCTTTGGAGTCAGAGGCCATGGGTTCAAACCCTGGCTCCGCCAATTGTCAGCTGTGTGACTTTGGGCAAGTCATCTAACTTCTCTGTGCCTCAGTTACCTCATCTGTAAAATGGGGAGTAAGACTGTGAGCCCCCCGTGGGACAACCTGATCTCCTTGTAACTTCTCCAGCGCTTAGAACAGTGCTTTGCACATAGTAAGCGCTTAATAAATGCTATCATCATTATTATTATTATAAATAAATAAGTTACAGATATAAATAAGTTACAAATATAAATAAATTTTAGATATGTTCAGTAAACAGGTCTGGGCCCTGGACCTTGGGAAGGGAGACCAGAAGTCATGTTGCCTGAGGTGGGGACCACAGGAAGGAAGACTTCTAGACTGTGAGCCCACTGTTGGGTAGGGACTGTCTCTATATGTTGCCAACTTGTACTTCCCGAGAGCTTAGTACAGTGCTCTGCACACAGTAAGCGCTCAATAAATACGATTGATTGATTGATTGATTGATTGAAGACAGGAAGTCATATTGGAGCTTGGATTCCGGTTGGGAGATTCTGGAAGAAACACACGATTCTCTAGGAGTGTATGGTCGAAGAGGGAAGTGTATCAAAATTGAATAGGCTGAGAAGACTCGTAAAATCTCAGGATTGCTCAGGAAAAGTCTAGGAGACTTGGCTTCTCCTGCATCAAATCTGCCATTGAGGGTATTCAGTCTGAAAATTGTTGTTTTTATGCTCTGTTCACCTAGTTTTGTTGATCTCGGGATTCTAAACTGTTGAACGCTTATTAATCAGTCAGTCGTATTTACTGAGTGCTTACTGTGTGCAGACCACTGTACTAAGCACTTGGGCGAGTACAATATAACAGACACATTCCTTGCCCATTTGACTTCATATTTCTACCTGCATGTTTAGGCAAAAACTGATCTTCCTTTTTTTATCTGAAAGGAAATAGCTGCTCATTTTGTGTCATGGGTACCTTGGCCGTCAGTAATAAACTTACCCATGGGAGAGGAGGCAGGAGAGAAGAGCAGCTGAGAGGAAAGCTGCTATTTTTTCTGAGGAAGAATGGGACTAGGTGAGTGACCTGAAATGAACTCCAGTAGCAGCCAGGGAATAGCAGCCACCTTGCCCCCTCCTACCTCACCTCACTACTCTCCTTCTACAACCTAGCTCGTGCACTTCACTCCTGCCTGGCTTAGTGGAAAAAGCACAGGCATGAGAGTCAGAGAACGTGGGTTCTAATCCCGACTCCTCCACTAGTCTGCTGTGTGACCTTGGGCAAGCCATTAAACTCCTCTGTGCTTTAGTTACCTCATCTGTAAAATGGATTAAGACTGTGAGCCCCTTGTGGGACCACCTGATTACCTTGTATCTTCCTCAGTGCTTGGCACATAGTAAGTGCTTAACAAATACCATTATTATTATTAACCTTTTTACTGTGCCTCCATCTCGCCTATCTCACCAGTGACCCCTTTCATTCATTCATTCAATCAATCGTATTTATTGAGCGCTTACTGTGTGCAGAGCACTGTACTACGCGCTTGGGAAGTACAAGTTGGCAACATATAGAGACGGTCCCTACCCAACAGTGGGTTCACAGTCTAGAAGAACTTGCCCACACCCTATCTCTGGCCTGGAGTGCTCTCCCTCCCCACATCCGACAGACAATTACTCTCCCCCGCCTTCAAATCCTTATTGAAGACGCATCTCCTCCAAGAAGCCTTCCCAGACTAAGCCCCATCTTTCCTCTTCTTGTACTCCCTTCTGCATGGCCCTGACTTGCTCCCTTTGCTCTTCCCCTCACCCAGTCCCACAGCACTTAAGTACAGATCTTTAATTTATTTATTTGTATTGATGTCTGTCTCTACCGCTCTAGACTGTAAGTTTGTTGTGAGCCGGGAATGTGTCCATTTATTGTTGCATTGTACTCTCCCAAGCTCTTAGTACAGTGCTCTGCACAAAGTAAGCACGCAGCAAATATGATTGAATGAATGAATGAATGATCCCCCCCCATCCCACAGCACTTATGTAATAATGGCATTTATTAAGCGCTTACTATGTGCAAAGCACTGTTGTAATTAGTTAATTTATTTATATTAATGTCTGTATCCACCTGTAGACTGTACACTCACTGTGGGCAGGGAATATGTCTCTCCCAAGTGCTTAGTACAGTGTTTTGCACCCAGTAAGCGCTCAATAAATAGGATTGAACTGAATTGAAAATGTTTCTAGTTACTGAATGGTGATGGGAAGTAAGATGTAATCTCAGGCTGTCTGGACTGGGGAAGAGCCTTTAAAGTGGAGCGGAAGGCTAGGAACTCCGAATTACCCAGTTTTGAATGTGTCTCAGCTCAAGAAAGTCATGCCTGGCTTGTGTAGACAGAGGTCAGACGAGGCACGGATGCTAATGAACTTTCCAGGATTTTTGACTTAGAAAACCCTAGACTCCAGACCAGTCACTTCACAATGATACAGGCAAAAGTTACAAAAGCTGAAAAATGTCTCCACCCTATAGAAGCAGCGTGGCTTAGTTAATCAATCAATCAATCAGTCATATTTATTGAGTGTTTACTGTGTGCAGAGCACTATACTAAGCGCTTGGGAAGTACAAGTTGGCTTAAGGAGAAAGATCACAGACTTGGGAGTCAGAATACCTAGTTTCTGATCCCAGCTCTACCACTTGACTGCTGTGTGACCTTGGGTGAGTCATGGGCCTTAGTTTCTTCATCTATAAATAGGACTACATACCTGCACCCTTAGACTATGAGTCCATGTGGGACAGGGACTGTGTCCGATCTGCTCATACTGAATCTAATGCAATGTTTGGCACGTAATAAGCATTTAAGAAATACTACTATTATGACTATACTCACAGTGAAATCTGAAACAGAGTATATTAGCTGAGGCTACAGCAGGAATTTCTAGAGCTCAAGTGTGATCCAGCACTGGAAATGACTTAGAAAATGCCCCACTTAAACACTCAATGGATGCTGGGCTGCTGGATGGTGGCCTATAAATTCAAAGGAGCTATTGCTGCTTGGCGTGTTTGAGAGTATTAATGGATTTTAGTCCACTGAAGCCTTTTTTTCTCCTAGCTAGCTCATGATGCTAGGAGCACAGTTCATTTTTCAGGTCTCCCTCCTGCAATACTGGAAAAACAGCACTCCAAATCTCTACTATGCTTTGGATAACAGCTCCAGAGAGTATCTTATTTTGAGATTCACCAAATGAGTCTCGGAGCTGTTTCTGCTGTAATAATAATAATAATAATTGCATTTGTTAAGCACTTACTATGTGCCAAGCACTGTTCTAAGCACCAGGGGTGGGGGGAGATACAAGGTAGTCGGGTTGTCCCACGTGGGGCTCACAGTCTAAATCCCCACTTTACAGATGGGGTGACTGAGGCTCAGAGAAGTGAAGTGACTTACCCAAGGTCACACAGCAGACATGTGGCAGAGCCGGGATTAGAACCCATGACCTCTGACTCCCAAGCCTGGGCTCTTTCCACTGAGCCACGCTGCTTCTCAAATAAGGCAGGTGCTGAATAAAAGTACTCCTTATCTCTTAATAGGTGTCCTTTATATTAGCACTCTTCTTTTAGCACTTTTTCATGATAGTGAGATTGAATTTTAATGCCAGTATTCCTTTTATAGTCTCTTGCTCCAGTGGCTCCCCATTACGCTCCACGTCAAGTAAAAATTCCTCTCAATCGTTCAAGGTTCTCCATCAACTCTGCCCACTTTACTCATTTTCTCTTCAATCATTACTCCCCAGCTCATTTTCTTCACTCCTCTCAAGCTCTTTAAGATGAATCTTTCTCTGTGCTCTCCTGCCACCACCCCTTACCTCTTACCCTTTCATCCTGCCTGGAATTCCCTCCCGCCTGGAATTCCCTCTTCAGCTAATTCCAGCAGATCACAGCTCTTCCCATGTTCGAAGCCCTCCTAAAATCCCATCACTTCCAATAAGCTTTTCCCGATTAAGTCCCAAACACTCCAAGTCATAGAAGGCCATCTCTAACACTTCCGTATTTATTTATATTCATATTAAGTCTTTTTTATGGTATTTGTTAAGCACATACCATGTGCCAGGCACTGTACAAATCAATGAGGAAGATACAAACTAATCACGTTGGACGCAGTCCCTGTGCCACCTGGGGCTCAAAGCCTTAATCCCCATTTTACAAATGAGGTAACTGAGGCACTAAGAGTTAAATGAGTTGCCCAAGGTCACACGGCCTTGTGTACAGAAGCAGCGTGGCTCAGTGGAAAGAGTACAGGCTTTGGAATCAGAGGCCATGGATTCAAATCCCGGCTCCGCCAATTGTCAGCTGTGTGACTTTGGGCAAGTCACTTAACTTCTCTGTGCCTCAGTTCCCTCATCTGTAAACTGGGGATTAAGACTGTGAACCCACGTGGGACAACCTGATCACCTTGTATCCCCCCAGTGCTTAGAACAGTGCTTTGCACATAGTAAGTGCTTAACAAGCACCATCATTATTATTATATAGGAATCATCACCTTTACCATCATTTTATTTACTATATTTGAAAATATTTTTACATCTGTCTCAATCAAACTGATTGAGTGTTTAGTGTGTGCAGGGTACTCTATTAAGCATTTGGGAGATTACAATACAACAGAGTTGGTAGATATGTTCCCTGCCCACAAAGAGATAACAGTTTAGAAGAAGAGCCTAAGGCCTAGAGGACTTATATTCTTTTCCAATATAATGTAAGCTACCTATGAGCAGAGAACTCATCTCCTACTTCTGTTAAATTTTCCCAAATGCTTAATACTGTGCATTGTTCTTCAAAGTACTCTATTTGTAACTCAGTAAATACCATTACCCTTTCTCACTCTGTGATAATGCTGCAATTTCACTTTGGTTAAATATTTTCCTTCCTCTCTATCTCAACCTGTAACTGGATTGTATTTTGACTGAGTTGAATAAAATGATAAAGGCAGTTTCACTATAGCATTTGATAATTACAGTAGTCTCCTAAGCGCTCAGTACAGTGCTTTGCACACAGTAAGTGCTCAATAAATACAATCAAATGAATAAATGAATAAAATGATGTCAGGGTTCTAGTATTTTAGCTTCAGGTGTCTTTTTTGCCGATTAGGATGTGAAGGATACGATTTTTGAAAATTAAGTATTTACCCTTAAAAATGAACGAGTTCCTTTTCTTTTTTTGGTTTATGTGTGCATTAATCTATGGTTATGTCACTATGGGTTGCATTGTAGCATTCTTTCCCTTAACACTTTGTTTTAATGGAACAGATTAAGTGTTTTAATGGGGACATAACACTTCTTGCTCAATCTCTGTATTTTTTTAATGATGACATCTGCTGGTTTAGAAAGATCTCTCTGTCCAGCTTCAACAACACACAAAGTGAGAGGAGCACATTAAAATCTTTTGCAAGTGTTTGTCACATTTCTTTGAGCGCTTTCAGTAGGATCAAAACTCTCAACTTGGCAACCAGGAAATCTAGAATCTTCAAAGAGATTCCTAAGGAATCTCCATTGTCAAAAGCAGATCGAATTTACGGATGCGACATCAACTGTTCTTTCTGCTTCTGCTGGAGGTGCTCCTTTAAACATCTGTTTCTGGCAAATATTAAGCAATAAATTGACTATACGTTGAAAGTTCACTCCCTATTCATGAGTGGGAACAGATTTGATCTTTTGTGTTTTGGAGTTTGAGCATATTTTTTATTTTTATAATCTTGCACGCTTTCCAGTATTTCAAGTCAGTACGTGATCAAGATCTTAAGTTTTGTCGGACGATTGTTACTTCATTTGTTTGTAGATTTTCAAAAGACCCTGACTTAAAAGAATCAGCCCTTACTAAATCTGTGCTCTGGTCAAACTTTCTTTCAAGTACAATATTCCGTTCACTTCTCTGAGTCAGGCCAGCTCCTCAAATTAACAAATAAAAGCTGTGCCGATTTATCTTGCCTTGTTACTGCTCAAACTGAAAGCCAGATTCCTCTCATCCAATATCTCTCCCTCAGGTTTATCAATCACTACTATTTATTGATTGCTTACTCTATGCAGAGCACTCTACAAGGTGGTTGGGAGAGTACAACAGGGTTAGTAGACAAGATCTCTGCCCTTGAGGAGTTTAGATCCTGTGAGTCTGTGTATTCGGTGGTTACCATGGCATCCACTGTTTTTTAGTTCAGTGGCATCTGTTGTTTTTTATAACCAAGGCTACTTTTAAGGGCTCCATTAAAACATTCTTCCTTTGCTCAAATCTTTAACTTGTGGTTGTTTAGGCCCAGAAGTTCCCTTTTATGCTGACTTTTCGGTGCCTTCTTCTTTCACCACTATTTAATTTCTGTTCCATTTTGTAGGCTCCTGTTACAGTTTTTGTGGTATTTGTTAAACACTTGCAGTGTGGCCCAGTGAATACAGCATGTATCCATGGGTGTCAGAAGGACCCGGGTTCTAATCCCGTCTCTGTCACTTTTCTGCCGTGTGACCTTGGGCAAGTCACTTAACTTCTCTGTGCCTCAGTTCCCTCATCTGTAAAATGGTGATTATGACTGTGAGCCCCAGGGCAGGACAGGGACCGTGTCCAACCTGATTTGCTTGTACCCACTCTAGCGATTAATGCAGTTCCTGGCACACAGTTAGTACTTAAAAAATACCACCGTGAGTAACAAATACCACTTACGTGTGAAGAAGCACTGTCTGAAATAAGTACTGAGTAGATAAAATACAGTCAGATTGGATACAGTCCAGTACCACAAGGAACTCCCAATCTAATGGAGAGGGAGAACATGTATCTTCTCCCCATTTTGCAGTTGAGGTAGCTGAGGCATGACGAGGTTATCTAACTTGCCCACAAATCACCCAACAGGAAAGTGGCAGAGCTGGGATTAGAACCCAGCTCCTCTGTCTTTCAGGCCTAAACTTTCTACACTGTTGGCATTGCATTTTCATTTCTGCAGTTATTAAATAATCATGGTGTTAAGTGTATTAAGTGTTTACTATGTGCTAAGTATTCAAGTAGATATGGGGTAATCAGTTTGGATACAGTTCCTTTCCCACATGGGGCTCTCCCTCTATTTTGTTTCCATTTTAAAGATGAGTGAAAACTGAGGTCCGGAGAGGTTAAGTGATTTGTCCGAGGTCACAGAGCTAGCCAGTGGCAGAGTTGAGACTAGACTGGTCTCTTAACTCCAAGGCTCCGGATTTTTCCCATTAGGCCATATTAATAATAATAATAATGGCATTTATTAAGCGCTTACTATGTGCAGAGCACTGTTCTAAGTGCTGGGGAATTTACAAGGTGATCAGGTTGTCTCCTGTGGGGCTCACAGTGTTAATCCCCATTTTACGGATGAGGTAACTGAGGCCCAGAGAAGTTAAGTGACTTGCCCAAAGTCACACAGCTGACGAGTGGTGGAGCCAAGATTTGAAACCATGACCTCTGACTCCAAAGCCCAGGCTCTTTCCACTGAGCCACGCTGATCGGACTAATAGTTTCTCTCTGCTTGGTTCACATTTCAGAAGTCTGGGAATTCTAAATTGAGAGTTTAATCCATCAGTTTTAAGGATTTGGAGTACTGGAGGACTGGCTACCTTTTGAAATATTATGTTCAGAGATATGAGATTCACAGTCTTCTGTACATTTCCCATTTATTTTCTCTGAGGTCTATTTCTCCTGTTTCTCTTTTATGAAATCACCAGGTTAAATGGGGGAAACATCTCTGTAGTTTAAAAGTGGATTTTTAGACTGTGAGCCCACTGTTGGGTAGGGACTGTCTCTATGTGTTGCCAATTTGTACTTCCCAAGCGCTTAGTACAGTGCTCTGCACATAGTAAGCACTCAATAAATACGATTGACGATGATTACTGATGAACATTCAACTATTTCATTTCTGGTGTTGTCTTCAAAAAGTTAACCTGCAAAATTTTCTTTTGAGTCCATTTTCCTTTAACTCACATCAGCTGCTCTGCATCAATTTGTTCTTTTCTTAGTTCTGCTTTCATGAGTGCAAATAGCTGAGCAGTCTTCCGTTCTTTCACTGAAATGATCACTGTGTCATATTGCATATTTAGATGTCAATCTGAAAGAATGTACAGCTTCTGGGAAGCTCAGGATGAGCCAATCTTACAGCGGCCTATTCTTTCTCTCATCTCTCCCGTCTCCATTCCCTCTCTAACGTTGTTCCCCCAGATTGGAACTCCTTCCCCACAGCAAACAGACCGCAGATCCTCCACACTTAAAACCTCTCAAAAAGCTTTCCCAATTATTTTTCCTGTACCCTGAGTCATATCATCATTTCAGTCAACCCTATCAACTATTATTCATTCAATCGCATTTATTGAGCGCTTACTGTGTACTAATTATGCCAACTACCAACTATAATGTACTCCCCCAAGCTCTTAAGAACGGTGCTCTACAAAGTAAGCAATCAATAAATAACATTGATTGATCGATTGAAGTCTAGCACTTATGAATTTATTCCCACCCTCCTTAGGACTCATGCGTATAAATCTGCTCAATTTATTTATTTTAAGTCCATTCTAGTTGTAAATACTTTTATGTGTGTCTCTCCCCGACTAAAGTGCAATCTCTTCGTGTTCAGGGAATGTATCACTTCATTATTGATGATGATGATGGTATTTGTCAAGCACTTACTACGTGTCAAGCACCGTTCTTAACATTGGGTTAGATACAAGCTAGTCAGGTGGGACACATTCCCTGTCCCACATGGGGCTCACGGTCTTAATCCCCATTTTACAGATGAGTTAATCGAGGCACAGAGAAGTTAAGCGACTTGCTCAAGGTCACGAAACAGACAAATGACCTTGGGCAAGTCACTAAAGTTCTCTAAGCCTCAGTTGCCTCATCTGTAAAATGGGGATTAAGACTGGGAGCCCCATGTGGGACAACCTGATCACCTTGTATCCCCTCCAGCGCTTAGAACAGTGCTTCGCACATAGTAAGCGCTTAACAAATGCCATTATTATTATTATTATTAAATGGTGCAGCCGGGATTAGAACCCAGTTCTTTTTGACTCCCTATCCACTAGGCCAAGTCCAATGCATTGCAGCAAGTGGGAGTTCAACACATACTGCTCCTGCTGCGGCTACTATGATTACTATGACTATTACAACAACTACAATGATACTACTACTATTACAAAGTAGCATGACCTAGTGCATAGAGCATGGGCCTGGAATTCACAAGGGCCTGGGTTCTAATCCTGACTCTGCCATGTGTCTGCTGTGTGACCTTGGGCAAGTCTTCCTTCTCTGTGCCTCAGTTACCTCGTCTGTCAAATGAGGATTAAGGCTCTGAGCCCCATGTGGGACAGGGACTGTGTACAACCTAATTAGCTTTCATCTACTCCAGGACTTAGACCAATGCTTGACATGTAGTAAGCACTTTACAAATTGTCTTCTCTTATACTGTCTAGTTGTTTCCGACCCATAGCGACACCACGGAGACATCTCTCCTAGAATGCACCACTCTCCAACTGCAATCATTCTGGTAGTGTATTCATAGAGTTTTCTTAGTAAAAGTACAGAAATGGTTTACCATTGCCACCTTCCGCACAGTAAACTTGAGTCTCCGCCCTCCACTCTCTCCCATGCTTCTGCTGCCCAGTACGGGTGACTTTTGACTTGAAGCAGATTGCCTTCCACTTGCTAGCCGCTGCCCAAGCTGGGAATGGAATGGGTATGCCTCTGCTTGACTCTCCCTCCCGTAGCCAAGACTGGTAGAGTACTGGAAACTCTCCAGATGCGACCCTGAGAGGGAACTTAATGAATACCATCATTATTTTTTTTTGTACTACTAGTAATAGTAGTAGTAGTTCATGGTAATACAAACATTACTGGGAAGCCTCAGTGCATTCTGAACTGGATTGAAGCAGCAGAGGAAGGGGAGTGAATTGGGGTACAACGGAGACAATTTCCTGGGCTCCAGACCAGGTGAGTAACCCCATATTTTGGAATGGAGGGGGATGCTAAAGACATCTCCCTGTCACTGCCCTGCTCCCTGGCTGTATCTTTGTCCCTGACTAGGAGCCATAATTTTCCTCAGATGTTGCTCTTTCAGATTTCATAAAATAAATCTCTTTTGGAAAGTTTGTGCACCTTTTTTTTTAAAAAAAAGCAGATCTTTTCTAAATGCAGTTGTCACCATTCATTGACACCCTTTCTAAAGAATGACTGCTTGGAACAGCATTATTTATGCTAAACCACTTGAAGAGATATAGAAAATTTTTGACACCCAGAGAATAGAGGACTTCTTGTTTTGATCAAGACAATTTTCTTGTCAGCAATAGCATCATTGCCCTCTAATGCTCTGGTGAGAATCTTTGCTTGCTGCCTTACAACCTTCTAATTTATTTACTAAGGATAAATCTTTCCTGCTTTTAAACAGCGAGTCTGATGGTGACTTGATCTGTGCAGAGGTATTGAGATTATACAAAAATAAACAATATCATTTCTGGGGTTGTTCTGTGTCCTTCAGTGGCTGCAGGATGCTAGAGGATCTGTGTGGAAGATTGTCTTCTTGTCTTCGATCCCAATATTTTGGGATGCACCATCTAGAATTCCTAACTTTCCTCCCTTTCACCCCTAATTTTCTCTCTCATATTCCATACTACTACTACTACTACTAATAATAAATTGAAGTGTTTGTTAAACACTTACTATTCCCCATTTTATGGATGGGTAACTGAGGCACAGAGAGGATGAATGTTTTCTTCAAAGTCATGCAGCAGACAAAGTGTGAAATAAAAGACAGGTCCTTTTGAATCCCAGGCCCATGTTCTACCCAGTAGGCCCCTTGTCCATAACTTTATCCAAATTCCCCTTCGAACCTCATATTTTTCACATACAGTCAGGAACTGTCTGATCTTGACACTTGATAATAATAATAACAATAATGCTTTTTATGTGCTTACTATGTGCCAAACATTGTACTAAGAGCTCAGGTAGATACAGTATATACAGATCAGAGGATCTTCCTCACCCACATAGGGTTCACAGTCTAAGGGTGGGAGAGTAGATATTGAATTCTCATTTTATGGATGAGAAAAACTGAGGAATATAGAAGTTAAATGACACGAGTCCATTGTATCTATCATTATTTAGTAGAGTGCTTGGCATATGGTAAGCACTTAACAAATATCACAACTATTTTTATTATTATTATGTATAAATTTCTGTGATAGCAATATTCAGCTGCTTATGTCTTCTAGGTCTAGAAGTGTTCTTTAATAATAATAATAATAATGATAGCATTTATTAAGTGCTTACTACGTGCAAAGCACTGTTCTGAGCACTGGGGAGGTTACAAAGTGATCAGGTTGTCCCACGTGGGGCTCACAATCTTAATCCCCATTTTACAGATGAGGTCACTGAGACCCAGAGAAGTTAAGTGACTTGCCCAAGGTCACACAGCTGACAATTGTCAGAGCCGGGATTTGAACCCACGACGTCTGACTCCAAAGCCCGGGCTCTTTCCACCGAGCCACGCTGTTTCCCCATGCTCTCTCTCCACTTGTAACAGTCTCCAGATTGCAGGAAGAAATTCTGTCACTTTGCAAGAAGCAATGGTTATCCAGACTACGTATGAAACGATTTGGTTTATCTTCCTCCTCCTCCTCTCCTTCCTCTTCCTCCTCCTCGGTAATAATTACTGAGCATCTACTGAACACTTACCATACTAGGAGGTTGATAATAATACCTGGCAGGTAGCAGGCTCTATAACGATGGTGCTATAGGTCAAGTGTTTGCGTAGATTCAAATGAAATCAGATTTGGAAGCTTTGCAGTCTGTGAACCCTGCAGTTTTCAATTTCAATTAATCAATCGGTGGTATTTATTGAGCACTTACTGTGTACAGAGCACTGCACTAAGCATTTGGGAGAATACAATGCAATGGTAGGCCTGATCCCTGCCCCTAAGGAGCAGGTTAGGTTAACCTGGAAGTTTTCACTCTATTTCCATGGAGATTAATGGCAAAAATGATACTTCAATTCAAGAATGATCTTCATACATTACCCTGCATTCACACTGAATGGGGTTAGCTGGTGTTTGTAGCCTTACACTGAGAGAATTAGCACGAGGCTACAAGGCTGAGAATTTATGGGAAACAGTTGCTGTAAGAAATATCTGGAAAGCGGATGGCTGGATTCCCCCATCTGGATGAACAAGCTGTCTGTCAACATATTAACAATAGAGCTCATTGATGTTGCTATTGTCTGCAGAAAGTTCCCTAAGGATAAAAATGGATATATTGGTTAAACATAATAATAACAATGATAATAGTATTTGTTAAGCACTTGCTATGTGTCAAGCACTGTTCCTTAGAACAAATAATAATTTAAGCACTTACTATGTGCCCAGATCCATACTAAATGCTGAGTTACATAGATTACAGTCAGATCAGACACATTCCCCATCCCACATGAAACTCACAATCTAAAGGAGGAGGGAAAACTGGTATTGAATCCCTGTTTTACAAATAAGGACACTGAGGCACAGAAAAGTTAAGAGACTTGTCCAAGGTCCCACAGCAAACAAGTGGCAGAGCTGGAATTAGAACCAAGGCGTCCATGAGGTCATGTTACCTTAATACTTTCACGTTCAGTAGGAGATGATTTTGGATTCATTGGGTAAAGGTACTCTACAAATTCTAAATAGCATCATGGTATTTTTTATCTTGCAGAATATTCCTGGTTTTACAAATAATAATAATAATAATAATAATAATAATAATAATAATAATAGATCATTAACAAGGTCATTAACGAGAAGTAGCATGGCTCAGTGGAAAAAGCATGGGCTTTGGAGTCAGAGGTCATGGGTTCAAATCCCGGCTCTGCCAATTGTCAGCTGAGTGACTTTGGGTGAGTCACTTCACTTCTCTGTGCCTCAGTTACCTCATCTGTAAAATGGGGATTAAGACTGAGAGCCCCCAGTGGGGAAACCTGATCACCTTGTAACCTCCCCAGCGCTTAGAACAGTGCTTTGCACATAGTAAGTGCTTAATAAATGCCATCATTATTATTATTATATTATTATCCCCCACCTTGTAACCCCCTGTTAGGAGAAGCAGCATGACCTAGTGGAAAGAGCACGGGCCTGGGAATCGGAGGATGTGGGTTTGAATCCTGATTCTGCCACATGTCTGCTGTGTGACCTTGGGCAGGTCACTTAACTTCTCTGTGCCTCACTTACCTCATCTGTAAAATGTGATTAAGACTGTGAGCCCTATGTGGGACAGGGACTGTGTCCAGTCTGAGTACTGCGTATCTACCCCAGCGCTTAGAATAGTGCTTGACACATAGTAAGCACTTAACGAATCTACAATTATTATTATCATTATTTTCTCTAGGCCATTTTGCCCCAAATATCACATAGCATCATCAAATGTGGTGCAGGGGAAAACCAGAACATAATTCATTTGGAAGTTTTATTCTCTTCATTCATTCATTCATTCATTCAATCATATTGATTGAGCACTTACTGTGTGCAGAGCACTGTACTAAGCGCTTGGGAAGTACAAGTTGGCAACATCTAGAGATGGTCCTTACCCAACAGCGGGCTCACAGTCTAGAAGGGAGAGACAGACAACAAAACAAAACATATTAACAAAATAAAATAAATAGAATAAATATGTACAAAGTAAAATAAATAAATAGAGTAATAAATATGTGCAAACATATATACATATATACAGGTGCTGTGGGGGGGGAAAGGGGGAGAGGAAGGAGGGGATTAATTCTTCTCAGATACCCAGTGAAATATGCAGCATTGCTCAGACCAGTGACTCTATATTAATGAGAGCTTTTTCTTCTGGATGCTTTGCCACAATCTTGTTCAGAGACCCTTGCAGGCTAGATCTTTTTTTCCCCAAGAGTGCCTGTGTGAGTTGAACCCTTATATCATTCCATTCATTAGAATGTAATTTTAAATCCTCTGGGTTGCCCTTGTCTTAAATTCCTTGTCCGTTTGGTTCAGAAAGGTACAGGTTGAATCAGATTTAGATAATCATATTTTTCCCAGAATGCTTTAAGTCTATTGCCAAATCAGATGGAAATTTTGGGTTTCATTTGTTAGCAGCTGGGGACACCTGGACTACCTACGGCTGTTGAACTTTACTGGAAGAAATGAGGTCAATTCTAGCCCTGGAAATATTTGGAGAACTGGCATGAAGGTGTATTGGTTGGCCTGAATGAACTGGTTAATTTGCTAGTGTAGCCCAAGTGCAGCCTTGGTTTACAAAATGTAGCTATGGTACAGTTTGAAAATTGTACATGTTTGACTCTGAATGTTTCCCCTTGCTCTCTCCCTACCCACGCCCCAACTATCACCACAAGATGCCAGAGTGATTTATTCTTGAGGCAAGTTTTGTCAGTCAATTGTGTAGATTGAGCTCTTACTGTGTGCAGAGCACTGTATTAAGCACTTGGGAGAAACACTATAACAATATAACAGGCAAATTTCCTGCTGACAATGAGAAACCAGATTCACTGGCTGAATAGGAAAGGGGAGATTTTTTTTTTTTTTTTTTGCTGGAGAAGATATATCCTGCAGTGGAAATACTCACTTTTGATTCAGATCTGCACAAGGCCCAACACATCTTCAGAATGGAGGCAGTGTTTCTTCAGTGAGCCCCAAGAGAAGCAGAGTGGCTCAGTGGAAAGAGCATGGGCTTTGGAGTCAGAGGTCATGGGTTCAAATTCCGGCTCCGACAACTGCCAGCTGTGTGACTTTGGGCAAGTCACTTCACTTCTCTGGGCCTCAGTTCCCTCATCTGTAATATGGGGATTAAAACTGTGAGCCCCCCGTGGGACAACCTGATCACCTTGTAACCTCCCCAGCGCTTAGAACAGTGCTTTGCACATAGTAAGCACTTAACAAATACCATTATTATTATTATTATTCAAATGCCGCTGAGTCATAGCAACTTCATGGACACACCCTCTTCAGAATGTCCCATAATAATAATGATGGCATTTATTAAGCACTTACTATGTGCAAAGCACTGTTCTAAGCACTGGGAAGGTTACAAGGAGATCAGGTTGTCCCACGTGGGGCTCACAGTCTCTAGCCCCATTTTACAGATGAGGTAACTGAGGCACAGAGAAATTAAGTGACTTGCCCAAAGTCACACAGCTGACAATTGGCGAAGCTGGGGTTTGAACCCATGACCTCTGACTCCAAGGCCCGTGCTCTTCTCCACTGAGCCACGCTGCTTCTCATCCACAGAGTTTTCTTGGTAAAGGTATAGAATTGGTTTACCACTGGCTTCTTTCGTGCAGTAAAAACCTGAGTTTCTGCCATTGTCTTTAATCAACGTTTTGATCACTTGATCATCCGCCTTTGACTCTTTCCCAAGCTGCAGCTCCCCAGCACAGATGAATTAGCATTTTTTGACATTTAGGCTTAGACCTCTCCCTATATGGCATAGCTCTAAGCTTCATCAGTGTATATGAACTCTTCTGCCATGATAAGACGTCAATTCATAGAGGAGAGTGAGCCCTGTACAGAGACGGAAAATGCTATTTTTCCTACATGAGCCAGAGTCTGCCTCAAGAGGCCCTACATTGGCCCACCCACCTTATCGGCAGTCTGAACTGGGCTTTGACCACTTTCCTCACCCTGACTTTGAATCTCATGCTTGTAACTAACTGGGCCAATAACTTTTGTCTGGCCAGACACCATTTTCTTCAATTTTTTCCTTCTTTTCTCCCTTTCTCTTTTGAGCAGTACTTTCAACTCATGCAAGCGAGGCCATTGGCCGATCCTATGCTTCAGTCTCAGTTAATTGTCAATTTTATCTAAAAATAATATTTTTTTTATCCTGGATCTGACAGGGTTTGGATAACTTATCCAGCCTACACGACTGCAAACAGGTTTTTTCGAACAAATAAAGCATATAGTTGTGATTACTAGCTTTGATACATTTGAAACATTGCTTCGAAAACCTCTTCTTTTAGGTAGTGGAATTTGCACTGAAGAGAGGCTTCCAAGCAAAAGGATTGTTCAACATTGAGTTTCACCCAATCAAATTTCCAACCTCTATAGCTCCTGTAGGTAGACAGTATGGAGAGGGAAAACTGAATTTTGTTGAAAGTGCTTCATGGTTTGTAAATCATAGCTGCTCAAAACAGAACTCCTCATCTTCCCACTCAACCCCTGTCTACCCCTGGTCTTTCCCATCACTGTAGACAACACCACTATCTTTGTGGGCTTACAAGCCTGTAAACTTGACATTAACCTCGTCTGATCTCTCCCATTCATTCATTCATTCATTCATTCAATTGTATTTATTGAGCGCTTACTATGTGCTGAGCTCTATACTTAGCACTTGGGAAGTACAAGTTGGCAACATATAGAGATGGTCCCTACCCAACAACGGGCTCACAGTCTAGAAGGGGGAGACAGACAACAAAACAAAACATGTGGACAGGTGTCAAGTCGTCAGAATAAATAGAATTAAAGCTAAATGCACATCATTAATGAAATAAATAGAATAGTAAATATATACAAGTAAAATAAATAGAGTAATAAATCTGTTCAAACATATATACAGGTGCTGTGGGTGGGGGGGAAGGAGATAGGGCGGGGGATGGGGAGGAGGAGAGGAAAAAGGGGGCTCAGTCTAGGAAGGCCTCTTGGAGGAGGTGAGCTCTCAGTAGGGCTTTGAAGGGAGGAAGAGAGCTAGGTTGGCGGATGTGTGGAGGGAGGGCATTCCAGGCCCGGGGAAGGACGCGGGTTGGGTGTCGATGGCGGGACAGGAGGGAACGAAATACAGTGAGGAGGTTAGCGGCAGAGGACCGGAGGGTGTGGGCTGGGCTGGAGAAGGAGAGAAGGGAGGTGAGGTAGGAGGGGGCGAGGGGATGAACAGCCTTGAAGCTGAGAGTGAGGAGTTTTTGCTTGATGCATAGGTTGCAGGCAACCACTGGAGATTTTTGAGGAGGGGAGTAACATGCCCAGAGTGTTTCTGCATGAAGATGATCCAGGCAGCGGAGAGATATGAGGATGGGAGATCAGAGAGGAGGCTGATGCAGTAATCCAGTCAGGATAAGATGAGAGATTGATCCAGCCAGGTAGCGGTTTCCAATCTGATACCAAATCCTGTTGGCTCTACCTTTTCAGCATTGCTAAAAGCGGCCATCTGTCCAGCAAAACTGCTACTATATCCTTGCTTGACTACTGCACCGGGCTCCTTGTTGATTTCCCTGCCTCTTACCTTTCACCACTCCAGTCCTTACTACCCTCTGCTGCCTGGATCATTTTTTTTTTCAAATTCAGTCCACATCACCCCACTCCTCAAGAATCTCCAGTGGTTGCCCATCCACCTTCACATCAAACGGAAATTCCTTACCAATGGCTTTCTATCACTTCATCAATTTTTCCAGCAGCATGGCCTAGTGAATAGAGCACAAACCTGGGAGTCATTCATTTATTCAATCGTATTTATTGAGCACTAACTGTGTGCAGAGCACTGTATTAAGTGCTTGGGAAGTACAAGTTGGCAACATACAGAGACGGTCCCTACCCAACAGTGGGCTCACTGTCTAGAAGGGGGAGACAGAGAACAAAACAAAACATATTAACAAAATAAAATAAATAGAATAAAAATATACAGAGTCAGAAGTCTGATCATAATTCTGCCACTTGTCCACTGTGTGACCTCAGGCAAGTCACCTAACTTCTCTGTGTCTCAGTTAGCTCATCTGTAAAATGGAGATTAAGATTGCGAACCCCATTTAGCACAGGGACTGTGTCCAACTAATCAGCTTGTAGTGTGCCTGGCAAATAGTACTCTACTGTGTCTGGCACATAGGGAGCACTTTTTGAGAAGCCACATGGCCTAGTGGGTAGAGCACAAGCCTGGGAGTCAGAAGGACCTGGGTTCTAATCCTGACTCCGCCACTTGTCTGCTGTGTGACCTTGGGCAAGTCACTTACTTTCTCTGGATCTCAGTTCCCTCATCTGTAAAATGGGAATTGGGACTGTGAATCCCACATGAGACAGGGACCGTATCCAATTCAATATGACGGTATCCACCCCAGTACAGTGCCTGTGACGTAGTGAGTGCTTAACAAATACCACAATTCTTTTTCTCTTATTATTAGTCATTCATTCATTCATTCAATCTTATTTATTGAGCACTTACTGTGTGCAGAGCACTGTACTAAGCGCTTGGGAAGTCCAAGTTGGCAACATATAGAAACTGTCCCTACCCAACAGTGGGCTCACAGTCTACCTTACCTTGCTGATTTCCGACTACAATTCAGTCTGCACAATTTGATCCTCTGAGTTCGACCTAAGTTCCAACTTGTACTTCCCAAGTGCTTAGTACAGTGCTCTGCACACAGTAAGTGCTCAATAAATACGATTGAATGAATGACCAATTCACTGGGCCTCAATTTTGCTAAATTCACCATTCACTGATCCATTCAATCGTATTGATTGAGCGCTTACTGTGTGCAGGGCACTGTACTAAGCGCTTGGGAAGTACAAGTTGGCAACATATAAGGACAGTCCCTACCCAACAGTGGGCTCACAGTCTAGTGCCCGTGTCCTCCCTCTGGTTTGGAATTCCCACTTTATATCAAACAGTCCTCCACTCTCCCCACCTTCAGAGCCTTATTAAAATCACTTCTCCTCCAAGAGGCCTTCCCCAATTAACCCCTCATTTCCCCTCCTCCCTCTCCCTTCCACATCACCTGGGTCTCTTCTCTTTAAGCATTGGATATTCCCCCCCGGCCAGCCCCACAGCACTTATGTACATATAGCTGTCTCTTTTAAATTCTTCTGTCTCCCCTCTGCTTTGAGATCTCCTTGAGGCCGAGAACTTGTCCGCCAATTCCAGTTCGTTGTACTCTCCCAAGCAGTTAGAACAGTAGAAGCAGCGTGGCTCAGTGGAAATAGCACGGGCTTTGGAGTCAGAGGTCATGGGTTCAAATACCGGCTCTGCCACGTGTCAGCTGTATGACTTTGAGCAAGTCACTTAACTTCTCTGGGCCTCAGTTACCTCATCTGTAAAATGGGGATTAAGACTGTGAGCCCCACGTGGGACAACCTGATCACCTTGTAACCTCTCCAGCGCTTAGAACAGTGCTTTGCAAATAGTAAGCGCTTAATAAATGCCATCGTTATTATTATTATTACTCTGCACATCATCATCATCATCATCAATCGTATTTATTGAGCGCTTACTATGTGCAGAGCACTGTACTGAGCGCTTGGGAAGTACAAATTGGCAACATATAGAGACAGTCCCTACCCAACAGTGGGCTCACAGTCTAAAAGGGGGAGACAGAGAACAAAACCAAACATACTAACAAAATAAAATAAATAGAATAGCTATGTACAAGTAAAATAAATAAATAAATAAATAAATAGAGTAATAAATATGTACAAACATATATACATATATACACTGAAAAGTGCTCAGTAAATGCCACTGATTGATCATTTGATTGAATGGTAGCTAATGAAATATGTGCATTGGAGAGAAAGGAGTCAAAGATGATGCCAAGTTTTGGAAATTTTGAAACAGAGAGGGTGATGGTGTTGTCAACAGTGATGGGAAAATTAGCAGGGAGAAAAGGTTTGGCCGGGAAGATGAGATCAGTTTTAAATATGTTTTGTCACAGATTGTTCTGAGACCCTTGTACCTTAAATCCAAAATAAACTGGGGTAAAATTGCATAATAAAATAGGGTAAAATGGAGAGAAACTGGTGAATGTTTAATTGTTAGTGTTTGGCTTTATCATCTGAGGGCCACAAAACTTGGTGTGTTACTTCGTCTAAAAAGCTTGGATAGGTAAGGAATTTGGATCATTTCAGAGAAATTTTGATGGAGAGAAGCAGTCTCTCAGAGCACCTCGAGCAGGAGGTAAAACCTGATTAAAGGGATTGCAAAGATTCTAATCATTTAGGAATCAAAGCCAAAAGTAAAGCAATTTGCAAATGCTATAGTCAGTGTGGCTGGTTTAATATACTGGTGTCTTGATGAGTTAATTCTTCTGCTTCGTGAGGTTATGAATATAAATCCCAGAGCTGCTTGCTTGGCTGTAATTTCCAATTACCATTCTGTCTGAATTTCTAGGTCATGAAGAAATGCTTCTCCCAGTTTTGTGCATATCCCTTCAAGGGAGAGAGAGAAGATATAAATTGGTAGGGGTGGTAGTGGGAAGGTTACATTTGAATTCTAACGAACAGATATCACGTCTGCATCAGGGGACTAGCGTGGCAGTTTGAAAAGAATGAAAGGAATCTGAGCAGCTATCCCTTAGAGCTAATTGGCCATTGAAATCCCTACTCCTCTAAGTCCAGGGGAAAGGGGATTTTTCTTTTTTTAATTGCAATCCGGCCTGGTTCATTAGGAGACGCTTGGTGGGAATATGAAGAACAAGCCTCCAAGTTCAGGCTATGACTTGGTGGAATTCTCGATTGGCAGGGGAGCCTGTGCAATAGAAAAGGGATACTTGCAAATTCTGGTTTTATGGTCTTCCTTTTTCTCCCCTCTACAGCTTTCCATCATTGATTCTGGGGTCTATCCTGAAGCCGAGGGGCAGGTAGACAGGAAGGTTGACTTGACACCTGTCCACATGTTTTGTTCTGTTGTCTGTCTCCCCCTTCTAGACTGTGAGCCCGCTGTTGGGTAGGGACCGTCTCTAGATGTTGCCGACTTGTACTTCCCAAGCACTTAGTACAGTGCTCTGCACACAGTGAGTGCTCAATAAATACGATTGAATGAGTGAATGAGGGAGAGAAAAGTGGGGGGAAGGGAATGGAAAGGATTGAAATGCTGTCAGTTAGGGTTGTGTGTAGACAGGTGTTGGTCTAGTGGGTAGTAATGATTATTATTAATAATATAATATAGAATTAATAATATTAATTATAATTTTCATATTATTAATTAATTATTAATACAATAATAATGGTATTTGTTAAGCGCTTACTATGTGCCAGGCACTGTACTAAGCTCTGGGGTGGATACAAGCAAATTGGGTTGGACAAAAAGTGCCTGTTCCACGTGGGGCTCACAGTCTCAATCTCCATTTACAGATGAGGGAATTGAGGCAGAGAGAAGTGAAGTGACTTATCCAAGGTCACACAGCAGAAAAGCGTCAGAGCCGGGATTAGAACCCATGATCTTCTTACTCCCAGGCCTGTGCTCTGTCCACTACGCCACTCTCAGAAGAATCTGTCCTTGGCCCCAACCACCCATCCCCAGATATATCTCCTTGCCATTATTATCCGTAGCCCTATGCCACGTGCCTGCTGCGTGACCTTGGGCAAGACACTTAACTTCTCTGTGCCTCAGTTACCTCATCTGTAAAATGGGGATTAAGAGTTTGAGCCCTATGTGGGACAGGAACTGAATCCAACCCGATTTGCTTGTATCTACTCCAGCGCTTGTAACAGTGCCTGGCACAGAATAAGTGCTTAACAATATCACAATCATTATTATGATGATGATGATTGTTATTTTGGGGTGGACTGAGAAGTGGGGCCCTACACTGTCTAAGCATCTCACATATCACAATAGACAGGTTGGCCCTCTATAGCAATAGACTGAAGTGGAAATTTCAAATGAAATGTTCCTTGGGGAAAAATACAAATTATAGAAATAAACATAAGGTGACTGAGATGATCCATCAACTCAATAATAATAATAATGACATTTATTAAGGGCTTACTATGTGCAAAGCACTGTTCTAAGCGCTGGGGAAGTTACAAGGTGATAAAGTTGTCCCACAGGGGGCTCACAGTCTTAATCCCCATTTTACAGATGAGGGAACTGAGGCCCAGAGAAGTTAAGTGATTTGCCCAAAGTCACACAGCTGACAAGTATGTGATAATTAGACAATTAGACAAGCTGACAATTAGAAGCTGGGAGACAGAGAAGCAGCGTGGCTCATTGGAAAGAGCATGGGCTTGGGAGTCATATGTCATGGGTTCAAATCCTGGCTCCGCTGCTTGTCAGCTGTGTGACTTTGGGCCAGTCACTTAACTTCTCTGTGCCTGTTACCTCATTTGTAAAATGGGGATTAAGACTGTGAGCCCCACATGATGATGATGGTGGTGGTATTTGTTAAGTGCTTACTATGTGCAAATCACTGTTCTAAGCACTGGGGGGGATACAAGGTGAACAGGTTGTCCCATGGGGGGCTCACAGTCTTCATCCTCATTTTACAGATGAGGTCACTGAGGCCAAGAGAAGTGAGTGACTTGCCCAAAGTCAAACATGGGGCAACCTGATCACCTTGTATCCTCCCCAGCGCTTAGAACAGTGCTTTGCACGTAGTAAGCACTTAACAAATACCAAAAGTATTAAATTATTAGAGGAGTTGCCTCCAAAAGAGACTGAGAATGAGCAGCCAGGGGGTTAGGAGGAGAAGAGAAGAATACTGTCAGTGAAGCCAAGTTGGATGTTGCTATGAGAAGGGGGTGATCCACACTGTCAGACACTGTCAGAGTCAGCTGAGAGGTAGAGAAGGATTAGTATGGAATAGAGGCCTTTGGATTTGACGATAATAATGATGGTATTTGTTAAGTGCTTACTATGTGCAAAGCACTGTTCTATGTGCTGAGGGGGATACAAGGTGATCAGGTTGTCCCACGTGGGGCTCACAATCTTAATCCCCATTTTACAGATGAGGTCACTGCGGCACAAAGAAGTTAAGTGACTTGCCCAAAGTCACACAGCCGATAAGTGGCGGAACCTTGATTAGAACCCATGACCTCTGACTCCCAAGCCTGGACTCTTTCCACTGAGCCACGCTGCTTCTCTACCATGCTACCATTAGACAAGACTACCATGCTAATCCAAACACGTATCCCATATTGTCTTGATTATAGTATCAGCCTCCTTGTTGACCTCCCTGCCTCCCCACTCCTGTCCATACTTCACTCGGCTGCCCAGATCATTGTTCTACAAAAACATTCAGGCCATGTTTCCCCACTCCTCAAGAACCTCCAGTGGTTTCCCATCCACCTCCACATCAAACAGAAATTCTTTACCATCGGCCCTTGCCCCCTCCTACCTCACCTCGTTAGTCTCCTACTACACCCCAGCCCCCAAACTTCCCTCCTCTCTTGCCAACCTACTCAACGTACTTCGATCTCACCTGTCTCATCACCATCCACTAGCCCCCACCCTCCCTCCTCAAATCCAACAGACAATTTCTCTCCCCTTGTTTCAAAGCCTTATTGAAGGCACATATCCAAGAGGCCTTCCCTGACCAAGTCCTCATTTCCTTTTTGAAGGCACATATCCAAGAGGCCTTCCCTGACCAAGTCCTCACTTCCTTTTTTTCCCACTTCCTTCTGTGTCACCCATATTTGCTCCCTTTATTCACTGCTCCCTCAGTCCGACAGCACTTATGCACATATCTGTAATTTATTTATGTTAATGTCTGTCTCCCCCTCTGGACTGCAAACTCCTTAGGGTCAGGGAATGTGTCTGTTACATTGTTACTTCCCAAGCGCTTGTACTTGTACTTGTACTTCCCAAGCGCTTAGTACAGTGCTCTGCACACAGTAAGCGCTCAATAAATATGATTGATTGATTGTTATATTGTACTCTCCCAAGCGCTTAGTACAGTACTCTGCACACAGTAAGCACTCAATAAATTCTCATTTTCTTTTTCATTCAATCGTATTAATTTAGCGCTTATTGTGTGCAGAGCACTGTACTGAGCGCTTAGCACTGTACCATCAGCTGCTCTACCCTTCTCTCTGTCTTCCCCTCGCCTCTATTCCCCCCACTGTGCAGTTCTCACATGTTCTCTCATTCTGTCTCCTGTCTGACTCATCTTATTGTTCCTTTCTATTCATCTCTAGACTGTGAGCCCGCTGTTGGGTAGGGACTGTCTCTATATGTTGCCAATTTGTACTTCCCAAGCGCTTAGTACAGTGCTCTGCACACAGCGCTCAATAAATACTATTGAATGAATGAATGAATGAATGATTGATTGAATGGAAGGCATTGTTGGCTTTAGAAAGGGCAGTGGCCATGGAGTGGAAAAAGTGGAAGCCAGAATGGAGGGGAATCAATTAATCAATCATATTTGAGTGCTTACTATGTGCAGAACACTATATTAAAGACTTGGGAGAATATAATATAACAATACAACAGAGTTGGTAGACATGTTACCTGCCCACAACTTGCTTACAGTCTAGAAACAACTGTCCTGTTGATTAACCCAAGTGGCTACGCTGCTTCACTGGATTCAGGGAATCATGATAAGAACTTCTGAAACTGCAATTCTTTTACCTTCCATTTTAATTCCAATTGCTTTCCCTAGTGCACGTCTGGAATACTAGTACAAGGACCAAAGGTTTAATCAGATAAACCTTTGGAGAGTCTAGAGGAATTGTGGAAGAAAAAGGATCGATGCAATTGACTAGTATAATCTCTCAGCAGATTCAGGAATTATCAGGCTTCAAGAATTCTGAATAGAAAATCCTCACAGAAAGGCGAGGCCTCCCGGTGCCAGTCCCCTCTGACCGTTCGCCCAGAGGCGGCTGCTTCTCTTGTTTTCCATCAGAAGCCGGCTCCAGCCTCACTTCAGAAGTAACGGTCATAGATTTTCTGGTATTGGGTGAGATGGGTGTAGCCATAGGAGACCATCTAGCACTGCAAACACTTGTAAAGGCAATCAAAAATCACATTTATTTAGTGGTTACTGTGTGCAGAGCACTGTATTACGTGCCTGGGACAGTACAACATAACACTATGACAGGCATATTCTCCGCTCACAGTGAGTTTACAGTCTAGAGAGGGAAACATACATTAATATAAACAAATAAATTACAGATCTGTACATAAGCGCCTATGGGACTGGGGGCGGGAGTGAATAAAGGGAACAAGACAGGGTGATGCAGAAAAAAGAGGAAGAAAAGGAAATGAAGAGTTAGTCAAGGAAGGCCTTTTGGAGGAGATGTGCCTTTAAGAACAGTCCCTCTAAACTGTGAGCCCATCTTCTAGACTGTGAGCCCATTGTTGGGTAGGGACTGTCTCCATATGTTGCCGACTTGTACTTCCCAAGCGCTTAGTACAGTGCTCTGCACACAGTAAGCACTCTCCTTCCCCTCCCCACAGCACCTGTATATATGTATATATGTTTGGATGTATTTATTACTCTATTTATTTAATTTTACTTGTACATGTTTATTCTATTTATTTTATTTGGTTAATATGTTTTGTTTTGTTGTCTGTCTCCCCCTTCTAGACTGTGAGCCTGCTCTTGGGTAGGGGCCGTCTCTATATATTGCCAACTTGAACTTCCCAAGCGCTTAGTACAGTGCTCTGCACACAGTAAGCGCTCAATAAATACGATTGAAAGCACTCAATAAATACGATTGAATGAATGAATGGATGAATGAATAAGGCTTTGAAGGTGGAGAGAGTAATTGTCTGTTGGTTATGAAGAGGGAGGGCGTTCCAGGCCAGAGGCAGGACATGGGTGAGAGGTTGATAGAAGATATAAATGAGATAGATAAGATCAAGGGGCAGTGAGTATGTTGGCATTAAAGGAGCTAAGTGAGTGGGCTGGACTGTAGTAGCAGAGTGGGGAGGTGAGGTGGGAGGGGGCAAGGTGATTGAACGCTTTAAAGCTGACGATAAGGAGTTTCCATTTGATGTGGAGGTGGATGGGTAAACACTGGAAGGTCTTGTGGCAAGTCCATCAAATGCCAGTACCCTCTGACCGGACTTCCTAACGTGGCAGCTTCTCTTGCTTCCTGTCCGAAGCCAGGCCTGGCCTCACTTCAGAAACAATGGTCATATATTTTCTGGTGTTGGACGAATTGGAGGCAGCAAAAGAAGACCATCTTGTACCACAAACATTTGTAAAGGTAAGGCTGTCCGGTGCCAGTTCTCTCTAACCTTTCACCCTGAGGTGGCTGCTTCTTTTGGTTCCTGTCAGAAACCTGGCCCCAGCCTTGCTTCAGAAGTAATGGTTATAGATTTTCTGGTGTTGGGTGAGAGGAGTGTAGCAAGACTGTGAGCCCGTTGTTGGGTAGGGACCATCTCTAGATGCAGTTGCAGCTTAGTCTGGTGTTTCCTGTGCTTAGTAGCTGGACTAGCAGCAGGTCCTTCAAGTGGATGAGAAAGAACACACCTGGTTATCTAAAAGTGGCTTTGCCTAGCAGAAAGAGCATGGGCCGGGAGTCGGAGGACCTGGGTTCCTACTATGGCTCTGCCACTTGTCTGCTGTTCGGCTTTGAGTAAATCTCTTAACTTCTCTATGTGACTCTGTTCCCTCATCTGCAAAATGGAGATCAATTCCTCTTCTCCCTTCAACTTAGACTGTGAACCCCATTTGGGACCTGATTATCTTGTATCTAGCCCAGTGCTTAGTGCAGCATTTGGTACCTAGTGTGGCTTAAATACAAGTTATTATGATTAGAAGCTGGAGGCAGGGAGGCTTGAGTGGAAATTGAGGAAAATCCAACCTGATTTAACTTGAATCTACCCCAGTTCTTGGGACAGGGCTGGGCACATAGTAAGAATTTAACAAATACCACAATTAATAATGTTATTTGTTAAGCACTTACTACGTGCAAGGGACTGTATTAAGTGTTGGGGTGGATATAAGCAAATTGGGTTGGACA
Source organism: Tachyglossus aculeatus (assembly GCF_015852505.1). Taxonomy (NCBI): domain Eukaryota; kingdom Metazoa; phylum Chordata; class Mammalia; order Monotremata; family Tachyglossidae; genus Tachyglossus; species Tachyglossus aculeatus. The sequence continues at coordinate 44,258,297 of NC_052066.1, forward strand.
CAGTCCCTGTCCCACATGGGGCTCAGCATCTCAATTCCCACTTTATAGATGAGGTAACTGAGGCCTAGAGAAGTGACTTGCCCAAGGTTACACAGCAGGCAAGTGGCATGGCTAGTATTAAGACCCATGACCTTCTCCTAGGCCCAAGCTCTATCCACTATGCCATGCTGCATCTGTCAAAAGTCCACTATACCATCTGTAAAAAGTCCATATTTCAGATGAGGAAACTGAGGCTCCAAAGTTGTGACTTGCCCAAGGTCCCACAGTAGACAAGTGGCAGAGCTGGGATTAGAACCCACATTCTGTAACCGCCAGGTCCAAACTCCTTCCACTAGGACACAGTGCTCAAACAATTCATTCATTCATTCATTCAATCATTTATTGAGCGCTTACTGTGTGCAGAGCACTGTACTAAGCACTTGGGAAGTACAAGTTGGCAACATCTAGAGACAGTCCCTACCCAACAGCGGGCTCACAGTCTAGAAGGGGGAGACAGACAACAAAACAAAACATATTAAAATAAAATAAATAGAATACATATGGACAAATAAAATACATAGAGTAATAAATACGTACAAACATATATACTTATATGCAGGTGCTGTGGTGAGGGAAAGGAGGTAAGGCGGGGGCGATGGGGAGGGGGAGGAGGGGGAGAGGAAGGAGGGGACTCAATCTAAGGAAATACGAAAATTGAGAGCCAAAGCCATACAAAGGGGATTCAACCAACATGGAACAAGAACGTGTTATCGCTTCAGCTCCCTAGAGCATTTAACTGCAGAATTACCTTCTTCAGTTATATTAATAACGGTAATTATGGTATTTGTTAAGCGCTTACTATGTGCCAAGCACTTTTCGAAGTGTTGGGGTAGATACAAGTTAATCAGGTTGTCCCACCTGGGGCTCACAGTCTTAATCTCCATTTTACAGATGAGGTAACTGAGGCACAGAGAAGTTATGTTGCTTACCCCAGATCACACAGCAGACAAGTGGCAGAGCCGGGATTAGAACCCACGACCTCTGACTCCCAAGTCTGTGCTCTTTCCACTAAGCTATGTTATGTTAGGGAGCACTTTGAGAGTAAATTGGAGACTGGTGACAACACACAACTGTTGACATATAGAAATAATAATAATAATGGCATTTATTAAGTGCTTACTATGTCAAAGCACTGTTCTAGGCACTGGGGAGGTACAAGGTGATCAGGTTGTCCCACAGGGGGCTCACAGTTTTAACCTCCATTTTATAGATGAGGTAAATGAGGCACAGGGAAGTTAAGTGACTTGCCCAAAGTCACACAGCTGACAATTGGCAGAGCTGGGATTTGAACCCATGACCTCTGACTCCAAAGCCTGTGTTCTTTCCACTGAGCCACGCTGCTTCGGCCAGACTCAGCTGGCCTGTGTTCTCCACTGTGGAATACAGGCCCTGCTGTGTGCAGAGTGGAAGCAGGGAGAATTACAATGAAGAAATGTCTCCTTCTCCACTTCAGCAGCTCACAGAGGGAGTTCTCTGTGTCCTGGCAGGCAGCTGGTGAGGTTTCTGACGTCAGATGCTCCGTATCATCATCATCAATCGTATTTATTGAGCGCTTACTATGTGCAGAGCACTGTATGGTGGCTGGCTTTCAGCCCTGGTTGCTCAGGAGTGAGTTCTCAATGTCAATCTCAGTGTCTTAGTGCAGGCGGTGGTTCCAATGTCCAATATCCCTTTACCTTCCGACGGGGGCTCAGCGGTCAATGGGAGGTTCTCGACCCCTGACACAGAATTTGAAAATGGCAGGATTTTAATCGTTCAAGGAAGAAGACGGACCAGAAAAAAATGGAAGCACTGTGGCCTTGTGATAAGAACATGGGGCTGGGAGTCAGAGGATGTTAATTCCAGCTCAGCCACTTTGTGTCACCTGGGGCAAATCAATCAATCAATCAATCGTATTTATTGAGCGCTTACTGTGTGCAGAGCACTGTCTGTCAAATCTGTCAGTTTCATGTGGGACATGGGCTTTGTCCAACCTCTCCCCACTTCAGTCTATACTGCACTCCACTGCCTGGATTATCTTTCTACAGAAACGCTCTGGACATGTCACCCCCCTCCTTAAAAGTCTCCAGTGGTTGCCTATCCTCCGTATCAAGCAAAAACTCCTACTGGCTTCAAGGCTCTCCATCACCTTGTCCCCTCTTAACTCACCTGCTTCCTCTCCTTCTATAGCCCAGCCCACACACTTTACTCCTCTGCTGCTAACCTCCTCACTGCACTTCGCTCTCACCTTTCCCACCGTCGACCACTGCTCCATGTCCTACCTCTGGCCTGGAATGCCCTCCCTCCTCACATCTGCCAAACTAGCACACTTCCCCCCCTTCAAAGCCCTACTGAAAGCTTGTCTCCTCAAGGAGGCCTTCCAAGACTGAGCCCTCTTTTCCTCTGCTCCTCCTCCCCTCCCCATGACCCTGACTCCCCCCACCTGTTCTACCCGCCTCCCCACCCCACAGCACTTGTGTAATAATAATAATAATGGCATTTATTAAGCGCTTACTATGTGCAAAGCACTGTTCTAAGCACTGGGGATGTTACAAGGTGATCAGGTTATCCCAAAGAGGGCTCACAGTCTTAATCCCCATTTTACAAATGAGGCAACTGAGGCACAGAGAATTAAGTGACTTGCCCAAAGTCGCACAGCCAAGTGGCGGAGCAGGAATTTGAACCCATGACCTGTGACTCCAAAGCCCGTTCTCTTTCCATTGAGCCACACTGTTTATGTATGTATGTACATCTTTATTATTCTCTTTATTTTATTAATAATGTGTATATATCTATAATTCTATTTATTTATATTGATGCTATTGATGCCTGTATACTTGTTTTATTGTCTGTCTCCCCCCTTAGTTGTCTGTCTCCCCCCTTCTAGACTGTGAGCCCATTGTTGGGTAGAGATTAAAGAAGCAGCGTCTAGAGATTAGAGAAGCAGCGTGGCTCAGTGGAAAGAGCCTGGGCTTTGGAGTCAGAGGTCATGGGTTCAAATTCAGGCTCCGCCACTTGTCAGCTGGGTGACTTCGGGCAAGTCACTTCACTTCTCTGGGCCTCAGTTCCCTCAACTGTCTGTGAGCCCCCTGTGGGACAACCTGATCACCTTGTAAGCTCCCCAGTGCTTAGAACAGTGCTTTGCAGATAGTAAGCACTTAATAAATGCCATTATTATTATTGTCTCTGTTGCCAAATTGTACTCTAAGTGCTTAGTATAGTGCTCTACACACAGTAAGCGCTCAAATATGATTGAATGAATGATTAGTTTTTATCTATCCCAGCGTTTAGTACAGTGCTTGGCACATAGTAAGCATTTAATAAGTACAATTTATAAAAACAGAGGAAAACATAGCCTATGTCTAGACAACACAGAGAGAATAGTAGCGTTTGTGGAGTGCCTATTTAGTGCAGTAGTTGCTTGGAAAGTGACACAAGGAGCTTACTCTAACAAGAAAGACTAACAAATATTTATAACACTGTCAAAATGAATCAAGAGGCTGTTTAATAAGTCTCATTATGCTCAACTGAATGCGAGACCTTACAAAGGGATTGTAAAATTGGTGCTAGCAAATTCCTATCTCTCAAGAAAACTCAGTTCAACAGGCAAGGAACATCACTGTAGTTCATTAATGGTGATGTTTTGAAAGCACAGACATAAAAGGACATCCAAATGATTTGGAACAGCAGCCCAGTGTGCAATGGATGAGCCAACAAACTTGGAAAAGACATGTTTTACTCCAGCAGATACCTCGGGAATCCTTTACACCTACAAGGGTTTGCTTTGGCAACATGAGGTGAAGACAACTACTGACCAAGGAGATTTCAACTGATGTCAATCAATCAATCAGTCATATTTATTGAGCGCTTACTGTGTGCAGAGCACTGTACTAAGTGCTTGGGAAGTAGAAGTTGGCAACATATAGAGACGGTCCCTACCCAACAGTGGGCTCACAGTCTAGAAAGAGAAATAAAATCCTATCGAAGGCCCTTGGGTAAGGGCACTGACCATCCTTCTATCAAAGACATCACCATCTGCTTTCCAGGGATTTTCATCAGCATCACCTATGAGTCATTCTTAACCATCAATACTAATAATAATAATCATAATGATGGCATTTATTAAGCGCTTACTATGTGCACAGCACTATTCTAAGTGCTGGGGAGGTTACAAGGTGATCAGGTTGTCCCACCGTGGGGCTCACAGTCTTAATCCTTTACACCTAGAAGGGTTTGCTTTGGGTTTGTAGAGAAGCAGCGTGGCTCAGTGGAAGGAGCCCGGGCTTTGGAGTCAGAGGTCATGGGTTCGAATCCCGACTCCACCACATGCCTGCTGTGTGACTTTGGGCAAGTCACTTAACTTCTCTGGGCCTCAATTACCTCATCTGTAAAATGGGGATTAAGACTGTGAGCCCCACGTGGGACAACCTGATCACCCTGTATCCTCCCCAGTGCTTAGAACAGTGCTTTGCACATAGTAAGCACTTAACAAATGCCAATTATTATTATTATTATTAATCTGCATTTTACAGATGAGGGAACTGAGGCACAGAGAAGTTAAGTGACTTGCCCAGAGTCACACAGCTGACAATTGGCGGGGCGGGGATTTGAACCCATGATCTCTGACTCCAAATCAATCAATCAGTCGTATTTATTGAGCGCTTACTGTGTGCAGAGCACTGTACTAAGCGCTTGGGAAGTACAAGTTGTCAACATATAGAGACGGTCCCTACCCAACAGTGGGCTCACAGTCTAGAAGCCCATGTTCTTTCCACTGAGCCACGCTGCTTCTCAGAAGAACAAGATCACCAACAACGAGGTGCAGGGGTGGAGTTAGTTTACCTGAATTGAAGCATATGGTGCAGACAACTGACAGCTGGAAGATTCTTAATGGCTGCTGCTATTAAAGCTGTAATGACCGTGTTTCTGTGGCATAACTATGTGTGCCTACCTTCTGGCTTCCTGCAAGCTTTTGGTGACCTTCCCATCTTCTAAGTGTGGGCCTGTTTAGCCCAGATGGTAGAAGAAAATCCCCAGTGAAGGAAATCGGACTCACCAATATTAACCTGAGTTTTTACAGGTAAGGGAATATAGCCTTTCACCCTCACAGGAGCAGAGAGCCATGGGGGCAGGGATGGGGCATGCCCAGGCCTAGAACAGAGTGCAGGAAGGTATTAAATGTAGTGTTGAACAGGTCTTTGAATATCTGGGACTTATATATATATATATACACACACACACACCCCCATTAGATTTATGGTAACTTGGAAAATAAGATGAGAAAAAAGCTGTGTGCCTTCTCATCTTTATAAATAGGTGGAGTTTTCCCCCCCATTTTAAGAACAAAGACAGCAAGTTTCCTCAGCTCCTCTCCTCAGATCATGGTGTTTTGCAGAGTGGACAGAGCACAGATCTGGGAATCAGAAGGTTGTGGGTTCTAATCCTGGCTCTGCCACTTGTCTGCTGTGTGACCTTGGGTAAGTCACTTCACTGGGCTTCAGTTTCCTCATCTGTAAAATGGGGATTAAGACTGTGAGCCCCATATGGGACAGGGACTGTGTTCAACCCGATTCACTTGTATCCACCCCCACGGTTAGTACAGGGTCTGACAAACAGTAAGTGCTTAAGAAATACCAGAATTATTATTAAGGATTTACTATGGAAAGTGTCTACTAGAGAAGCGGCATGGCTCAGTGAAAAGAGTACGGGCTTTGGAGTCAGAGGTCATGGGTTCAAACCACGGCTCCGCCAATTGTCAGCTGTGTGACTTTGGGCAAGTCACTTAACTTCTCTGTGCCTCAGTTACCTCATCTGTAAAATGGGGATTAAGACTGTGAGCACCCTGTGGGACAACCTGATCACCTTGCAACCTCCCCAGCATTTAGAACAGTGCTTTGCACATAGTAAGTGGTTAATAAATGCCATTTTTATTATTATTATAATCCCAAGCACTTAGTACTGTGCTTTGCACCATAGTAAGTGCTTAATAAATGCCATTAAAAAAATACCGCTGACTGTTGAACACAATGCTAAGCAATGGAGTAGGTACAGTGTAATTAGGTCAAATGTGGTCCCTATCTCACAGGAAGCTCACTAAGTAGGGGTAGATATATGCAAAGAAAGCAATAACCTTATCACAAAGACCAATAAGCAACAGAGTGAATTAAGTGAAATTAAAATGTTTAAGTAAAAAGCAGTTTTTGGAGAGTTTATTCAGATTCTTCCCTGTTGAGGGAAATGATCCTTAGTTACAAATAACAGTAAGAGCTCAATAAGTACCAATGTTTGATAACTAACTATCCCAGCTTTCTATAGGTTTGATCAGTGGTATTTATTGATTCCTTCATGTGCAACCTTATCACAAAGACCAATAGGCAATGGAGTGAATTAAGTGAAATAAAAATGTTCAAGTAAAAAGCAGTTCTTGGAGAGTTTATTCAGATTCTTCCCTGTTGAGGGAAATGATCCTTAGTTACAAACAACAGTAAGAGCTCAACAAGTACCAGTGTTTGATAACTAATTATCCCAGCTTTCTATAGGTTTGATCAGTGGTATTTATTGATTCCTTCATGTGCAACCTTATCAAAAGACCGATAGGCAACAGAGTGAATTAAGTGAAATAAAAATGTTCAAGTAAAAAGCAGTTCTTGGAGAGGTTATTGAGATTCTTCCCTGTTGTGGGAAATGATCCTTAGTTACAAACAACAATAAGAGTTCAACAAGTACCAGTGTTTGATAACTATCCCAGCTTTCTATAGGTTTGATCAGTGGTATTTATTGATTCCTTCATGTGCATAGAGCATAGACAAAGTGCTTGGAAGGGAGCAATAGAATAGAGGGAACATGGCCTCATGGAAAGAACAAGGGCCTGGGAGCCTGAGGACCTGGACTGTGGTCTTGGCTCTACCACTTACCTGCTATGTGGAAAGTGTACTTCTCGGTGCCTCAGTTTCCTTATCTGTAAAATAAGGATTAAATACCAATTCTTCCTCCCCACTAGACTTTGCGTCCCATATGGGACAGGGGCTGTTCCTGGCCTTCTCATCCTGTATCTACCACAGTGCTTGGCACATAGTATGCCATTAGGGTATGTCATAATTATTATTTGACACAATCCCTGTTGTGCTCCTTGAAAGAAGAGCATAAATTCAGGGGATTTCTAGGCCTTTTATGGTGAATGAAAAATTAAGTGGTTCCACTTCCCTTTCATTCATCCAACCCCCAGACTCTCCTTTTTTCTCCAACTGTGCGACTCTAGGTGTAACAAAACATCTTTTCCAGGGCCAAAACTCTTGTAAACCCCACATGATTTGACAGAGTGTGAATGTGAGAATAACTGGAATATGATCTCATAGGAGAAGCAGCATGGTCTGGGTAGGGACTGTCTCTCTATGTTGCCAACTTGTACTTCCCAAACGCTTAGTACAGTGCTCTGCACACAGTAAGCACTCAATAAATACTATTGAATGAATGGTCTAGTGGGGGAAAAAAACCCAGGGGTAAGAAGACCTGGGTTCTAATTCTCGTTCTGCCACTTGCCTGCTGTATGACATTGGGCAAATCACTTAATTTCTCTGGGCTTCAGTTCCCTTATTTGCAAAATGGGGACTCAATACTTCTTTTCTCTCCTACTTAGTGAGCCCCAAGGGGGACAGGAACCATGTCTGACCTGCATATACTGTATCTACCCCAGTGCTTAGTATTCATTCATTCGTTCAATCATATTTATTGAGTGCTTACTGTGTGCAGAGCACTGTATTAAGTGATATGTAAATACATATATAAAAATGGAATAATTTGTTCCTAGAATCTCTGCGCTGCTGTTCTGCACAAAGTAAGTATTCAGTAAACACAGTTGACTTCATAGAGGTTATGTGACTACATTTCTTAACCTTGAACTTTTTGTCTTCATTAGTCGAGGTCTGCCTCCAGAAACTTTCCTTTTCTCCTATAAATTAAGGGAAATGAAGTGAAACTAATCAATCCAACCACAGTCATATGGTTTTGCGAGTCCCGCGGATAAGCTTATTTTCTGAAATCAACCAATTAATTGTGAAATGAGAAACATTTTAAAAAGATGAAATAAAGATAAGTTCCAGTAACCAATGTTTTGACATTTTCAGTCCCCTAATCATATTGTACTACTCTTCAAAATAATCTACAGCATCATCAACAACCTAATAAATCATCTGAGAACACCACACACACTCTATTTTTAGCTAGATTTGCACAACTGTGAAAGCGAGAAATAGGTCAGTTATCTAAAAACTTTTTCAATGGTAGATAAGCATCTCCAAGACTCCAGTTACTGGCACAAGAAGGGTTTTTAGTTCAGTCCTTGGTTCATGGCTGGGTCAGGTCATGTAGTTATCAATGACCTAAACCTGATCCACCCTCAACTATTGAAATTTCTAACTCACTCACCTCTAAGAATAAATACAATGAAAAGCCTTGAGAGTAGAGTCATAGAGCGGAATCAGTCGAACACCTGCATGTATTTATTAGGATCTTCCAGTATTTACTGAAGAATCAGACTACAGAAAAGCTAGAAATCCAGTCTGCTCATTTAAGACTATGAAATAAATTCGAGTTTTAGGACCAAAGAAGAGTTGCATTGGTGCAATTTGATTTTTTTTTTTTTTTTTTTTTTTTTGTGTGTGTGTGTGTGTGTTTATGCTTTCTCTATGCCAAGCACTGTATTAAGTGCTGGAGCAGATACAAGCTAAGCTTGCTGTCTTACTCCCCATTTTACAGATGGGTAACAGAAGCACAGATAAATTGAGTGACTCACCCAAGGTCACATAGCAGATAAGTGCTAGAGCCAGAATTAGAACCCAAGCCCGTGGTCTACAGACTAGGCTGCGGTGCTTTTGTGTTTCTCTGTCTTTTGCCTTGAAACTGGGTTTTACCAGTTTGAAAAGGCATGGGCCAGTCAATCAGTGGAATTTATTGAACATATATAGAGTGTAGAGCACTGTACTAAGCACTTGGGAAAGAGCAACAGAAATAAGATAAATACTCTCTACCCTCATGGTATTTACAATCTAATGGGGAAGACTGACAAAAATGATTTACAAATAGTGGGAGCAGGAGGTGGAACTAAGATGAAACGGAGGCCTTCCCAGACTGAGCCCCTTCCTTCCTCTCCCCCTCGCCCCTCTCTCCATCCCCCCATCTTACCTCCTTCGCTTCCCCACAGCACCTGTATATATGTATATATGTTTGTACATATTTATTACTCTATTTATTTATTTATTTTATTTGTACATATCTATTCTATTTTATTTTGTTAGTATGCTTGGTTTTGTTCTCTGTCTCCCCCTTTTAGACTGTGAGCCCACTGTTGGGTAGGGACCTTCTCTATATGTTGCCAATTTGTACTTCCCGAGCGCTTAGTACAGTGCTCTGCACATAGTAAGTGCTCAATAAATACGATTGATGATGATAATGATGATGACTGAATCATTAAATATGCATAAGTAGTGAGGAGTGGCTCCTCTCAGGATTACACCTGGAGAGTTTCCAGTACTCTTCCAGTCTTGGCTATGGGAGGGAGAGTAGAGTCAAGCAGAGGCCAACCCCTATTCCATTCCTAGCTTGGGCAGTGGCTAGTGAGTGGAAGGGAATCTGCTACAAGCCAAAACTCACCCGTGCTGGGCGGCAACAGCATGGGAGAGAGTCGAGGATGGAGACTCAAGTTTACTACATGGAAGGAGGCAATGGTAAACCACTTCTGTACTTTTACCAAGAAAACTCTTTGGATATCCTACCAGAACGATTGCAGATGGAGAGTGGGGCGTACTGGGAGAGATGTCCATGGAGTCGCTATGGGTCAGAGATGACGCGACAGCATTCATTCATTCAATCGTATGTATTAATAATGATGGTATTTGTTAAGCACTTACTATATGCAAAGCACTGTTCTAAGCACTGGGGAGGTTACAGGGTGATCAGGTTGTCCCACAGGGGGCTCACGGTTGTAATCCCCATTTTACAGATGAGGTAACTGAGGCACAGAGAAGTTAAGTGACTTGCCCAAGGTCACCCAGCTGACAGTTGGCAGATCAGGGATTTGAACCCATGAGCTCTGACTCCAAAGCCCGTGCTCTTTCCACTGAGCCATGCTGCTTCTCCTGTATTGTGTGCTTACCATGTATAGAGCACTGTACTAAGCACTTGGGAAAATACAATACAACAATAAACCAACACATTCCCTGCCCACAATGAGCTTGCAACATTAGACAAGATAAGTGAGGAGTGGAATGGAATACATAAGTTCCATGTCCGAATGTGCTGTATTATTCATTCATTCATTCATATTTATTGAGTGCTTACTGTGTGCAGAGCACTGTACTAAGTGCTTGGGAAGTACAAGTCGGCAACATCTGGAGACGATCCCTACCCAACAACGGGCTCACAGTCTAGAAGGGGGAGACAGACAACAAAACAAAACATGGAAATCATCAGAACAAATAGAATTATAGCTATATGCATATCATTAACAAAAAAAATTGAACCAATTCTTCGCCAAAGTTACAAACATCACTACCACGTTCAACAGAACAAGCTTCTACTTCTGCAGCCTCCTGCAAGAACTCATAATCAGGCTTCACCTCCTCATTTGATGTTATGATGTTATGCTTTGAACTATCCCGATCTCGTCTATCTCGCCGCCGGCACAGTCAGCCTTTGGTGAGCGCTGTCTGCTCTGAGAACATCTCATCAGATGTCTTAATAAAGGTTGGTGTGGGAATGACAAAGAAGGAAAGAAGAAAGAACATTTTCCAGAAACCGGAGAGGCTATCTCTCACTTTGTGCAACAGAAATAAATTGTCCTGGATGGAGTGAAACCACCAGAGGTCTTTTTGGAGTGTGGTGGAGACAAAATTTGTCTCTCCTTTCGTGGCTCTGGCAAGGTGAGACCATCATCATCATCATCATCATCATCACCATCATCAATCGTATTTATTGAGCACTTACTATGTGCAGAGCACTGTACTAAGTGCTTGGGAAGTACAAATTGGCAACATATTGGAGGACAATTGGGACCATTGAGACCATTGTCCTCCAGCTCTTAGAAGCAAGTTCCTGAAGGAAAGAGGTCTCTTTTACCTAAGTTTATGGGAAGGCAGGCCAGAGAAGTCAGGATTGGTTGATCTGTTTTGTGCTTTTCTGATTCTAATCTTAGTGGGTTTTTTTTATCCATTTGAATTTCCATTTTGTGATTAAAATATTAATTGTTAGCAAATATGTTTAGTTAAAGCTTTGCAACCATTAAAAGGACCAGTCGGCCTTCCCTTTTGTATTCTGTCCATGTTTCTTTTGAATGTCTGTTTTGGTGAAGGGCTCCTTTTATTTTTTCCAGGTTCTTTAGGAAGGTGGCCTGGAGTCACAACCTGAATAAGCCTAATAGCCCAGGGTGATTTGATAAGTTGAGGTGACTGGGATGTTTCAAATCCATCATGGACGGTTTCCAGGAGGAGGTGGGATTTCTGGGAGGGCTTTGAATATAGGAGACCTGTGATGCAGCAGAACTGTAGCAGGGAGGGTGGGAATCTGTCTTTCATTGCAGACCGAGGAGAAGTCTCAATGTATTGGTTTGGCTTCTGGCAGCGTGGCTCAGTGGAAAGAGCCCGGGCTTTGGAGTCGGAGGTCACGGGTTCGAATCCTGACTCTGCCACACGTCTGCTGTGTGACCTTGGGATGGTCACTTCACTTCTCTGAGCCTCAGTGACCTCATCTGTAAAATGGGGATTAAGACTGTGAGCCCCACTTGGGACAGCCTGATCACCTTGTATCCCCCAGCGCTTAGAACAGTGCTCTGCACACAGTAAGTGCTTAACAAATGCCATTATTATTATTATTATTATTATTATTATTATTAATCTTCAACCACCTCCAAATTTTCATTGCTCCTCCTCCTACCTTTTGTCTGATTCTACACTTTGTCCCTCTCACCCTCTTCCCTTTCTTAGAGGTCAAGTTCATATTGGGAAGCAGCATGGCCTAGTGGAAAGAGCAAGGCCTAAGAGTTAGAAGGACCTGGGTTCTAATCCCGGCTCTGCCACACGCCTCCTGGGTGACCTTGGGTAAGTCATTTAACTTCTCTGTGTCTGGTACCTCATCTGTAAAGTGGGGATTAAGCCTGTGAACTCCTTGTGGGACAGGGACTGTGTCTGACCTGTGTCCAGTCTTTTATCTACCCTAGTGTTTAGAAGAGTGCTTGGCACATAGTGCTTAACAAGTACTATAACTATTACTATTAACCGCTTCGTATAATACTTTGCACACAGTAAGTGCTCAGTAAATACAATTGAATACGAATAATTATTATATTGCAGGCTGAGTTTAGCTTGGATCCAAGTGATGTTGCAGTCTGTGTTTAGCTTGGTGCTAGCTAAGTCTTATAGCAGAATTCTCCATCGTGGCTGGCTCCAAATCTACAAAGGAGTTTTTTTTTTTTTTTAAATGTTGTATATTTAAGTGGTTACTATTTGCCAGGTACTATACTAATATATGGGGTAGATACAAGCTAATCAGATTGGACATGATCCCTGTCCCATCCAGATCTTCTGACTCCCAGCCCCATGTTTTTTCCAATAGGCCACTTTGCTCCTTGTTTCCTTTTCTGTTTTTCCTTAAGTTTTTTCAGCTTCATTGGAGGCTGGACAGCCAGTCCCTTAAACCCTTTTTTGGAATGGTATTTGTTAAGCACTTACTGTGTGCCAAGATCTGTACTAAGTGCTGGGATACATATGTACTAATGTATGTATGCAGCGTGGCTCAGTGGAAAGAGCCCGGGCTTTGGAGTCAGAGTCAGACATTGTGGGTTCGAATCCCGGCTCCGCAACAAGTCAGCTGTGTGACCTTGGGCAAGTCACTTAACTTCTCTGGACCTCAGTTACCTCATCTGTAAAAATGGGGATTAAGACTGTGAGCCCCATGTGGGACAACTTGATCACATTGTATCCCCCCAGTGCTTAGAACAGTGCTTTGCACATAGTAAGCGCTTAACAAATGCCATCATTATTATTATACTAATCAGGTTGAACACAGTCCGTGTCCCACATGGTGCTCACAGCCTTTAATCCCCATTTTACAGATGGGGTAACTGAGCCACAGAGAAGTGAAGGGACTTACCCAAGGTCACCCAGCAGACAAGTGGCAGAACAGGGATTTGAAGGCTGGTCCTCTAACTCACAGGCCTGTCCTCTATCTACTAGACTGTGCTTTTCTCAAACTTTGAGGTAAGAGGTCAGTTTGCCCACAGAGGTGGGAGGAAGGGTAGCCTCTTTGTCGAATTTGGAGTGATAAGTGTTGGGTCAAAGGAGTCAAGATGGGGTACACCTGGATCAAATAAGTTTAGAAGGAAGACCAGAAAGCCCAAGAGGATTGAGTCCATTCCTGGTGGGGAGGTGGGGGACAGGAACTTTGAATAATAATAATTATAATTATGGTGCTTGTTAAATGCTTATCATGTGCCAAGCACTTGTAATGCAGCGTGGCTCAGTGGAAGAAGCCCGGGCTTTGGAGTCAGAGGTCATGGGTTTGAATCCCGACTCCACCACATGCCTGCTGTGTGACCTTGGGCAAGTCACTTAACTTCTCTGAGCCTGTTACCTCATCTGTAAAATGGGGATTAAGACTGTGAGCCCCACGTGGGACAACTTGATCACCTTGTATTCCCCCCACAGCGCTTAGAACAGTGCTCTGCACATAGTAAGCGCTTAACAAATGCCATCATTATTATTATTATTGGAACCCACAACCTCTGATTCCCAAGCCCGTTCTCTTTCCACTTAGCCTCGCTGCCTCATGCAGTCTTTCCTAGTCTCAAGTGTTTCCCCACTTTTAATACCGTAACTAAACACTTATTCAAGGCAACTTGTCTGGTCCAAGTGCAGTTGAATTTATAGTTAATTGATCACAGTCGGTTACAGATTTCTTTATCTCCACTCCCACTGCTTCACTTGACTAGTCTTTGCCCTCTAGACTGTGAGCTGATTGTGGGCAAGGAAGGGGTCTGTTTATTGTTGTATTGTACTCCCCCCAGCGCTTAGTACATTGCTCTGCACGCAGTAAGCGCTCAACAAATACTGGTGCTAACATCCTATCTCTGGCCTGGAACATCCTCCCCACTCAAATCTACCAGACAATCTCTCTCCCCCCGGCCTCCCCCCTGCCAAAGCCTTACTGAAGGCTCACCTCCTCCAAGAGACCTTCCCACACTAAGCCCCACTTTTCCTCATCTCCCACTCCCTTCTGCATCACCCTGACTTGCTCCTTTGCTCTTTCCCCATCTCCCTGCCCCACAGCACTTCTGTATATATGTATATATCTATAATTCTACTTAATTATATTGATGCCTGTTTACTTGTATTGATGTCTGTCTCCCTCCTTCTAGACTGTGAGCCCACTGTGGGCAGGGATTGTCTTTATTGCTGTATCTTACTTTCCAAGCACTTAATACAGTGGTCTGTACACAATAAGCACTCAAATATGACTGAATGAATAGTGGAAAGAGCACAGGCCTGGGAATCAGATGACCTGGGTTCTAGTCCTGACTCTGCCAAGTGCTTGCTGTGTGACCTTGGGCAAATCACTTAACTTCTCTGTGCCTCCGTTTCCTCAGCTGTAAAGTGGGGATTAAAAACCTGTTCTCCCTCCTACTTTGACTGTGAGCCCATTGTGGAACAGGGACTGTGTCCAACCTAATTAACTTGTACCTACCCCCATGCTTGGAACAGTGTTTGACATGTACCAAGAGATTAATGAATACCATAAAAAAATTGTTGTACTGTACTCTCCCAAGTGCTTAGTACAGTGCTCTGCACACAGTACGCATTCAATAAATAAGATCAGTGGTGGTGGAGTTCTTTGTAGCTGTCTTCCAATTCTGTTGCACTGTACTCTCCCAAGCACTTACTACAGTGCTCTGCACACAGTAAGCAGACAATAAACATCATTTACTGATCGGACCATCTCTGGAAAGTTTGACAGCGATAATCGCAGTGTTACAAGGGATAGAGAAGAAGCGTGCAGAGCAGCTAAGGGGGAAGATGAGCCCTGACACTTCTTGGGTGGCTCACAGATGGGGGAAAGGCAAACTTCTTGTAAAATAATAATTAAGGTATTTGTTAAGCACATACTGTGTGCCAGGCACTGTACTAAGCTCTGGGGTGGGTACAAGCAAATCAGATTGGACACAGTCCCCGTCCCACAAGAAGCTTGCAGTCTCAATCCCATTTTTCCAGATGAGGTAACTGAGCCCCAGAAAAATGAAGTGACTTGACCAAGGTCACACAGCAAAAAGGTGACAAAGCTGGGATGAGAACCCATGATCATGTGACTCCCAGGCCTGTGCTCTGGCCACCAAATCATGATGCTTCTCTGTGTGTTAGGCTGCATTATCCCCTGTGGGGCAAGGGGCAGACAAGTAATGGGGAGAGGTGACCAGAGAGGAGAGGCAAAGGTGATCTAGGCTGGATCAGACCTCATCCCTCTTGGCTTCTCTCTCCCCACCCTCCCTGACCCCATCCCCTGTCCGACTATCTTCCCCATCCTCACCCCAATCCTCTCCAACCTCATCCCCCCATCCTTCATCCCCGTCCTTTCTTCCCCTGTCCTCTCCGACCCAACCTCTCTGTCCCTGTCCTCCTCATTCTCCCCATCCTCCCTGTCCCCGTCTTCCCATCTATCCATCCTCTCCCCCGTTCTCCCCAACCTATCCCTCCATCCTTGTCCCCATCGTCTGTCCCCATCCTCTTCATCCCTGTCCTCGTCATCTTACCCATCCTCCCATCCTTATCTTGTCCTCATCCTCCCCATTGTCCTCATACTTTCCACCCTCCCCATCCTCGTCCTCCCCCTCCTCATCCTCTTCGTCCTCTCCTTCCTCATCCTCTCTGTCCTCCCCTTCCTCATCCTCTCTGTCCTCCCCTTCCTCATCACCTCCGTCCTCCCCCTCCTCATCCTCCCTGTCCTATTCCCCATCCTCTTCATCCTCATCCTCCCCATTTTCCCCATCCTCATCTTCTCCATCTTCCCCACTGTCCCCATTCTCCCCATCCTCATCTTCTCCATCTTCCCCACTGTCCCCAACCTCCCCATCCTCATCTTCTCCATCTTCCCCACTGTCCCCATCCTCCCCATCCTCATCTTCTCCATCTTCCCCACTGTTCCCCTCCTCCCCATCCTCATCTTCTCCATCTTCCCCACTGTCCACATCCTCCCCATCCTTTGCAAAGTACCAGAAACGAGAGGGAAAATGGAAGCCCCAGTTGGGCGAGGGTGTGTGTGGAAGGAATATGAGGTAGAAATTTTTGAGAAATCCTTGAAATGAGGGGGAAAAAATGAGTTTTCCTTTGGATGTGTGACGGTGTTGGATTCTTTCAAGTTAGAATGTCTAGGCTGATGGGCTAAACAGCGGGAGAGTGTAGGGCAGAAGGCCAGCTGTGCTCTGAAAACACTGGCCCTCTGTATGTCACAAACCATGGAATTAACAGCAAAGGGAACTGGATGAACCACGGTGCAGCCATAAATTTCTAGGGTAAATAATGCCCCTGGTGCTTTCTGAGCTCTGTCAGAACCCCCCTCCCCCTGCCCTGCATCTTGGTAGGGAGGTATATATTGGGTCAGTAAACTGCAATCTAGCTGGGTGGGATAACCCAAATAGTCCATGTTGCTGCTCATCTTATCCGGGACAATATGATAAAACACAATTGGATTCCAGAGCACATCTTAAGGCTCAGTTCCTAGTGTGTTTTCCATTTTATCTCACCTTGCTGTGGAATCCCCGCTGTTCTGCCAAACTCATGAGTCCATTCAATCCCTCTGGCACTTTTGCTTTCGGAATTTTCCAGAGGCTGCGATCTTGTCCTCTCCCACAGTCTCCTGCTGCAGGGTTGAGTAGTCCCCTTTATTATTATCATAATTATCATTATGGTATTTGTTAAGTACTGTATGCCAAGTGCTGTTCTAAGTGCTGGTGTAGATAGAAAGAAGTTAATCAGTCTGGATACAGTCCCTGTCCCAGATGAGGCTCAGAGTCTAAGAAGGTGACCCTTAGATGACTCCCCCCTGCCCCAACTTAACATACACATATCCACCCTTGGTATGCCAATCCCAAGGAGTCGTGTTTTAGTGGAGCTAGAGTTGCATTTTCAAATATAGGAAGAAAATGAGGATTCATAAAATAATTTCTTCTTTTAGAAAGTTTCACCCGAGAGCTTTTTTCTTAACGATGGAATAACAGAAATCCTTTTATACTCTGCTGCTTCCCCTATCTGTAATTTATTGTAATGTCTGTTTCTCCCACCAAATTGTAAATCCTTCAGGGCAGGGATTTTGTATTCCAACTCCATCATGTTGTATTCTCCTAAGCACAAAGAACAGTGCTCTGCACTCAGTAAACACTCAATATATTTATTGCTTGACTGCAATCCTTTTTCAGGATTACTAAATGCCCCATTTAGCCTCCATAACAGTGTGGCTTAGTGGAAAGAGCCCGGGATTTGTAGTCAGAGGTCATGGGTTTGAATCCCAGCTCTGCCAATTATCAGCTGTGTGACTTGGGGCAAAACTTCTCTGTGCCTCAGTTCCCTCATCTGTAAAATGGGGATTAAGACTGTGATCCCCCCGTGGGACAACCTGATCACTTTGTAACCTCCCCAGTGCTTAGAACAGGGCTTTACACATAGTAAGTGCTTAATAAATGCCATTATAAAAACTCCCTTCCTTTGATGACCAAATCGATGCCCTCAACATCACCCTCTCTACTGAATTCAACTCACTCTACTATACCTTCATCTGTTTCCTACCAGTAACCCACAGGTCTGGACCACCTCTGCAGTCCACTTCCTTCCCTCCTGTGCATGAGCCGCAGAGCACTGCTAGCAGAAATCTAGATATCTGGCCGGCCTCATCCTCCTCAGATTCATCCTTGAATGCTTTAACTCTGCCCTCTCCTCTGCCCGGCAAAATTATTTCTTATGGATACCCATGCCCATTGCCCTTGTCAGTTGTTCCAGACATTTAACTCCGTTCTTAAACCCCCTGTTCCCCCCACCTCTTGCCCCTAATTGACCTTGGCACCAACTTTATTGAAAAGATTGCGACTACCAGTGTGATCACCCTAAAATCTCCCCTGCTCCTCTCCAGGCTCTCCCTCCTCCTGCCCCTTCTTCAACTCTCCCATCTTTCACAGTAGTATCTCAAGAGGCGATCTCCTGCCTTATCTCAAAGCCCACCTCCTCTATCTGCCCAATCTGACCCCACCCCTTCGCACCTTAACAAAACACTTGCCCCCTCCCGGATTGCCGCCTTCAACTGTTTGCTCTCCAGTGGCATCTTACCTACTGCTTTCAAACATGCTCATGTTTAAAAATCCCTTCCTTGAGCCCATGGCTCCCTCCAGTTATCACCCCATCTCCCTCTCACCATTCCTCTTCAAACTCCTTGAGAGTGAGTGATCTGCACCTATTGTCTCAAGTTTCTTTCCTTCGTTTCTCTTCTTGACCTCCTCCAATCTGGTTTCCATCGCCTTCAGTCCACAGAAACCTCCCTCTCAAAGGTCACAAATGAACTCTTTCTTGCACAAAACAATAGTCTCCACTCCATCCTAATCCTCTTCCACCTCTAAGTTACCTTCGGCACTGTTGACCACCCCTAAATTTCATGTCTCTCAAGGCTCAGTTCTGGGACCCTTCTATTCTCCATCTACACCCACTCCCTTGGAGAACTCTTTTGTTTACATGGCTTCAATTATCACCTCTGTGCAAATTTCTCCCCCTCCTCCTCCCCCCGCCTTACCTCCTTCCCCTCCCCACAGCACCTGTATATATGTATATATGTTTGTACGTATTTATTACTCTATTTTACTTGTACATATTTACTATCCTATTAATTTTATTTTGTTAATATGTTTTGTTTTGTTCTCTGTCTCCTCCTTCTAGACTGTGAGCCCGCTGTTGGGTAGGGACCATCTCTATATGTTGCCAACTTGTACTTCCCAAGAGCTTAGTACAGTGCTCTGCACACAGTAAGCACTCAATAAATATGATTGAATGAATGAATGAAATGATACCCAAATCTACATCTCCAGTCCTGATCTCTCTCTCTATACATAGTTTCACATTTCCTTCTGTCTTCAAGACATCTCTACTTGGATATCTTCCCATCACCTCAAACGTAATGTGTCTAAAACAGAACTTCTTATCTTCCCACCCAAACCCTGTCCTCCACCTGACTTTCCCATCACTGTAGACGGCACTACCATCATTCTTGTCTCTCAAGCCTGTAACACTGGTGTTATCCTTGACTGTTCTCTGTCATTCAACCCATTTAGTCAATTCATCCCTAAATCCTGTCAGTTCCACCTTCACAATGTCACTAAAACCCACTCTTTCCTGATACCTGATACCACATTCATCCACTCACTTATCCTAGCCCACCTTGATTGCCGTATCAGTCTCCTTGCTGACCTCCTTGCCTCTGTCTTCAGTCCCTACTTCACTCTGCTGCAGGGTCATTTTTCTACAGAAGTGTCAGGCCATGTTTCCCCCCACTTCAAGAAACTCTAGTGGTTGCCCACCTACCTCTGCATCGAACAGAAACTCCTTATTAATGGCTTTAAAATACTCAATCACCTTGCTCCTTTCTACCTCAACTCGCTGTCTCCTATTATAACCCAGCCCACACACTTCACTTCTGTAATTCCAACCTACTCACTGTACCTCGATCTCATTTATCTCACTATCCTCTTGCCCGTGTCCTGCCTCTGGCCTGGAACATCCTCTCTCTTCATATCCTACATATCCTAATTACTCTCCCCCCATTCAAAGCCTTATTGAAGGCACGTCTCCTCCAAAAGACTTGCTCTAAACCCTCATTTCTTTTTTTTCCCACTCCCTTCTGCATGGCTCTTAGTTGTTCCCTTTACTCACCCCTCCCTCATCCCCACTGCACTTATGTTCAAAGCTGTAATTTACTCATTTCATTCATTCATTTAATCGTGTTTATTGAGTGCTTACTATGTGCAGAGCACTGTACTGAGTACCTGGAAAGTACAATTCAGCAATAAAAAGAGACAATCCCTGCCCACACTGGGCTTACTGTCTAGAAGGAGGGAGACAGATATGAAAACAAGTAAGCAGGCACCAATATAAATAAATAAAATTATAGATATGTTCATATATACATAAGTGCTTTGGGATGGGAAGGGCAAAGGGAGAGATTTGAGGTGATGGGGAGTGGAGGAAAAGTGGGGCTTAATCTGGGAAGGCCTCTTGGAGGAGGTGAGCCTTCAGTAGGGCTTTGAAGGGGGGAAGAGTGATTGTTTGGCAGATTTGAGGTGGGAGGGCGTTCCAGGCCAGAGGTAGGATGTGGGCCAGGTTGACAGTGGGACAAGGAAGATTGAGGCACAGTGAGAAGGTTAGCCTCAGAGGAGCAGAGTGTGTGGTCTGTGATGTAGAAGGAGAAAATGGAGGTGAGGTAAGAAGGGGCAAGGTGATGGAGAGCTATGAAGCCAATAGTGAGGAGTTTTTGTTTGATACGGAGGTTGATAGGCAACCACTGGAGATTTTTGAGGGGATGGGGGGGGGGGGGTGACATGCCCAGAACGTTTCTGTAGAAAGATAATCTGAGCCCCAGAGTGAAGTACAGACTGAAATGGGGAGAGACAGGAGGTTGGGAGGTCATAAAGGAGGGTGATATGATAATCCAGTCGGGATAGAATGAGTGATTGTTCTAACTGCTACCATGTAGTAGTACACGATAGTGGTTTGGATGGAGAGGAAAGGGTGGATCTTGGCAATGTGAAGGAGAGACCAGCAAGATTTGATGACAGATTGGATATGTGGGGTGAATAAGAGAGTGGAGTCAAGGATGACACCAAGGTTGCGGGCCTGTGGGAGGGGAAGGATGTTGTGCCGTCCACAATGATGTGAAAGGTCGGAAGAGGACAGGGTTTGGGTGGTAAGATAAGGAGCTCTATCTTGAACATGTTGAGTTTTAGGTGGTGGGAGGTGGCGATGTCCTGAAGGTAGGAGGAGATGCGAGCCTGGAGGGAGGGAGAAAAAACAGAGGAGGAGATGTAGATTTGGGTGTTATCGACATGAGGATGATTATTGGAGCAGTGGGAGAGAATGTGTTCTCCAACAGAATGAGGGGGAGGAGGAACCAGCAAAGGAGACTGAGAATGAATGGCCAGAGAGATGAGGAGAACCAGGAGAGGACGGAGTCAGTGAAGCCAAGGTTGGATAGCATATTAAGGAGAAGGGGATGGTCCGCAGTGTCGAAGGCAGCTGAGATGTCATGGAGGATTAGGATAGAGTAGGAGTCATTGGATTTGGCAAGAAGGAGGTCATTGGTGATCTTTGAGAGGATGGTTTCAGTGGAGTGGACAGAAGCCAGATTGGAGGGGGTCCAGGAAAAAGTAGGAGGAGAGGAATTCGAGGCAGCGAATGTAGATGACTTGCTCCAGGAGTTTGGAAAGGAAGGGTAGGAGGAAAATGTCTGTCTTCCTCTCTAAATTGTTTGCTCACTGTGGGCAGGGAATGTGTCTACCAAGTATTATACACACCCAAGCGCTTAGTACAGTGCTCTGCATTTCATTCATTTATTCATTCAATCATATTTATTGAGTACTTGCTGTGTGCAGAGCACAGTACTAAGTGCTGCAATAAACAGTCACATTCCCTGCCCACAATGGGCTTACAGTCTAGAATAGGTCAGACAGACGTCAATACAAATACATGAAATTACAGATATGTACATAAGAGCTGTGGGCTGGCGGGGGGCGGGGGAAGAGAAAAGGGAGCAAGTCAAGGTGACGTAGAAGGGAGTGGGAGATGAGGAAAACTGGGGTTTAGTCTGGGAAGACCTCTTGGATAAGATAAGATAAGATGTGCCTTCAATAAGGCTTTGAAGCAGGGAAGAGTAATTGTCCGTCAGTTTTGAAGAGCGAGGACGTTATAGGCCAGAGGCAGGATACGGGTTGGGGTTGGCCTAAATGTGATTGATTGATCTTTCAGAATAGGGAGAGTTCTACAATTGCCAACTCTGCAGTGTATGAGAGGACTGAGAGTCTTTTATCATTTATCAGTGTTTTTTCCTCATTCTATTCATGGTTCTCCATCAACCCCTTTCTCATCACAGTACTCAGCTAGTTGCCAATTCTCCCTCTAAATTGGCTCCACACTAACCTCAGTTTACTGAGCTGAGGCCTTACCCAAACCCCTCATAAATGCTACAGCAGTTTTGCTATTTCTTTCAGTTTGAAACAAAGACATGATAGGAGGAGAGCCCTAACAAAGTAATCAATACATTGTGCATAGCTGGCTAGTTAGGGGTTTGATTGGGGACCAGTTTTTTCTACAAAATGTCTTGCCCTAATCTGAAAAAATGCCACTCATTTATTTAAGGATCATAATGCAATTGGAACATTTCCCATAGAGCTTCCTATTTTTGTCTTTTTCTTCTATCTTACCCCAGTGGGTATAGTGTCCATTAAGAGTTTGTCTCAGCATAGTATAGAACAATTTCTGGTCTGTTTTCCAGCTCTTGTTATTACTACACAATGATTGCTTGAACTCGGGGGAAAATATGGTCAGCTCCCTTTTCAATCTGCTAGTCTTATCATATTGATTCTGAGTCTCCTAAAGACATTCTTTTAGAGGATTCACCAATTTTCTGGAGAATTTGGCAGCCTAAACTAGCTGGAGAAGTCACTTCAACTTGGAGGATTTAAAGGCAGGTAGCACTTGGTAAACTGAGCAAGGGTGGATTCCAGAGAGAAGTTCTCTGAAATTCATTCACTCGTATTTACTGAGCACTTACTGTGTGCAGAGCACTGTACTAAGCACTTGGAAAGTACAATTCAGCAACAGAGACAATCCCTACTCACAATGATCTCACAGTCTAGAAGGGGGGAAACAGACATCAAAACAGTATACAGGCATCAGTATAAATACATAGAATTAGAGCTATATAAACACATCAGAACAAGTAAAACAGGCATTAGTATAAATTAATAGAATTAAAGATTTGTACATATATACACAAATGCTATGGGGTGGAGGGGGTAGAGCAAAGAGGGCGAGTCGGAGTGAGGTTGGGTGGAGCTGAGGAAAAGGGGGGCTTAGTCTGAGAAGTCCTCCTGGAGGACCTGAGCCTTCAGTAGGGAATGTCTTGGACAAGTCACTTAACTTTTCTGTGCTTCAGTTTCCATATCTGTTAAGTGGGGATTAAATCCTCCTCCCTCTGACTTAAACTGTGAGCCTCAGGTACGATAAGGACTATGTCCAATCTGACATTTTACTACGTGCAAAGCACTGTTCTAAGCACTGGGGGGGATACAAGGTGATCAGGTTGTCCCGTGTGGGGCTCACAGTCTTAATCCCCATTTTACAGATGAGGGGACTGAGGCACAGAGAAGTTAAGTGACTTTCCCAAAGTCACACCGCTGACAATTGGTGGAGTCGGGATTTGAACCCATGACCTCTGACTCCAAAGCCCGTGCTCTTTCCACTGAGTCACGCTGCATTTAACACATACCACTGTTATTACTATTATTATTATTTGTAGTAGATGCTTTTATTTCCAGCAGATTTAGGGATGTAAGGTAATGGCAAATGAATTAAGAGGCAGATTTACCCAGAGGGGCTTGGAATAATAATAATAATACTAATAATGATGATGGTATTTAAGTGCTTACTATGTGCAAAGCACTGTTCTAAGCGCTGGGGGAGATACAAGGTGATCAGGTTGCCCCACGTGGGGCTCACAGTCATAATCCCCATTTCACAGATGAGGTAACTGAGGCTCAGAGATGTTAAGTGACTTGCCCAAAGTCACACAGCTGACAATTGATGGAATCTGGATTCGAACCCATGACCTCTGACTCCAAAGCCCGTGTTCTTTCCACTGAGCTAGGCTGCTTCTCTAGGAAGAGTCACTTTTCTGGGGGAGGGGGAGGGAAGCAGCAGGGCTTAGCGGAAAGAGCATGGGCTTGGGAGTCAGAGGTCATGGGTTTTAATCCCCGCTCCACCACTGATCAGCTGTGTGACTTTGGGCAAGTCACTTGACTTCTCTCTGCCTCAGTTACCTCATCTGTACAATGGGGACTAAGACTGTGAGCCCCACATGGGACAACCTGATTACCTTATATCTATCTACTCCAGCACTTAGAACAGTGCTCAGCATATAGTAGGGACCACCTCTATATGTTGCCAACTTGTACTTTCCAAGCGCTTAGTACAGTGCTCTGCACACAGTAAGGGCTCAATAAATACAATTGAATGAATGAATGAATAGTAAGTGCTCAACAAATGCCATCATTATCAGCACTTCGAATGGTGCCAGTGCCTAGAATGGTGCTTGGCACATAATAAGCGCTTAACAAATACCATCATTATTATTGTTATTATAATAGTGAGTGCTTCAGATGAAGCCTTGAGTACAAATTGAAACCTCTTGACTTAGAAGGCTTTTGATGATGTCAAAATTCTGTTGAGTAGAATAATTTTTTAGAGGATTTCAAGTTCTCTAAAGTGCTTTGATATTAGACTGTAAGCTTGTTAGCAATGATTATCATTATTATTATGGTACTCAAGTGCTTATTATGTTCCAGGCACTGTACTTAGCACTAAGGTGGTTGTAAGCAAATCAGTTTGGATACAGTCCCTGTCCCACATGGGACTCACAGTCTCAATCCCCATTTTACAGTGAAATAACTGAGTCACAGACAAGTGAAGTGACTTAGCCAAGGCCACACAGCAGACATGTGGTGGAGCTGGGATTAGAACCAATGACTTTCTGACTCCCAAGCCTGTTCTCTATTCACTATGCCATCCTATTGTGGACAGGGCACTGTATCAGCCTCTCCTCTCTCCTCTCTCCTCTCATGTATTTGTTACTCTATTTATTTATTTTATTTGTACATATTTATTCTATTTATTTTATTTTGTTAATATGTTTTGTTTTGTTCTCTGTCTCTCCCTTCTAGACTGTGAACACATTGTTGAGTAGGGACTGTCTCTATATGTTGCCAACTTGTACTTCCCAAGCGCTTAGTCCAGTGCTCTGCACAAAGTAAGTGCTCAATAAATATGAATGAATGAATGAAAGGGAATATGTCTACCAACTCTGTTGTACTTTCCCAGGTGTTTAACACAGTATTCTGCACACAGTAAGCACTCAATAAATACCATTGACAGATGCCATCAATATATGTGATGTCTGGCCCCTATTAAACAAATTGGACTCATCTGAGATGCAGATTTCCCCTCTAAGGTCACACCAGGAGAGTTCCCAGTACTCTACCAGTCTCCAATACAAGAGGGAGAGTCAGGCAGAGGCATATCTATTCCATTCCTAGCTTGGGCAGTGGCATTGAGTGGAAGGCAATCTGCTACAAGTCAAAATTCACCCATGCTGGGTAGCGGTGGCATGGGAGAGAATTAAGGGCGAAGGCTCAAGTTTATTGCATGGAAGGAGGCAATGATAAACCGCTTCCATATTTTTACCAAGGTAACTCTATGGATCCACTACCAGAATGATTGCAGATGGAGGTGGGGTGTGCCGGGAGAGATGCGTCCATGTCATTGCTATGGGTTGAAGACGACTCAACCGCATAAGGCAAGAAAAGAGATGCAGATGCCCCTCCTAAATCTAAGTTTACTGTGTAGGTATTGGTTGCCAGTGCCCTTTACTGAGAACATTAAGAAATGATGGTCTGCAGAAGGTGGGGTTTTTGGGAAGAGTATCCCCTAAGTAGACAGCTATGAGTTTCTTTCAAAATTATCCCTAAATTTGTCATCAAAGTACATGGGAAGAGCTTCACATCAAAGAAAACTCTCCATTCTTAGCCTCCTATAAATAGATCTCCAGGCACAAATGATGCCAGGATGTAACTGGAATATTTTGAAATATTCCCACTCTCTTTCCCACTCTCCCCGCCCAGGCCCCCGCCAACTCATCCCAATCCAAACCCTCCCCACCCCTCGCACCCTTCCCCCTCCCTCCCCACCCTCGACAGCTGATGCCAAGTGTGGCCTCTGGAACCCCCGCTCCGTTTTAAGTAAGATCCCTTTCATCCTGGACCTTTTCCTTTCCAGTTCTCTACTCCTCCTCGCCCTAACTGAAACATGGCTGTCGCCGGACGACACGGTCTCTTCTGCTGCTCTCTGCAGTGCAGGCCTCTTCTTCTCCCACTCCCCCAGACTCACCGGAAAAGGAGGAGGTGTCGGTTTCCTTCTCGCCCCCCAATGTCGCTTTCGCACTATCCCTCCTCCCCCTTCCCTTTCCTTCCCTTCCTTTGAAGCCCACATTATTCGCCTCTACCACCCCCTCCAGATTCTTGTAGCCGTCATCTACCACCCTCCGGGCCCCACTTCCAACTTCTTTAATGACTTTGACCCCTTCCTCACATTCCTTCTCTCCTTCTCCATGCCCACTCTGATCCTCGGAGACTTCAATATCCACATGGATATCCCTAACGACTCCTCTGCCGCCCGCCTTCTATCTCTCCTTGACGCTGCCAACCTCTTCCTCCACCCCACCTCACCCACTCACCAACTTGGTCATACCCTCGACCTCATCATCTCCTACCGCTGCACTGTGTCCACCCTCACCAACTCTGTGATCCCTCTCTCTGATCATAATCTTCTCACCTGCCTCCTCACTCACACTCCTTTCCCCTGTAAATCAGTTTTACTCCCTCACAGAGATCTCCGCTCTCTGGACCCCACCCATCTTTCGGAGCGCCTCACACCCCACCTCGCCGCCCTCTCCTCTCTACCCAGTCTTGATGATCAGATTACTGCTCTCAACTCTACCCTTTCTACTCAGCTAGATTCGCTCGCTCCCCTTTCCCTTCGCCGCTCTCGCACCACTAACCCACAGCCCTGGATCACTGCCACTGTCCGCCTCCTTCGCTCTTATGCTCGAGCTGCTGAACGCTGCTGGCGAAAGTCTAAACACCATGCCAACCTCGTTCACTTCAAGTTTATCCTTTCCTGCCTTAACTCAGCCCTCTCTTCTGCCAGACAAAACTATTTCTCCTCCCTTATTGACACCCATGCCCATCACCCCCGCCAGCTCTTCCGTACATTCAACTCCCTTCTCAGGCCCCCGGTTCCTCCCCCTCCTCCTTCCCTCACCCCCAACGATCTGGCCTCCTACTTCATTAACAAAATTAAATCCATCAGGTCCGACCTCCCCAAAGTCTCTTCCCCCCTTTCTCCAACCCCCCGGCTCTCAACACTCTCTGCTACTCTCCCATCCTTCCCAGCAGTATCCTCAGAGGAACTCTCCTCCCTCCTCTCAAGTGCTACTCCGGCCACCTGTGCTTCTGACCCCATTCCCTCTCATCTTATGAAATCTCTCGCTCCATCCCTTCTCCCCTCCTTAACTTCCATCTTCAACCGCTCACTCTCCACTGGTTCCTTCCCCTCTGCCTTCAAACATGCCCATGTCTCTCCCATCCTAAAAAAACCCTCTCTTGACCCCACCTCACCTTCTAGTTATCGTCCCATATCCCTCCTACCATTCCTTTCCAAACTCCTTGAACGAGTTGTCTACACGCGCTGCCTAGAATTCCTCAACAACAACTCTCTCCTCGACCCCCTCCAGTCTGGCTTCCGTCCCCTTCATTCCACGGAAACTGCGCTCTCAAAGGTCACCAATGACCTCCTGCTTGCCAAATCCAACGGCTCATACTCTGTCCTAATCCTCCTCGACCTCTCAGCTGCCTTTGACACTGTGGACCACCCCCTTCTCCTCAACACGTTATCTGACCTTGGCTTCACTGACTCCGTCCTCTCCTGGTTCTCCTCTTATCTCTCCGGTCGTTCTTTCTCAGTCTCTTTTGCAGGCTCCTCCTCCCCCTCCCATCCTCTTACTGTGGGGGTTCCCCAAGGTTCAGTGCTTGGTCCCCTTCTGTTCTCAATCTACACTCACTCCCTTGGTGACCTCATTCGCTCCCACGGCTTCAACTATCATCTCTACGCTGATGACACCCAGATCTACATCTCTGCCCCTGCTCTCTCCCCCTCCCTCCAGGCTCGCATCTCCTCCTGCCTTCAGGACATCTCCATCTGGATGTCCGCCCGCCACCTAAAGCTCAACATGTCGAAGACTGAGCTCCTTGTCTTCCCTCCCAAACCTTGTCCTCTCCCTAACTTTCCCATCTCTGTTGACGGCACTACCATCCTTCCCGTCTCACAAGCCCGCAACCTCGGTGTCATCCTCGACTCCGCTCTCTCATTCACCCCTCACATCCAAGCCGTCACCAAAACCTGCCGGTCTCAGCTCCGCAACATTGCCAAGATCCGCCCTTTCCTCTCCATCCAAACTGCTACCCTGCTCATTCAAGCTCTCATCCTATCCCGTCTGGACTACTGCACTAGCCTTCTCTCTGATCTCCCATCCTCGTGTCTCTCTCCACTTCAATCCATACTTCATGCTGCTGCCCGGATTATCTTTGTCCAGAAACGCTCTGGACATATTACTCCCCTCCTCAAAAACCTCCAATGGCTACCGATCAATCTGCGCATCAAGCAGAAACTCCTCACCCTGGGCTTCAAGGCTCTCCATCACCTCGCCCCCTCCTACCTCACCTCCCTTCTCTCCTTCTACTGCCCAGCCCGCACCCTCCGCTCCTCCACCACTAATCTCCTCACTGTACCTCGCTCTCGCCTGTCCCGCCATCGACCCCCGGCCCACGTCATCCCCCGGGCCTGGAATGCCCTCCCTCTGCCCATCCGCCAAGCTAGCTCTCTTCCTCCCTTCAAGGCCCTGCTGAGAGCTCACCTCCTCCAGGAGGCCTTCCCAGACTGAGCCCCTTCTTTCCTCTCCCCTCGTCCCCCTCTCCATCCCCCCGTCTTACCTCCTTCCCTTCCCCACAGCACCTGTATATATGTATATATGGTTGTACATATTTATTACTCTATTTATTTATTTATTTATTTATTTTACTTGTACATTTCTATCCTACTTATTTTATTTTGTTGGTATGTTTGGTTCTGTTCTCTGTCTCCCCCTTTTAGACTGTGAGCCCACTGTTGGGTAGGGACTGTCTCTATGTGATGCCAATTTGTACTTCCCAAGCGCTTAGTACAGTGCTCTGCACATAGTAAGCGCTCAATAAATACGATTGATTGATTGATTGATATGAAATGAAAAAGCATGTACTTTTCACCAAGTCTGAGGGATTATAAAATAGTAATTAGCATCAGTTAACTTTCATTGGGAAGATATCTGGGAATTCAAGAGGAGCCCATGTTTCAATCTAAGGGGATTATTCCAAGAGCAACTTCCAAATCTGTTGGTTTTATACAATTGCATTTTGATTCTGGCTTCATATTCACTTATGTCTTCTGGCAGAGAACACAGCAGTATTCCAAGTTAGTACTGAAGCCAGATTTTATACTGCAGAAACAAGAAATAGAAAGCGGTAGGGGTTTTCATAGTTTTGGAACAGTTAAAGTTTTGGAGGAGGCTGTCAGAAATGTAATATTCGAGTTTTCCTGCCAGCATCGAATCCTTACTTGTCATATCACATCTCCGGGTCTTATAGGGACAAGAGGATGAAAGGAGGAGAGCCAAATTGCTGCTGAATGGGGAGCTGGAATGTGGAGAATGAAAAAGAGGCAGATAACGAAGCTTTAAACACAGGATGAAGGAAAACCTCAGACAATGTGGCATAGCAGTGCACAGCTAGGAGACTGCAACAGGCCCATCAGCTGGGGTCTCTCTCAGAATGGGGAGTTTGAGAAGATCGGCACAGAACGAGAAAAGGAAACAAGTGGTGCTAGTCGCTAAGGGTAGCAGATGAATCAATCATATTTATTGAGCACTTACTGTGTGCAGATCACTCTACTTAGCATTTGGGAAAGTACAATATAGCAGAGTTGATAGGCACATTCCTTGCATACAAGTAGGTTACACTCTAGAGGGATGCCTCAGTGAAATGAAGGCCAAGTTTTACACACGTTGGCGAAGGATTTTTGTTCCTACAGCCGCCTCAACACCCACGGACTAAAAATCTCACTGCCGGTGTGTAGTATTTGAATTCAAAATATGTCCCTCTATTTTTACACGTCAAGTTTAGCACTTCATAGTGTATTATAGAATTCAGGGATTTTTATTAGGCATCTTAACCTGATGCTTGCTTTACGGGATGATGGGATTAATTGCTTCATCTCACCACTTGGGAAACCGAGGCGTGGAGAGGTAAACTATTGGAGTAGCGTGGCCAAGTGGAAAAATCACAGGGCTGGATGTCAGGAGACCTGGGTTCTAATCTGACATTTGTCATTTGCCCGCCGCGTGACCTTGGGCAAGTCACTTAACTTTTCTGTGCTTGTTTTCTCATCTGTCAATATCTCTCTCTCCCGGTTTAGACTATAAGCCTCATATGGACAGATACTGTGTCTGATCTGATTGTATTTACCTCAAGGTTTAGAAGATAATAGTTTTACTCTTATTTTTAACTAGATGTCATTCCTGGAATCACCTCCTTAGGCAAGAGACTAGAACAGGAGTTGGTTCCATTTCATTCATTCATTCAATCAATCGTATTTATTGAGCACTTACTGGGTGCAGAGCACTGTACTCCATTTGTGTAGAAGAGCCAAATCATCAATCATCAATCATATTTATTGAGCGCTTACTGTGTGCAGAGCACTGTACTAAGTGCTTAATGGAATAAATGGAAAAGCCAAATGGAATAAGACCAGTGATTAGCCCAAAGAGCCAATCACACAATTTATTTCCCCCACGCATAAAGTGGGGGTTTATGATATGGATCACTTTACAGAATATATAGTGATAAAGAAAACAATTACCAATGTGGTAGCACAGTTTTGAAAGAAGGACCATGCAATTGTTTTATTTATCCCAAGTTTCTATTTAAGATATTTCCTTCCAAGTTAAATGGCTCATTCCCTATATCCAGGCTATCTCGGACAGTGATAACCTTGCAAATAATCAGACCACCTGACAACCTTTGGGTGTCCAGGGATTTGGCATTCCCTCAACTGATTTCTACTCTTCCGTGAAAATGGCTATCTCTAGCTTATAATTAGAAATGAAATAGCTTTAAATAACTTCCACACAGTTTGCCTTTCAAAAAAGATCCAGTTACACATAACTTCATATAAACAAAAAATTGGGAGATAGAACCAGATACCATAGTTCCTGCTTCTTAATTGCCATAAAACAGAGCCATCTGTTTCAGATAAAGTCCAGGTCAGGTAATCCTTCCAAATGTGACCTCTGTGGCTTGGTGGGAGTTGTTATTGATTAAATTACAAAATAAACCTTAACCCCCACCCCCCAACTTCTTAAGAAGTTATTGAGAACTTTGGAAGGAATCAATCTGAATACTAACTTATATTTGGTTTGAATTCTACCTAATAATTGTGGTACTTGTTAAGTGCTTACTCTGTGCCAACAGCCTGGTTAAGCACTGGGGTAAATGCAATACAATCAGATCATACACCGTCTGTGTCCCACAAATGGTTTAGAAAAAGTAGTCCACGTTATCTAATGCATACTTTTCCTTAAATGATGATCTGTTTATTGTCAAGATGGGTTCTCTCTTTTTTCTTTTTTAAGTTAGACTCAGAAGTCAAAATTAATAGATCAGATTAGAGAAGCAGCATGGTTTAGTGGAAAGATCATGGGTTTGGGAGTCAGAGGTCTTGAGTTCTAATCCCAGCTCTGCCACTTATCAGCTGTGTGACTTTGGGCAAGTCGCTTCACTTCTCTGGGCCTCAGTTATCTTATCTGCGAAATGGGGATGAAGACTGTGAATCCCACATGGGACAACCTGATTACCTTGTATCTACGCCTGCCGAGAACAGTGCTTGGCACGTAGTAAGTGCTTAACATGATTATTATTATTATGGGAGTATGCCAAATGGATTTATAGAATTAAAAAACTTCAAGACTTTAAAAGGGAGCATGGGCAACTGAGAGATTTTTCAACTGTATTTGCAATTTTATCTTTTGAGGAGGATTACCCTCCACAGGAATATATCAATCAATCGTATTTATTGAGCGCTTACTGTGTGCAGAGCACTGTACTAAACACTTGGGAAGTACAAAAGCGCTTGGGAAGTACAAATATATACTTCTTCAAAATATATAAATATAACAAAATCAATAAATATACACATAATTAATATTAATATTTATTAATAATATTAATCATTAATTAATTATACGCACAATTAATAAGTATATAAACTATTATATATAAATGTATAAATATATACTTCAAAAATATATATATTTTTTATTCCACATAGCACTTATGTCAGTGCTTGGTCTGGTGATATCAATCCATAGCACTTATTGAGCTCTTGAACAATAATAATGCGAGGGAGGGAGTGTAATAGAGATAGTAATAATAATAATAGTTAATAATGTGGTATTTGTTAAGTGCTTACTGTGTGTCAGGCTAAGTTCTGGGGTGGAGTCATGCAAATCGAGTTGGATACAGTCCCTGTTCCACATAGGGCTCCCAGTCTCAATCCCCATTTTACAGATGAGGGAACGGAGGCACAGAAAAGTGAAGTGACTTGCCTAAGGTCACACACAGCAGACAAGTGGCAGAGCCAGAATTAGAACTCACAACCTTCTGACACCCAGGCCCATGCTGTATCCACTATGCCCTGTAGACAAGATCCTTTTCCAGCTGGGCTGAAAAATTACAATGCAAGAAAATTCACTGTAAGGCAATGTATCAGAGAAAATGTTTGACAAGATTATGCTGCAAAACATCCCCAAGAAACCTTTGTTCGGCTGGTTTCAGATTATTCATTCAATCATATTTATTGAGTGCTTACTGTGTGCAGAGCACTGTACTAAGCACTTGGGAAGTACAAGTTGGCAACATATAGAAACGGTCCCTACCCAACAGTGGGCTCACAGTCTAGAACAGGGAGACAGAGAACAAAACAAAACAAATTAACAAAATAAAATAAGTAGAATAAAAATGTACAAGTAAAATAACTAAATAAATAGAGTAGTAAAGATGTACAAACATATATACATATATACAGGTGCTGTGGGAAGGGAAGGAGGTAAGGTGGGGGGGATGGAAAGGGGGAGGAGGGGGAGAGGAAGGAGGGGGCTCAGTCTGGGAAGGCCTCCTGGAGGAGGTGAGATTATGTGATTTAAATTGATCTCTCTGACAAATGATCAATAATTGTCTATATTTGAATGGATAATTAGTTCAGTTCCTCTTGTCATGCTAGGAAATGATGGGAGAAGCAACGATGGGAGAAGCCTCCTCTGTACTCCTTTCACATTCTCCTATTCATCTTGGTCAAGGAGAGAATCTGCAAACTCCTGGCTGTGAAAGGTGGTAATAATAATAATAATAATAATAATAATAATGTTGGTATTTGTTAAGCACTTACTATGTGCCAAGCACTGTACTAAGTGCTGGGGTAGATACAAGGTAATCAGGTTGTCCCACGTGGGGCTCACGGTCTTAATCCCCATTTTACAGATGAGGTAACTGAGGCCCAGAGAAGTTAAGTGGCTTGACCAGGGTCACACAGCTGACAAGTGGTGGAGGGGGGATTAGAACCCACGATCTCTGACTCCCAAGCCCGTGCTCTTTCCACTAAGCCACACTGTTTCTCCGGGTAGTAGTAGTAAAAAGGTAATAGTCCCTCTGCAAAATATCCATTCGCTGTTCCTGTCGATCAGTAAGGTTTAGGCCAGACTGAATAGAATCCTTAATACTGGCTACCAGGAAATATTCACATCTTATATTCATAAAAGATGTTCACTTTCTCTTTCAAGGTACCTAGTTTTTTATCCCCCCCCTCCGTATTAATTTATTTTCAGCCACCAATAATCCATTATATATTCGTGGTATTATCTGTTTCGACTCATGAACCTTAATTTGAACTTCACTTTTTGACCAATTAGTTTTGTTTTGTAGTGTCACTTTGCTTTTCTGATTGAATCCATCAGTAGGATTTATTGAGCGCTTACTGTGAGAGCACAGTAATAATAATAATAATTTTGGTATTTAAGCAGTTACTATTTGCCAGGCAAGGTACTAAGCACTGGGGTAGATACAGAATAATTGGATCAGACATAGTCCCTGTCCCACATAGGGCTCACAGTCTTAATCCCCATTTTACAGATGAGGTAACTGAGGCACATCAAAATTAAGTGATTTGCCCCAGTGGTGGAGCCAGGATTAGAACACAGGTCCTCTCACTCCCAAGCCTGGGCTTGTTCCACTAGACCATGCTGCTTCTCTAACACTGTACTGAGCACTTGGGAGAGTGTAGTACAATAGAGTTGGTAGACATTTTCCCGGTCAACAAGGCATTTACAGTCTTGAAGGGGAGACAGACATGAATGTAAATGAATAATTTACAGATATGTACATAAGTACAGTGGACCTGAGGGTGGGGTGAATAACAAATGCCCACATGACAGAAGCAACTAAGGGGAAAGCTAAAATACCATTTCATATAAGACAATAATAATTCTGATATTTATTTAGCAGTTGCTAAGTGCTAGGGTGAATACTACATAATCAGATTAGACAATCACTGTGCGCACCGCCTGCCCTGGGGAGGCTGGTAGTCTAGGGTTGGAGGGAGAACAGATTATTTATCACCATTTTACATAATAATAATAATAATGATGGCATTTGTTAAGCGCTTACTATATACAAAGCACTGTTCTAAACTCTGGGGGGATACAAGGTAATCAGGTTGTCACACGTGGGGCTCACAGTCTTAATCCCCATTTTACAGATGAGGGAACTGAGGCTCAGAGAAGTTAAGTGACTTGCCCAAGGTCACACAACAGACATGTGGCGGAGCCGGCATTCAAACCCATGACCTCTGACTCCCAAGCCCGTGCTCTTTCCACTGAGCCACGCTGCTTCTCTATCTGAAGGAATAGAGGCACAGAGAGGTTAAGTGGCTTTTTCAAAGTCACCCAGAAGGCCAGTAGCAGAGTCGGGAATAGAAGCAGCGTGGCTCAGTGGAAAGCTCAAGGGCTTTGGAGTCAGAGGTCACAGGTTCAAATCCCGCCTCCGCCGATTGTCAGCTGTGTGACTTTAGGCAAGTCACTTAACTTCTCTGGGCCTCAGTTACCCCAACTATAAAATAGGGATTAATACTATGAGCCCCCTGTGGGACAACTTGATCACCTTGTAACCTCCCCAGAGCTTAGAATGGTGCTTTGCACATAGTAAGCACTTAATAAATGCTATTATTATTATTATTATTATTATTATTATTATTATTATTATTATTATTATTATTATTATTATTATTATTAATTAACCTAGGTTTCCCCACCCCCACCAGATCCAGGCCCTTTCCCCCAGGCCACACTGCCTAAAATGTGAAATTTTAATTAAAGTTAATTCATTATTACACAACAATAGAGGGGGCCTCATCATCTCCCAGTCCCCTATTAACAGGGAGGAGTGGGCTTCCTTCTGGCTCATAAGTGCTGTTTTCACACCAGCCCACCTCCCTCTCTCTTTCCCTTCCCTTGAAGCCCATATCATCCTCCTCTAACACCCACTCCAGACACTAGTTGCGGTCACCTACTTCCCCCCAGGCTCCTCCTCCAACTTTCTTAACCATTTTGATTCCTTTCTCACATTCGTTTTCTCATTCTCCATCGTTACACTGACCTTCAGGGACTTCGATATCCATGTGAATATCCCCGATGATCCTTCCACTGTCCACCTTCTCTCACTCCTCTGCTCCAATGACCTCCTGCCCCACCCCACCTCAATCACTCACAAACTTGGACACACACTTGGTCTTATAATCACTAGTCACTGAATCACTGAACAATCTCTGTGCTCACCAATTCTGAAATTCCTCTATCAGACCACAACCGCCTCAACGTCTCTCTTTCCATACACCTGTGCCCCATAAATCTGACCTTCTCCCTGACAGAGACATCCATTCTTTTGAACCCCTCCAAAATTCCACGGCTATCCCACCACATTTGGTCTCCATACCCAAATTACCTTTTCCAGACATACAAATTGACACACTCAACACCACCATCTCCAATGAACTCAATTCCCTTTCTCCCCTTTCCCTCTGCCGGTCTCATACCACTAACCCCCAACCCTGGATCACCACCACAGTCCACTTCCTCCGTTCTGTGCCTGAGGTGTAGAGTGCTGTTGGAGGAAATCCAGATGTCTCTCTGACCTTGTCCACCTTAAATTCATTCTTATTTGCTTCAATTTGGCCCTCTCCACCGTCTGACAACAATACTTTTCCTTCCTTATTCACTCTCATACCCATGGCCCCCACCAGCTGTTCCAAACATTTAACTCCCCCCTCAAACCTCCTGTTCCCCCACTTCGACTCCCACCATCTCTTTCTCCTAATGAGATGGACACATGCTTCATCACAGAATCAAAACCATCAGGCGTGATCTCCCTGAAATCTCCTCTGCTCTTCTCCAATCCCCCCTCCTCATCCACAATCTTCAACTCTCCCCATACTTCCTGCAGTAATGCAAGATGAGATCTCTCACCTCCACTCAAAATCTACACCCTCGACTTGTGATTCTGACCCCATCCCTTCATGGCTTCCTCGGCTCTTCCCCCGTTCTTCCCTTCGTGACTGCCATCTGCAACTTTTCAGCTTCTTGCCCACTGCTTTCAAACGTATTTATGTATCCCCATCCTAAAAAAAATCCTTCCTTCGAACCCACAGTTCCTTTCAGTTATCGCCCCACATCTCTTCTATCGTTTCTCTCCAAATTTCTTGAAAACGTTGTTTACATTAACTATCTGTGCTTCCTTTTCTCCAGTTCTCTCCTCGATTCCCTCCAATCTGGCTTCCACCCCCTTCACTCCACAGAAACAGCTCTCTCTAAGGTAACCAATGACCTTCTTCTCACCAGATCTGATGACCTCTTCTCTATCCTAATCCTCCTAGATTGCTCAGCTGCTCTTGACAGTATAGACAGTCCCACTCTCCATGAAACTTTATCTAACCTTGACTTCACTGTCCTTCTACCTTTCTGATTGCTCCTTTTCAGTTTCATAATAATAATAATAATAATAATAGCATTTATTAAGCACTTACTATGCGCAAAGCACTGTTCTAAGTGCTGGGAAGGATACATTTCCTGACTTCTCGTCCCCCCTCCCGCTCTCTGACAGTGGGGGCCCCTCAAGTCTCAGTTCTAAATCCCCTTCTATTCTCAAACTACAGTAAGTGCTCAATAAATTCCATTGATTAACTTATTAAATATAATAATAATAATAATTTGGGTATTTGTTAAGCACCTACTGTGTGCAAAGCACTGTTCTAGACTGTGAGCCTGCTGTTGGGTAGGGACCGTCTCAATATGTTGCCAACTTGTACTTCCCAAGTGCTTAGTACAGTGCTCTGCACACAGTAAGCACTCAATAAATATGATTGAATGAATGTTCTAAGCGCTGGGAAGGATACAAGGTGATCCCCTTTTAGACTGTGAGCCCACTGTTGGGTAGGGACTGTCTCTATACGTTGCCAACTTGTACTTCCCAAGCGCTTAGTACAGTGCTCTGCACACAGTAAGCGCTCAATAAATACAATTGATTGATTGATCAGGTTGTCCCATGTGGGGCTCACAATCTTAATCCCCATTTTACAGATGAGGGAATTGAGGCCCAGAGAAGTTAAGTGACTTGCCCAAGGTCACACAGCTGACAAGGCCCTACTGAGAGCTCACCTCCTCCAGGAGGCCTTCCCAGACTGAACCCCCTCCTTCCTCTCCCCTTCCTCCCCCTCTCCATCCCCCCCACCTTATCTCCTTCCCTTCCCCTCAGCACCTGTATATATGTTCATATGTTTGTACGTATTTATTACTCTATTCATTTATTTATTTTACTTGTACATATCTATTCTATTTATTTTATTTTGTTAATATGTTTTGTTCTCTGTCTTCCCCTTCTAGACTGTGAGTTCACTATTGGGTAGGGACCGTCTCTATATGTTGCCAACTTGTAGTTCCCAAGCGCTTAGTACAGTGCTCTGCACACAGTAAGCGCTCAATAAATATGATTGATTGTTTCATTGACAAGCGGCACAGCCGGGATTTGAACCCATGACATCTGACTCCCAAGCCCGTGCTCTCTGCTCCTCTAAATCTGTAATTTATTTATTTATGTTAATATCTGTCACCCCCTCCCACTAGACAATAAGCTCATTGTGGGCAGGGAATCCATCTGTTGTACTGTACTCTCCTAAGTGCTTAGTACAGCACACACACGGTAAGCATGCAATAAATAGGGTTGACTGTCTGACCTGCTTCTGTTTCTGGAAGGGTTGCTGCAGCTGAGGCAGCTGCTTAGGGAGCAGAAGAGACTTCATAAAAGTGAAGGAGAGTTGAATTAAGGTGATTACAGCTTTTCAAGTGCAAATTGGGACAGAGTGGGGGGCATGTGGGAAAAGTAATGCCAGTGGGCATTCAGTTGTTGACAGGGAATGTGTCTGTTATATTAGTATATTGTACTCAAGCATTTAATACAGTGCTCTGCATACAGGAAGTGCTCAATAAATATGATTGATGGGGAGCAGAACCAATGTTCAAGATTAGTAGAGGGAAAAAATTTGGAGATGGAGAAAGAAATCAAAACTTTGTGAGAAGCTTTGTGGGCAAGAGAGATGGGGGAAAAGAGAGATTTAAGTGTTCTATTGCTATATAGCTCTGACTTTGTCTCTCTCTCTCTCGCTCTCTCTCTCTTCCCCCACCCAGAAAAAGGTAGAGAACTCCCAAGGGAAGGTTATCTAAGTTAATGAGAGCAGTCATTACATGACTTGCTTCTGTTGTTCTCTCCCAACTGCTTAGCACAGTGCTTCACCCTTGTAAATAACATTCATGAGGGCTTTATGTGTTTTTTTGTTTAGTGCACATAGCTGTGTGGGTTGCATGTATGTATGAGTGTCTGTTGCTTTGGTGCTGTCTTCTGCTTTCTTTCTCTGTCTCTGCTCTCCTTATTTCTTTCTGCCATTTTTTCCCTCCCAGACTATTCTGTCTGTCTCTAAGCCCCACTAGCTCTTTCTTATCTTCCTTTTCTGCCTTTTTATCCTCCCTACTCTCAGCCATTGACCTTAGAAACAGCTTGGCTCATTGGAAGGAGCACGGGCTTTGGAGTCAGAGGTCATGGGTTCAAATTTAGGCTCTGTCACTTGTCAGCTGTGTGACTTTGGGCAAGTCACTTCACTTCTCTGGGCTCCAGTTCCCTCATCTGTAAAATGGGGATGAGGACTGTGAGCCCTACGTGGGACAACCTGATTACCTTTTATCTACCCCAGTGCTTAGAACAGTGCTTGGCACACAGGAAGTGCTTAACAAATACCATATTATATATAATCATTATATAATATAATAATATATTATTATTATTTTTATTACTCTCACCTCCAGCAGCCCTACTTTTAAACCCAATATGCTTTAGAAAAACTCAGTCATCAGTTAATGAATGATATTGATTGTTACTGTGAAGAGACCACTGTACTAAACACTTTGGAGGTACAATACCATGGAGTTGGTAGACATATTCCCTTCCCACAAGGAGCTTGCAGTCTAGAGCAGGAGATAGACATTAAAATGAATTATAAATATGTACATAAGTTCATTCATTCAATCGTATTTATTGAGCTCTTACTGTGTGCAGAGCACTGTACTAAGCGCTTGGGAAGTACAAGTTGGCAACATATAGAGACAGTCCCTACCCAACAATAGGTTCACAGTCAAGAAGGGGGAGACAGACAACAAAACAAAACATGTAGACAGGTGTCAAAATAATCAGAACAAGTAGAATTATAGCTATAAGCACATCATTAACAAAATAAATAGAATTGTAAATATGTACAAGTAAAATAAATAGAATAATAAATCTGTACAAATATATACAAGTGCTGTGGGGAGGGGAAGGAGGTAGGGCGGGAGGATGGGGAGGAGGAGAGGAAAAAGGGGGCTCAGTGTGGGAAGGCCTCCTGGAGGAGGTGAGCTCTCAGTAGGGCTTTGAAGGGGGGAAGAGAGCTAGCTTAGAGGATGTTTGGAGGGAGGGCATTCCAGGCCAGGGGAAGGACATAGGCCGGGGGTCGACGGTGGGACAGGAGAGAATTAGGTACAGTGAGGAGGTTAGCGGCAGAGGAGCGGAGGGTGCTGGCTGGGCTGCAAAAGGAGAGAAGAGAGGTGAGGTGGCGGGGGCGAGGTGATGGACAGCCTTGAAGCTGAGAGTGAGGAGCTGTGCTGTGAGGATGAGAGTAGGGTGAATATCAAGTGCTTAAATGATACTTACTGGGTGCTTACTCTGTGCTGGGTGCTGTACTAAGCACTTGGGAAAGTACGAGATAGGGTTGCACTGTCGCAGCTCTCACTGAGCTAACAAGGTAGTTGGGGAGACAGACGTTAACATTAATTACAAACCAAAGTCCTATTACAACCCAGCCTGCACACTCTGCTCCTTTAACCTGCTTCCTGTACCTCGATCTTGTCTAGCTCACTGCCTAGCCCTCCCCCATGTCCAGCCTCTGGTCTGGAATTCCCTACCCCTTCGTATCCGGCAGATGATTTCTCTCCCCACCTTCATAACTTTATTAAAATCACATGTCCAAGGGGTCTTCCCTAAGTTCTCATTTCCTCATTTCCCTTCTGTCTCATCCCTGCACTTGGATTTGCAACCTTTAGTGGAACATCATGGCTTAGTGAACAGACCATGGGCCTCGGAGTCAAAAGGATCTGGGTTTTAATCCCTGCTCTGTCACTTGTCTGCTGTGTGACCTTGGGCAAGTCAGTTAACTTCTCTGGGCCTCAGTTCATCTGAAAAATGAGGATGAAGACTGTAAGCTCTCTATGGGACAGGGACTGTGTCCAATACTATTACCTTATATCCACCACAGTGCCTGGCACATAGTAAGTGCTTAACAAATACCCCAATTTTTTTTATTCATCCCACCCTCAGCCTCACAGCATTTATGTACATGTCCATAATTTATTTATATTAATGTTTGTCTCCCTGTTTAGAATGTGAGCTCACTGTGGGCAGGGAACATATCTAATGACTCTTGTTATACACTCCCAAGCTCTTCGTAGAGTGCTCTGCACACAGTAAGTGCTCAATAACAATGATTAATTAAATAATAATGATCATAATTCTGGTTTTTAAGTGCTTACTATGTGCCAGGCACTGGGGTGGATACAAGCAAATCATGTTGGACACAATGCACGTCCCACGTGGGGCTCACGGTTTTAATCCCCATTTTACAGATGAGGTAACTGAAGCACAGAGAAGTGAAATGACTGGCCCAAGGTCACACAGCAGACAAGTGGCAGAGCCAGGATTGCAGATGGAGGGCTAGCAAGAGACTATAAGGATATGAAGTTGCCCACTTCACAGTGGACTTGAATAAGTGTAGATCCTGCCATTACTACAAAGAAAAGTAAGGAAGAGAATGGTCTTTTTGAGCAGGTAAGGGATGAGCAAAGCAGTAAGTGGTCACTTAATGATCCTAAACATCAGCGGTCCATAGCACTTGGATGGTTGGAAATGACTTTATGCAGGAAATGTTTCTCTGGGCCAATTTCCCGTGCTCTGTAATAAAATCAGCCTTAAAGTGCAAATTTTGTCTGTGGAATAATGTAGCAACAGCAATACTCTCTTAGGATCAACTGACCTCTGAAGTCCTACAGAGTCACTAGGATTTCAATTAGACTGCTCTTAAAATATCCTTCTCTGTGAGTCATAGCGAAAACTGCTTTGGGAGCAGAAGAGACTTCATTAAAGTGAACGAGAGTTGAATTAAGGTGATTACGGGCTTTCAAGTGCAAATTGGGACAGAGTGGTGGGCATGTGGGAAAAGTAATGTCAGTGGGCGCTAGTTGTGGATGGGGATTGTGTCTGTTATATTATTATATTGTACTTAAGTATTTAGTATAGTTCTCTGCATACAGGAAGTGCTCGATATTGGAATCAATCAGGCAATGGAATTGGCTGATGGAACGGGAGTGTTTACCGGGTAACTAGGACTAGGTGTCTGGGATGGAACGATGCAGTCGAGTTGATAGAAGTGTTCCCTGCCCACAAGGAGCTCTTAGTTTAGACAGTCTGCATGACCTAGTGGAAGGAGCCTAGGTTAAGGTCACTCTTGTCTGCTGTGTGACTTTAGGCAAGTCACTTCTCTGCCCCAGTTGCCTCATCTTGTAAAGTGGGGGTTGAGACTGTGAGCCCCACATGGGACGATTATGACACCTGTCTACATGTTTTGTTTTGTTGTCTGTCTCCCCCTTCTAGACTGTGAGCCCGTTGTCGGGTAGGGACCGTCTCTATATGTTGCCTACTTGGACTTCCCAAGCGCTTAGTCCAGTGCTCTGCACACAGTAAGCACTCAATAGATACAAATGAATGAATGACAGCCTGTGTCCAACCTGATTTGCTTGTAGTGCTTGGCTCATAGTAAGATCTTAATATTTATTACTCTATTTTATTTGTACATATTCTATTTATTTTATTTGTTAATATGTTTTGTTTAGTTGTCTGTCTCCCCCTTCTAGACTGTGGGCCTGTTGTTGGGTAGGGACCGTCTCTATATGTTGCCGACTTGTATTTTCCAAGTGCTTAGTACAGTGCTCTGCACACAGTAAGCGCTCAATAAATACGAATGAATGAATGATAAATATGATTGATTGGGAGCAGAACCAATGTCTAAGATTAGTAGAGAGAAAAAATTTGGAGATAGAGAAAGAAATCAAAGCTTTGTGGGCAAGAGAAATGGGGGAGAAGAGAGACTTAGGTGTTCTATTGCTATATAGCTCTGACTTTCTCTCTCTCTCTCTCTCTCTCCCCCCCCCCCCAGAACAAGGCAGTAAGAACCAAACTCTTCCCTGCCACCACTTTTCTGCTTTTTTGCCCCCATCTTGCCCCTACTAATTTTTTATGGGGAAGTCAAATCGAAGGAGCTTTCAGAGGAAAACACAAAAATGGATGTGAGATCATGGAAAAAGCAGTGGTATCTTGGAAGGAGGAAGAAAGACAGAAAAGTACTGCAATTTTCAAATTGTTAAGCGCATAAATATTTCATTATGCAATAGTTTTAAGGGGTTGATTTTTTTTAGGTAAAGAAAATTTTCTACTCCGGAGAAACTGGGCTTCGGCTACTGTTGTAGCTTCTACTTCTTCTGACCATCAGTAGAAGTTACTGAACACCTTCTGCGTCCAGGGCCCTGTACTAAGCGCTGGGGAAAATGGGGTTCTCATGGTGCCCTGGCCCTAATTGGCCCAGTCCAGCAACCTAATGTTTCAAGTTTGTAGACAGAGACTTTCTGTGACAAAGCCCTTTTTCCCTCTTTTCCCACTGCCTTCCTCATCGCCCATACTTGCCCCCTTTATTCATCCCCCTTCCCAGCCCCACAACACTTTCGTACATATCTGTCATTTATTTATTTTTATAAATGTCTGTCTCCCCGTCTAGACCATAAATTCACTGAAGGCAGGGAATGTGTCCTCTTATTGTTGCATTGTACTCTCCCAAGCATTTAGTACAGCATGGCTCAGTGGAAAGAGCCCGGGCTTTGGAGTCAGAGGTCATGGGTTCAAATCCCAGCTCCGTCAACTGTCAGCTGTGTGACTTAGGGCAAGTCACTTAGCTTCTCTGTACCTCAGTTACCTCATCTGTAAAATGGGGATTAAAGCTGTGAGCCCCCCGTGGGACAACCTGATCACCTTGTAACCTCCCCAGTTCTTAGAACAGTTCTTTGCACATAATAATAATAATAATAATAATAATAATAATAACAATGGCATTTATTAAGCGCTTACTATGTGCAAGGCACTGTTCTAAGCGCTGCTTTTTTTTTAAAGGCATTTATTTAAGCACTCACTATGTGCAAAACACTGTTCTAAGCGCTGGGGAAGATTACAAGGTGATCAGGTTGTCCCACGTGGGGCTCACAGTCTTCATCCCCATTTTACAGATGAGGTAACTGAGGCTGAGAAGTTAAATGACTTGCCCAAGGTCACACAGCACAGTGCTTTGCACATAGTAAGCGCTTCATAAATGCCATCATCATGTGGCGGAGTTGGGATTCGAACCCGTGACCTCTGACTCCAAAGCCCTAGCTCTTTCCACTGAGCCACGCTGCTTCTCCTAGTAAGCGCTTAACAAATGCCATCATTATTATTATTAGTAGTAGTACAGTATAAGCGCTAAATAAATATAAATATAAATAAATAAATATGATTGACTGACTGACAATCAAAGGACCTTCAGAGAGCACACTTTTTTAACTTGACCAAACTGGGTGGAAAGTGATTGCCCCAAACATACACTGGCCTAACCTGTCAGTCAATCAGTGGTAGTTATTGAGTGCATACCATGTGCAGAGCACTGTGCTAAGTGGTTGGGAGAGTACAATACAACAGAGTTGATAATGTTCCCTGCCCACGAGGGGCTTCGAGGCTAGAGGGAGTCTGGCAAGGCCAGTGTGCATTCATGTGGGTGTTGAGGAGGTGTAATGTGTCTTTTCTGCACCAAGAATTGGTGCACAAATTTATGGAATTGTAATTTAATTTTAA
Organism: Tachyglossus aculeatus; assembly: GCF_015852505.1. Lineage (NCBI taxonomy): Eukaryota > Metazoa > Chordata > Mammalia > Monotremata > Tachyglossidae > Tachyglossus > Tachyglossus aculeatus. Next base: position 44,302,908 of record NC_052066.1, read on the forward strand.
TTTAATGATAACATTTATTAAGCGCTTACTATGTACAAAGCACTGTTCTAAGCCCTGGGGAGGTTACAAGGTGATCAGGTTGTCCCACGGGGGGCTCACAGTCTTCATCCCCATTTTACAGATGAGGTAACTGAGGCCCAGAGAAGTTGTGACTTGCCCAAAGTCACACAGCTGACAATTGGCAGAGCCGGCATTTGAACCCATGACCTCTGACTTCAAAGCCCGGGCTGTTTCCACTGAGTCACGCTGCTTCTCATGGTGGGCAGGGAATGTGTCCGTTTATTGTTGTATTAATATGTCAAATCCCCTGGCGGGATTTGACAACTCCTTTCCCTCCCCACTAACTCAGGTGGAAAAAATAGTAGCTAATAATAATAATTGCGGTATTTGTTCAGCACTCATTACGTGCCAGGCACTGTTCTAATAGCTGGGGTGGATAGTAGTAAGTCCAAGGCCCCAATCTATATGCCTGAAGGAGACTTGAATGGGAGCTGGCTATATTCTCCTGGAGGGTTGGTTTCTTGCTTGGCCTGTCCCTCTTGGGAATCATGTTCTGCACTAATGATAATGATAATAATAATAATAATAATAATAATAATAATAATAATAATGATGGTATTTGTTAAGCCCTTACTTAGTGCCAGGCGCTATACTAAGTGCTGGGGTGGATGCAAGCAAATCGGGTTGAACATAGTCCTTGTCCCACATGGGGCTCACAGTCTCAATCTCCATTTTACAGATGAGGTAACTGAGGCACAGAGAAGTGAAATGACTTGCCCAGGGTCCCAGAGCAGATGAGTGGTGGAGCCGGGGCTGGGGCATCCTGCTCTTGGGATGACTGTTTTATTCCCTCTTCCCTGAGTCCAAGTCAAGTGAGTTCTTGGAGTGGGCGTGGGCAGGGGGACAGCAGTAATTTTTCCCTTTAAAAAATAAATCATATTTATTGAGTGCTTACTGCATTCAGAGCACTATACTAAGCGCATGGGAGAGTGCAATATAACAGAGTTGGTAGACACGCTCCCTTCCCGCAGTGAGTTTACTGTGTAAGGTCTCCTTCATGCCTGGAGAATGTGCTCATTCCACCCAAAGGGAAAAATCAATTGAGAATAACTTATTTCTACAATAAATATGAAAGAACGACTCAAAAACAGTCGTAGTGGACTGCCTATATTTCTGTACACCAAATCATTTCTTATAGGAATAATATATACTGAAATTATCTACATAACAGGGCTGAAAGGTAACTTAGAAATGACATTAGGCATTAAAATCGCCAATTTAAGCAACCCGCACTGAGACATTTTTCTTGGAAGTAAAATGTTTAATGAGGCACTAGAGCTTGAAATTTATGGGCCCTATGAGTTGAGGATGGGAGGGAGTTTCTGTATCTTATCCCAGAACATCCTCCCCCCCACCCCGCCAATTCCTGTTTTCCCAAAGCGACCTGAAGAAAGCCTTCAGCATTCCCAATGGCATAAGGGAGTTTGGAGACATAACTGCTTTTTCGGCTCCTCTCGGATTTTCTTCCTCATGTTTTTGGAGAGCACAAACTTGAGGCGGAGGAGATTCTAGCTTGCAGTCCAGCTTTCTGCTCATCTGCTCACCCCAGATTTGTAGATTCTTTTTGGGTTGTAAGCCAGTACTGTAGCCTCTGGATTTCTGGAGATCTTGTTTTGGGGCATCTCATGTTGCTTCCCTTCCCCTGGGATGCTTCCCATGCATGCTGTGGGAGAAGCACATAGAGGAGGGATGCTCACCTAGGCGCTTTTTAAATAACTACTATGTGCTAAACACTGCTGAGCACCTGAGCAGATACAAGACAGTCAGATCAATAGATCAATCAGTGGTATTTATTGAACATTTGCTGTGTGCATAGAGCACTGTACTAAGTACTTTTTATGCTATCCATTTAAGTGGTCCAGCAGAAAGAGCAGGAAGGGACCTGGGACTCAGAGGAGCTGGGCTCTAATCCCTGCTTTGCCATCTGCTTCCTGTGTGACCTTTGGGCAAGTTACTTAGGTTCTCTGTTCCTCGATTTCCCCATCTGTAAAATGGGCATTCAATCCCCATTCTCCCTCACCTCTAGACTGTAGCCCAATGTGGGACAGGGACTGCATCTGACTTGAGATTCATTTGATTCGTTTGAATCTACCCCAGCACTAAGTACAGTGCTTGGCGTATAGTAATAATGTAACAAACATTTATTATTATTATTACTAATAATAATACATTTGATTGTACTGGATTTTCTTCCTTGTAAATTGGAGGAGGGGAGAATCCCCTTCCTTCCCCTCCCCCTCATCCCCCTCTCCATCCCCCCCATCTTACCTCCTTCCCTTCCCCACAGCACCTGTATATATGTATATATGTTTGTACATGTTTATTACTCTATTTATTTTACTTGTACATATCTATTCTATTTATTTTATTTTGTTAGTATGTTTGGTTTTGTTCTCTGTCTCCCCCTTTTAGACTGTGAGCCCACTGTTGGGTAGGGACTGTCTCTATACGTTGCCAACTTGTACTTCCCAAGCGCTTAGTACAGTGCTCTGCACACAGTAAGCGCTCAATAAATACAATTGATTGATTGATTGAGGAGTTTGAAGAGCTTTGTCCTGACCTAAAAGAAGGGCAGACAGAGCTCAGAGGGTAATTTTATCATTTTATGGAAAGAGCAATAAGGGGAAAAGTAAAATGTTGTATGGTGTCTTCATGTCCTGAAGGTCTGGAATGCTCTAATTCATTAGAGATAGTGGACATTATACAAATCTGGTGCATATTTTGTTAAATCTGAGTTCTCTTAAGCGCAAATATTTGATTAAAAAAAAATGCTTCCATACTTTCAGATGTTTTCCTTATTTTCTGCACCATCACTAAGATAATTTAATTTTTTTCTTGTACCTAACCTTTTGTTCCACTGAGACAGTAAGATCAATAGAACCTCCTTTGCCGGTTGAAAATATAACAGATGTCAAAAGATTTTTTCTAGGAGTTCTCAGTTCAAGGATAGCGGACTGTAAGGAATCCTCCGAGACTTACTTCCATCCATTCATTCATTCATTCAGCGGTATTTATTGAGCGCTTAGGTATGGTGGTGATATCATTACTTGTCAAGATTGATTACTTTAGTTGATACATATGGGGACCTGCTTACCTAAGGGTCATTACTTTGAATCCTAATAATATTGCCACCGGCAAAAAGCCTGCTTTTTGTTGGCTAAGAGGTGATAGGAGGGAACAGGGGCAAAATTCCCCAGCAGCACATGTGATGTGACTTATCCTGCAAGTTTACCACAAGGTATTCCAGTTCAGCGCTTCTCGAGAAAATCTGGGCATGATAGAAAAACCAAATAGTAATGACACAGCCAGGTTTTTCATTTGCAATTCATAAAAGGTAGCTTTTCCCCTTTCAATTCAAACCAGGATGGGAATCCTTCCTAATGGACATTTTGTTTTTACGGAGGCCACAATGAAACCCCATTCATTCTAATTATTCCCGACATCTCACAAGCTGTTGCATATTCCTTATCTAATGGATAAAACATCAATAACAATTAGGGCAAATGATTGCACAGACCCTAACAGAAAGTATATCGGTGCAATTTGGTAGCTTAAAATGAGTCGGAGCCCTTCTTCAGTTCTGTTGGAGTGGAATTGTGCACTTTCCCATTCCTTGGTGGGGATTAAAACCTTCCTCTGTCCCCCTCTCTGGATTTTCAAGAAGCAATGTGATCTAGTGGATAGACCCCGGGCCTGTGAGATAAAAGGACCTGGATTCTAATCCCAGCTCCGCCACTTGTCTGCTGTGTGACCTTGGGCAAATCACTTCACTTACCTGTGCCTCAGTTCCCTCACCTATAAAATGGGTTTAAGACTATGAGCCCTATGGGGACAGGGACTGTGTCCAACCTGATTATCTTCATTCATTCATTCGACTGTATTTATTGAGTGATTACTGTGTGCAGAGCACTGTACTAAGCGCTTGGGGAAAGTTCAATGCAACAATAAACAGTGACATTCCCTGCCCACAAAGAGCTCACAGTCTAGATTTACCTCAATGCTTAGAACAGTGCCTGGAACATAGTAAGCTATTATTATTATTCAAGGTGTCTGACATGCAAGGCTGATCCTGGAGGACCATTCTGCTGCTGCTGCTCCATGATAATAATGACAATATTTAATAATAATAATAATGACATTTATTAAGCACTTACTATGTGCAAAGCACTGTTCTAAGCACTGGAGAGGTTAAGAGGTGATCAGGTTGTCCCACAGGAGGCTCACAGTCTTAATCCCCATTTTTATAGATGAGGTAACAGGCACAGAGAAGTTAAGTGACTTGCCCAAAGTCACACAGCTGACAATTGGAGGTGCCAGGATTTGAACCCATGACCTCTGACTCCAAAGCCCGTGCTCTTTCCACTGAGCCACGCTTATAAATATTTATACAAATATTATTTTATATGTAAGCCCGTGCTCTTTCCACTGAGCCACGCTCATAAATATTTATACAAATAACATTATTTTATATGTAAGCCCATACTCTTTCCACTGAACCACGCTTATAAATATACAAATAACATTATTTTATATGTTTGTGATATATTTATAAGCGCTTAGTTCAGTGCTCTGCACACAGTAAGCGCTCAATAAATATGATTGAATGAATTTATAATATTTGTATAATCATATTTGTTAAGCACTTACTATTTGCCAATTACTATACTAAGAGCTATGGTAAGATTAAAAAAGAAATCAGGTTGGACCCAATCCCTGTCCCACATTGGACTCAGAGTGTAAGTACGTGGGAGATATTGAATACCCATGTTCCAGATGAGGGAATTGAGGCCCAGGGAAGCTAAGTGATTTGCCTAAGTTCACATAGCAGACAAGTGGCTCAGTGGAAAAGAGCCCGGGCTTTGGAGTCAGAGGTCATGGGTTCAAATCCCAGCTCTGCCAATTGTCAGCTGTGTGACTTTGGGCAAGTCACTTAACTTCTCTGTGCCTCAGTTCCCTCATCTGTAAAATGGGGATTAAGACTGTGAGCCCCCTGTGGGACAACCTGATTACTTTGTAACCTCCCCAGTGCTTAGAACGGTGCTTTGCACATAGTAAGAGCTTAATAAATGCCATTATTATTATTATTATTATTATTATTATTAAGTGGCAGAGCAAAGATTCAAACCCAGGTTCCAGGCCCATGCTCTTTCCACTAAATCACGTTCATTCATTCGTTCAATTGTATTTATTGAGCGCTTACTGTGTGCAGAGCACTGGACTAAGCGCTTGGGAAGTACAATTTGGCAACATACAAAGACGGTCCCTACCCAACAGTGGGCTCACGTTGCATCCTTCTTCCAGCTTGGAAGCCACTGAGTTGGTTTTGGGAGCTGCAGAGGAGAACCAGGACATAATTCCATCATTCCATGCCCTTCCCTTCTTTTTCCGGTAAGTTCCCCGAAGGAACTACACACCGGAGAGACTTCAAGGTGGTGGGAAGGAGCCCAGCATTGTGATGCATCATGTGTGGGGTTGGAGGGGAGAGGGAACATTCTCCCTGCTACATTAACCTTCACAGGATTTATTACAGCCCATCCTCCCCAGCCCATCTGCCTTCTACGGAGAGCCGGATTTCGGTATACTCAAACCCTACAAAAAGCCTATCAGAATTCAGTCAGTATTAAATAATTACTGAAATGAAGAAGATGGAGCTTTTGCCGGTGAGCCTTCCAAAATCCACTGTACCTCAAAAGATGTCATTTTCTCAAGGACACCAAAATGTTTTCCTGCTCCTGATGCCCTCAACAGAAGGATGTGAAAGCTCTCAGTCAATCAATCAATCGTATTTATTGAGCGCTTACTGGGTGCAGAGCACTGTACTAAGCGCTTGGGAAGCACAAGCTGGCAACACATAGAGACGGGCCCTACCCAACAGTGGGAGCCCCTTCCTTCCTCTCCCCATCATCCCCCTCTCCATCCCCCGCATCTTACCTCCTTCCCTTCCCCACAGCACCTGTATATATGTATATATGTTTGTACATATTTATTACTCTATTTTACTTGTACATATCTATTCTATTTATTTTATTTTGTTAGTATGTTTGGTTTTGTTCTGTCTCCCCCTTTTAAACTGTGAGCCCACTGTTGGGTAGGGACTGTCACTATATGTTGCCAACTTGTACTTCCCAAGCGCTTAGTACAGTGCTCTGCACACAGAGCTCAATAAATACGATTGATAGAAGGGGGAGACGGAGAATAAAACAAAACATATTAAAATAAAATAAATAGAATAGATATTTGTTCGTTTTCCAGAAGAGGTCACTCTTTCTCTTTCCCTTTTCCTCGTCTACAATTTGTATCCTGACGGTGACTCAGAAAGCTTCTGGGATTTCGATTCTGTGGGTAGTCTTTCCTGTGCGATGTGAAGCTCCGTTTGAAAGGTGTTGAAAATAACGGGACCATTCTGACTGCGTGTAGCAATTTGCAGATGCAGTTTTCTGTTTAAAAACATTTGGATCAGTTCGCCTACCTGTTCGCCTACAGTTCCCCCCCCCCCCCCACATCTTACCTCCTTCTCTTCCCCACAGCACCTGTATATATGTATATATGTTTGTACATATTTATTACTCTATCTATTTTACTTGTACATATCTATTCTATTTATTTTATTTTGTTAGTATGTTTGGTTTTGTTCTCTGTTTCCCCCTTTTAGACTGTGAGCCCACTGTTGGGTAGGGACTGTCTCTATATGTTGCCAAGTTGTACTTCCCAAGCGCTTAGTACAGTGCTCTGCACACAGTAAGCGCTCAATAAATATGATTGATTGATTGATTGATACCTGCAGGAAGGAGCATGCTTTCTGGCGGGAAGGAGACAAGAGGCCTCCCTCCTGCATTCTCCCCTTGGTGTGCAGGGGAAAGAAGACAACATTGCCCATAGTGCTTATAGACTGTAAGTGGAGCTGGGATCTGCTTTGTGGGAACTGTGCATATCAATCAATCATATTTATTGAGTGCTTAATATGTGCGGAGCATTCATTCATTCAGTGGTATTTATTGAGCACTTACTGTGTGCAGGGCACTGTTCGAAGCACTTGGAAAGTACAATTCAGCAATAAAGAGAGACAATCCCTGCCCACACTTTATTATATCTATTCTATTTATTATATCTATTCTATTTATTATATCTATTCTATTTATTATATCTATTCTATTTATTATATCTATTCTATTTATTTTATTTTGTTAGTATGTTTGGTTTTGTTCTCTGTCTCCCCCTTTTAGACTGTGAGCCCACTGTTGGGTAGGGACTGTCTCTATATGTTGCCAACTTGTACTTCCCAAGCACTTAGTACAGTGCTCTGCACACAGTAAGCGCTCAATAAATACGATTGATGATGATGATGAAGCACTTTGATACAGTACAGTACAACAGCATTAGCAGACAAGTTCCCTGCACATAAGCAGTGTGGCTCAGTGGAAAGAGCCCGGGCTTGGGAGTCAGAGGTCATGGGTTCTAATCCTGCCTCCGCCACTTGCCAGTTGTGTGACTTTGGGCAAGTCTCTTAACTTCTCTGTGCCTCAGTTCCCTCATCTGTAAAATGGGGATTAAAACCCGTGAGCCCCCCGTGGGACAACCTGATCACCTTGTATCCCCCCAAGTGCTTAGAACAGTGCCTGGCACATAGTAAGCACTTGACAAATACCAACATTATTATTACATAAGTCTGGAGGGGAATACTGGCATCGATATGAATAATTTGTAATATATAATTTACTACATAATGTAATTTAAAGATCTACATATCACCACATGCTATGATCATGGATTTGAAGAGGGATTGGAAGCTAGCTCTTAAGTCCAGTCAATCAATAATATTTATTGAGCACTTACTTTGGACTGAGCACTGTATTAAGAGCTTGGGTGTGTACCATGCGATAGACACAATTCCTACGGTCTAGGAGTTTGTTGTGGGCAGGGAATATGTCTACCAACTCTGGTTATATTGTACTCTCCCAACTGCTTAAAAGAATGCTCTACACATAGTAAGTGTTCAGTAATTATGATGGAGTGATTACAATCTGGCAGAGGAGTCAGATACTAAAGTCGATTGCAGGTAGGGGAAAGTGAATGTTCAAACATATATTCATTCAATCATATTTATTGAGCACTTACTGTGTGCAGAACACTGTACTAAGCGCTTGGGAAGTACAAGTTGGCAACGTATAGAGATGGTCCCTACCCAATAGTGGATTCACAGTCATAAGGGTAGAGGGGGTGATTACGCTAGTAGGTTGGTGATCTGGAAATTCTGAAGTGGCAGTTTGGGATGAGGAATGAGAAATAATGAGAAGCAGCGTGACTTAGTGGATCGAGCACAGTCTTGGGAGTCAGAAGGACCTGGGTTCTAATCCCAGTTCTAGCACTTGTCTGCTATGGGCGAGTCACTTCTCTTCTCTGGGTTTCATTCATTCATTCAATCGTATTTATTGAGCGCTTACTATGTGCAGAGCACTGTACTAAGCACTTGGGAAGTACAAGTTGGCAACATATAGAGACGGTCCCCACCCAACAGTGGGCTCACAGTCTAGAACGGGGAGACAGACAACAAAACAAAATATAGTAACAAAATAATAATAATAATAATAATAATAATAATAATAATGACATTTATTGAGCGCTTACTATGTGCAAAGCACTGTTCTAAGCGCTGGTAATTTTATTTATTTTAAATAAAATTAATTTATTTTATTTTAATTAATTTAATTTAATTTAATTATTTTATTTTAATTAATTTTATTTATTTTAAATAAAATTTTATTTTATTTAATTTTATTTATTTTAAAATAAAATAAATAGAATAGATATGTACAAGTAAAATAAATAGAGTAATAAGTATGTACAAACATATATACATATATACAGGTGCTGCGGGGAAGGGAAGGAGGTAAGGCGGAGGGGATGGAGAGGGGGATGAGGGGGAGAGGAAGGAGGGGGCTCAGTCTGGGAAGGCCTCCTAATCTGTAAAATGGGGATTGAGAGTGTAAGCCCCACGTGGGACAGGGCTGTGTACAACCTGATTAACTTGTATCTACCCCAGTGCTTAGAAAAGTGCTTGGCACACAGTAAGTTCGTAATAAGTACCATAATTATTTATTTTTATTATTAGTAATAAAGGAAGTCCTCTGGCAGGTGATGAAATTTTCATAGGGCATCGCAGATTGGGCAGAGTAGTGATATGTGCTTAGTACAGTACTCTGCACACAGCGCTCAATAAATACAATTGAATGAATGAATCTTCCAGATGGGAAGAGGCTTTAGACAGGAGGAAGGATGGTGAGAGAGGAGCAATGAGGCCCAGTGAGTGGGTTGTGTTGAGAGAAGCCAAGCTTGTGGACTGTGTTGTCGAGGGAGAGGAGAGAGGCTAAGTAGTGGGGAGAGAGCTGATTGAGTGCCTTAAAACCTGATAGAAGTTCCTGCTTGATGTGGAGAGAAACAGGCAGCCATTGGAGGGTTTTGAGGAGTGGGGAAGACACATGAAAAATCATGGTTTAGAAAAACGAGCCAGTCTGCAGAGTGAAGTATGGATGGGAGGGGCTGAAGGCAGGGAGGTCAGCGAGGAGGCTGATACAGTAGTCAAGTTGAGGTATGATGAGTGCTTGGGCCAGCATGATGGCAGTTTGGAGAGAAAGGAGAAGGTTCTGGAGAAGTGGCAAAAGAGCTGACAGTGTTTGGTGAGTGACTGAATAACTGGGTCGAAAGAGAGAAGAGTCCATCATATGGGCTTGAGAGATGGGGAGGATGATGGGGCAGTTAGCGGGAGGAGAGGATATGGAAGGGAAGACGAGGAGTTTAGTTTAGAATGCCTCACTCGTCATCTTATAGACTCCCCAGCATAAGGTGAGAATCGTGGCCTGAACATGGATGTTAGCACCATAGGGGGTAGCTAGTGTTCCCATTCATTCATTCAATCATATTTATTGAGCACTTACTGTGTGCAGAGAACTGTACTAAGCGCTTGGGAAGTTCAAGTTGGTAACATATAGAGACGGTCCCTACCCAACAACGGGCTCACAGTCTAGAAGGGGGAGACAGACAACCAAACAAAACATGTAGACAGGTGTCAGGCCCATGCCCTACACCACTTCCTCCCCTAAGTCAGGTGTTTAGTGCAACCCTAGCAGCTCTCTTGTCCATCCATTTGACTGGGTCCGGTCTAGCACCTGCCTACAGTGACTTTTGATCACTCCTTAGAATAGCCACATCAGTCTGGGAAACATTTCTCAAATGATCAGTTGACTCTGGGGTTATTAATCAATTAGGTCACTCTGATCAGAGCACTTATCCTATCCCTCCTCACCAACCTCCCTGCCTCCTGTCTCTTCCCACTCCAATCCATACATGGTTGCTGCTGCCCACATAATTTTTCTGAAGAAATGTTCAGTCCACCGTTTCCCTACTCCCCATAGATCTCCAATGTTTGCTCACCCACCTCTGCCTCAAACAGAGACTCATTCCTATCGGGTTTAAGGTATTCAATCAGCTCTCCCCATCATACTGCACCTCGCAACCCAGCCCACACACTTCACTCCTCTAATGCAACCTACTCATCGTATCTCGATCTCGTCTATCTCACCACTGACCCCTTGGGCAAGGGGTACTCCTGGAACTCCCTCCCCCTTCATCTCCAAAAGACTACCACTCTCCCCTCCTTCAAAGCCCTACTTAAATGACATTTCCTTCAAAGGCCTTCCCTGCCTAATCTCTCATTTTGTTATTTTGCCTTTTCTTCTGCATCACCTATTCACTTGATCTGTACCCTTCAAATATTTGACATTTTGCTTTCTCCTCTGCATCACCGATGCACCTGGATCTGTACCCTTTAAGTACTTGATATTCACCCCACTTCCAGCCCCACAGCACCTAAGAGTGCGATATTTCTAAATACAGTCATAGTGGCTTAAAGCCAAAGAATATTTTGTTAGAAGCAGTGTGACCTAGTGGATAGCGCATGGGCCTGAGATTCCGAAGGACTTGGGTTCTACTTCCAACTCCGCCTCTTGTCTGCTGTGACCTTGGACAAGTCTCTTAAGTTTTCTGGGCCTCAGTTACCTCATCTGTAAAATGGGGATTGAGACTGTGAACCCCATGTGGGACAGGGACTGTGACAACCTGATTTGCTTGCATCCATTCCCGTGCTTAGAACAATGCTTAGTGCATGGTAAGTGCTTAACAAGTATCATGATTATTAAATGCTGTTACTACTAGTACATTTTAATCAATCAATCAATTTTATTGAGTGCTTACTGTGTGCAGAATACTTTACTAAGTGTTTGGGAAAGTATCATACCAAAAAGTAAGTAGACAAGTTCCCTGCCCATAACAAACTCACAGTCTAGAGGGTGGTTGTTGTATTTGCAACAATCCCATCTCATCAGTCTAGCTACCACCCCTAGTACTTACGTGTTGATTGCACTTCTATTCTCCACACTTTATGTAGAAAGATGTTTATTTGCATATCCAATTGTTCAGCAATTTCATTCATTCATTCGACTGTATTTATTGAGCGCTTACTGTGTGCAGAGCACTGTACTAAGCACTTGGGAAGTATAAGCTGGTGACATATAGGGACGGTCCCTAATTTCATCCTAGTACATGTGTGATAATTCCTGTCATATCCTTGTTCTTTCCTGCTCTGCCAATTCAGAAATGTGGTTTGCTTCTGTATCTTTCCAAAAGGTTGATACAGTGTCTTGATGATAATAATAATAATAATGGTATTTGTTAAGTGCTTACTATGTGCAAAACACTGTTCTAAGCACTGGGGAGGTTACAAGGTGATCAGGTTGTCCCACGGGGGGCTCACAGTCTTAATCCCCATTTTCCAGATGAGGTAACTGAGGCCCAGAGAAGTGAAGTGAATTGCCCAAAGTTACCCAGCTGATAATTGGTGGAGCCGGGATTTGAACGCATGACCCCTGACTCCAAAGCCCGTGCTCTTTCCACTGAGCTACGCTGCTTCTCTAAGTAAGATCTCAGTCAGTGTCATTGATGGATAGTTTGAATGGCTCCAGCAATCTCCGATACAGAAAGGAGGAGAGAGATGAGTAAGGAGCAGGTGGAAATAGGAAGAGGAGGAAAAGGAAGAGGATAGGAAGACAGAAGGGGCAGGTAGGCTTCAGGGAGTAGGGAAGTCACCAAAATACTGTGGTGGAGCAAGCAATTAATCAAAAAGTAGAGTGGTCTTGTGGATAGAGCACAGGCTTAGGAGTCAGAAGGATCTGAGTTTTAGTCCCGGCTCCACCACGCGTCTGCTTTGTGATTTTGGGTGAATCATTTAACTTCTCTGTGCCTCGGTTGCTGCATCTGTAAAATAGGGATTAAGATTGTGAGCCCCATATGTGTCCAACAGGATTTGCTTGTATCTACCCCAGTGCTTAGTACAGTGTGCTTTAACAATTTTTTTTTTAAGAGAAGCAGCATGGCCAAGTGATAGAGCATAGGCTTGGGAGTCAAAAGGACCTGGATTCTAATCCAGCTCTGCCACCTGTCTGTTGTGTGACCTTGGGTAAGTCATTTCACTCCTCTGTGCTCCGCTACCTCATCTGTAAAACGGGAATTGAGACTGTGAAGTCCCTTGTGGGACAGAGACTGTGATCAAACCAATTTGCTCATATCTACCCCAGGGCTTAGTACAGTGCCTGGTACATAATAAGTGCTTAACAAATGCCACACATTATTATTATTATTATTATTATTATTATTATTATTATCATCAATCACTGGTATTTAAGTGCTTACTGTGTGCAGAGCACTTACTAAGTCGTTGGGATGCTTACAGTCAGGCACCCAGAGTGCAATTTTTTTTGGGAAACCTTGCAAGAATGAACTTGCAATTCTTGCCAGCCCCTCCCCTTTGGTGTGGTACTTATTCATTCATTCATTCAATCATATTTATTGAGCGCTTACTGTGTGCTGAGCACTGTACTAGGCTCTTGGAAAGTACAAATCGGCAACAGATGGAGACAATCCCTACCCAACAAGGGGCTCACAGTCTAGAAGGGGGAGACAGACAACAAAACAAGTAGACAGGCATCAGTACCATCAAAATAGATAAATAGAATTATAGATATATATATACATCATTAATAAAAAATAGAACAATAAATATGTACAAATATACACAAGTGCTGCGGGGTGGGGAGGGGAGTAGAGCAGAGGGAGGGAGTAGGGGTGATGGGGAGGGGAAGAGGAGCAGAGGAAAAAGGGTCCCAGTCTGGGAAGGCCTCCTGGAGGAGGTGAGATCTCAGTAGGGCTTTGAAGGGGGGAAGAGAGCTAGCCTGGCGGATGTGCAGAGGGAGGGCATTCCAGGCCAGGGGGAGGATGTGGGCTGGGGGTCGACGGTGGGATGGGGAGAACAAGGTACAGTGAGGAGGTTAGCGGCAGAGGAGCAGAGTGTGGGCTGGGCTGTAGAAGGAGAGAAGGGAGGTGAGATAGGAGGGGTGAGGTGATGGAGAACTTTGAGGCCAACAATGAGGAGTTTTTGCTTCATAGGAAGGTTGGTAGGCAACCACTGGAGATTTTTGAGAAGGGGGGTGACATACCCAGAGTGTTTCTTTTGAAAGATATCTGGGCAGCAGAGTGAAGAATAGACTGAAGTAGGGAGAGACAGAAGGTTGGGAGATCAGAAAGGAGGCTGATGCAGTAATCCAGTCGCGATAGGATGAGAGATTGTACCAAGAAGGTAGCTGTTTGGATAGAGAGGAAAGGGTGGATCTTGGTGATGTGAAGGTGAGACCAGTAGGTTTTGATGATCATCATCATCGTCAATTATATTTATTGAGCGCTTACTGTGTGCAGAGTACTGTACTAAGCTCTTGGGAAGTACAAGTTGGCAACATATAGAGACAGTCCCTACCCAACATTGATGATGGAGGGGGACGGCCTCTGCTGGAAGAGGAAGCTGGAGTCGAGATCAAGAAGACATAGATGCTGGTTGTTCTCTCTTCTGCAGCCCATCTCCCCCACACCAGGGTAAGAATGTATTTTTTTTTATGGTGTTTGTTAAGTGCATACTATGTGCCAGGCACCGTGCTAATCACTGGAGTAGATACAAGCTAATTGGGCTGGACACAATCCGTATCCCACCCGAGGCTCACAGTCTTAATTCCCATTTTACAGATGAGGTAACTGAGGCCCAGAGAAGGTAAGTGACTTGCTCAAGGTCACACAGCAGACAAGTGGCGGAGCCAGGATTGGCCCCAGGGCCATCTGCCTGCCAGATCCATTCATTCATTCATTCAGTCATATTTATTGAGCGCTTACTGTGTGCAGAGCACTGTACTAAGCACTGGGGAAGTACATATTGGTGACATATAGTGACGGTCCCTACCCAACAACGGGCTCACAGTCTAGAAGACTTTGTCCATGCTCTATCCATTATAAGACCACCTACTTTCCTCAGGGCTCTGTTTCCTTGACCATCCTCCATTCAGTGACAGAGTTGCTCATTCAGACTCTCACCCAGGGAGATACAAGCCTAGTATAATAGTATTTATGAAGTGCTTACTGTATGTAGAGCACTGAAATAGTAATAATAACAATTATGGTATTTGTTAAGCATTTACTACATGCCAGGCCCTGTATTAAGCACTGGGGTGGATACCAGCAAATCAGGCTGGAGACAGTCCCTGTCCCATGAGGTGCTCACAATCTCAACCCCCATTTTACAGAAGAGGTAACTGAGGCACAGAAAAGTGAAACAACTTGCCCAAGGTCACACCGCAGACAAATGGCAGAGCTGGGATTAGAACCCATGCCCTTCCCAGGCCCGTGTTCTAGCCACTACACCATGCTGTAATAAGTGCTGTGAGACAATTCAGAGGTGGGAATTAGACAATGGCCCTGCACCTCAGGAGTGCTCATGAGTGGGAAGACGGGATTAGAGACAGACACACACGGAGGGACAAAGCATTGAAACACAACACAAACAAAAAGAGGCTCAAAGTCTCGGTAGGGATGGAGGAGTCCAACTATGCTCAGCAACAGCATTTTTTTAAAAAAAGGCAATTAATAAGAATAACGATGTTTTTTGTTAAATAATAATGATGGCATTTGTTAAGCGCTTACTATGTGCAAAGCACTGTTCTAAGCGCTGATAATGACGGCATTTATTAAGTGCTTACGGTGTGCAAAGCACTGTTCTAAGCGCTGTGGAGATTACAAGGTGATTAGGTTGTCCCACGTGGGGCTCACAGTCTTAATCCCCATTTTACAGATGAGGGAACTGAGGCCCAGAGAAGTGAAGTGATTTGCGCAAAGTCACACAGCTGACATGTGACGAAGGCAGGATTAGAAACCACGACCTCAGACTCCTAAACCTGGAATCTTTCCACTGAGCCATGCTGCTTCTCTAAGCACTTACTATGCTATGTTAAGCACCTACTATGTGCCAGGCACTGTTCTAAGCATTGGGGTAGATACATGTTAATTAGATTGGACACAGTCCCTGTCCCACATAGGACTCACAATCTTAATCCCCATTTTACAGATAAGGTAACTGAGGTACAGAGAAGTTAAGTGACTTGCCTAAGGTCACATCAAACAAAATCTCCTCACTCTTGGCTTCAAGGCTCTCCCTCACCTGGCCCCCTCCTACCTCACCTCCCTTCTCTCCTTCTCCAGCCCAGCCCGCACCCTCCGCTCCTCTGCCACCGCTAACCTCCTCACTGTACCTCGTTCTTGCCTGTCCCGCCATCGAC
Source organism: Tachyglossus aculeatus (assembly GCF_015852505.1). Taxonomy (NCBI): domain Eukaryota; kingdom Metazoa; phylum Chordata; class Mammalia; order Monotremata; family Tachyglossidae; genus Tachyglossus; species Tachyglossus aculeatus. Next base: position 44,318,669 of record NC_052066.1, read on the forward strand.
CCCCAGCCCACGTCATCCCCCGGGCCTGGAATGCCCTCCCTCTGCCCATCTGCCAAGCTAGCTCTCTTCCTCCCTTCAAGGCCCTACTGAGAGCTCACCTCCTCCAGGAGGCCTTCCCAGACAGAGCCCCCTTTTTCCTCTCCCCCATCCCCCCACCCTACCTCTTTCCCCTCCCCACAGCACCTGTATATATGTTTGTACAGATTTATTACTCTATTTATTTTACTAGTACATATTTACTAACCTATTTATTTTGTTAACGATGCGCATCTAGTTTTATTTCTATTTATTCAGATGACTTGACACCTGTCCACATGTTTTGCTTTGTTGTCTGTCTCCCCCTTCTAGACTGTGAGCCCATTGTTGGGTAGGGACCGTCTCTATATGTTGCTGATTTGTACTTCCCAAGTACTTAGTACAGTGCTCTGCACACAGTAAACGCTCAATAAATACGATTGAATGAATGAATGAAAGTGGCAGAGCTGGGATTAGAAGCCAGGTCCTTCTAACTCTCAGGCCCGTGCTCTATCCACTAAGCCATGCTGCTTCTTCTATACCCGGCCTGATGTGTGTGGAACATGCCGGGAAAGGGGACCCTCCGTGGTGGGAGGGAAGATGGTGGTCTAGTCTATCTCACCATTACAATGTGTCCATACTAGTGAGAAGCTTTGCTGGTCCATGCTCAGGGAGATGGTGACCTCAGCTGTTCATATATATCTACATCTCTGACCCACTTAGGGTAGCTCCTGACAACCCTTGCCAATACAAGAGAGGGAGACGCACATGGCATTCCACAGAATCAGCCGGGCGTGCAGCTTAACATATCACCACACACACCATTTTGTGCAATCCTAGAGTGTTTCTCCTTCAGTCCCCTCCCCTGACCTGCTCCTAAGGGATTCTGTTACCGACCCAATCCATGGAAGTCTGTGGCACGTACCGAGGCAGAGGAATACCTGAAAATTAAAAAAAAAGAGAGAGAGGAAATCATCATCATCATCAATCATATTTATTGAGCGCTTACTGTGTGCAGAGCACTGTACTAAGCGCTTGGGAAGTACAAGTTGGTAACATATAGACACAGTCCCTACCCAGCAGTGGGCTCACAGTCTAAAAATGTCTGGTTCTAAATTGGTTCCATGCAAGGAGAGTGACAATGTCACTTAAATACCTATCCATAATTTTTTTATAATAATTGTCACCCTCTCTAGATGATAAACTCATTGTGGGCAGGGAACATGTCTACCAACTCTATTATATTGTGTAGACTAAGCCCTCCTTTCCTCTTCTCCCAATCCCTTCTGCGTCACCCTGACTTGTTCCCTTTATTTATCCCTCCGTCCCAGTCCCACAGCACTTATGTACATATCTGTAATTCATTTATTTATATTAATGTCTGTCTCCCCCTCTAGACTGTAAGCTCATTGTGGGCAGGGAATGTGTCCCTTTATTGTTATATTGTACTCTCCCGAGTGCTTAGTACAGTTCCCCGCACACAGTAAGTGCTCAGTAAATACAATCGACTGATTACTCTCCCAAGGCTTAGTACAGTACTTTGGATGCAATAAGTGCTCAATAAATATGATTGATTGATTGACAGGTCAGCTGAAAACTCAACAGAGCTCACCCCTATTCAAGAGCAAAAGTTTGAATATAGATGCTCTGCTTCCCTGGAAAACTTTTCTCTACTCTGATTAGCACACAAATAGTTCTTCAATTAAACCACGTCTATCAGAGAGTCTATTGTTGCCCAAATCTGTAATACAATATCCTTACTGAAAATGCTGTACATTGTAGTAGAAAAGCAAGTCACTCTATGTTTCTGGAATTTTCCCTTAGTGACATTTTCTTGAGAACAGGGAAAACAAAGTGCAGAGCAGAACTGAGGGACGTTGGTACGCAGGAAAACAGCTTCAAACAAGGAAGTCCAGTTAATTTTCTTTTACGTTGCCATTTTCTACCCTTAGGAGAGGTGAGAGTTATTCTTCCTAGAATCAGAATAAGTAAAATTTAAAGCTTCAGCAGTCAAATCCCCCCGAACCTGTAAACCATCTGCTATATACCCAAAATGTTCACTCTTCCCATTAAGCCAGAAAGCAACTTTACTGGAATGCTACACTTTCTCTTTAGGGATAGATAAAGGTTTGGCCTTAGCTTTCCAGTTGTTCCTCCAGAGGGAGAGTTGGGGGGAATTTATGAAAAAAAATTCCATTGTCTTCTTCATTACTCCTTAATTACCCTTCAACTTCGTGTTTTCTACTTCCTCAATGTCTGTCTCAATTCCCTAGCTTTCAGTTGAGGCCAGACTAGCTTAGTAGTAATACAGCATCTCTTACCATTCATGGCTAAATTATCAGCTGATTGTAAAACACGGAAGAAGTAAGTTTTCAATCCCTCTAGACTGTATGTTTCCTCTAGACTGTAAACTCCTTGTCAGCAGGGAACACATCTACCAAATCTGTTATACTGTACTCTCCCAAGTGCTCATTTCAATGCTCTGCACACAGTAAGCACTCAATAAATACAATTGATTGATTGATAATTTACCACTGCCTAGCCAAAGAGCATCAATTCGTCTGGTGTTTTGCATTTTCTTCTGAGGAAGAGAATCAGGCAGTTGGATCAAATATAATAATAATAATGGTGCTTATTAAGTGCCTACTATATTTCAAGCATTGTATTAAGTGTTTGGATAGATACAAGATAATTGGGTTGGTCGGATTCATTCATTCAGTCGTTATTTATTGAACATTTACTGTGTGCAGAGCACTGTGCTAAGTCCTTGGGAGAATACAATATAACAATAAACAGATATAGTCCCTGCCTAAAATGAGTTTACAGTCTAGAGGGAGGGAGGCAAACAACAATGCAAATAAATAAATTACAGATCTGTACATAACTGCTGTGGGACAGGGAGGGGGGAAGAACAAAGGGAGCAAGTCCAGTGATGCAGAAGGGAGTGGGAGAAGAGGAAAGGAGGGGCTTAGTTTGGGAAGGAGTAGGAGATGCACCCTCAGTAAGGCTTTGAAGTGGGTTGTTGTTTGAAGTGGGTAATTGTCTGTGGGTTTTGAGGAGGGAGAGCATTCCAGACCAGGGGCAGAACGTGGGCCAGGGGTTGGTGGTGAGATAGATGAAATCAAGGCACAGTGAGAAAAGAGTGAAATGTGTGGGCTGGGTTGTAGAAAGAGAGTAGTGAGGTGAGGTAGAGGGGGTTGAGGAGTTTTTGTCTGATGGGGAAGTGGTTGGGTAACCACTGGAACCTTTCTAGGAGCAGGGTTACATGTCTTAAACATTTTTGTAGAAGAGTGATCAATCAATCGATCAATCAGTTGTATTTATTGAGAGCTTACTGTGTGCAGAGCACTGTACTAAGCACTTGGGAAGTACTAGTTGGCAACATATAGAGACAGTCCCTACCCAACAGTGGGCTCACAGTCTAGAAGGGGGAGACAGAGAACAAAACCAAACTTATTAACAAAATAAAATAAATAGAATAGATATGTACAAGTAAAATAAATAGAGTAATAAATATGTACAAACATATATACATATATACAGGTGCTGTGGGGAAGGGAAGGAGGTAAGACGGGGGGGTGGGGGGGCGAGGGGGAGAGGAAGGAGGGGGCAGCAGAGTGAACTATGGCCTGGAGTGGGGAGAGACAGGAGGCTGGGAGGTCAGCAAGGAGGCAGTTGCAGTAATCTAGGTGGGAAAGGATGAGTGACTGTACTTAACGAGGTAGCAGTTTGGGTGGAGACAAAAGGGCAGACTTTAACAATGTTGTGAAGGTGGGACAGACAGGATTTGGTGACAGATTGACTATGTGGGTTGAATGACAGAGAGGTGTTAAGGATAACACCAAGGCTTGTGAGTCAGAAAGGATGGTGGTGCCTTTTACAGTGATGGGAAAGTCATGGGGAGGACAGGAATTGGGTGGGAAGATTAGGAGTTCTTCTTTGGACATGTTCATTCATTCCTTCAATCGTATTTATTGAGCACTTACTGTGTGCAGAGCACTGTACTAAGTGCTTGGAAAGTACAATTCAGCAACAGATAGAAACAATACATATCCAACAATGGGCTCACAGTCTAGAAGAGGAAGACAGACAGCAAAATAAAACAAGTAGACAGGTATGTAAGCTTGAGCTGATGGGAGGACATCTAAGTGGAGATGTCTTGAAGGCAAGAGGAAATGTGAGACTGTAGAGAGGGAGAGAGATCGGGGCTAGAGATGTAGCTTTGGGCATCATTCATATAGAGGTGGTAATTGAAGCCATAGAGGCAAATGAGTTCTCCAAGGGAGTGGATGTAAATGGAGAATAGAAGGGGACCCAGAACTGAACCTTGAGGGACACCCACAGATGTGGGGGGGGGAAGGGTGGAGGTAGAGGAAGAGCCCGCGAAGGAGACTGAGAATGAACGGCCAGAGAGATAAGAGGAGAACTAGGAGAGTAGACCTTACAGTCCTGTAGACTGTAAACTCCTTGTGAGCAGGGATTGTAATTGTTTATTGTTGTCTCATACTCTTCCAAGCACTAAGTACAGTACTCTGCAAACAGTAAGCACTCAATAAATACAATTGAATGAATGTATGAATGAGAGGACAGAGTCAGTAAAGCCTGTCCCTCATGTGGTTTGCAGTCTAAATAGGATGGAGTAGGATTTAATCCCCATTTTACAGATGACAAGAGTGAGGCACAGATAATTGATTTGCCCAAGGTCACACAGCAGACAAGTGATGGAACCAGAATTTGAATTCTGGTCCTCTAACTCCCAGGACTATCTTCTCTCCACTATTAGGCCATGCTGTTTCCCAAGCACTTCCCAACCCCATAAGCACTTGATATTCACCTCACCCCCAGCACCTCTGTACACTCTCCCATTCACCCATCAGTAATTTATTTTAAATGACTGTCTCTCCCTCTAGACTGTGAGCTACTTGTGGAAAGAGCCCAATTCTCCCAGTTCCTGGGAGGGGAGAGTTGGCTTGGATGAACAGGGAGTGCTTGGGAAGGAAATGTTTCCCTGCCTTTTCTCCATCTAGCTGGAGAGCTTGATCCATACCTTCAAAAAAGGGCTTGTCTAGAGACAGAGGAGTTCATGGGCAGTCCCTCATCTTCTGGAACTTAACATAGGAGGCTTCTGCTGCTCACACAGTTGCCCGACTAATCATTTTACATAATTTCAGCCAGCAGCTAGCTGACTTCTGGGCAGATGAGTATCTACAAAGAGTAAGGAAGAAAGTGGACTGAGAATACTACACCACATTTTCTAAATTCCTCCCCCAGCCCGGACTGTTACCTCCTTGGCCCAAGATCTCACCACTTTCCTGGTCTTTCTGTCTCCGACATTTCCCTGGCCCCAAATCTATACTACAAACAGTTGCACGGCTCATCTTCCCAAAGCATTGCTTGGCCTATGTCTTTCCCCTTCTCTAAACTCTCCAATGGCTTCCCATTTCCCTCCTCATCAAACAATTAGATTCATATTTCTTAGCTCTTTTCATCCATTGCTCTCCATCTCACTTCATTCCTTCCAAACTCACCTTCTGTTTCTTGCTCTCAACTCCCAGCCCTCTGTCCCTTCATTCATGCTGTTCATACACCTGGAATTCCCTCCTCCCCATAATTCACCAGCTTCAATTCCCTCTTAAAATCCCATCTCTATCAACAAGCCTTTCCTTTTTTTCAATGGTATTTGCTAAGCATTTATTGTATGCTAGGCACTCTACTAAGCACTGGGGTAGACACAAGGTAATCAGGTTGGACACAGTCCATGTCCCACATGAGGCTCACAGTCTTAATCCCTGTTTTATAGATGAGGTAACTGAGGCCCCAGAGAAGTGAAATGACTCACCCAAGGTCACACAGCAGACAAGTGGAGGATCAGGACTAGAACTCAGGGCCTTCTGACTTCCAAGCCCATGCTCTATCCATTAGGCAATGCTGCTTTCCTGATTAACTTCCAGCAACCAAAGTCACCCCAAGTCATCAGTTCCCTCTAATGCTTACATATTCATGCCCCACCTCAGGACCTATGGATAGATGTATTATCAATTGTACAGTCAGTGTAATTATTCCAATTATATGGGGATGCTGGACAGCTGAGATGTTGGAAATTAGTTGGGGAAGACTTCGCCTCCCCCACATGTCTGCTGTGCGACCTTGGGCAAGTCACTTCACTTCTCTGTGCCTGAGTTCCCTCATCTGTAAAATGGGGATTAATACTGTGAGCCCCACACGGGACAATCTCGTCTCCTTGTGTTCCCCCCAGCGCTTAGAACAGTGCTTTGCACATAGTAAGCGCTTAACAAATACCAACATTATTATTATTATTATTATTATTGGCAATCAATCAATCAATCACTCAATCAATCAATCAAAGACTGTGAGCCCCCCGTGGGACAATCTGATCACCTTGTAACCTCCCCAGCACTTAGAACAGTGCTTTGCACATAGTGCTAAGTGCTAATAAATGCTATTATTATTATTATTATTATTATTATTATTATTATTTATTGAATACTTACTGTGTCCAGAGCACTGTACTAAGCACTTGGAAGAATACAAGAGCCCAGAAGGCCTTCCCACACTGAGCCCCCCTTTTCTATATTCCTCCTCCCTTCCCCATCGCCCCCACTCCCTCCCTCTGTCCTACCCCCTTCCCCTCCCCACAGCACTTGTGTATATTTGTACATACTTATTACTCGATTTATTTTATTAATGATGCGTATATAGCTATAAATCTATTTATCTATTATGATGGTATTATTGACACCTGTCTACTTGTTTGGTTTTGTTGTCTGTCTCCCCCTTCTAGACTGTGAGCCCGTTGTTGGGTAGAGAGCATCTCTATAAGTTGCCGATTTGTACTTTCCAAGCACTTAGTACAGTGCTCTGCACAAGGTAAGCGCTCAATAAATCTGAGTGAATGAATGAATACAGTACAACAGAGTTGGTAGACATGTTCCCTTCCCACAGTAACTCTGCACGCTGCTCCTCAATAGTAGATAATCACATGAGACACAGTCTCTGCCCCCGCTGGGTTTCACAAACTAAGGCAGGAAAGCAGGTATCATATCCTCATTCTACAGATAAGAAAATTGCTTCAGAGTGAGACTAAATGACTTCCCTAATCTACAAAGTAGGTCAGTAGCAGAGCTGGGGCTAGAATCCCGGTTTTCTGATTCCCTGATCCATGCTCTTTCCAGTAGGCTACACTGCTGCTTTTTTTAATGGTGAGCCAAAGTGCGCAAGCTATGAATTCCAGGCCTCGCTGAGCAGAGAACTGTAAGATGTTGAGGGGGATGAGGAGACACTGCAAAAAAGGCTTGTCTTTGTCTTGTCTTATGCCGTCGAGTCATCTTCAATCCATAGTGACGCCATGGGCACATCTCTCCCAGAACACCCCACCTCCATCTGCAATCGTTCTGGTAGTGGATCCACAGAGTTTTCTTGGGGAAAAGACAAAGGGAGTGTAACCATGAGGCGTTCTTTAACCATCAATCAATGGTATTTATTAAACATTTATTGTGGGCAAAACGTTGCACTAAACACCTGGGAAAATACACTACAATAGAATTGGTAGACACAATCCCTTCCCACAAGGAATTTGCAATCTAGTTGCAATCTCTACAGTAAAATAAATTCTGTTGTACTCTCCCAAGTGCTTAGTATGGTGCTCTGCATTCAGTAAGTGCTCAAACAATATGACTGACTGACTGACTAAAATTATAGGTAGGGGAAGCAGCAGATCAGTGGAAAGAGCCCGGTCTTTGGGAGTCAGAGGTCATGGGTTCTAATTCCAACTCTTCCACTTGTCAGCTGTGTGACTTTGGGCAAGTCACAACTTCCCTGGGCCTCAGTTACCTCATCTGTAAAATGGGGATGAAGACTGTGAGCCCCACGTGGGACAATCTGATCACCCCAGCACTTAGAACAGTGCTTTGCACATATTAAGAGCCTAACAAATACCATTATTATTATTATATGTACATAAGGGTTCTGGTAATGATGGGGTGAGTACTAGAGAAGCAGTATGACCTAGTGGAAAGAGTATGGACCTTGGGCAAACCAATTAACTTCTCTGTGCCTCAGTTACCTCCTCTCTGAAAACTGGGGATTAAATCCCACTTTGTCCTTTTTTAGACTCTGAATCCCAAATGGGACGGGGACTTTGTCCAACCTATTTAACTTGTATTTATCCCAACACTTAGAACAGTGTTTGGTACATAGTAAGTGCTAAACAAGTGCCACAGTTATTGGTGTTATTAAGGGGCTTAGGAGGAATGGGGCAATACTCAGCATAATACAGTTGATATGGAGATATAACCTGTTTGGGATGATTTCTAAGACATGGAAATATTAGTTTGAGAAGTCATTCTGGCCTATCCGAGCCCAACTGTTAATACACAAGACAGTTTTAAACTACTGGTACCTGAGATTTGCTTCCTCTGGTGAGGATACAATGAGCACATAAGATCAAGTGCCCTTATGCCTATTTGTTCTTACTTTTGATTCCTGTAGCAACAAAAATACGATTTCAAATGCCATTTGCAGCAAAGATTACAAAGAAGGTTTTTCTCCTGGTGAGATTTTATAAACCTATGCTTGGGCACACAAAAGAATCCGCTAGAGAACCTCTTCATTGCCTCTCTCAGTGCACAGAATCACTTTCCTGGAAGAGCTTCCTGGAATGGCAAACGTTAAGATTTTTTCCCGATAAGAAGTGGTGAAATTCCATTAAAAAACCCCACAAAACCAGGTTTGTGATCAATACATTGGGATCGAATACCCTTACCCATCTGCAGGAAACAGTTCATTCACAAAACCAAAAATTTGGGGGTATGTGGAAACTCCGTTCCTGTCATACAAGTTTTGGACAGTTATGAGAAAGCAAAACAGCTCAATATTTGCAGTTACCAGGTCAAAAAGTCACAAGTTGGCTCCTACCGTCTGTTTAGTGAATGGGCCATTCAGGCAGTCAGTCCTGATTGTTAAGAACAAGTCTGATGTTGCCACTTACCCAATATCAGCACCTGGAAGAAATCAAAATAAATTTGAGACCAGTGGAGGCCATGCTACAGTTGCGCTGCTGAATATCTACTTTCTAGGCTTTCTGCATTCTCCAGACTCACTGGAATGTTGGAAAGGACTGGATAAGATGTTGGCAGAATTTCTTTAATCTCAAGGGCAAAATTTACACCATGCTAACACCCCGTAGAGATACAGAATTCTCGAAATCTGTTCTCATAAACAATGCACGAATGACCACATCGTCCTCCTCTTCCCTAGCCTCAGGCCAGATGGTTTATCTAGCGAGATTTGTTATTTTTTCCTGAAATGGCAGAGAGTGTAAAAGAGGCTTAGGAAAAACAACAGCGATGTGAAATCATCAGGAGCGGCAGCAACATCAGTGGGAAGTGCATTTTTCCAGGGTTTAACTAGAAGTGTGATGAAACCGGAAGAAGGAAGTGGCGGGGGCTGGGGGAAGGGAAGCAGCATGGCGTAATTGGTAGAGCATGGGCTTGGGAGCCTGAAGGTCATGGGTTCTAATCCTGCTTCCACCCCTTGTCTGCTGTGTGACCTTGGGAAACTCACTTCACTTCTCTGGGCCTCAGTTACCTCATCTGTAAAATGGGGATTGAGACCGTGAGCCCCACATGGGGCGGAAACTGTGTCCAACCCGATTTGCTCGTATCCACCCTAACGCTTAGTACAGTGCCTGACACATAGTAAATGCTTAATTATTACTATTGTTCATTGGAAATGACATCGGTCACTCTCAATCGCATCCCCCAATTGTACACTGACTTCTTTCTTCTACTCTCTGAAAACTCACATCCAAACCACTGGGCATTTTCCTAACCTGGCAACTCAGCTTATTCATGGATTTTTTTGGGGGGCCAGGACAGAGTCCGAAAACTTGGCAATCAAGATCTCAAACTCTTCTCCCAAGCCCCCTGACTCTTCCCCTCCCCTTTACTCTCCCCATTGCCTCTCCACCTCTCCCTCTACCTCTCTCTCCCTCTTCCAATCAATCGCTGGTGTTTGAGTACCTACGGTGTACAGCATGTCCCAGTTGATAGAACATAAGCCTGAGAGTCTGAAGAACCTGAGTTGTAACCTTAGCTCTGCTGCTTGTCTTCTGTGTGGCCTTGGGCAAGTCATTTCACTTCTCTGTGCCTCAGTTACCTTATTTGTAAAATGGGGATTAAGACTGTGAGCCCCATGTGGGACAGGACTTTGTCCAACCTGATTTACTTGTTTCTACCCCACTGCTTAGTGCAGTGCCTGGCATATAGCACTTTAGGAGTACCACAATGATTATAATTATGACAGAACCCTGCAATAAGCACTTGTGAGAATATGGTAGACACATTCTCTGTCTTCATTCATTCATTCAAATGTATTTATTGAGCACTTACTGTGTGCAGACCACTGTACTAAGTGCTTGGAAAGTACACTTCAGCAACAGATAGAGACAATCCCTACCCAAAAGTGGGCTTACAGTCTAGGGGGTGACAGACAGACAACAAAAAAAACAAAACAAAACAAGTAGACTGTCCTCGAGGACCTTACAATTTTTAGCAGGGAAGACAGACAATATAATAACTTACAGATAGAAGAAACAACTGAGAATTCTTTGAGGAGGGTGAGTATGGACTCAAGTACATGCCTGTCTCCCCCTCTAGACTGTAAGCTCTTTATGGGCGGGGAACATATCTGCTGATTCTGTTTTATTGTACTTTCCCAAGTGCTTAGTTCAGTGCTCTATCCATAGTAAATGCTCAGTAAATATGATTGATTGACAATAGGGTGGGGTGATGGGAGGTTAGTCAGGGAAGGCTTCCCGGAAGAGCTCAGTCAATTAATTGTATTCATTGAGGAGTTAGTGTGTGCAGAGCCCTGTGTTAAGCGTCGAGAAAGTACAACAGAGTTGTTAGGCACGATCTCTGCAGGGCTTCAAAGACGAGAAGGAGTGGTTGTCTGTTGCCTGTGAAGGTAGAGATTGGTCCAGAAAGGATGGTGGAGGGTTGCACGCAAGGTGATGACCACGAAAAAGAGGAGTTGAAGGTACAGTGAGTAGATCTGTAGATTTGTGGAGTAGATTTCCAGGCAAAGGAGGTGTGTGTGGGGAATTCTGGGGAGGATAGCCAGGGGATACGAGCTTTGATGAACTTCAGACCAGGTACCTATCAGGAGAAGTAGTGTGGCTCAGTGGAAAGAGCACAGGCTTTGGAGTCAGAGGTCATGGGTTCAAATCCTAGCTCTGCCACTTGTCAGCTGTGTGACTTTGTGCAAGTCACTTCACTTCTCTGTACTTCAGTTACCTCATCTGTAAAATGTGTAAAATCTGTAAGCCCCCAGTGGGACAATCTGTTCACCTTGTAACCTCCCCAGCACTTAGAACAGTGCTTTGCATGTAGTAAGTGCTTAATAAATGCTATTATTATTATTACTATTATTATTATTATTATTATTTGTATTAGAGAAGTGGAATGAGGATAGGTAAGAGGGAGATGGCTGAAGGAGAAGGGTCTTTTCCTCACTCTATCATGCTAGTTAGTCATTATGAAAAGTACCCATTACCAATCACAATTTGGGGACTGATTTACCTAGGATACTTCAGTGCATAGATATGAATAGATCATCTAGTTTTCACTCTTAAACCAACCAATCAAACTTATTGAGTCCTTACTGTGTGCAAAGCACTGTACTAAGCCCTTGGGAGAGTACAATATAACAGAGTTGGGAGAAACGTTCCCTGCTCACACGACCTTACTTTAGGGGAAGTTCATGGGAGAGTATAAGACAACATAGACAGTAAATGTGATGCCACTCTGCAAGGAGTTTACAGTCTACATGGGGAGACAGACATTAAAGTAGATTTAGAGTAGGGGAAATAGAGTATAATAATATTTGCATAAGTACTGTGGGGCTGGGGGGGAGTATAAAAGTGCTTAAAAGGTAAACACTTAGGGCCAGTTGCATGAACACATTCTAAACTTGATGCGTATTTATGCCCTCCCAATCTGGCTATCACAATGTGACTCTACCGTTCAGTTTTGGAAACCTGCAGAAAGAGGCATGGATTATTTCAGGTATCCAATCCAAGTTCTGAGGAGAAGTTAGGTGGTAAACTAGCTGTAAGTTGGCTTCTGGGAAAACCCATACTACATTTTGCAGGCTCCCAAGTGCTGTTGGAGGATTCTGAGAACCAGAATAGAGGCTTTGAACCATTTCCTAAGGCTAGGGAAGAAGAGATGGGATTATCCTCTATTTCAATCATCCTCCATTTCAGCTATCCATGTATCAGTTTCCCTTCATTAACATGGGTAATTGAGAATAAAGAGTAAAATGGTCTCCAAGTACTTTGCGCTGAGACCACATCATTACATCTGAACTCCTCTCTTTAAACAAAAGATCATTTATCTGCACATTTCTTTTTAAATTAGTTTTAGCTATAGTTCCAACTTGTTTGGAAGAAACCTATATTTTGCAATTAGATAATTCAGCAGTGACATTTTGGGTTGAACACTCTGTGGGTGGCCCTTAATCAACACCCTGCATATAGCAAGTGCCAGTTTTGATTATCTCATGGAAACCTCTCAATAATTCCATGGTTTAATGTTTTAGAATATAAGTGAATTTGACTTGGAAAGGAAAGGGCATCACATTGCATCAAATTGAGTTTCAACTTTTTCAATAAGGGTCTTCTACCATATTTCCCTCTTTCTTGACCAAACTCACATACAGATGTTAATAATGTAAGGACATTTATTCCATTCTTTGAAAATCACAATAAGAAAGACATAAGCCCCCCAAGTGAAATGAGCTCAGAAGACCAATATTATTGCCAAATCTGCTTAATCTTGGTTATTTTTCTGAGATCACTGTTTGGCTAAGCTAGTGGCAACCTTCGTGACATTTATCCATAGGGTGTGAAATAATCATTTGCCAACCACGTTGAAGTAACATTTATTTCAAAGCCAATACAAAAAAATTCTCCAGTGGTAATGGAAGACTAGAATTTTCTATCCACTTGTTCTCCGGACAGATGTGGTTGATGCCGTCATTGAGTTTCAGCATTTTTTAAAAAATATCTCTCACTGCTTGTTGACATGACTATCATTCATTCATTGAGAAGTCATCATTGAGAAGCAGCGTGGCTCAGTGGAAAGAGCACGGGCTTCGGAGTCAGAGGTCATGGGTTCAAATCCCGGCTCTGCCAATTGTCAGCTCTGTGACTTTGGGCAAGTCATTTCACTTCTCTGTGCCTCAGTTACCTCATCTGTAAAATGGGGATTAAGACCGTCAGCCCCCCGTGAGACAACCTGATCACCTTGTAACCTCCCCAGTGCTTTGCTTTGCACATAGTAAGTGCTTAATAAGTGCCATTATTATTATTATTATTATTTATTATTCAGTAGATGAAGTCTTCACACCACAGAGTAACTAGTTGATGTATAACTGGAATGATGAAACGACATGTTCCCTGTACACAAGGAGTTTATATTCTAATATATACATCTGTAAAATGGGGATTAAGACTGTGAGCCCCCTGTGGGACAACCTGATCACCTTGTAACCTCCCCAGCACTTAGAACAGTGCTTTGCACATAGTAAGCACTTAATAAATGCCATTATTATTATTATTATTAATAGGGGAGTGTCCCAAGGTGACCCTGTGGTATCGGCCATCTCAAGGTCAAATGCTATCTCATGACCACCTGAGCCAGCAGGCAGAACTCGGAAGTGAGGGTGGGATACGGCCCCCACAACCCAAGCTGCTAGATTGACAGCTCAAGCTGGGCATACAGAAGGTGTCCCTCGCCCCCGTGCCAATCAAATTAGGTATGGAGGACGGGGGAGGGCAGAGATTGGACAAACTGAGGCCAGAAACTGGAATGGCCTAGGAGCACAGGTGATAAATACCTGTCACCTCTCACCTAAGGGGACAGAACACCAAGACGCAGCAGCAGCGGCGGCCCACGTGTCTTTCTCTGCCCAGAAGGCCAGATGTCTTCTCTGCAGCCAGAACCAACACACTGAGGGAAGGGCCGCAGGATGGGTGAGTGTCTCGCTGAACATTCGTGGGTGGGAGCCAGGTGTCCCGCTGCTGATGGGTAATATAGGTGGATTCCTCCCATGTAGGGAGAGCACGTGGTGAGAGCTAGCCTTCCGCTATGTGCACGGGTAATGTAATGGATTCTTCCCATGTGGGAAAGTGAGTGGATTCATCCCAAGTGGGAAGTGCATATGGGTGAAAGCTAGCCGCCTCACTCAGGTCCTCTGATTCCCAGCCCCTTGCTCTTTCCATTAGGTCACATTGCTTCTAATCATCATCATCATCAATCGTATTTAGTGAGCGCTTACTATGTGCAGAGCACTGTACTGAGCGCTTGGGAAGTACAAATTGGCGACACATAGAGACAGTCCCTACCCAACAGTGGGCTCACAGTCTAAAATTTGTTTGTGACTGCTAAATTTGGGTTTTCTGGGGTTACACCTGATGGATGATTGATCCAGTGGCCATGTCTGTGGATCTGCATCTCATTGACTAAAAGTCTGCCTCTCATCCTCGGGTTTTATAAGAAGTAGAGTTTGAAATCTTCTCTAGGCAGGTATACCCTGGATGCAGAACTTATTTTCAGTGACTACCTGACTTCATGACCTGAATAAGGGGGTGGGAGTGAAATCCAAGAGCCCATTAAAATTTTTCTATTGCCAGTAGCCCCCTCATGAGCAGAAATTGGGCTCAGGTTGTAAGTATGAACATGTGTGTAGTGTCTGGGTTTCTGGTTTGAGCCAACGGATCAAATCAGTAGCCGAGAAAGTCACAAGGGCTTTGCACTCCATGAGCCTTGGGTGACTCCTTGCAGGTTATGCAAGGTGAAAGAATCTCTTCCTTATTTTGACCTCTCTTGTTGACCTTAGTTTTATGTTTGTCTCCCCTATTAGGGTATCCACTCTACCCCTGTGAGCACGGAATATGTCACTTTAATTGTGTCACCCCTTTAATGCTGCCCGTTCTGAGCTCTCAGTACAGGGCACTGCACCAAATGGGTGATCAATAAATTCTCTTACTAGCAATGAATCTCTAGTATTTATTGAGCACTTAATGTCACGTGACTGTGTGCAGAACACTGCACAGAACAGAGCAGTATAGAACTGAACTAAAATATTGGGAGAGTACAATTCAACAGAGTTGGTAGACATTCCCTACTCACTAGCTTCCCTACTCACTCTCTACTCACTAGAGAAGCAGCGTGGCTCAGTGGAAAGAGCCCAGGCTTTGGAGTCAGAGGTCACGGGTTCAAATCCCAGCTCTGCCAATTGTCAGCTGTGTGACTTTGAGCAAGTCACTTAACTTCTCTGGGCCTCAGTTACCTCATCTGTAAAATGGGGATTAAGACTGTGAACTCCACGTGGGACAATCTGATCACCTTGTATCCCCCCAGTGCTTAGAACAGTGCTTTGCACATAGTAAGCGCTTAACAAATGCCATCATTATTACTATTATTAGCTTACAGTCTAGAGAGGGAGATAGACATTAGTAGAAATAAGTAAGTTACTGAAAGGTACCCAAGTGCTGTGGGGTTGAGGGTTGGGTGAATATCAAGTGTCCCAAAGGTACATATCCAAGTGCACAGATAATGCAGAAGGGAGAGGGAATCCGGGAAGAGAGGATTTAATTGGGGAAGGCCTCTGCACATAGTAAGCGCTCAATAAATACGATTGATGATGATGCAACCTTAATGAAACTTTGAAGGTGGGGAAGGGGAGGGAGTTTTAAGCAATAGGGAGGATGTGGGAAGGGATCAGTGGCAAGATAGACATGTTCAGGACAAAGTGAGTGAGCGAGCCAGAGCAGAGTGTGTGAGCTGGGCTGTAGTAGGAGATCATTGAGGTGATGTATAAGGGGGGAAGCTGATTAAGTGCTTTAAAGCCGATGGTAAGGAGTTTAGGTTTGAAGCAGAGATGGATGGGCAACCATTGAAGGTGCTTAACAAGGGAGGATATGTGGTCTAAATGGTTTTGTAGAAAAATGATCCAGGCAGCAGAGTGAAGGAGAGTGAGAGTGAGGAGAGACAGGAGGCAGAAAGATAAGCAAGGAGGCAGATGCAGTACTCAAGATTTTGTTTTGTTACATATTTACTATTCTATTTATTTTATTTTGTTAATATGCTTTGTTTTGTTGTCTGTCTCCCCTTTCTAGACTGTGAGCCCACTGTCGAGTAGGGACTGTCTATATATGTTGCCAACTTGTACTTCCCTAGTGCTTAGTACAGTGCTCTGAACACAGTAAGCGCTCAATAGATATGATTGAATGAATGAATGAATGTCTCCCCTTTCTAGACTGTGAGCCCGTTGTTGGGTAGGGACCATCTCTATATGTTGGGTCTCTATATGTTGCCAATTTGTACTTGCCAAGTGCTTAGTACAGTGCTCTGCACACAGTAAGTGCTCAATAAATATGATTGAATGAATGAAAAGGTGGGGTAGGGTAAGTGCTTGGAGGAGCATAGTAGTAGTCTGGATTGACAGGAAAGAGAAGGTATTGGTGATGTGGTGAAGACAGAACTGACAGGATATGGTGACAGATTGAAAATGTGGGTTGTATGAGAGATATGAGTTGGGGATAATGCCAAGGTCATGGGTTCATTAGACATGGGGAGGTTTGGGTGGGAAGGTAAGGAGTTCTGTTTTGGACATGTTTAGTTTGAGGAGTCGGTGGGACATCCAGATAGAGAAGCCCTGGAGACAGGAGGAAATGCGAGACCATGGAGAAGGAGAGGGGTCAGGGCTGGAATGGTAAATTTGGGATTCATCTGCATAAAGATGGTAGTGGAAGCCATGGGAGCGAATGTGTTTTCCAAGGGAGTTGGTGTAGATGGAGAATAGAAGGGGAAACAGGTCAGAGCACTGAGGGGCTTACACTGTCAGAGAGAGGGTGGGGGGGCTGAGGAGGAGTCTGCTAAAGAGACTCAGAAGTGGTCATAGAGATTGGAGGAGAACCAGGAAAGGACAGTGTCAGTAAAGCCAAGGTTAGATAATGTTTTAAGGAGAAGGAGGTGGTCCACAATGTCAAAAACAGTTGTGGTCTAGTAGGATTAGGATGAAGTAGAGGCCAACAGATTTGGTGAGAAGAAGGTCATTGGTGACCTTAGGGCCATCCATGGAGTAAATAAATCAATGGTATTTATTGAACGCTTACTGTGTGCAGAGCACTGTACTAAGCACTTGGGAAAGGACAGTACAACAGAGTCGGTAGATGTGTTCACTGCCCACAGGGGCGGAAACCACGTTGGAGGAGTTCAAGGAGAGAATTGGAGGGGAGGAAGTGGAGGCAGGAGGGGTAGACAACTTCTAAAAATAGTTTGGAGAGGAATGGTAGGAGGAATATCGAGAGATGGGAGCCGTGGGGTCAAGGAGGTTCTTTGTACTCACTCATTTCACTCTGTTCTCCTCTGTGCCACTAGAGTGCATGGTGCAGTATAAACCACTAGCCTTTTAATCACTTCCTTCACACAGGTTCTCAAGCTTGAAGTCTGCTCATTATGGGAAGGTAATTTGTCTGTTTATTGTTAAATTGTTCTCTCCCAAGTGCTTACTAGCTCTGCGCACAGTAAGTGTTCAATAAATGTGATTGACTGCCAAGTCTCAGAACCAAGATCCACCCATCATTCCCAATGAGAGACTCCACTGTGAGTCTGTAAACAGCAATCAATCTTTATTTATTGAGCACTTACTGTGTGCAGAGCACTGTACTAAGCGCTTGGGAAGTACAAGTTGGCAACATATAGAGACAGTCCCTACCCAACAGTGGGCTCACAGTCTAGAAGGGGGAGACAGAGAACAAAACCAAACATATTAACAAAATAAAATAGAATAGATATGTACAAGTAAAATAAATAAATAAATAGAGTAATAAATATGTACAAACATAAATACATATATACCGGTGCTGTCGGGAGGGGAAGGAGGTAAGGCTGGGGGATGGAGAGGGGGAGGAGGGGGAGAGGAAGGAGGGGGCTCAGTCTGGGAAGGCCTCCTTCCCAGTACTTCCCAGTAAAGTTCAGTACCAAGCAAATACCAAACCCAGGACTCCAGACGGAGGGAGAAACAGAGACGAGAGGAGGAAAAAAAAAATGCAGCGTGCGTTTCAGGCACGTTACTGTGATTAACTCTGAAATTTATTGAGCTCCCCAGCTCAGAGCGTCCCACCAGAGGGGAAATTAGAGGCTGTAAAAGCAGTCCTCAACTGACTTCCAATTTGTAGACAATCAGTGTAGCTCAGTGGAAAGAGCCCGGGCTTTGGAGTCAGAGGTCATGGGTTCAAATCCCAGCTCTGCCAATTGTCAGCTGTGTGACTTTGGGCAAGTCACCTAACTTCTCTGTGCCTCAGTTACCTCATCTGTAAAGTGGGGATTAAGACTGTGAGCCCCATGTGGGACAACCTGATCACCTTGTAACCTCCCCAGTGCTTAGAACAGTGCTTTGCACACAGTAAGCGCTTAATATGAGCCATTATTATTATTATTAATAGTAGTAGCTGATGGATGTTGGGATAATAGTGATGGTGGTAGTAGCACTCGTAGTAGCAATGCGAGTAGTAATGGTAATTTTTAAACCCCATGTGTGCGCTGTCCTGTAATAAGCACTTAGGAAAATTCAATAAATCAATGGTATCTGAGGACTTACTGTGTGCAGAGCAGTACACTAGAGTATACCCTAGACTGTAAGCTCATTAGCGCTCAGTGCTTAGAACAGTGCTTGGCACAAAATAAGCACTTAACAAATACTATTATTATTATAGGCATGGAACATGTCTGCTAACTCTGTTGTATTATACTCTCCCAAGTGCTTAGAACAGTGCTCTGCACATAGTAAGCACTCAAAAAATACCATTGATTGATTGATACAACAGACCTGAGGCCCTGCCCACAAGAAGCTTACAGTCTACAGGGGGAAACATACATTTATTCATTCATTCAATCATATTTATTGAGCACTTACTGTGTGCACAGCACTGTACTAAGCACTTGGGAAGTACAAGTTGGCAACATATAGAGACGGTCCCTACCCAACAACGGGCTCACAGTCTAGAAGGGGGAGACAGACAACAAAACAAAACATGTGGACAGGTGTCAAGTCATCAGAACAAATAGAATTAAAGCTAAATGCACGTCATTAAAATAAATAGAATAGTAAATATGTACAAGTAAAATAGAGCAATAAATCTGTACAAACATATATGCAGGTGCTGTGGGGAGGGGAAGGAGGTAGGGCGGGGGGGATGGGGAGGAGGAGAGGAGAAAAGGGGGCTCAGTGTGGGAAGGCCTCTTGGAGGAGGTGAGCTCTCAGTAGGACTCTGAAGGGAGGAAGAGAGCTAGCTTGGTGGATGTGTGGAGGGAGGGCATTCCAGGCCAGGAGGAGGATGTGGGCCGGCGGTCGATGGTGGGACAGGCAAGAATGAGGTACAGTGAGGAGGTTAGCAGCGGCAGAGGAGCAGAGGGTGTGGGCTGGGCTGTAGAAAGAGAGAAGGGCGGTGAGGTAGGAGGGGGCAAGGTGATGGACAGCCTTGAAGCCGAGAGTGAGGAGTTTTTGCTTGATGCATAGGTTGACAGGCAGCTACTGGAGATTTTTGAGAAAAAAAAAAGCCTATTTCCTGCCCACAAAGGGCTGACACTCTAATAGGGGTGTCAGACATTAAAATATCTATGAACAGTGGAATCAGAAGAATCAGAAGAAATAATTGTATGCACAACTGAATATCCATGTAATAATAACAATGCTAATGTGGTATTTGTTAAGCGTTTACTTTGTGCCACGTACTGTACTAAGCACTGGGTGGATACAAGCAAATCAGGTTGGACACAGTCCCTGTCCCACGTGGGGCTCCCAGTCTCAATCCCCATCTTATAGATGAGGTAACTGAGGCCCAGTGAAGTGATTTGCCCAAAGTCACACAGTAGACAAGTGACAGAGACAGGATTAGAACCCATGACCTTCTGATTCCACTATGCCTTGCTGCTGCAGAAGCCTTTAAATGAATACGTCAGGGTTTCTGAGCTGGCTTGAAGGGAAAAATTCCCAGTTTTAGCACTTGGCTACCAAGGACCATTTCTGATGACAGGCCCTCCTGGGCAGTCTTCGTTTAAGCAGCTCTCCTCAATTGTCTTTGCCATTTTCCACTGTGCTGGATGATTGGAGACATTTCAGCTTGAGAGGTCTCCTGGGATGTGTGCTGTAAACAATAGGAACCTATCGAAGTTGGGGCTGCTGTATTTACTAAATAAACCCCATGATTTTGGCCCGGTGTCCTTACTCTAATATATTTTTTGGCAGCTCTGAAAAATATGCAAAGATGAACAGAGTGTGCTTTACCCTACTTCCCCGTTGATCTGATGGCCAGGTTCTGTAGGAGTCGGTTCTAGGGGTTCAGAGCCCCTTCTTTCACTGGTGGATTTAAGACCGAGCAACCAAAAGACAGAATTATTGAGGCCCAGTGGGGGAAATGCCTTTCTGATATCGACCAGTGAATTAGTGGCAGAAATGGACTGGAGCCTGAGAAATCCTGGTATCTATCCCAGCTCTAAATGCTGAGCACATGCCTTCTCCGGAGGGGGGTGATAAGAGGGGAGAGGGCATGAAATTCGCCTCTGGATAAGATAAAATACCAACTCGAATGCATCTGCATTTTCTAGTTTTGGCAGGAAGCATCAATCTTCTCACGTCTCAAGAAAACAGTCATCCTTATGGAGTATTTCAACTGATTCTTAAAAAAAAATCTGTAGCCCCCTCAACACTAACTACTAACTTAAGCTCCAGGTAAGAGGCTTGAGCGAGCCTCAAAACCTTCAGGGGTTTATTAATTCTAAATTCCAAACATTTGGAAGCTGGCTCGTTAAACCATTCCAGAAAGCACTTGATGCCCTGAAAGTAGTGATTCCTCTCTTCAGTGATCTGTCATCCTGCAGTTTGAAAGCACACACAAAATCGCATTTCAGATGATTTAACTTACAAATATAAACTAATCCATGTGAATCTCTTGCAGAGTGCTCTTATGTTTTCATTACTATCTCTCATCATATATGACTTCCCACATTAAAATTTGCCTGATGCCTGCCACTCATTAGTTAATAGTCTAACGGCTGTGCTGTGGTTGAGAATATATAGGAGGCAGGGTACTCTGTAGCAAGGAGAGGAAGATATTTTAAGCCCGCGATGGCGTGGTCCAAGGTTGTGAATCCCACGTGAAACAGGGCCCGTATCTGACTTGATTTTATTATATTTAAATTCCAGAATTATTAGTCTGAGATGTGAGAACAACTTCGTTCTCAAACAGGGATGGAGAGATCAATGAATCGATGGTAATTATTGGGTGCTTACTATGTGCCAGGCACTGTACTAATTGCTTGTATATGATATAACTTACTGAGCCCCTTCCTTCCTCTCCCCCTCGTCCCTCTCTCCATCCCCCCATCTTACCTCCTTCCCTTCCCCACAGCACCTGTATATATGTATATATGTTTGTACATATTTATTACTCTATTTATTTTACTTGTACATATCTATTCTATTTTATTTTGTTAGTGTGTTTGGTTTTGTCTCCCCCTTTTAGACTGTGAGCCCACTGTTGGGTAGGGACTGTCTCTATAGGTTGCCAATTTGTACTTCCCAAGCGCTTAGTACAGTGCTCTGCACTCAGTAAGCGCTCAATAAATACGATTGATGATGACGATGATGATATAACAGAGTTGGTAGACACGCTCCTTGCTTAATTCCAACTGCTCAATCTGGAAAGAGGGCATGGCCCAGGGGAGGACAAGCCATAGCCCACGGGCCCTTCTAGAGATTCTCTGACGATATGCTCTCTGAGGCAGGGGACTTGGGTTCTAATCCCAAATCCGCCTCTTCTCTTGGAGTCCTTGGGCAAGTCACTCCTCTCTGCCTCAGTTTCCTGATGTGTAAAATGGGGATTCAAAACCTGGTCTCCCTCCTACTTTGAGAGCCACATGTGGGACAGGGGCTGTGTCTGACCTGATTATCTTGCATCTACCTCAGCTCTTTGTACAGTATTTGCCACACGGTAACCATTAAACAAATGTCATAATTATTATTAGGATGGAAAGGAACTGGGGCAGATGATGGAGAAGCAGTTGCGGCTCAGCGGAAAGAGCACGGGCTTGGGAGTCAGACGTCGTGGGTTCTAATCCCGGCTCCATCATTTATCAGCTGTGTGACTTTGGGCAAATCAATTAACTTCTCTGTGCCTCAGTTACCTCATCTGTAAAATTGGGATTAAAACTGTGAGCCCCACTTGGGACAATCTGATTACCTGTTATGTACCCCAGTGCTTAGAACAGTGCTTGGCACACAGTAAGTGCTTAACAAATACTATCATTATTATTATTATTATTATGAAACAGGGAGTGGACTGAACACACTCTGTCAATCAGGCAAGATTTGCGCCAGTTTAGCAACATGTATGAGATCTCCGGCAATGGCCTGGACAGAGACAATGTCTTGTTTGTCTGTACAAACACTAATCATCATCAATCGTATTTATTGAGCGCTTACTATGTGTGGAGCACTGTACTAAGCACTTGGGAAGTACAAATTGGCAACATATAGAGACAGTCCCTACCCAACAGTGGGCTCACAGTCTAAAAGGGGGAGACAGAGAACAAAACCAAACATACTAACAAAATAAAATAAATAGAATAGATATGTACAAGTAAAATAAATAAATAGAGTAATAAATATGTACAAACATATATACATATATACAGGTGATATACATATATACAGGTGATTTACATATATACAGGTGAAATATTATTACTAATCAAATTCCTAATTGCTACTAATTATTACTTATTAATTATTACTAATCAAATGGTGGGGATGAAAACAAAGAAGAAATATGACCTAGTAAAGAGAGCACGGACCTGGGAATCAGAGAACCTGGGTTCTAATCCCAGCTCCACCATTTGTTTGCTGTGTGACCTTGGCCAAGTCGTTTAACTTCTCTGAGCCGTAGTTACCTCATCTGTAAAATGGAAAGTAAGACTGCTAACCCCATGCAGGACATAGACTGTGTCCAACCTGATAATTTTGTATCTAGCCCGGAGTTTAGCACAGTGCCTGGCACGTAGTAAGTACTTAATAGATAGCACTAAAACAAAAACAATAACAAAGAACCTTCCTCCAAAATGTGAGACCACAGTGCTTTGAAAAGGCTGTGCATTATCTGGTGAAACAGGTTTGTTTCTGGTTTTAACAGCTTGGTAGGATAACGCTTAACAAATGCCATAGAGAAGCAGCATGGCTCAGCAGAAAGAGCATGGGCTTGGGAGACAGAGGTCATGGGTTCAAATCCACACTCCGCCGCTTGTCAGCTGTGTGACTTTGGGTAAGTCACTTAACTTCTCTGTGCCTCAGTTACCTCATCTGTAAAATCGGGATTAAGATTGTGAGCCCCACATGGGACAACCTGAAGACCTTGTATCCTCCCCAGTGCTTAGAACAGTGCTTTGCACATTGTAAGCGCTTAACAAATACCAAAATTATTATTATTATTATTATTGTTTTGAGTTTCCTGTGGGTGGAGAGGCAGTTAGGAGAGGGGAAGATGATAATAAGGAATATGGAAAAATAATAATAATTATGGTGCTTGCTAAGCACTTACTATGTGGCAGGCACTGTGGTAAGCTCTTGGGTAGATACAAAATAATCAGGTTGGATACAGTCTATGTCCTGCATGGGGATAAAAGTCTTACTCTCCATTTTACAGAGGAGGTAATTGAGGCCCAGAGAAATCAAGTAACTTGCCCAAGGTCACACAGTCAATCACTGGTGTTTATTAATCAATGATCGTATTTATTCAATCGTATTTATTGAGCGCTTACTGTGTGTAGAGCATTGTACTAAGTGCTTGGAAAGTACATGCTGGCAACATATAGAGGCGTTCCCTACACAACAACGAGCAACCAGTCTAGAAGGGGGAGACAGACAACAAAACAAAACATATTAACAAAGTAAAATAAATATAATAGTAAATATGTACAATATGCACATATTATCAATATAATAATAGATAAAAGCAGCGTGGCTCAGTGGAAAAGAGCACGGGCTTTGGAGTCAGAGGTCATGAGTTCAAATCCCGGCTCTGCCAATTGTCAGCTGTGTGACTTTGGGCAAGTCACAACTTCTCTGTGCCTCAGTTACCGCATCTGGAAAATGGGGATGAAGACTGTGAGCCCCATGTGGGACAACCTGATCACCTTGTATCCTCTCCAGCGCTTAGAACAGTGCTTTGCACACAGTAAGCGCTTAATAAATGCCATCATTAATAAAAGGATGTTTGCATAGGTGCTGTGGAGCTGGGGAGGGTATCAAAGTACTAAAAGGTACCCAGCAAAGTAGTTCAAAACCCAACAATCCAGGATCCTATTTTAAATGCCGCTGCTGCTTCTGCGAGTGCCGTCCCTGGGACCGTTCCCATGGCAATGGCATCAAACTCTTCCACATCGCAGTCTGACGAATCTTTGGTCATTTGTACATATTTATTACTCTATTTATTTATTTATCTTACTTGTACATATCTATTCTATTTATTTTATTTTGTTAGTATGTTTGGTTTTGTTCTCTGTCTCGCCCTTTTAGACTGTGAGCCCACTGTTGGGTAGGGACTGTCTCTATATGTTGCCAATTTGTACTTCCCAAGCGCTTAGTACAGTGCTCTGCGCATAGTAAGTGCTCAATAAATACGATTGATTACGATGATGATGAAGTGGCCTAGTGAGTAGAGCCTTTTGAAGCAGTGTGGTCTAGTGGGCAGAGCATTGGCCTGGGAGGAAAAAGGACCTGGGTTCTAATTCCGCCTCTGCCACTTCTGTGCTTGGGCAAGTCACTTAATTTCTCCGAGCCTCAATTACCTCATCTATAAAAGGGGGTTAATATTGTGAGCTCCATATTCATTCACTCAATTGTATTTATTGAGCGCTTACCGTGCGCAGAGCACTGTACTAAGCACTTGGGAAGTACAAGTCAGCAACATATAGAGACGGTCCCTACCCAACAACGGGCTCACAGTCTAGAAATGGGCTCATATGGGACATGGGCTGAGTCCAACCTGATTAACTTGATTAACTTGATTAACTGAACCAACTGAATTAATTGAACTGAACTAAGGTCCAGTGCCTGGCACATAGTAAGTCGTTAACAAATACCTTAAAAAAATCATGTGGCTATGGTTCAGTCATGTAGTGATACCAGGGGAGACCATATGAACTATTTAACTTCTCAAACTGATGTTTTCCATCATGTAGCCATGTATTTAGCATTCCTTTAGTATGCTGGCACACTTATTCCTCTTACAAAAAAAGTATTCTCCAAACCGTTTCTCAAGTTCAGTGCATGGATGTCTTTTAAAACAATCAATCAATAAATCAATCAATTGGTATTTATTGAGTTCTTACTATGTACAGGGAACAGTGCTCAGCATTTGAGAGAGTACGATACTACAGCGTTAGCTAAGTTTCCTGCCCACAGCAAGCTTTCAGGGTCAATAAGATTACTCTCACAGATTCACTGAGAATTAAGGAATCACTATATTTCAACCTGGAAGAGGCGTAAATAAGGTCAAAGTGAAGAGTTTTGTATTCTGTGTGGCATTTTTCAGGCTTGTGTGCCCATATATTCAAACTCTAGTTAGTGCCCGGGTTTGTAAAGAAATTCTCTCTCCCTGCATGTGGCAATTATCTATGTGTCTATCAAACCTTTAACAACACAAACATCAAAAACAGATGGCGAAAACCAGCACTGTGCCAGACCAAACAAAACTCACTGAAGAAAAGCCATTAGGATGCCAAGACAAATACATCCTGTAGCTAGCCCTAATTTTTTGTTCAGTAGAACCAACCAAACAAATGGCTATTAAGCAATGGGAATCTTATAATGAATAACCAGTCGCTGCTTAAACAAAAATAAACTCCTGAAAGATTGTCAACATACAGAAAAATAAAAGTAGAACGGTAATCATCCTTATTTTGGGAAAAAAAAAAAAAAACTAAGGGGAAACGGTACCTTGTACTGCAAACAACGATTACAGCAACACATCAGAGGCAGTCTTTGAGTTTACAGAAGGCTAAGGCTGCAGAATCCACACTGGCCATTTTACCCACAGATTCACCCTGAGATAAAATTCACAGTTATCGGCCACATGTTTGACTATGAAATACACAAACACACACACACACAACTTCACTAGAAAAGGATGGTCCGGTGGAAAGACTACAGGCCTCGGGGTGGTTTAGTGGAAAGAGCATGGGAGGGTCAGAGGATGTGAGTTCTAATCCCGGCTCCGCCTCTTGTCTGCTGTGTGACCTTGGGCAAGCTACTTCTCTGTGCCTCAGTTACCTCATCTGTAAAATGGAGATTAAGACTGCGAGCTCCATATGGGACAAATCTCTGTGCCTCAGTTACCTCATCTGTAAAATGAAGATTAAGACTGTGACCTCCATATGGGACAATTGATTACCTTGTATCCACCCCAGTGCTTTGAACACTGCTTGGCACATAGTAAGCGCCTAACAAATACCATAATTATTACTATTATTTCCCCTCATCTGTGCTATGTCCCAGTACCACCCCCATCAGCCCTTCTCCCTCCACTTCCTACCTCATGCCCATCTCCTTCTGGGTCCCCCCTATTCATTCATTAATTCAATCATATTTACTAAGTGCTTACTGTGGGCAGATCACCATACTAAAAGCTTGGGAACGTACAATACAACACACATTTTAATCTTGGCTCCGCCACTTACCAGCTGTGAGATCTTGAGTAAATCACTTAACTTTTCTTTGCCTCAGTTTCCTCATCTGTAAAATGTGGACCAAATACATATGTCCTTATGGCGAGTACAAGAGCCTGGGAGTCAGAGGACCTGGGACCTAACCCCACCTCTGCCATTTGTTGGCTGTGAGATCTTGGGCAAATTACTTAACTTCTCTGTTCCTCGGTTTCCTCATCTGTAAAATATGAATCAACACCTGTTCTCCCTTTGACATAAGCTCTGAGCCTTATGTGGGTCAGGGACTGTGTCTGACCTGATGATCTTGTATCTATTCCGGAGTTTAGTACAATGTTTATACTAGTAATAAATACTAGTACAAACACTAGTAACTACTAACAAATACTAGAATTATTATTCTAGTTATTGTTATCAATAACAATAAATATCTGCCCTCCTTCTCCCTTAGAATGAGAACCCCATGTAGGACAGGGACTGTGTCTAATTTGATTGCATAGTGCTAAGTGCTCAGCACAGTGCTTAGCATATAGTGTTTAACAAATACCGCAATTATGATTATGAAGGTGCTGATGAATATATATGTATATCTATACAGTCATTTTGCTCTAACTCGTAGTTGTGTTCTTTAAAAATCTTGTGATATGGGGAAATTGTGTTGTAGTAACCACTGATTCGATAAGCATTAATTGGTTAGGGGACAGGTGGTTCAAAATACCATCCTGATTCAGTTTTTTGAAGTGAATGTCTGTAAGATATTGTTTTCACCATTAACAGAATGCTTTACACCCTTACCACTCTGTTATCTTACTAGACAAAGTACTTAAAAGTGCCAAACCAATAATGAACATAAAGTTTCTGCTGGATATTCTAAGGCTAGGGCAGAGCCTGGGTAATGATGGTAATAATATTAATAATGATAATACTTGTTAAGCATGTACTATGTGCCAAGCACTGTTCTAAGCATTGGGGTAGATACAAGTTAATCCGGTTGGACACAGTCCCTGTCCCACATGGGGCTCACACTATTAAACCTATTTTGCTTGTATCTACCCCAGATCATGATAAGTTCTGGGTAACCATCTTTGACAGTGTTCCATCAATTGTTCCGTCAATTTCTAGACTGTGAGCCTGCTGTTGGGTAGGGATCGTCTCTATATGTTGCCAACTTGTATTTCCCAAGTGCTTAGTACAGTGCTCTGCACATAGTAACTGCTCAATAAATATGATTGAATGAATGAATGAATTGTAAGCTTTGCTTTTATGGGCTACAGATGGCCCTCATAATAATGATTATTATTATTATGGTATTTGCCTGGCATTGTACTAAGCACTGGGGTAGGTACAATCAAATCAGGTTGGACTCAGTCCCTGTCCCAGCGTGGCTCAGTGGAAAGAGCCCGGGCTTGGGAGCCAGAGGTCATGGGTTCTAATCCCGACTCTGCCACTTATCAGCTGTGTGACTTTGGGCAAGTCACTTAACTTCTCTGTGCCTCAGTTACCTCATCTGTAAAATGGGGATTAAGACTGTGAGCCCCATGTGGGACAACCTGATCACCTTGTATCCCCCCCACCGCTTAGAAGAGTGCTTCGCACATAGTAAGAGCTTAACAAAATGACATCATCATGTGGGGCTCCCAGCCTAAATCCCCATTTTACAGATGAGGTATCTGAGGCCCAGAGAAGTTAAGTGACTTGTCCAAGGCCTCACAGTAGACAAGGGCAGAGCCGGGACTAGAACCCATGACTTTCTTACTCCCAAGCCTGTTTTCTATCAACTGTGCCATGCTATTGGTTCCACCACACAGGATCTGGTTGGTGGACAAATCTATCAATTTGTGGAGATGTAACTATGGCAATGGTTGCTGTGGCAGTAGCTGACATTTGCCTGGGATTTCATGTTTTATAGTTAAAAATATATTGAAATCTTGAAGAAGGACAATCAGTTTTTTTTTAATGTACAGATTGAAAACTTTTCAGGCCACCTGAGTCCAGGATGAGGCAAGGAGCTGTGATAGGAGGTGGGGGCGAACATGGCAGGACTTGGAGGAGGTGGGGGAAAACAAGAGGGGATGGCAGGACATGGGGGAGGTGGAGGAAAACAAGGCGCGTATGGCAGGACATGGGAAGAGATGCAGGGAGATGGAGGGGGTGCAGTGAGATCCCGTAGACATTAGAGGGGCTTGAGGGGGACAAAATCTCCCCCGCCTTCAAAGCCTTACTGAAGGTACATCTCCTCCAAAAGGCCTTCCCAGACTAAGCCCCACTTTTCTTCATCTCCCACTCCCTTCTGCATCACTCTGACTTGTTCCCTTTTCTCTTCCCCCCATCCCAGCCCCACAACACTTGTGTATATAGCTGTAATTTTATTTATTTGTGTTGATGTCCACCTCCCCCCCCTTTAGACTGTGAGCTCCTTGTGGGCAGGGACCGTCGCTCTTGATTGTTGTATTGTACTTTCCCAAGCACTTAGTATGGTGATCTGCCCAAAGTAAACACATAGCAAATATGCTTGAATTAAGGAATGAATGGGTGGGGGGGACCTAGAAGGAGATGGGGTATGTGGTAGGAGGTGGAGGGAGAAGGGCTGAGGAGGGTGGTACTGGGACATAGCACAGATGAGGGGAGATAATGATAATTATGGTATTTGTTAGGTGCTTACTATGTGCCAAGCAGTGATCCAAGCACTGGGGGGGGATACAAGGTGATCAGGTTGTCCCACGTGGGGCTCACAGTCTTAATCCCCATTTTACAGATGAGGTAACTGAGTCACAGAGAAGTTAAGTGACTTGTTGAAAGTCACATAGCTGACAAGTGGCAGAGTCGGGATTAGAACTCCTCACTCTCAGCTTCAAGGCTCTCCATCACCCCACCCCCTCCTACCTCACCTCCCTTCTTTCCTTCTCCAGCCCAGCCTGCACTCTCCACTCCTCTGCCACTAACCTCCTCACTGGGCCTCATTGTCGCCTGTCCCACCGTCGACCCCCAGCCCACATCCTTCCCCTGTCCTGGAATGCCCTCCCTCCCCACATCTGCCAAGCTAGCTCTCTTCCTCCCTTCAAAACCCTACTGAGAGCTCACCTCCTCCAGGAGGCCTTCCCACACTGAGCCCCCCCTTCCTCTCCCCACAGCACCTGTATATATGTATATATGTTTGTACGTATTTATTACTCTGTTTTATTTGTACATATTTATTCTATTTATTTTATTTTGTTAATATGTTTTGTTTTGTTGTCTGTCTCCCCCTTCTAGACTGTGAGCCCGCTGTTGGGTAGGGACCATCTCTATATGTTGCCAACTTGTACTTCCCAAGCGCTTAGTACAGTGCTCTGCACACAGTAAGTGCTCAATAAATACGATTGAATGAATGAATGAAATACGATTGAATGAATGAACAGTGGAAGAAGAAGGGGTCAGGAAACATGGAGGAGAGATGAGGAATGTAAGATGCAAAGGGGACAAAGGAAGTGTAGTGGGAGATGGGGAAGAATGGGAAGACCTAGAAGGTTGCTGGGAGAGATGGGAGGATGTGGACTGACAAGCAGGACATGGAAAAGCAGTGTGCATAGTGGATAGAGCATGGCCTGCGAGTCATAAGGTCATGGGTTCTAATCCAGACTCAGCCACTTGTCTGCTGTGTGACCGTGGGCAAGTCACTTCACCACTCTGTGCCTCAGTTCCCTCATCTGTAATGGGGATTGAGAATGTGAGCCCCATCAGACAGGGGTTGTGCCCAACCCGATATGCTTGTATCCACCTCAGGGCTTAGTACGGTGCCTGGCAATATAATAAGCGCTTAACAAATACCACAATTAGTATTGTTATTGAAAACTTACCTGTTGCAGAGCACTCTAATGAGTGCTTCCGAGAGTACAATAGACATGATCCCTGCCCACAAGGAATAATTGTGATATTATCACTCAGTGGTATTTATTGAGCACTTACTGCATGCAGAGCGCTGTACAAAGCACTTGGAAATGTACAATTCAATAGAATTGGCAGACATGATCCTGCCTGCAAGGAGTTGTGGCCTCATGGATAGAGCACAGGCCTGTGAGTCAGAAGGACCTGAGTTCTAATCCCGGCTCTGCCTCTTGTCTCCTGTGTGACCTCTGGCAAGTCACTTCGTTTCTCTGGGCCTCAATTACCTCATCTGTAAAAGGGGTAATTTAGACTGTGAGCACCAAGTGGGACGTGGACTGTTTCCAACTTTGTTTGCTTATATCTACTCTAATGCTTAGTACAGCGCTTGGCACATAGTAAGCACCTAAGAAATACCATTTTTGCTAAGCTCCATATGAAGTGTTGGGGTAGATATGAGAAAATCAGGTCTGACATAGCATCTGTCCCACTACCTACAGTTTAATCAATCAATCAATCGTATTTATTGAGCGCTTACTGTGTGCAGAGCACTGTACTAAGCGCTTGGGAAGTACAAGTCAGCAACACATAGAGACAGTCCCTACCCAACAGCAGGCTCGCAGTCTAGAAGGGGGAGAGTTTAAGTAGGAGGGAGAGCGGGTACTTCATCCCCATTTTACAGATCAGAAAACTGGGGCCCAGAGAAGTTGTGTCTTGCCTAAAGTCACACAGCAGGAAACTGGTGGAGGCTAAATTAGAACTCAGGTCTTCTGATTCCCAGGCCCGTGCTTTTCCCACTAGGCCACACTGCATCTTAGCGTAGGGGCAGAGAAACCCAGAGACAGGTTAACCAGCAGAACCGGTGATTCATTCATTCATTCACTTAATCGTATTTATTGAGCGCTTACTGTGTGCAGAGCACTGGACTAAGCGCTTGGGAAGTACAAGTTGGCAACATAACTTCACATAACTTCACTTCTCTGTGCCTCAGTTACCTCATCTGTAAAATGGGGATTGAAATTGTGAGCCCCACAAAGGACAGGAACTATGTCCAGTGTGATTAGCTTGTATCCACCCCAGTGGTCAGTACAGGGCCTGGCACATAATAAGTGCTTAACAAATTCATTCATTCATTCAATCATATTTATTGAGCGCTTACTGTGTGCAGAGCACTGTACTAAGTGCTTGGGAAGTACAAGTCGGCAACATATAGAGACGTTCCCTACCCAACAACGGGCTCACAGTCTAGAAGGGGGAGACAGACAACAAAACAAAACAGGTGAACAGGTGTCAAATCATCAGAGCAAATAGAATTAAAGCTAAATCATCATCATCATCAATCGTATTTATTGAGCGCTTACTGTGTGCAGAGCACTGTACTAAGCGCTTGGGAAGTACAAATTGGCAACATATAGAGACAGTCCCTACCCAACAGTGGGCTCACAGTCTAAAAGGGGGAGACAAAACCAAACATACTAACAGAATAAAATAAATAGAATAGATATGTACAAGTAAAATAAATAAATAAATAAATAGAGTAATAAATATGTACAAACATATATACATATATACAGGTGCTGTGGGGAAGGGAAGGAGGTAAGATGGGATGGAGAGGGGGACAAGGGAGAGGAAGGCATGGGCTCAGTCTGGGAAGACCTCCTGGAGGAGGTGAGCTCTCAGTAGGGCCTTGAAGGGAGGAAGAGAGCTAGCTTGGCAGGTGGGCAGAGGGAGGGCATTCCAGGCCCGGGGGATGACGTGGGCCGGGGGTCGATGGCGGGACAGGTGAGATCGAGGCACGGTGAGGAGGTTAGCGGTGGAACAGCGGAGGGCGCGGACTGGGCTGTAGAAGGAGAGAAGGGAGGTGAGGTTGTAGGGGGCGAGGTGATGGACAGCCTTGAAGCCCAGGGTGAGGAGTTTCTGCCTGATGCGCAGACTGATTGGTAGCCACTGGAGATTTTTGAGGAGGGGAGTAACATGCCCAGAGTGTTTCTGGAGAAAGACAATCCGGGCAGCTGTGTGAAGTATGGATTGAAGTGGGGAGAGACACGAGGATGGGAGATCAGAGAGAAGGCTGATGCAGCAGTCCAGACGGGATAGGATGAGAGCTTGAATGAGCAGGGTAGCCGTTTGGATGGAGAGGAAAGGGCGGATCTTGGCAATGTTGCGGAGCTGAGACCGGCAGGTTTTGGTGACGGCTTGGATGTGAGGGGTGAATGAGAGAGCGGAGTCGAGGATGACACCAAGGTTGCGGGTTTGTGAGACGGGAAGGATGGTAGTGCCGTCAACAGAGATGGGAAAGCTAAATGCACATCATTAACAAAATAAATAGAATAGTAAATATGTACAAGTAAAATAAATAGAGTAATAAATCCGTACAAACATATATACAGGTGCTGTGGGGAAGGGAAGGAGGTTGGGCGGGGGTGGGGGTGGGAAGGAGGAGAAGAAAAATGGGTCTCAGTCTGGGAAGGCCTCTTGGAGGAGGTGACTTCAATCCATACTTCATGCTGCTGCCCGGATTATTTTTGTCCAGAAATGCTCTGGGCATATTACTCCCCTCCTCAAAAATCTCCAGTGGCTGCCAGTCAACCTACGCATCAGGCAGAAACTCCTCACCCTGGGCTTCAAGGCTGTCCATCACCTCGCCCCCTCCTACCTCTCCTCCCTTCTCTCCTTCTCCAGCCCAGCCCGCACCCTCCGCTCCTCTGCCGCTAATCTCCTCACCGTACCTCGTTCTCGCCTGTCCCGCCGTCTACCCCCGGCCCACATCATCCCCCGGGCCTGGAATGCCCTCCCTCTGCCCATCCGCCAAGCTAGCTCTCTTCCTCCCTTCAAGGCCCTGCTGAGAGCTCACCTCCTCCAGGAGGCCTTCCCAGACTGAGCCGCTTCCTTCCTCTCCCCCTCGTCCCCCTCTCCATCCCCCCATTTTACCTCCTTCCCTTCCCCACAGCACCTGCATATATGTATATATGTTTGTACATATTTATTACTCCATTTATTTATTTATTTTACTTGTACATATCTATTCTATTTATTTTATTTTGTTAGTGTGTTTGGTTTTGTTCTCTGTCTCCCCCTTTTAGACTGTGAGCCCACTGTTGGGTAGGGACTGTCTCTATATGTTACCAATTTGTACTTCCCAAGCGCTTAGTACAGTGCTCTGCACACAGTAAGCTCTCAATAAATACGATTGATGATGATGATGATGATGATGAGTAAGCGCTCAATAAATACACTCACCCATCCCGCGGCCCTTGCCTCAGTGTGTTGGTTCTGGTTGCAAAGCGGGCATCTGGCCTTCTGGGCAGAGAAAGACACGTGGGTTTCTGCCGCTGCGTGTCCTGGTGTTCTGACACCAAAGGTCAGAGGCAAGAGGAACTTATCGCCTGTGCCCCTAGGCCATTCCAGCTTCCGGCCTCAGTTTATCCAATCTCTGCCCTCCCCGCCGTCCTCCATACCTAATTTGATTGGCACGGGAGTGAGGGACACCTTCTGTATTCCCTGCTTGGGCTGTCAATCTAGCAGTTTTGGTTGTCGGGGCGGTATCCCACCCTCACTTCCACGTTCCACCTGCCGGCTCAGGTGGTCACGAGATAGTATTTGACCTTGAGATGGCCAGTACCCCAGGATCACCTCAGGACCGCATCTCAGGGCCAACCCCCATGAATTTTTTTCTGGTTTAGGACTTGCAGCACGTTTTGGTTTCCTTATCATTTCTGATTTTTGTGTTTGGAATGAATTCTTTCAGCGAGGCTCTAGCACATATGTCACATCACTGTTTTGGGGGATATAGCCATCTCTTCTTCCTTAGCACATGTTGGTGACTAGTGGACTGATCGGCGTATCACTGATGTTTAAACAGTGGAGTCAAAAAAGGTCTCTCCTCTTCTTCATGGACAGCTGATGATCCCATGCTGATGTTCTGATTTGTTTGAAACTGATCCATGCTGCTTTTCTCTTCCAGAAGCATTCACCGTGAAATGTGTTGCCTCTGTCCACTTCCAGACTGTTAGATCCATAATGTTCCATGGCTTTGCCTTTTTCATCCTTTACATGAAAGGCTCCTTCTGGGCAATATTTGTCACGTAACAATTTGGTCTTGGAGAGATTCATCGCTAGTCCAACAGTGTGAATGTATCAGCAATTCTTGCATTTTCTTTTCCACTGATTTTGTATATTTGCAACTACTGAATAACAGTGTTCAGCAAAGAGGGCGTGGATCCGTTTTGTGCCATCAATACTAATGTGCCTCTTCCCTGCTGAATTTCTGGAATTCAGGCTGCAGTTGTGCTATAAACATCTCCACTGAGACCGTGTTCGATTTCTATGGGCCTCTTTAGAGAGTATGGACTGCTGAGCATCATGATTTTGGTCATGTAATTTCAGTTCACTTCTTCCAGGAGGTTTGTATCCCTCAACTCAATTTCAATTTGGTTGTGCGTATTGCAACAGTGCTTTATTCCACTGAGTTGAAGACTTTCATGAACTCAGCAGGTGAAAAGAAAAAAAAAATGGTATCCTAGAAAAGGGCACGGGACTGGGAATCACGGGACCTGGGTTCTGATTCCTACCTTGTCATTTGTTTGTTGAGTGACCTTGGACAAGTCATTGAATTTCTCTGTGCCTCAGGTTCCTCATATGTAAAATGGAGATTTAATCAATCAATCAATCAATCAAGCAATCAATCAATCATATTTATTGAACACTTACTGTGTGTAGAGCACTGTACTAAGCGCTTGGGAAGTACAAGTTGGCAACATATAGAGACAGTCCCTACCCAACAGTGGGCTTACAGTCTAGAAGGGGGAGACAGAGAACAAAACCAAACATATTAACAAAATAAAATAAATAGAATAGATTTGTACAAGTAAAATAGAGTAATAAATACATACAAACATATATACATATATACAGGTGCTGTGGGGAAGGGAAGGAGGTAAGGTGGGGGTGATGGAGAGGGAGAGGAGGGGGAGAGGAAGGAGGAGGCTCAGTCTGGGAAGACCTCCTGGAGGAGGTGAGCTCTCAGCAGGGCCTTGAAGGGAGGAAGAGAGCTAGCTTGGCGGATGTCTGGAGGGAGGGCATTACAGGCCAGGGGGATGACGTGGGCTGGGGGTCGACGGTGGGACAGGTGAGAAGGAGGCACGGTGAGGAGGTTAGTGGCAGAGGAGCAGAGGGTGCGGGCTGGGCTGGAGAAGGAGAGAAGGGAGGGAGGTGAGGTAGGAGGGGGCGAGGGGATGGACAGCCTGGAAGCCCTGGGTGAGGAGTTTCTGCCTGATGTGCAGGTTGATTGGTAGCCACTGGAGATTTTTGAGGAGGGGAGTGACATGTCCAGAGCGTTTCTGGACAAAGACAATCCGGGCAGCGGTGTGAAGTATGGATTGAAGTGGGGAGAGACACGAGGATGGGAGATCGGAGAGGAGGCTGATACAGTAGTCCAGACGGGATAGGATTAGAGCTTGAACGAGTGGGGTAGCAGTTTGGATGGAGAGGAAAGGGCAGATCTTGGCGATGTTGCAGAGGTGAGACCGGCAGGTTTTGGTGATGGCTTCGATGTGAGGGGTGAACGAGAGAGCGGAGTCGAGGATGACACCAAGGTTGCTGGCCTGTGAGACGGGAAGGATGGTAGTGCCGTCAGCAGAGATGGGAAAGTCAGGGAGAGGGCAGGGGTTGGGAGGGAAGACAAGGAGTTCAGTCTTGGACATGTTGAGTATTAGGTGGCGGGCAGACATCCAGATGGAGATGTCCTGAAGGCAGGAGGAGATGCGAGCCTGGAGGGAGGGGGAGAGAGCAGGGGCAGAGATGTAGATCTGGGTGTCATCAGCATAGAGATGATAGCTGAAGCCTTGGGAGTGAATGAGGTCACCAAGGGAGTGAGTGTATTTGGTTGCGCGTATTGCAACAGTGCTTTATTTCACTGAGGGAGTGAGTGTAGATAGTAATTTCTATACTATTTAATAGCTGTTCTTCCTCCTACTCAGACTGGGAGCCACTGTCTGACTTGATCATCTTGTTAAATACAGTTCTCAGCCCCTAGGAAATACTTAACAAATAGCACAGTTATTATCATTATTATTACTACTGATAATTGGTGTAGGGCTGGCATACACATGAGAATAGCATGGCAGAGAAGCAAAATGGCTCAGTGGAAAGAATATGGGCTTGGGAGTCAGAGGTCATGGGTTCTAATCCCATCTTTGCCACCTGTCTGCTGTGTGACTTTGGGCAAGTCACTTCACTTCCCTGGGCCTCGGTTACCTCATCTGTAAAATGGGGATTAAGACTGTGAGCCCCATGTGAGATAACCTCATTACCTTGTATCCCCCCCAGCATTTAGAACAGTGCTTGGCACATAGTAAATGTTTAACAAACTCCATTATTATTATTATTATTATTATGAGGCCCTATTGTAAATGTTATACTGGGGTAAACCAGTGGTCTGACTGGTGAGTCCAGTATTCTAACTCCTAAGAATGTTTGGAGGAACAGAATGATGGTATTAATCATGAAGCTACAGCATGAGAAGCAGCATGGCCCAGGGCTTAGAATAGTGCTTTGCACATAGTTAGTGCTTAATAAATGCCATCATTATTATTATTATTAGTGGATAGAGCATGGGCCTGAGTGTAAGAAGGTTATGGGTTCTAATCCGGTCTCCGCCATTTGTCTGCTGTGTGACCTTGAGGAAGTCACTTTACTTCTCTGGACTTCAGTTCCCTCATCTGTAAAATGAGGGTTGAGACTGTGACAGGGACTGTGTCCAACCCGATTAGCTTGTATCTACCCCAGAGCTTAGTACAGTGTGTGGCACATAGTAAGTGCTTAACAAATGCCATAGGAAAAATAACTATTATTATTATTTTTAAGAAGCAGCATGGCTCAGTGGAAAGAGCCCGGGCTTGGGAGTCAGAGGCCATGGGTTCTGGCTCTGCCACTTGTCTACTGTGTGGCCTTGGGCAAGTCACTTCACTTCTCTGTGCCTCAGTTCCCTCATCTGCAAAATGGGGATTAAGACTGTGAGCCCCACGTGGGACAACCTGATCACCTTGTGTACCCCAGCACTTAGAACAGTGCTTTGTGCTTAACAAATACCAACATTATTATTATTATTATTAATGTCTGTCTCCTGCTCTAGACTGTGAGCTCATTGTGGGCAGAGGATGAGTCTGTTTATTGTTAAATTGTACTCTTCTAAGCGCTCAGCACAATGCTTTGCATACAGTAAGGACTCAATAAATGTGAATGAATGAATGAATGGAGGAATGATTCCTCTCTATGACCTCCATCTTTCAGTGTTTTTCAGGTTTATTGTCAGTTGGTAATACTGATTTGATGCTGGAAATGATTCATAGTTATCTGAATACCTAACAGCCCTTAGGCTGTACTGAGTAGCAGCTTGGCTTAATGGATACAGTACCAGCTTGGGAGTCAGAAGAACCTGGGTTCTAATTCCACCTTTTGCCACATGCCCGCTGTGTGACCTTGGGAAAGTCACTTCACTTCTCTGTACATCAGTTACCTCATCTGTAAAATGGGGATTGAGACTGTGAACCCCATGCAGGACAGGGGCTGCATCCAACCTGATTTGCCTATATCCACCCCAGTGCTTAGTACAGTGCCTGGCACATAGTAAAAGCTTAACAAATATGTCAGTTATTATTAACATTATTATTGTGTTTACCAAATCTATAGTATTGTACTCTCTCAAGTGCTTAGTTTGGTGCCCTGCACAGAGGAAGTGCTCAATAATTAGAGACTATTACACTGGATTCTGAAGTTTTAGGATTAAAACATCTTGGGCATTGTTGTTTTTTTTGAGTCCCACATCTTGTGATTTGTATTAGTCCAAATGATGTATTTATCTATGTCAGAGACATTGAAGAAGTTTCTCTTTGTATTTATCAGTAGTTCCCCTGCTGTCTGACCCACATCTGACCCCAGTAGTGGAGTGAAAAAAAACAGAAGTAGGGGACTGCCTGCAGAGACTATGCCATCAGTCAAAGGTGAAGATTTCTGACTGAAGACATGCCTAGAGGTCAGTGCTTGGCACCTACTGCAAATTTTTCTTTAGGGGTTGTATTCTTCCATTTTCCCTTTGAGATAATAATGATGGCATTTGTTAAGTGCTTACTATGTGCCAAGCACTGTTCTAAGTGTAGCATAGTGGATAGAGCATAGGCCAGAAAATCAGAAAGTCATGGGTTCTAATCCCAGCTCCGCCACTTGTCTGATGTCTGAGCTTGGGCAAGTCACTTCAATTCATCATCATCATCAATCGTATTTATTGAGCGCTTACTGTGTGCAGAGCACTGTACTAAGCGCTTGGGAAGTACAAGTTGGCAACATATAGAGACAGTCCCTACCCAACAGTGGGCTCACAGTCTAAAAGGGGGAGACGGAGAACAAAACCTGTGCTTCTGTTACCTCATCTGTAAAATGGGGATTAAGATTGTGAGCCCCATGTGGAATAGGGACCGTGTCCAACCGGATTAATTTGTTTCTAGTCCAGAGCTTAGGACAGTGCACGGTACAAAGGAAGTGCTTAACAAATACCATTATTATGATTGTTATTAGAAAGGTACCATTGGGCCCTGTAATTATAATTCTAATAATAATGATAATAATGGCATTTGATAAACACTTACTGTGTCCTAACTACTAGGAAGGTACAGTGTTATAATGATAGTGTGGTATTTGTTAAATTCTACGTCCCACTAAATGCTGAGATAGATTCAAGTTAATCCGGAATCAAGTTAATCACAGCCTAAATAAGAGGGAGAACAGGTATTTCATCCCCATTTTACAGATGAGGTAAATGAGGCACAGAGAAGGTCAGTGACTTGCCCAAGGTCACCCACCAGGTGTACTTCCCAAGTGCTTAGTACAGTGCTCTGCTCACAGTAAGCACTCAATAAATATGATTGAATGAATGAATGAATGAATCTAGTATTTATGACAGGAGGATCCATCAGCTAATCATTCTGGCTAAGGACTATCTCAAGTGACTTTCCAGATCCACTGACATTATTTTCTGTATTTAGGGTTCATGACCGACAACATGAGATAGAAATAAAATAGATTGCTCACTTCCCTGTCCTTTTCCAAACTTACCAGTGAAACAATTTTGATCATTCTCTTTCAGCTCTACAGTGGCATTGACTTGTTTTTCTGTACACCTTCCTCTTCATAATAGAATCCTTCAAATTCTTCATGTTCTGCCTGGTGATTTGGCTAGAACATGACTTCCGTGACCATCAAAAGCCCAGGAAGAATATTGCTACTCTTAGAAAAATATCACCACTCTCCTTCAATGGAGCTACAACTGTTTTTTCAATAATTCCAATGTCTTTGTTTCTGGTTCTGCTACTCAAATCTTTATTGAGAAATCTATGACCATGAATCTTCCATTAAGAATGTGCTCTTTAGCTCTAGTTTTTCATTTGCCTATGATTTTTTTTGCTTGATACCTTAGATCCTTTGAAACACTCATCTACAAGCACATCGTCATTACAGCTCTTTTTAATGCAATCTGTTAAGTGCTTGCTATGTGTCAAAGACTGTTCTAAGTGATGAGATAGGTATAAGTTAATTAGGCCAGACATAGTCCCTGTCCCATATCTGGCTCACAGTCGTCTAAGTAGGAGGTAGAACGGATATTCCCATTTAACTATTGAAGAAACAGGCATTGAGAAATTAGGGGACTTACCCAAGGCCACACAGCAAGCAAAGGCAGAGCTGGGATTAGAACTCAGGTCTTTCTGATTCCCAGGCCCATCCTCTTTCCACTAGACTATGATGCTTTTCTAGGAGTCCTTTCAGTTTTTAAACTGAATAGTGAATAATTCATAGCTGTCAATCAATGGTATTTACTGAACTCTTCCTGTGTACAGAGCACTGTACTAAGTGCTTGGAAGAGTACAATGCAATAATAATAATATTGATGGTATTTGTTAAGTGCTTACTATGTGTCAAGCACTACCCTAAGTGCTGGGGTAGATACAACGTAATCATGTTGTCTCACAGGGACCTCACAGTCTTAATTCCCATATTACAGATGATGTAACTGAGGCAGGCACAGAGAAATTGCCCAAGGCCACACAGCAGACAAGTAATGCAGCTGGAATTAGAACCCACCTCCTCTGTCTTCCAAGCCCATGCTCTTTCCACTAAGCCACGCTGCTTCTCCGAGTTGATAGACATGTTCCTTGCCCACAATGAGTTTAAAGTCCATATCTATCTATCTAGGTATTAAATCTATCTCTCTATATACAATGTATACAATCTTTATATATATCACATATACAACCCACCTTATATGTGTGTGTGTATATATATATATATAATATATACATATATATAGATAGATGATAGATAGATAGATGATATAGATAGACTGATAGATAGATAGATAGATAGATAGATAGATAGATAGATCGATAGATAGATACATAAGAGAAGAGAAGCAGCATGGCTTAGTAGAAAGAACCCGGGCTTGGAAGTCAGAGGTCATGGTACACTTCTCAGCTTTGTGACTTTGGGTAAATCACTTAACTTCTCCGTGCCTCAGTTACCTCATTGAGAAGCCACGTGGCTCAGTGGAAAGAGTACGGGCTTTGGAGTCAGAGGTCATGCATTCAAATCCCGACTCTGCCAACTGTCAGCTGTGTGACTCTGGGCAAGTCACTTAACTTCTCTGTGCCTCAGTTACCTCATTTGTGAAATGGGCATTAAAACTATGAGCCCCTCATGGAACAACCTGATCACCTTGTAACCTCCCCAGTGCTTAGAACAGTGCTTGGCACATAGTAAGCACTTAACAAATACCATCATTATTATTATTATTATTATGTGTAAAGTGGGGATTAAGACTGTGAGCCCCACTTGGGACAACCTGATAATCTTGTATCTACCCCAGCACTTAGAACAGTGCTTGGCACATAGTAAGTGCTTAACAAATACCATTATATATATATATATATACACACACACACACACACACCCACATAACTTCCCAAGTGCTTAGTACAGTGCTCTGCACACAGTAAGTGCTCAATAAATATGATTGAATGAATGAATAAATGAATATCATCATCAATCGTATTTATTGAGTGCTTACTGTGTGCAGAGCACTGTACTAAGCGCTTGGGAAGTACAAGGTGGTAACATATAGAGACAGTCCCTACCCAACAGTGGGCTCACAGTCTAAAAGGGGGAGACAGAGAACAAAACCAAACATACTAACAAAATAAAATAAATAGAATAGATATGTACAAGTAAAATAAATAAATAAATAAATAGACTAACAAATATGTACAAACATATATACATATATACAGGATCAATATGAGTTTGATCCTCGCCCAACATCCGGAGAGAATATTGGCTTAATATAAGGAGTGCAAGCCCAGCCAGGGAATTACTATATGAAGTCAGAGCAGGCATCTTCTCATTTCCATTCTGAATGGCTTAGAAAAAAGCTATTAGATTAACTCTACATTTCCTTTGTTGGTACTGCATCAAATCCTTAGTATTTTTCTGAAAATGAAGATTTATTTCATTGTCAAAGATCACATACATCGGGTATATCCTTAAATCATTTTTATAAAATTGAAAATTTGAAGTATTGGGAGAATCAATTTTCTATGTAAATACTTGACTGAGCTATTTTCTCCACTCTTTAGTTGATGATTAAAATCATTCCTAAAATATGATGCTAACATCATGGGGGTGCTTCAGTCTACAACCCTCCTTGCTTCTATCAATCAGCCAAATTTATTGAGTACATACTATGGGGAGAGCACTGTGCTAAGCACTTGGAAGAGTACCCAGCGATTAGGACAATGCTTGGCACATAGTTGACGCTTAACAATACCATAATAATAATTATAATTTAACAGAGTTGGTAGATATGCGCTTAGTACAGTGCTCTGCACACAGTAAGCACTCAATAAATACAATTGATTGATTGATTGATTGATTGATATGCTCCTTGCCCACAGGCTTACAGTCTGCCTTCATATATTCTTTTTACACCTGCTCTTTTTCCCACATATCTGCCTTTCTGTTTTCATGTTGTCTCTAATCATTTTATTCAATTTTTTCTTCCCTTATTTCCTGCATGTGAATATTTGTTCACATGTCTGCCTGTATATTTGTATGAATCCCCATGTAGAGAGGATAACAAATATCACTTTCAAATGATTTAGGGAAATGGTGTGACCTCATGGAAAGAGCTTAGACTGGGAGTCAGGAGACTCAAATTCTACTCCTAGCTCTACCACTGGACTGCTTACTGGTTGTGTAAGTCACAA
Source organism: Tachyglossus aculeatus (assembly GCF_015852505.1). Taxonomy (NCBI): domain Eukaryota; kingdom Metazoa; phylum Chordata; class Mammalia; order Monotremata; family Tachyglossidae; genus Tachyglossus; species Tachyglossus aculeatus. The sequence goes on from NC_052066.1 coordinate 44,361,660, forward strand.
CCTCTTTGGGCCTCAGTTTCATTTTCTGTAAAATGGGGATAAGATACCTATTCTCCCTACCTATTTCCTCTGTCAGACCTCAACCTTCCCCATTTATAAATCCCTCCTAAAATCCCACCTCCTCCAACAAGTCTTTCCCAAGAATCATCATCAGTGCCCCAAATTTAGAGATCCTTTAGGTGCTTCTTGCACTTCTGCATTTGTTCGTTTATGCCCAACCTCATCACTTGAGTATATGTATATATTCAATTTAACATTAAATCTATTTATTCCTATTCCACTCCTCATGAACATTTCTTTCTGTCTTCCTCACTTAGAATATAGACTCCCTGTGGGAGTTGAGAAGCAGTATGGCCTACTGGGAAAAGCATGGGCTGAGTGTCAGAGGTCTGGTTTTTAATCCCAGCTCTGCCACTTGTCTGCTGTGTGACCTTGGGCAAGTTACTTCACCTCTCTGTGCCTGTTACCTCATCGTGAAAATGGGGATTAAGACTGTGATTCCCATGTGGGACAGGGACTGTATCCAACCTGATTAGCTTGTATCTACATCAGCACTTAGAACAGTGCTTGGTAGATAGTGAACACTTAACAAATTCCATCATCATCATAAAATCACTTAACTTCTCTGTGCCTCAGTTTCCTCATCTGTAAAATGGGAGTTCAAGTAGCCTATTCTTCATCCTATTTAAACTGTGAAACCCATGTGGGACAGGGACTGGGTTCAAACTAATGATCCTGTATTTACTACAGTGCTTGGACTTAGTAAGCATTTAACAAATGTCATTATCATTGTGTTTCTATCGTACTTCTCAAACATTCAGTATAATGCATTATATTCAGTAGGTGCTCAATAAATACCAGCACTACTACTTAGACTATCAATCCTGTAGGGACAGGGTCTCTCAGAGTGCATCTGATTTGATGATCTTGTATCTATCCCAGTGCTTATTATTATAATTATTTAGGCTTTCACCTGGAAAACAGAGAGCAGGGCCATAAGGGCAGCATATGGGGTTTCTTTCCTAGGTACAATTCAGTGGTATTTACGCAATTTTAGGGATCTTAGAGCAGTTGGGTAAATGGATCCAATTTTCTGCCATTTTCTACCATCTTCAGTCCATCTTTCCTTTGCTGTCCATTTGAGATGTGAGAATCAAACAAAAACCACATGGAAATAATGAATAAAAAAGAAATCTCTAATAGGGAATGGAAACAAAACCAAATTGAAATATAAAGGAATATTTATGTCTGGAATGCCCTCCTAGAACCGAAGATCCTAGAGGTAGGGAAAGGTGAGGAGAGATCAGGTATCCAAACCCTGGTTGACCGGCTGATGAATATTCCAGCTAACAAAGCAGAACCAGACAATTACTGCCTGATGTATCACTAGCCCCTGCTTGTCACAGCATGAGCCTTGCTTGCCCTGGGGGGCCGACCTTGCTCTGCTCTTGTCATTTATTCATTCATCCATTCAATCGTATTTATTGAGCGTTTACTGTGTGCAGAGCACTGTACTAAGCTCTTGGGAAAGTACAATACAACAGTAAGCAGTGTCATTCCCTGCCCACAATGGACTCACAGCCTAGAGTGGGGGAGACAGACATCAATACAAATAAATAAAATTACAGCTTTGTACATAAGTGCTTTGGGACTGGGAGAGGGGAAGAGAAAAAGGAGCAAGTCAGTGTGACACAGGAAGGAGTGGGAGATGAGGAAAAGTGGGGATTAGTCTGGGAAGGTCTATTGGAGGAGATGTGTCTTCAGTAAGGCTTTGAAGCAAGGGAGAGTGTTGCCAGATTAGAGGAGGGAGGGTGCTCCAATCAATCAATCAATTGTATTTATTGAGCGCTTACTGTGTGCAGAGCACTGTACTAAGCGCTTGGGAAGTACAAGTTGGCAACAAACTGCCTCCAGGCCAGAGGCAGTACATGGACTAGGGGTCACCGGCAAGACAGGTGAGATTGTGGGACAGTGAGAAGGTTAGCACTAGAGGAGCAAACTGTGCCCTGCTTCTGACTGTACAACTTTTCCCTGATTATGTTCATTTGACATATATCATTTATATTTCTTCCACCTTGATTTTGGTTTATTGGGCTTGTTGTTTACTTGAATGTATTATGTTTGGGATTATTTTGTTGATTTAGTTTGTTTCTTATTTACATCTTATTGTGTTGTTTCTTTGTTATTAGGTCATTGTGACCCCTCTTTCTGTTTGATTATCCTTTCCTTCTGTTTTATGATCTGCACTGCATTCTTTTATTTTATAATAGATGTATTGCCTAGGTGGAGGTAAATATCCTTTATCTCTCTCTTCAATCCCCTGGGCCCAAGACAGTCCTCCCTTCCTGTTCCATTTGCAGACCTCTTCATTCCGGTATTGGGATGGACTTGGTGAGATTGGACAGATGGTTTAGAGCTCTCTGAGAAGACGAGGGAGAGCTCTCCCCATTCATTCATTCATTCATTCATTCATTCATTCAATTGTACTTATTGAGCGCTTACTGTGTGCAGGGCACTGTACTAAGTGCTTGGGAAGTACAAGTTGGTAACATATAAAGACGGTCCCTACCCAAAAATGGACTTACAGTCCCCAGTGACTGGTCACAGCATGGTGGAGTTTGTCTTATCCATTAGTTTATGAACATCGTTTCAGTGACAAGATTGAGTTGGGAGGCCATAGTGACACTGCCATCTGACTTGTTCAGTGGAGATACAAGGGACCACAGGGCCAAGGATGGCTAGTCATTGTGGCCATGCCAATGGGCACATATGTGTGTTCATGGCCACACAAATTTGACAAGTTTAAGTGAGCAGATCACAGGCAAAGTGGTATGCCCTAAAAGCCCTCCAGAAAGGACTGGTTGAAATTGGCAAGATTATATTGGAGGGAAGAAAATGGCAAAACAAACTAAAGGGGCTGTTTGCCTATACTTTGGCAGTTGCCTTGACAGTTGCAGAATAATAATAATAATAATGATGGCATTTGTTAAGCACTTACTATGTGCAAAGCACTGTTCTAAACACTGGGGGGGATACAAGGTGATCAGGTTGTCCCATGTGCGGCTCACAGTCTTAATCCCTATTTTACAGATGAGGTAACTGAGGCACAGAGAAGTGAAGTGAATTGCCCAAAGTCACACAGCTGATAAGTGGTGGAGCTGGGATTAGAACCCATGACCTCCAACTCCCAAACTCGGGCTCTTTCAACTAAGCCATGCTGCTTCTCTTCAGGAATGACCCCCGGTGGAAGCCTCAGTTGGGTTCAAATCCCGGCTCCACCACTTGTCAGCTATGTGACTTCGGGCAAGTCACTTCACTTCTCTAGGCCTCAGATCCCTTATCTGTAAAATGGGGATTGACTGTGAGCCCCCCGTGGGACAACCTGATCACCTTGTATCCGCCCCCAGCACTTAGAACAGTGCTTTGCACATAGTAAGCGCTTAATAAATGCCATTATTATTATTATTATTATTATTATTATTATTATTATTACACTGCCCTTGTGTCCTCCTGGATGTGGGCTTGCTGCTCCTGGATCCAGTCCTTCCTGCCTGGAACTCTGTTAGAAGTTTTCCATGCGGTGAGATCACTTTCACTTTGCTTAAACTAAATCTGGGTGGGAGAAGGAATGGGTGAACTGCTAGTTGGCCTAGTGGAAAGAGCATGGGCTTGGGAGTCAGAGGACCTAGGTTCTAATCCCAGCTCTGCCACGTGTCTGTTGTGTGACCTTGAGCAAGTCACTTCACTTCTCTGTACCTCAGTTACCTCATCTGTAAAATGGGGATGAAGGCTGGGAGCCCTGTGTGAGCCCTTTAATTCTATTTGTTCTGACAACTTTGACACTTGTGTACATGTCTGTCTCCCCCTTCTAGACTGTGAGCCCGTTGTTGGGTAGGGACCGTCTCTATATGTTGCCGACTTGTACTTCCCAAGCATTTAGTACAGTGCTCTGCACACAGAAAGCGCTCAATAAATACGAATGAATGAATGAATGTGGAACAGGGCCTGTGTCTGACCCAATTATCTTGTACCTACTTCAGGGTTTGGTACAGTTCCTGGAACATAGTAAGCCCTTATCAAATACCACAAGTATTATTATTTCAGACTAAAGTGTTTTACACTCTCTTTGCCAAGCAGAAGCCTTAGCCCATACACTTGAGTAATGTGGTCAGATAACTCGGTGTATTTCTGTTAGAAGCATTGTGGCCTAGTAAAAGAGTATATAGGCTTGGGAGTCCGAGGAACTGGAATGTAACTGGCCTCTACGGACAACCTAACAATTATTCAACCTGAGGTAGGAGGATAGGGAAGCAGAAGCAGCATGGCTCAGTGGAAAGGGCATGGGCTTTGGAGTCAGAGGTCATGGGTTCAAATCCCGACTCTGCCACGTGTCTGCTGTGTGACCTTGGACAAGTCACTTAACTTCTCTGAGCCTCAGTTACCTCATCTGTAAAATGGGGATTAAAAGATTGTGAGCCCCACGTGGGGCAACTTGATCACCTTGTATCCCCACAGCGCTTAGAACAGTGCTCTGCACATAGTAAGCGCTTAACAAATGCCATCATTATTATTATTATTATTATAGGGAAAGTGGAGAGAGAGGGAAGAGCCATTAACAAAGAAAACTATGCCATGAGCTTGGAAACTTTGAATTGCCAAGAATAACAGTGAGAATAGCAACAACAACAAGTATTATTATTATTATAAGATTTTTTTAAGCACCTACTCTGCGCCAAGCACTGTACTAAGCACTGGGGTAGATACAGGATAATCAGGCCCAACGTGGGGCTCCTATTTTAAGTAAGAAGGAGAACTAGTTTAGAATCCCCATTTTGCAGATGAGGGAACTGAGGCACAGAGATTAGAACTCAGGTCCTCTGACTTTAGGGCCCATGCCCTTTCCACTAGATCACACTGATTTCTGAGAATAAGTCCATCTCATTAGCGGACAGCTTAAGTACTGGTGCATCTACAAAAGTTGATGATGCAATTTTCAGAGTTGGCTGAAGTTGCCAGTAACCTTCTCTTCAAGCATCCCCATTCTTCCTTTTGAACAGCCCAACAAGAAATAGTTGAAGAATTTAGCAGTTGGAAAGCTGTGCCCTAGACTTTCACATACATTTGGAGTAGCAGCTTGCTTTAAGCATTTGACAGGTTTATTTTTCGACATGCTATTTAGCAGCCGGAAGGCTTTCTGAGGACACATGCGGGTTCCGGCTTCTTTTTTTAGTCACTCTTTCGCAGTGCTGATTCCATTCTCTTCCACCCCAGCCATAGCCACTCCCAGGCACGTACCTGAGTCTACGTGAGCAGAGGGGATAATAATAATAACTGTGGCATGTTCTAATCTCTGGGGTGGATACAAGCAGCGGAAGCAGCACGGCTCAGTGGAAAGAGCCCAGGCTTTGGAGTCAGAGGTCATGGATTCAAATCCCAGCTCTGCCAATTGTCAGCTGTGTGACTTTGGGAAAGTCACTTAACTTCTCCATGCCTCATCTGTAAAATGGGGATTAAGACTGTGAGCCCCATATGTGACAACCTGACCACCTTGTAACCTCTCCAGCACCTAGAACAGTGCTTTGCACATAGTGAGCACTTAATAAATGCCATCATTATTATTGTTACAAGCAAATCGGGTTGGACACAGCCCCTGTCCCACATGGGGCTCACAGTCTCAATCCCCATTTTCCAGAAGAGGTAACTGAGGCATAGAGAAATGAAGTGACTTGCCCAAGGTCTCGCAGAAGACAAGTGGCTAAGCCAGGATTAGAACCCATGACCTTCTGATTTCCAGGCCCATGCTCTATCCATTACTCTACGCTGCTTCTCTGGGATGTAGGATACCTGTGTCGTCCTACATACTTGGGTCTACATGAACTTGGAGAAGCAGCTAGAACATGGGCTTGGGAGTCAGAGGATGTGGGTTCTAATTCCAGCTCTGCCACTTGTGTGCTGCGTGACCTTTGGCGAGTCACTTAACTTCTCTGTGCCTCAGTTACCTCATCTGTAAAATGGGAATTAAGATTGCGAGCCCTGTGTGGGACAGGGACTGTGTCCAACCTCATTACCTTGTATCTACCCCAGCACTTAGAATAGTGAGTGACACAGAGTAAGCACTTAACAAATACCATTATTATTATTTAGTAGCCTGCATGTTCCTTCACAGTGGCCGCTACCGGCTGGCTTAACGCTTGGTCTCACCCAGCTCGGAAATCTATTCTGTTGAGGAGTGTTTTTTACTCGGCATGGCTGATTTGACTTGAGACAGGCAACACGAACCAGCTGCCTGGAATCTTCTGCCGTCTTAGTGTGATGATTGATTTGCACAGGATTCAGGATGATTGATTTGAAGGGAGGGAAAAGAATGGGTGAAGGAGTTGGGCCTTCGTCACTGTCCCTGAAGATTTCTCCTGGGAGGGGCAGAGAAGGATGGAGTGGAGCTGGAAAACATGGAGCTCCATTTCAGTGCTCTCCCTTAGGACTAGAAACTCAGGTCTGGCCCAGGGTTAGCCCTTCTCCCTGCTAGCAAGATGTTTACCAACTTTGTTATATTGTACTCTCCCAAGTACTTACTATTCATTCATTCATTCATTCATTCATTCATTCGTATTTATTAATAATAATAATGATGGCATTTGTTAAGCGCTTACTATGTGCAGAGCACTGTTCTAGGCACTGGGGGGGGGGATACAAGGTGATCAAGTTGTCCCACGTGGGGCTCACAGTCTTAATCCCCATTTTACAGATGAGATAACTGAGGCTCAGAGAAGTTAAGTGACTTGCCCAAGGTCACACAGCAGACGTGTGGCGGAGCCGGGATTCGAACCCATGACCTCTGACTCCAAAGCCTGTGCTCTTTCCACTGAGCCACACCGCTTCTCTGTGTGCAGAGCACTGTTCTAAGCGCTAGGGAAGTACAAGTTGACAGCGTAGAGAGACGGTCCCTACCCAACAGCAGGCTCACAGCCTAGAAGGGGGAGACAGACAACAAAACAAAACATATTAACAAAATAAAATGAATAGAATAAATATGTACAAATAAAATAAATAGAGTAATAAATACATACAAACATATATACATATATACAGGTGCTGTGGGGAGGGGAAGGAGGTAAGGCGGGGGGATGGGGAGGGGAAGGAGGGGGAGAGGAAGGAGGGGGCTCAATCTGGGAAGGCCTCCTACTACAGTGCTCTGTACTCAGTAAGCACCCAATAAATATCATTGATTGATTGACTTATAAGTAATAATAATAATGGCATTTATTAAGCACTTACTATGTGCAAAGCACTGTTCTAAGTGCTGGAAAAGTTACATGGCGATCAGTTTGTCCCACGTGGGGCTCACAGTCTTAATCCCCATTTTACAGATGAGGTAACTGAGGCACAGAGAAGTTAAGTGACTTGCCTAAAGTCACACAGCTGACAAGTGGCGGAGCCGGGATTCGAACCCTTGCCCTCTGACTCCAAAGCCCGTGCTCTTTCCACTGAGCCACGCTGCTTCTCGATTTGCTCGGCAACCAGGCTGCTGAGAGATTGAGTGATTTTTCTGGCTCAGCAGTGATGATACAATGCCATCTTGGAGAATCTAGGTTTGGTTGAAGGCAGGTGTGTTTCCCTCTGAGGGGCAGAATCAAGAGTATTCACTGAATGCTTAAAAGGGTGCTTTGCTGTACTGTCAGAGTCCAAAGAAGAGAATTAAGCTCAAGGCTCAGTTTATGGAGACATGGAATTTTACCCATCTCTTGAACAAGATTTAAAATCTCTAGTGAAGAATCTGAATGGACTTTGGCTACCTCACCAGTAAAATGGGGATTCAGTGCTAAGTGCTAAGCACTTAGTACAGTGCTTTGCACACAGTAAGCGCTCATAAATATGATTGGATTCAATTCCATTTCTCCCTCCTACTTTAGACTGTGACCAGAGACTTCATCTAATTGGGTTATCTTTTGCCTTCTCCAGTGCTCAGAATAGTGCTTGACACATGGCTTAGTGGAATGACCACTGCCTTGGGAGTCAGAGGATGTGGGTTCTAATCCTGACTCCACCATTAGTCTGCTGTGTGACCTTGGACAAGCCACTTAACCTCTCTGTGCTTCAGTTAGCTCATCTGTAAAATGGAGGTTAAGACTGTGAGCCCCACATGGGACAACCTGCTTAATTTGTATCTACCCTAGTGCTAAGAACAATGCTTGGCACATAGTAAGTGCTTAACAAATACCACCATTATTGTTATTATTATTATAAAGCACTCAGTAAATTCCATAATTATTATTATTGTAATTATTACACAAAGAATAGGGATTAGTTAATACTGGCCTGTGGGTTAGAGGGCTAGGCCATCCATCCTGGAATGACATCCTTAGGAATCTTTCTCTGTTCCTTTCTCCAAATGTTCCTTCCTCTGATTTGCAGTTTCCCTTCTCCTCTTTGATTTTTCAGCCCACCCTTTTCATTCATTCATTCATTCAATCATATTTACTGAGTTCTTACTGTGTGAGAAGCACTGTACTAAGTGCTTGGAAAGTACAATTCAGCAATAAAGAGGAACAATCCCTGCCCACAATAAGCTTACCTTCTAGAAGAATTATACTTGTATTTGTTAAGTGCTTACTATGTGCCAGGAACTGTACTTAGTGATGGGGTAAAAACAAGCAAATCTAGTTGCCTACAATTGATCCATCATTCAGATTTATCGAGTGCTTACTGTGTGCAGAGCACTGTACTAAGCACTTTGGAGAGTTCGATAAAACAGAGTTGGTTAGACATGCTCCTTGCCCACAATGAGCTTGCAGACTAGAATGGGAGACAGATATTAATTTAAATATGTAATTTATGGATATGTATAAAAGTGCATATGTGATTGAGGGGGGGAGTGAATAAAGGGTGCATATCCAAGTGCACGGACAATGAAGCAGGGAGTGGGAGTAGAGGAAATGAGGGCTTAGTTGGCGAAGGCTTCTTGGAAGAGGTGTGCCTTAAATAAGGTTTTAAAGGTAGGGAGGGTGTCAGATATGAAGAGGAAGGGTATTATAGGCCAGAGGTAAGAGGTCAGCGATGAGATAGATTGAGGCACAGTGAGTAGTTTGGCATTAGAGGAGCCAAGTGTGAGGGAATCAGGGGGGTAAGGTAGGAGTGGGCCAGGTGATTGAGTGCTTTAAAGTCTAGGGTAAAGAAATGTTGTTTGATGAGATGGATGGACAGCCACTGGAGGTTCTCGAAGAATGGGGAAACATGGGCTGAATATTTTTTTAGAAAAATGATACAGGCAGCAGAGTGAAGCAGGGACTCGAATGGGGAGAGACAAGGCAAGGAGGTCAGCAAGGAGGCTGATGCAGTAATCAAGGCAGGATAGAATAAATGACTGGATTAACGTGGTAGCAGTTAGGATGGAGAGGAAGATTTTAGCGATGTTGTGAAGGTTGAACCAGCAGGATTTGGTGACAGATTTGATATGTGGGTAAAATGAGAGAGATGTGTTGAGGGTCACACCAAGTTTACAGGGTTGTGAGACAAGGAGGAGGGTGGTGCTACCTACAGAAGTCAGGGGAAGATACGGAATTCTGTTTTGGATATGGTAAGTTTGAGGTGACGGAAGGACATCCAAGTAGATTTCCCGTAGGCACAAGAAATGCAAGACTGCAAAGAAGGAGAGAGATCAGGGTTGGAGATGTATATTTGAGAATCATCCACATAGATGACAGCGGAAGCCATGGAAGTGAATGAGTTCTCCAAGGTAGTGGGTATAGATGGAGAATAGGAACAGTCCACAAATGAGACTGAGAATGAGCATCTAGAGAGATAGGAAGAGAAGCAGGAGAGGACGGTGTCAGTGAAACCAAGGCTGGATAACAGGAGAACAGGAGAAGGGGGTGGTTGACAATGTCAGGGCAGCTGAGAGATTGAGGAGGAGTAGAATGGAGAAGAAGCCATTGGATTTGGCAAGAAAAAAGTCATTGCTGACCTTTGACAGGGCGAGTTTTGTGGTGGGGTGAAAGGGGCGGAAACTGGATTAGAAGGGGTCAAGAAGAGGGGGAAAGGGTCAAAGAACCTACAGATCTTTCTTATGCCTCTCTCCCCCTGACTCCGTACTTTCACTCCAAACACAAACATATCGATTCCCACCCAACTTCTCCCTAAACCCACTCCTCCTAACATTTCCGTCTCAACCATCATCACCCCAATTTCAGCAGCCCTCAACCTCAGAGAATCCTCAAATTCTCATTGTCCTTCAATTGCCGCATTCGGTCTACCCCAAGTTATTCCAGTTTCTCCTCCGTAGTATCTCTTGGAGCTGCTCCTTTCTTTCCATCCAAACAGCTGCCCCCTGGCCCGTGCTCTCATCATATTGCCGCTAAGCTATTACATCAACCCAGTGTCTCTTCTCACAACAATAATAATCATTGTGGTATTTGTTATGTGCACTTACTATATGCAAAGCACTGCACTACATACAGTATAAGCAGATGAGGCACAGTCCTGGTCCCACAGTCCAAGAGGGAGGGAGAATTAGCATTTTTATCCCCATTTTACAGATGATGTAACTGAGCCACAGAAAAGTTAAGTGACTTACCCAAGGTCACACAGCAGGCACATGGCAGAGCTGGGATTAGAACCCAGGTCCCTTTGGCTCCCAGGCCTGTTCTCCATCTGCTAGACCATGCTGCTTCTCTAACAAAAAGTCCTCACAACAGGCCTCAAGATTCCCACCAACTCACCCCACCTTACCTTTCTGCTCTCTTCTTCTTCTGCTACTACCAAACTTTCTTTCTTTTTCTTTTTCTTTTAATGGAATTTGTTAAGCTCTTACTATGTGCAAAACACTGTTCTAAGCACTGGGGATATACAAGGTGATCAGGTTGTCCCACGTGGGGCTCACAGTCTTAATCCCCATTTTACAGCATGATGTGATCGTGACAACCTGATCACCTTGTTGTGAGCCCACTGTTGGGTAGGGACTGTCTCTATATGTTGCCAACTTGTGCTTCCCAAGCGCTTAGTACAGTGCTCTGCACACAGTAAGCGCTCAATAAATTAGATTGATTGTACCTCCACAGTGCTTAGAACAGTGCTCTGCACATAGTAAGTGCTTAATAAATGTCATTATTACTATTATTATTATCATCAGTGCCCCAAACTTAGAGATCCTTTAGGTGCTTCTTGCATTTCTGCATTTATTTGTTTATGCCCAACCTCATCACTTGAGTATATGTATATATTCAATTTAACATTAAATCTATTTATTCTTGTTCCACTCCTTATGAACATTTCTTTCTGTCTTCCTCAGAATATAGACTCTTTGTGGGAGTTGAGAAGCAGTATGGCCTACTGAGAAAAGCATGGGCTGAGTGTCAGAGGCCTGGTTTCTAATCCCAGCTCTGCCACTTGTCTGCTGTGTGACCTTGGGCAAGTTACTTCACCTCTCTGAGAAGGGAGAACTGAGGCCCAGAGAAGTGAAGTGACTTGCCCAAAGTCACACAGCTGACAATTGGTGGAGCTGGGATTTGAACCCATGACCTCTGACTCCAAACTCTCTTGGTTCCTCCCATGCCAGTCTTCTAATAATAATAATGATTATGGTACTTGTTAAGCATTTAACAGGTGCCAAGCTCTGTTCTAAACACTAGGGTAGATACAAGTTAATCAGTTTGGACATAGTCCCTGTCCCACATGGGGCTCACACTCTTAACCCAAGCGCTTAGTACAGTGCTCTGCACATAGTAAGCGCTCAATAAATACGATTGATTGATTAACCCCCATTTTACAGATGAGGTAATTGAGTCTTAGAGAAATTAAGTGACTTTCCCAAGGTCACTCAGCAGATATGTGGCAGAGCCAGGATTAGAACTCAGGTCCTTCCGACTCCCGGGCCCATACTGCTTCTTGTTGCTCCTTGCTCCCAACTCTTCCACTTCTGCCTCCTCACCCATGCTGTTCCCCTGGCTTGAAACTCCTTCCCTTCTCAAATCCAACAGACCACACAACTCTCCTATTCAAAGCCCTCCTAAAAATCTCACCTACAATAAACCTTCCCCAGCTAATATCTCAGCATCCTCATCTGTATAAACCAAACAACCAGCTGTAGCACTTATGAGACCTATCTTCAACACTCTTGGCATTTATTATATTCACTTGATTATTCCTGTAAATATTTATGTATTTGTCGCCCTTGTTAGAGTGTAAACTCTCTGTGGGCAGGGAACATCTAGTCTTGTCTTTTCTTATGCCGTCGAGTCATCTCTGATTCATAGGGACGCCATGGACACATCTCTCCCAGAATGTCCCACCTCCATATGCAGTTGTTCTGGTGTGTATCCATAGAGTTTTCTAGATAAAAATATGGAAGTGGTTTACCATTGCCCCCTTCCATGCAGTAAACTTGAGACTCCACCTTCAAACTCTCTCCCATGCTGCTGCTGGCCAGCACAAGTGAGTTTTGATTTGTAGCAGATTGCCTTCCTCTTGCTAGCCACTGCCCAAGCTAGGAATGGAATGGATATGCCTCTGCTTGACTCGCCCTCCCACAGTCGAGACTGGTAGAGTACTACAAACTCTCCAGGTGCGTGCCTCGTTCTTGCCTGTCCCGCCGTCGACCCCCGGCCCACGTCATCCCCCTAGCCTGGAATGCACTTCCTCCCAACATCTGCCAAGCTAGCTCTCTTCCTCCCTTCAAGGCCCTATTGAGAGCTCACCTCCTCCAGGAGGCCTTCCCAGACTGAGCCCCCTCCTTCCTCTCCCCCTCCTCCCTCTCTCCATCCCCCCTGCCTTACCTCCTTCCCTTCCCCACAGCACCTGTATATATGTACATATGTTTGTATGTATCTATTACTCTATTTTATTTGTACATATTTATTCTATTTATTTTATTTTGTTAATATGTTTTGTTTTGTTCTCTGTCTCCCCCTCCTATACTGTGAACCCACTGTTGGGTAGGGACCATCTCTATATGTTGCCAACTTGTACTTCCCAAGCACTTAGTACAGTGCTCTGCATACAGTAAGCACTCAATAAATATGATTGAATGAATGAATGAAAACCCTGAGAGGGGAGGGCAAGGAACATGTCACTTCTTAAGTATTTACGGCCCATGTGCTCTCTTCCTCCCTTCAAGGCCCTACTGAGAGCTCACCTCCTCCAGGAGACCTTCCCAGACTGAGCCCCTTCCTTCCTCTCCCCCTCGTCCCCCTCTCCATCCCCCCATCTTACCTCCTTCCCTTCCCCACAGCACCTGTATATATGTATATATGTTTGTACATATTTATTACTCTATTTATTTATCTTACTTGTACATATCTATTCTATTTATTTTGTTAATATGTTTGGTTTGGTTCTCTGTCTCCCCCTTCTAGACTGTGAGCCCACTGTTGGGTAGGGACTGTCTCTATGTGTTGCCGACTTGTACTTCCCAAGTGCTTAGTACAGTGCTCTGCACACAGTAAGCACTCAATAAATACTATTGATTGATTGATTGATAGTAGAGTCCTGTGGCATTCTCTCCAACTAGCACTCATAATAATAACAATAATAATGACATTTATTAAGCGCTTACTACTAATAATAATACTAATAATGATGGCATTTGTTAAGTGCTTACTATGTGCAAAGCACTGTTCTAAGCATTGGCACTGTTCTAAGCGCTGATGTGCAAAGCACTGTTCTAAGCGCTGGGGAAGTTACAAGGTGATCAGGTTGTCCCATGGGGGGCTCACAGTCTTAATCCCCATTTTACAGATGAGGTAACTGAGGGGGAGAGAAGCTAAGTGACTTGCCCAAAGTCACACAGTTGACAACTGGCAGAGCTGGGGTTTGAACCCATGACCTCTGACTCCAAAGCCCGGGCTCTTTCCACTGAGCCACGCTGCTTCTCTGCTCTGGAGGGTGGAGGGAGGAACCCAGGAGTTGGACTCCTTAGTGCTGCTGCTTCAGTGAAGGTTATTTGAGCAGATATTAATATTTTTTGGTATTAACTTGGAGCTAACCCAATCAGAGGGAAGGCTTGGGAAGGACAAAGTGGGGCCAGGTAATAGGGGTGGTGAAAGCCATTCTGGGGAGAGAGGGAGTCTTTTCTGTGCAAGCTTCTGGTAGCCAGCCCCAAGAGAGGGTAGCGGTAGGCTAGTCCTTGACTGATTCCCCCTTGCCTTCAGGGAGATCAATCAATCAATCAATCAATAGTATTTATTGAGCGCTTACTGTGTGCAGACCCCTGTACTAAGAGCTTGGGAAGTACAAGTTGGCAACATCTAGAGACGGTCCCTACCCAACAGTGGGCTCACAGTCTAGAAGGGGGAGACAGAGAACAAAACCAAACATATTAACAAAATAAAATAAATAGAATGTATGTACAAGTAAAATAAATAAATAGAGTAATAAATACGTACATACATGTGCAGCAGGTGCTGTGGGGAAGGGAAGGAGGTAAGGCTGGGGGTGGGGAGGGGGAGAGGAAGGAGGGGGCTCAGTCTGGGAAGGCCTCCTGGAGGAGGTGAGCTCTCAGTAGGGCCTTGAAGGGAGGAAGAGAGCTAGCTTGGCAGATGTTGGGAGGGAGGGCATTCCCTGGGTTTGAGACAAGGGATGGTGGTAATAATAATAATAATAATAATAATAATAATAATAATAATAATAATAATAATAATAATAATAATAAAGGTACTTGTTAAGTTCTTACTAAGTGCCAACCACTGTTCTAAGCTCTGGAATAGATACCAGTTAATCAGGTTGGACACAGTCCCTGTCGCACAATGGCAGCCCAGTCTTAATCCCCATTTTCCAGATGAAGTAACTGAGGCCCAGAAAGGTAAAGTGGCTTGCCCAAGGTCACACAGCAGAGATGTGGTGAAGCTGATATTAGAACCCAGGCTAAGCCTGTGCTCTATCCTCTAAGCCACGATGCTTGGTGGTGGCAATAAGAGAAGCAGCGTGGCTCAGTGGAAAGAGCACGGGCTTTGGAGTCAGAGTTCATGGGTTCAAATCCTGGCTCCACCACTTGTAGGCTGTGTGACTTTGGGCAAGTCACTTAACTTCTCTGGGCCTCAGTTACCTCATCTGTAAAACGGGGACTGTGAGCCGCCCCGTGGGACAACCTGATAACTTGTAACCTCCCCAGTGCTTAGACCAGTGCTTTGCACATAGTAAGCGTTTAATAAATGCCATTATTATTATTATTAATAAGGGTGCATAGATTTGGGGTTCATTAGGCTGGGATCCTCAAATCTGTGTGTCCCTGGAAGGGAAGAATCAGCAGAGGCCAAGACAGGACATATGATTCTTACTTTTTTAAATGTTATTTGTTAAGTGCTTCCTATTAGAGAAGCAGCATGGCTCAGTGGAAAGAGCACAGGATTAGCAGTCAGAGGTCATGGGTTCAAATCCCAGCTCTTCCACCTGTCAGCTGTGTGACAGGGCAAGTCACTTAACTTCTCTGGGCCTCAGTTCCCTCATCTAAAAAATGGGGATTAAGACTGTGAGCCCCCCATGGGACAACCTGATCACCTCATAACCACATAGCACAGTGCATTGCACATAGTAAGTGCTTAATAAATGCCATTATTATTATTATTATTATTATATGTCAAACACTGTCCTAAGTGCTGGGAGAGATACAAGCTAATTGGCTGGACACAGTTCCTGTCCCAAATAGGGCTCACAGTCTTAAACCCCATTTTGCAGATGTAGTAACTGAGGCACAGAGAAGTGAAGTGACTTGTTCAGGGTCACAAAGCAGACAGGTGGCAAAGCCAGGTTTAGAACTCAGGTCCTTGTGACTCTAAGGCTCATGCTCTAGCCACTAGGTAACACTGTTTCTCACCATAATTGTGGTATTTGTTAAGCACTTACCATATAATAATAATGATGATGGTATTTGTTAAGCGCTTACTATGTGCAAAGCACTGTTCTAAGCACTGGGAAGGTAACAAGGTGATCAGTTTGTCCCACGTGGGGCTCATAGTCTTAATCCCCATTTTACAGATGAGGTAACTGGGGCACAGAGCAGTTAAGTGACTTTCCCAAAGTCACACAGCTGACAATTGGCAGAGCTGGGATTTGAACCCATGACCTCTGACTCCAAAGCCCGGGCTCTTTCCACTGAGCCACGCTGCTTCTCTGTACTAAGCACTGGGGTAGACACCAGCAAATCAGGATGGACACAGTCCCTGTCCCACATGGGGCTCACAGTCTTAATCCTCGTTTTACATATGAGGTAACTGAGGCACAGAGAAGTTTAGTAACTTACCCAAAGTTACTACCAAGTTTGCACACAGTGAGCACTCAATAAATATGATTAATAAATACAGTTAAGTATGATTAATATTAAAGCCACACAGAAGAGAAGTGGCAGAGCCAGGATTAGAACATCCATCCTTCTGACTTTTAGGTACTTGCTCTATCCACTAGGCTGTGTTGCTACTACTTCATTCATTCATTCAATCGTATTTATTGAGCGCCTACTGTGTGCAGAGCACCGTACTAAGCACTTGGGAAGTACAAGTTGGCAACATTTAGAGACGGTCCCTACCCTACTTCTCCTACTGCTACCTACTACTACTAATATTACTATAGAGAAGCAGCGTGGCTCAGTGGAAAGAGCCCGGGCTTTGGAGTCAGAGGTCATGGGTTCAAATCCCAGCTCTGCCAATTGTCAGCTGTGTGACTTTGGGCAAGTCACTTCACTTCTCTGGGCCTCAGTTACCTCATCTGTAAAATGGGGATGACGACTGTGAGCCCCCCGTGGGACAACCTGATCACCTTGTATCCCCCCCCAGTGCTTAGAACAGTGCTTTGCACATAGTAAGCACTTAATAAATGCCATTATTATTATTATTACTGCTTATACTACTACTACTATTACTACTACTTCAACCACTACTACTACTACTACTACTACTACAAAATGAAACAGTGAGTACAGACCAAACCGACCAAACTGCCACAGCCTTTTTTTCCTCAAGTGTTCCAGTGTGTTGGCATACCCAGGGTCAGTGGGCTGGGAGTTACTTCTGGGCCTCAAGACTCATTTTTTTTTTCTCCTGCCCTCCATCTTACTGTTGCAAGATTTCCAAGATTTCCTTCAGTCCGCGAGGGGGAAAACGAATGGTCCAACTATTAAAAGTAGAGGTATTGATTGTCTTTTCTATATATCTTGAAAATAAAGATAAATTGAGGAGTATTTGGAGAGAGTCAGGCAATAACAGGATGAGGCCAAGTGTATTAACCCTGGAACATGCAGAAAAATAGACTTAAGATGGAAAAGCTATAAAGCATGTACTTGTCATTAGTCTGAAGCAGGACATTATAGTATTGGTAGAGGGGCAAATGAGTATACAATCATACAATCCCTTGAAAGAATATCTGTAATCTTCCATCACTGCTATGTCATTCATTTGTTGACCATCAGTCACGGAGTTACAAAACATGTCATGGATTTACAGGCAGATTATTTTTATAATAAGGACTGACAGTCCTTTATTTCTATAAATTGATACATTTTGTGATTGGCCATCAAGTATGGGGCTTTCAGGTGAGGTCTTCAGAACATTTGGTATTGCAAATCCCCAGAGAAAATAGTGCCAAATGTAAGGATTTTTTGTGGCATCCTTGCCAAATTCTGTGGTCCTCCTTGAGCTATTTCTTGCTGAAAAGCAAAAGGGATGAAGGGTGAAGGAGGAAACCATCTGTCAGCTACAGGGCAATGGGGCTGGTATTTTCATCGATCCTGTCCATTTTTACATGTCACAACGTGGGGAAAAATTCTGACAATTGTCACACCTCTCACTAAAAACTTTCAGTTATCTTTTCTGTGTTTCTGAAATCCATAAAAATAGATAAAATCTGGGCAAATGGCACCTGGAGTGGTAATCTCACCTTCCAGATCAATCAATCAATCACTGATATTAATTGAGCACTTACTGCATGTCAAACACTGTACTAAGTGCTTGGGAAAGAATAATAATAATGATGGCATTTATTAAGCTCTTACTATGTGCAAAGCACTGTTCTAAGTTCTGGGGAGGTAACGAAGTGATCAGGTTGTCCCACGTGGGGCTCACAGTCTTAATCCCCATTTTACAGATGAGGTAACTGAGGCACAGAGAAGTTAAGTGACTTGCCCAAAATCACATAGCTGACAATTAGCAAAGCTGGGATTTGAGCCCATGACCTCTGACTCCAAAGCCCGGGCTCTTTCCATAGAGCCACGCAACTTTTGTAGATATTATCCTTGCCCACAAGGAGCTTACAGTTTACAGCAGGGAGATAGGCATTAAAATAAATTATAGATTGGGGAAATAGTGTAACAGAATACCTACAAATTTATATAAGCTTTTATCCATCCAGAGTGATGTGGAGAATTGAAGCAATAATCTGGATAATTAACCTAAAAGGCATCACGATTGCCTGATTCCCAGATAATTGAACCTCAATTGGTTCTGAATGTTCCTACATTTCCCAAGCTCAGCTTGATCTGAGCTTGATGCCATATAGGCTCCATTCATTCATTCAATCATATTTACTGAGCGCTTACTGTGTGCAGAGCACTTTGTCAGCCTTCCTTTCTGTCTTCTGAATTTAGTTCTTTACCTGTTTGTTTATGCTTGTAACGTTGTGGCAATAGCAGTACTAATAATAATAATAATGGCATTTGTTAAGCACTTACTATGTGCCAAGCACTGCTCTAAGTGCTGAGGGAGATACAAGGTAATCAGTTTGTCCCACGTAGGGCTCAGAGTCTTTAATTTGTATTTTACAGATGAAGTAACTGAGGCAAAGAGAAGTTAAGTAACTTGCCCAAAGTCACACAGCTGGCAAGTGGCAGAGCTGGGATTAGAACCCATGACCTCTGACTCCTAAACACGGGCTCTTTCCACTGAGCCAAGCATGGTAGATATTAAGAAGAAGCTGCATGTCATAGTGGATAGAGGACTGGCCTGGGAGTTGGAAGGTCATGGGTTCTAATCCTGGCTCCACCATTTGCCTGCTGTGTGACCTTGAGCAAGTCACTTCACTTCTCTGGGCCTCTGTTACCTCATCTGGAAAATGGGGATTCATAATAATAATAATGATGGCATTTATTAAGCGCTTAATATGTGGAAAACACTGTTCTAAGCGCTGGGGAGTTTACAAGGTGATCAGGTTGTTCCACGGGGGGGTCACAATTTTAATCCCCATTTTACAGATGAGGGAACTGAGGCACAGAAAAGTGAAGTGACGTGCCCAAAGTCACACAGCTGACAATTGGTGGAGCTGGAATTTGAACCCATGACCTCTGACTCCAAAGCCTGGGCTCTTTCCACTGAGCCACGGTGCTTCTCCAGTGTGGAGATTAAGATTAAGACTGAGCCCCATGTGGGACAACCTAACCAGCTGGTATCTACCCCAACGCTTAGAACAGTGCTTGACACATAGTAAGCACTTAACAAATACCGTAATTATTATTATTATTGAGAGGCTACTGTGTGCAAATTACCAGACTTAGCAAGGGAAAAAGACACAGACGTAAACCAGGTCTAACCTTTGCCCCAAAAGAGTTCACAGCCTATGCATCTATCTCATTCAATCCACATATTCAGTTCTACCTTCACCACATCACCAATATCCTCCCTTTCCTCTCCATCCAAGCTGCTACTATGCTGATCCAAGCACTTCTCCTATCCTGCTTTGGCTACTGCATCTATTTCCTCACTGACCTCCATGCCTCTGGTCTCTACCCCTTCCAGTCCCTACTCTCTTGCATGGATCATTTTTCTAAAATAAACATTCAGTCCATGTTTGTCCACTCCTCAACAACCGGCTAAAGTTGCCCATCCACCTCCACATCAAAAAGAAACTTCTTACCACTGGCTTACTCCTGCCACCTTACCTCACTGAGCTCCTATTAAACCCACACCACACAATACTTCACCCCTTTTAGGGCCGGCTTGCTCACTGTGTCCTGATTTCTAGACTGTGAGCCCGCTGTTGGGTAGGGACCGTCTCTCCAACTTGTACTTCCCAAGCGCTTAGTACAGTGCTCTGCACACAGTAAGTCCTCAATAAATACGACTGAATGAATCTCATCCATCTCCCCCTACCCTTTTCCTACATCCTCCCTCTGGCCAGGAACTCCCTCCTCTTCCATATATGCCATACCACCACTCTCTCCACCACTGATGCCTTAGAGAGGTCACATCTCCTCCAAGAGGCCTTCCCCTATTAAGCCCTCTTTATTCTCCCTTCTGCATAGTCTAAGCACTTGGATCTGTGACCTTTGAGCATTTGCTATGCACCCATCCTCAGCCGTTATGTACTTGTTCTACACGGGGCTCACAGTTTAGGAGAAGGAAGTCCAGAGATTTTATCTCCATTGTGAAGATGGGTTACTGAGGTACAGAGAAGTTCAGTGACTTGCTGAGCATCACCCAGCAGGCAAGTGGCAGAGTCAGGTCTAAAACGAGTCTCCAGAGTGTCAGCCTGGTGCACTTGGGAAGCAGCATGGTGTAATGGTCTAATCACTCTGCTGCCCGGATTATCTTTCTACAGAAACACTCTGGGCATGTCACCCTCCTCCTCAAAAATCTCCAGTGGTTGCCTATCAACCTTCGCATGAAGCAAAAACTCCTCACTATTGGCTTCAAAGCTCTCCATCTCCTTGCCCTCTCCTACCTTACCTCCCTTCTCTTCTTCTACAGCCCAGCCCGGACACTCCGCTCCTCTGCCGCTAACCTCCTCACTGGGCCTCGTTCTTGCCTGTCCCGCCGTCGACCCCTGGCCCACATCCTACCTCTGCCCTGGAATGCTCTCCCTCCTCATATCTGCCAAACTTGCTCTCTTCCCCTCTTCAAAGCCCTACTGAGAGGCCTTTCCAGACTGAGAACTCCCCTTTTCCTCTGCTCCTCCTCCCCTCCCCATCGCCCCTACTCCCTCCCTCTGCTCAACCCCCTCCGCCCCACAGCACTTGTGTATATTTGTACATATTTATTACTCTTTTCATTTTATTAATGATGTGTATATATCTATAATTCTATTTATCCATTTTGATGGGATTGATGCCTGTCTACTTGTTTAGTTCCGTTTTCTGTCTCCCCCTTCTAGACTGTGAGCCCGTCGTTGGGTAAGGATTGTCTCTATCTGTTGCCGAATTTTACTTTCCAAGTGCTTAGTAATAATAATAATAATAATGATGATGATGTTGGTATTTGTTAAGCGCTTACGATGTGCAAAGCACTGTTCTAAGTGCTGGGGGGAACACAAGGAGATGAGTCTTACTCCCCAAAGTCTTAATCCCCATTTTACAGATGAGGGAACTGAGGCACAGAGAAATGAAGTGACTTGCCCAAGGTCACACAGCAGACATGTGGGGGAGGTGGGATTCGAACCCATGACCTCTGACTCCCAAGCCCACGCTCTTTCCACTGAGCCACGCTGCTTCTCTAGTACAATGCTCTGCCCACAGTAAGCACTCAATAAATACGATTAAATGAATAAACAATGTGAAGATCTCAGGTCTTGGAGTCAGAGGACCTGGGTTCTAATCCAATATCCAGTTCCACCAATTGTCTGCTGTGAGCCCTTGCACAAATCACTTAACTTGCCTTAGTTCCCTCATCTGTAAAATGGGGATTCAATGCATGTTCTCCCTATTGCTTAGACTATGAGTCCCATGTGGGACCTGATTATCTTCTATCTATTCCAGTGCTTAGTACAGTGCTTGGCAAATACCACTATTGTTATTATTATTATTATTATTGCTATAGTTTCCTCTAGGCCACACTATTATATCCCCAGGTTCCTTTCTGCTGATTCAGAGTGAGGCCTCAGACTTAATGCCATTCAGAGGTGGATCTATGAACATGATTTTTCTTTCAACCTGCCATCGAGTTCACTTGGTGTAGACATGTCCATTGACTTTGCAAAACAAGGATGTCAGCAGTGGTTGCTGTGAGTGGTGAACATGTTGCTATTGTTATGTTTATTGTCCTCGCAGCTTCTCTGCAGCTCATAGAGCATCAGCTGGGGTCAAAAGGTCAGAAAATCACCGGGTCATTATGATTGAAATGCACCGAATGCAGCTGGAAGAATAATGTTTGGGACGTGCTCAGAAACCATAATCTCTCCATCTGTAGTGGAGTAGTTAGATTCTTTTTCGAGACTAAAGTGGGTAATACGAATAGAATTCACATTCTTGCTTTTTTTAGTGGTATTTGTAAAGTGCTTACTATGTTCCAAGCACTGTTCTAAAGCACTGGGGTAGATACAAGTTTATCAGGTTGGACACAGTCCCTGCCCCAAATGGGCTCAGTGGGAGGGAGGAAGGTTTAATCTCCGTTTTACAGTTGTGGAAACTGAAGAACAGAGAATTTGAGTGACTGGCCCAAGGTCACAGAGCAAGCAATTGGCAAAGCCAGGATTAGAACCCAGGTCCCCTGATTCTCAAGCCTGTGCTCTTTCCACTAGGCCACGCTGCTTGTCTTATGCCTTATTGTCCCCCCCAGACTGTAAAACCTGTGATATCAGCTATATTTGAGTCTTAAAAATATTCCAAGTTACACTTTGGCACTAAGAGCATAAATTTTCACTGGATTAATAACAAACCCTTTATTATTTGTTCTGATTGCAAAAACAGTCCTAGAGATAAGTTGCATTATGATATAGTATTTCTCTACTTGGAATCATTCACCTTTGCCTCTTGCCTTACAATACTCCGGGGTATCTCTTATCTTGCTTCAACACAACCTAAGTGGTTTCACAATTGGTTTTTAATTCTTTGAGGTGGCACAGCTCTGCTGAGAAATTTTAGGCCTCTTTCTTTGGGACTTACACTGGACTCTCAGAGAGCCTTAGCTACCTTTGCCAGTTTAAGCCTGTAATTCTGAGTCTTGTCAATTTTTTTTTTTTTCTGGGTGAACGAGGCACCTGGGATGCTTGCCAACTGCTTGCTTTGCTTGAGAGCAGATTTATCCGATTTCTGGGGCTGCAGAATGATCCTCATGAAGCACGGCTTTGCACATTTTTCATTAGATTTTGATTGGACTTCTGGGGCCTGTCTAGTTTAGAAAAGTGAAAGGAAGAATTATCTAGGGAATTTCCATGGGTAATTCAGGCCATCTCCAGGCAAATCACTGAAGCTGAAGTCGGTTTTGGGGTGGAATTTTCTGAATCATCATCCAAGCCTTGTCCACATGAAAAGCGATGTTTATCAGTGTCCCCATCCAGGGAATTGGGATCAATACATACAAGCGCAGAACCCCTTGCCAATGTTAGAAAATAAGGAATAAACCGGCACCACAGCCATAGAACAGAATTATTATCCGTTCACTCTCCATCCCTGAATGATCTGAAAGAATGATCTGGTTTATGGCCCATTACCAGTAGATGGCATAAAGCCACTGAAGTCCATTTTCCCTCCAGTCTGTCCTTCCAGCCATCTTCTGGTTTAATTCGGGATCAGAAAGAGTTAGTTGGAGGTAAAATATCTCTAGGGGGTCCTTGGTGTCCGGCAGGTTTTAAGCTGTAGATACTGCAGAGAGGGTCTTCAGGGAGGACATCGCAGGAAGCGGCTTCCTCTTTCCTGAAATGAACAAAAAGCTGCTGCTTTCCTTCTGACCGCTTCACCTGATTAAATGAAAATATTAATAAATATTTCTATTTATTTTATTTTGTTGGTATGTTTGGTTTTGTTCTCTGTCTCCCCCTTTTAGACTGTGAGCCCACTGTTGGGTACGGACTGTCTCTGTATGTTGCCAACTTGTACTTCCCAAGCGCTTAGTACAGTGCTCTGCACACAGTAAGAGCTCAATAAATACAATTGATTGATTGATTGATTTCCTCTATCTTGTTTAATCCAAACCAGAGTCTGTGCTGCATATAGTAGGATTTTTTATTGGTAAAAATTGGACCCTCCAAGTCCAACTGAAATGTGGATTCTTCCTGGCTGTTGAAGGCATTCCACCAATTCTCTCCCGCCTACTAAGCCTCATTATAAATCGCAGCCTGCAAGCTTCGTTCCTCTCAAACCAACCTGCTGATGGTGTCTAGTTCTCATCTCTCTACTCACTGAATTGAGAAGCAGCATGGCTCAGTGGAAAAAGTTCGTGCTGGGGAGTCAGTGGTCATGGGTTCAAATCCCGGCTCCGCCACTTATCAGCTGTATGACTTTGGGTAAGTCATTTAACTTGTCTGTGCCTCAGTTACCTCATCTGTAAAATGGGGACTAAGACTGTGAGCCCCATGTGGGACAACCTGATCACCTTGTATCCTCCCCAGCAATTAGAACAGTGCTTTTCACATAATAAGTGCTTAACAAATGCCATCATCATCATTATTATTATTACTCACTGACTTGTTGCTCACTCCTTCCTTTCTACCTGGAATTCTCTCCTCTTTTTACGTTAGACAGACCACTGCTCTCTATATTCACTCATTCATTCATTCATTCATTCAATCATATTTATTGAACACTTACTGTGTGCAAAGCACTGTACTAAGCGCTTGGGAAGTACAGATCGGCAACATATAGAGACGGTCCCTACACAACAACAAGCTCACAGTCTAGAAAGGGGAGACAGACAATAAAACAAAACATGTAGACAGATGTCTACATGTCTTCATGGCCCTTCTAAAAACACTTCAGAAGGCTTTCATCTTTCATTTCCCTAACCCAATTGCACAACCCCCTTGGGTCAAGTCACTTCCTCCTCCAATCAATCAATCAATCATATTTATTGAGCGCTTACTGTGTGCAGAGCACTGTACTAAGCGCTTGGGAAGTACAAGTTGGCAACATATAGAGACAGTCCCTACGCAACAGTGGGCTCACAGTCTAGAAGTCTCCATACCTTCCTCCCTTTCCCATTCCCATTCCCACTATGGCAGCGTGGCTCAATGGAAAGAGCATGGGCTTGGGAGTCAGAGGTCATGGATTCTAATCCTGGCACTGTCATTTGTCAGCTGTGTGACTTTGGGCGAGTCACTTAACTTCTCTGTGCCTCAATTACCTCATCTGTAAAATGGGGATAAAGATTGTGAGCCACCCCATGGGACAACCTGATTATCTTGTATCCCCCCAGCACTTAGAACAATGCTTTGCACATAGTAAGCACTTAACAAGTGCGATAATTGTTATTATTATTATGTCACTTATTTCATATTTTTTCCTCTAATTTGTTCTTTGTTATAATTTTTGCCTCCCCTCCTAAATTTTAAGCTCCAAGAAGGCAGGGATCATGTCTACGATATTGTACTCTCTGCCCAAAGTAGGCATTTAGCAAATGATATTGACTGATCGTTTTTGCTCATTCAGGTGAGTGTTAAAGTACATTGAGAGCTATTTAATTTGGCTTATTGTTCCACTATTCCATGCATCTCACAAACCTGGTCATTATTATTATCAGAAAACATATATTGATGATTTGTAGATGACAAGCAGCATAGTCTAGTTGGAAAGAGCATGGCCCTGGGAATCAGAGGACCTGAGTTCTAATTTAAACTCTGCCACTTACTTGTGAAATGGCCTTGGGAAAGTCACTGAATTTTTCAGTGCCTCAATTTTCTCATCTGAAAAATAGGGATTAAATCAATACATGTTCTCCCTCTTACTTAGACTGCAGTAAAATAAACAAAAATCCTGTAGATAAAATTATCCACCATTTCTAATTGCTTGCAGGTGTACAGATGGACCTGAACTATGTGGTTATATCAAGGTCAAATAAAAAAAACCCCTGACAAACCTAATTGAGCCTGATGGCATTGTTTCAATGAATTCTTCTCAGCTAAAATCCCACTGAGGTTCACAGAATAGACCTTTTCCCCCCTTAAACTCACATTTTATCATCCATTCCATATTCCACTGAACTTCAGTTTTGGAGAAAGAAAAAGGAAAGTTGTCTCTAGTATTCCATTAACCCTAAGGTGCCATGCCACTTAGGGAACAGCTGAAACATTCATACCCCGTTGACCGTGATCTCCCATTTTCTCTGGTTCCCAACGCCAAAGTTGGGGACTCATGATACATTGCTGTTGAAGTGGAATTTACCTTTTATTCTGAACAGTGATATATTTCTGGAAATCAGTATAGACCTCTGTGTTTATGAAGCTATTCTTGGAAACATTTACATTTTTAAAAATTCACAGATGAAAGCTGACTTCTACAACCTTTCCCTCTGTTACATTTAAGGAATCCATTCAGTTTTCTAGTTAAATTTGAGCTATGAATTTGAGTGTTCCTTGTATGCTTAGAACATTAGAAATGTTGTCCTGAATCAATCAATCAATCGTATTTCTTGAGCGCTTACTGTGTGCAGAGCACTGTACTAAGTGCTTGGGAAGTACAAGTTGGCAACATATAGAGACAGTCCCTACCCAACAGTGGGCTCACAGTCTAGAATGAGGTCCAGTGTTTCAGTGAGAAGCAGCATGGCCTAGTGAAAAGAGCTCGGGTCTGGGAATCAGAGGACCTGGGTTCTAATTCCAGCTCTGCCACTTTCCTGCTGTGTGTGACCTTGGGCAAGTCACTTAACTTTGTCAGCTGTAAAATAGGGATTCAGTAACTGTTTTCCCTTCTATATAGACTATGAGCAGCAGACAAGTGATGGAGCTCGGATTCGACAGATCTGATATACTCTGAATCCCAGACCCAGGCTGTATCCACTATGTAATGACCAGGCTTCTGACTTTGCTGAGGTTGAATCCATTTCTCTTTTTCATTCATGCTGTAGCATGTGTGGGTCTTTGTCTGCTCTTCAGGGATGCAAAGAGATCCATGGTTGGGTAACTTTCAGGAGAGGCTGTCACCTTTTCAGGCTTGACATCTTATTCCTTTGACATCCATCCATGCCTCTTAATGTGTCCTAGGAGACAATAACCATCCATTTTATTGCGATTCTTCAAGGTATTTCTGGTTTTGCTGCTGGTACCTTTTCGACCTGAGAGCTATCGTCATCAACCACTGTCTTGAAGAGAGTATCTTGTCAGGCACAGAATTTCTGATCACACTAGTAGCAGGAGATGTAGTTATTGCTCTAATGAGGGTGCTTTAAAGTTGTCACAAATTTTCCTCTACGCGTCTTCTTTCTCCAGATCAATCAATCAATCCATTTTATTCATTGAGCGCTTGCTGTGTGCAGAGCGCTGTACTAAGGGCTTAGGAGAGTACAATATAACAGAGTTGGTAGACATGTTCCCTGTCCAAAACTTTACAGTCTAGAGGATGCAACTTAGTTACACATTCGACTTTGTCTTTAGTAGCAGTTTGGGCTGTAATATGTTTGTACATCCAGGAGGTAGCATTAGCATCTTACAAATTTTGCTGAAATAAGAATAAGGGGCTTTTTTGGTAATGGTATATTTTTTATAATGATATTTGTTAAGCACTTACTATGTGCCAGTCACTATATTAAGTGCTGGGGTAGATACAAGATAATCAGGATGGTCACATTCTCTGTCCCACCTAGGGCTCACAGTCTTAGTCCCCATTGTACAGATGAGGTAACTGAGGCATAGAGAAGAGAAGTGAAGATCAACAGACAGGCATCAGAACCCAGGCCTTCTGACTCCCAGGTTCCTGCTCTAACCACTAGGCAACACTGCTTCTGCTGCCTTTCCAGTACATCCATGCTATCCATTGGGACTGAGCCTGAAATTCTGCTGCTTCTTTTGAGCTTGTCATTGTGGCCGAGTGGAAAGTGCATTGGACTGTGCATTAGGAGACCTGCGGTCAAATCTGGGCTCTACACCTTGCCTGACCTTGGGCAAGTCACTTAACTTCTCTGCTCCTCAGTTTCCTCATGAGTAAAATGGGGATTAAAATCCATCCATCAATCAATCAGTGGTATTTATTAAGCTCCGTGCTATCCATTGGGACTGAGCCTGAAATTCTGCTGCTTCTTTTGAGCTTGTCATTGTGGCCTAGTGGAAAGTGCATTGGACTGTGCATTAGGAGACCTGCGGTCAAATCTGGGCTCTACACCTTGCCTGACCTTGGGCAAGTCACTTAACTTCTCTGCTCCTCAGTTTCCTCATGAGTAAAATGGGGATTAAAATCCATCCGTCAATCAATCAATGGTATTTATTAAGCTCTTACTATGTGCAGGGCACTGTACTTACCATTTGAGAGAGCACAATACCACAGAATTAGCAGACGTGTTCCCCACCTTAACTAGCTTCTAGTGTAGAGGGGATTTAAATACCTGCTCTCTTTCTCCCTTATACTGCGGTGTGTCTTATCCAATTGTATTGTATCTACCCCAGCACTTAGTACGGTGTTTGACACATAATAAAACCTTAACAAATACCATCATTATTATTTCCTTTGGTAGTTTTGTTTCATTGTTCCTTATGTCTCTGTCATTAACCCCTCTCCTGCTTGTCTCCTAGACTGTGAACCCCTTGGGATGGGCATCTATAACTATACACTTCTCTTCTGGTGCTTAGCAGAGTATTTTGCATATAGTATGTGACTAAATGCTTCTCAATGCCACTACTACTACTATTCCTATTTAGTAAGTGGAAAATTATTTTTGTGATTATAAGTGGGTGTTTACCACATTCAGTGAGCAGGAATGAGCTATTACTGTTTTTGTCAACAATCCTAGGTCTCCCCAATCTTTCTCCTTATTTTGAAGTCATTGTCATTCTATCAATCAATCAACCGATGATATTGATCACGCTGTGTACTTGGGAGAGTATAATATAACAGAGCTGGTAGACAGTTTCTCTGCCCACCAAGAGGTTACTGTCCAGAGTGAGAGCTAGATATTAAAATAAATTACAGATAAATGCATAAGTACTTATGTACATCAGTACAACGGGCTGAAGGTGGGATGACTATCAACATCCAGATCCAGGTTCAAGCTCACTGTAGTCAGGGATTATCACTCAATCAATCAATCATATTTATTGAGCGCTTACTGTGTGCAGAGCACTGTACTAAGCGCTTGGGAAATACAAGCTGGCAACATATAGAGACAGTCCCTACCCAACAGTGGGCTCACACTCCTTATTGTTGTATTATAGTTTCTCAAGTGCTTGGTACAGTGCTCTGCACACAGTAATCACTTAATAAATACAATTGAAAGACTGAATGAAGCAGCATGGTTTGGGAGTCAGAAGGACGTGGGTCCTAATGCAACTTATTTTGTTAATGATGTGCATAGAGCTTTTATTCTATTTGTTCTGACGATTTTGACACCTGTCTCCATGTTTTGCTTTGTTGTCTGTCTCCCCCTTCTAGACTGTGAGCCCGTTGTTGGGTAGGGACCATCTCTATATGTTGCCGACTTGTACTTCCCAAGTGCTTAGTACAGTGCTCTGCGCATAGTAAGTGCTCAACAAATATGATTGAATGAACTCAGCCCACATGGTTCATTTCTCCAACGTCAATCTGTACCTCAAGCTCATCTACCTCACCATCAACCCCTTGCCCAACCCCTTCTGTCTTGGAACTCCCTCGCCCTTCAAACATAACAGACCACCACTTTCCCCACTTCTAAAGCCCTATTAAAATCACATTCATTCATTCAATCATATTTATTGAGCGCTTACTGTGTGCAGAGCACTGTACTAAGCTCTTAGGAAGTACAAGTTGGCAACATATAGAGACGGTCCCTACCCAACAGCGGGCTCACATCTCTTTCTAGGAGCCTTTCCTGACTAAGATTTCATTTCTTCTACTCCCTCTCCCTTTTGTGTCTTTTGATAAGGTATGAGTTAAGCGCTTCCTATGTGCCAAACACTATGCTAAGTACTGGGGTAGATACAAGATAATCAGGTCCCACATGGTACTCATGGTCTAAATAGGCAGACAAACAGGTATTCATTCAATCATTCATTCAATCGTATTTATTGAGCACTTACTGTGTGCAGAGCACTGTAGTAAGCACTTGGGAAGTACAAGTCGGCAACATTCATTCATGGCAACATATAGAGACGGTCCCTACCCGACAATGGGCTCACAGTCTAGAAGGGGGAGACAGACAACAAAGCAAAACATATTAATAAAATTAAATAAATAGAATAGTAAATATGTACAAATAAAATAGAGTAATAAATCTGTACAAACATATATACAGGTGCTGTGGGGAGGGGAAGGAGGTAGGGTGGGGGGGATGGGGTATTGAATCCCCATTTTGCAGATGAGGGTACTGAGGCACTGTGCAGTTAAGTGACTTGCCAAGGTCACATAGCAGACAAGTGGCAAAGCTGGAATTGACCCATGGCCTTTGACTTCCAGACTCGTGCTCTTTCCACTATACCATGCATATTTATTATTATTATTATTAATTATTATTAATAATAATAAATGGTATTTGTTAGGCACTTACTATGTACCAGGCACTGTACTAAGCTCACACAAATTAATCAGGTTGGGCACAGTCTCTGTCCTGTATAGAGCTCACAGTCTTAATCCCCATTTTGCAGATGACATAACTGAGGTCCAGAGAAGTGAAATGACTTGCCCAGGGTCACAAAGCAGACATGTGACAGAGTCAGGATTAGAATCCAGGTCCTTTTGACTCTCAGGCCTGGGCTCTACCCGCTAGGCCATGCTGCTTCTCATCAAGTGGTTATTCTGTCTCAAACACTGTTCTCAGCACTGGGTAGGTGTCTGTTAGGTTAGACACAGTTCCTGTCCCACATGGGGCTCACAATCTAGGTAGGAGGGATTACAGGTATTTAATCCCCATTTTACAGATGAAGAAACTGAGGCACAGAGATGTTAAGTCACACAGAAGGCAATTGTCATAGCCGGGATTAGAAACCAGGTCCCCTGACTTGCAGGCCTGTGCTCTTCTACTAGGCCATGATGCTTCTCTAAAATCACCGGTTTGGAAGGTTTGTTCTTTGGATGCTGGGGAAGTTCGGCATACACTGGCAGTCTTTAGGGTGTGGAGAGCTGGGTACAGAATGACATTTTAGAAAGATTATCCTGACCAGAATGTTGAAAGACACCAGGGAAAGTGAGATGAGGGGGAAATGTAAAGGCTGGGTGGATAATAATAATGGGAGACTTCAATTGCCCCAATGTAGATGGCTGAATAACTCATCAAGAAGAGAAATGGAGGCAAGATTTTGGAGGGGAAAATGTCTGCTTTTTGAAATAGCTATTCTTAGAACCCATAAGGAAGATAATGTGTTGGACTTAATTCTGAGTAGCTGTCAAAACCTAGGTCAGGAAGTGTGTATTGTGGAGTCAGTTTGCAGTGTGATGACAACTCGATCACGTTTAACATTTTTGCTAGGAGGTGGGGGAAGAAGAGGGCCAGAAAAACAAAACAAGGATATTTAATTTCAGAAAAGGGGACTATCATAAAAACTGAAAAGGAGTAGCTGACCTGCTAGAAGCCTGGAGGTTGTTATAAAGAAATATCATCTTAGAGGCCCAAGAGAATTATGTGCCAATGAACAACAACCACAACACAACAAAATCAGGTGACCAGATGGTAATCCTGCCAGACAACCTGCCTGCAGGTTAAAGAGATCATCGGGGACGAAAAAGTCATCTTTTTTCATTCAGTCATATTTGTTGAGCACTTACTTTTGTGTAAAGCACAACAAAAAATGGAACACTTTCCCATCTGAAAAGAAATAGGAAAGTCCATAAAGAGTGACAGGTTAAAGTCCTGTAGGAAATCAGGCAGGGCTAAAAGAGCCTGAAGCTCACCCGGTAAGGAAAGGCGAAGGAAACGATAAAATGTACTTCAAATAGGTCAAAAGCAGGGAGCCAGCTTGGGAATGGGGGTAGGGGGAAAGAAGAGAGATTTGTGATGATTCAGAGATAAAAGGTGCACATAACCATGAAAAGAGGAAAGCCAAGAGGTTCAATGAATTCTTCAGTTTGATCTTTCCTGAGGAAGATGTTGGAAGAATCCTCTTACCCAAAATGTGTTTTAAAGCATTGGATCTTAACAACTGTCTCAAGTGGTGGTGACAACCTGGGATGTTTTTAGACTGTGAGCCCACTGTTGGATAGGGACTGTCTCTATATGTTGCCAATTTGTACTTCCCAAGCACTTAGTACAGTGCTCTGCACATAGTAAGCGCTCAATAAATACGATTGATGATGATGATGATGATGATGATGATGTTTTAGACTAAAAGGAAAATCTGATGCCAGCTAATCACCCAGACCAGGTGGCATGAATCAGAGCACTCTAGAGGAACTCAGAGGGGGATGAATCTATTGTTACAAAAGTGTCCTGTCCGAAAGCTGTCACCTCTCTTCTGTATTCTCCCAAGGACGTAGTACAATGCTCTGCACACAGTAACTGCTCAGTAAATGCCACTGATGACGATGATGATGATGACGATGATTACTGGTGGAGAGCCAACAATACTCCCACTTGAAAGAAAGGTTCTAGAGGTGTCTCTTGTCTTATGCCGTGAAGTCGTCTCTGACCCATAGTGACTCCATGGACACCCCACCTCCATCTGCAAAAGTTCTGGTA
Organism: Tachyglossus aculeatus; assembly: GCF_015852505.1. Lineage (NCBI taxonomy): Eukaryota > Metazoa > Chordata > Mammalia > Monotremata > Tachyglossidae > Tachyglossus > Tachyglossus aculeatus. The sequence continues at coordinate 44,394,068 of NC_052066.1, forward strand.
GTGGATCCATAGAGTTTTCTTGGTCTAAATATGGAAGTGGTTTACCATTGTCTCCTTCCACACAGTAAATTTGAGTCTCCACCCTTGACTCCCTCCCATGCTGCTGCTGCCCAGCACAGGGGAGTTTTGACTTGTAGCAGATTGCCTTCCACTCGCTAGCCACTGGCCAAGCTAGGAATGGTATGGTTAGGCCTCTGCTTGACTCTCCCTCCCATAGTCGAGACTGGTAGTGCACTGGAAACTCTCTAATTGCGAACCTGAGAGGTGTTTCCAGGATTAATATAATTGTGACTCATTATATACTCATTTCTATACCTGGCAAAGGAGCAACATAGCATTAGTGAGCACTTTAAAAAAATCCAACCTCTTGGGGTAAGGGCTAATATGCTGGAAGTAGTAGATGGGGTCAATGGTGGTAATAATTATAATGATATTAGGAATAATCATAATAATAATATCTGTTTAACACTAACTATGTGCTAAGCATGGGGACAGATGCAATGCAATCATATCAGACACAGTTTTTGTTCCATAAGGGGCCTCAAAGTCTAAAGGGGAGGAAGAAGAGCTGATTAATTCTCATTTTATGTATTGTTGTATAAATTGTGTAATTTACTGTATAATAAACCATAATTTATTTATTTATATTAATGTCTGCCTCTCCCTCTATTCTGTAAGCTCCTTGTAATAATAATAATACTAATAATAATGATGGCATTTATTAAGCTCTTGCTATGTGCAAATAATAATAATAATGATAATGATGGCATTTATTAAGCAATTACTACATGCAAAGCACTGTTCTAAGTGCTGGGGAGGTTACAAGGCAATCAGGTTGAACCACATGGGGCTCACAGTCTTCATCCCCATTTTACAGATGAGGTAAATGAAGCCCAGGGAAGTTAAGTGACTTGCCCAAAGTCACACAGCTGACAATGGGCGGAGCCGGGATTTGAATCCATGACCTCTGACTCCAAAGATCGTGTTCTTTCCACTGAGCCACGCTGCTTCTCTTATAGGCAGGGAGTCTACAAACTCTGTTGTATTGTACTCTCCTAGACACCTAATACAGTGCTCATGGTAAACACTCAATAAATACCACTGATTGATTTTACCAATGAGAAAACTAAGGCACAGAGAAGGAAAGATAATTTCCCAGGAATACACAGCAGGCACATAAAAGAGCCAAGATTAAAAGCCTGATCTCCTGGTTCTCTGTTCCTTGAAGTTTACAAATCATTAAGGGAAAATGGGGACATGAAATATTGTTTATCAAAGATTACATAATATACATGAGGGCCATTCCTGGATGCTTGAAGGTTGTAGTTTCAAAAAACCAAAACAAAACAAATGGAGAAATTTCTTCCAACATAGTAAATCCATTGCCACTGGAAATTTTCCAGGTGGAAGGCTCAAGGGAGATTTAGATAAATTATGGACCAGAGTCCTATTCGATGAGTTGCTAGGGGAAAAGTTTGGACTGTAGACTGAAATGTTAATGGGGTTAGAAGACTCCAGAAAGGTTCATATGTATTTATATACATATATACATATATATGTATACATATGCACACACATACATATACATATATACATATATACATAATTTATGCAACAATAAATAACAATAAATATATATGTATTTCCATGGTCTTTAGGTCCATGATCTGTTTTTAAAAGTAAAAGCAATGATGGATTATTAGAGTGATAGATTGTAAGCCCCTGAGTATTAGAGAGGATAGTGAAAAATAATGAGGTATTTGTTAAGCGCTTGCTAGGTACTAAGCACTGGGATAGATACAAGATCATCAGGATGAAGCCATATACCACATGGAGCTTACGGTCAGTCAGCCAGTCAATTGTATTTATTGAGCGCTTACTCTGTGCACAGCACTGTACTAAGTGCTTGGGAAAGTACAATATAACAGACATATTCCCTGCCCACAACAAGCTTACAGTCTAGAGGGGGAGACAGACCTTAATATAAATAAATAAAATTACAGATATACACACGATTGCTGTGGGGCTGGGAGGGGAGAAAGTTAATGCAGTGCAGTAGGGAATGGGAGAAGAAGGCCAGAGAAGGCTTAATCAGAGAAAGTCTCTTGAAGGAGATGTGCCCTCAGTAAGGCTCTGAAGGAAGGGAGAGTAATTGTCTGTTGGATGTGAAGAGGGAGGGCATCCCAGTTCAGTGGTAGGATGTGGGTGAGAGGTTGGAAACGAGATAGACAATATCGAGTTATAATGAGAAGGTTGTCCTTAAAGGAACACAGTGTGCGAGCTGGGTTATAGTAGGAGAGTAGTGAGGTGAGGTAGGAGTGTGGAAAGGTGATTGAGTGCTTTAAAGCTGACGGTAAGGACTTCTCTTTTGATGCGGAGGTGCATAGGCAACCACTGGAGGTTCCTGAGGCATGGGAGAAACATGTCCTGAAAGTTTTTATAGAAAACAATCCAGGCCACAGAGTGAAGTATGGCCTGGAGGGGGGAGAGACAGGAGGTGGGGAGGTCAGCAAGAAGGCTGATGTACTAATCAAGATGGGATAGGGTAAGTGCTTGGAATAATGCGGTAGCAGTTTGAATGGAGATGAAAGCATGGATTTTAGCAATGTTGTGAAGGTCCATGAGGAATACGAAGCATAGAGAAGTGAAGTGGAAGCAGTGTGTCCTAGTGGATAAAGCATGGGCCTGGGAAACATAGGACATGGGTTCTAATCCCAACTCTGCCACTTCCTTGCTGTGTGAACTTGGGAAAGTCGTTTAACTTCTCTATGCTTCAATTTCCTTGACTACAAAATAGGAAGTCAATATCTGTTCTCCCTCCTATTTAGACTGTGAGCCACATGTGGACAGGGACTGTATCCAAACTGATCAAATGTCTACCTACCCTAGTGTTTAAAACGGTGCTTGATACGTAATTGTTCAATCAGTCATATTTATTGAGTGTTTACTCTGTGCAGAGCACTCTACTAAGCACCTGGGGGAGAACAACAGAGTTGGTAGACATTTTCCCTGCCCACAGTGAGCTTACAGTCTAGAGAGGAATACAGACATTAATAGAAATTTAAAAAATGACAGAAATGTATGTAAGTGCTGTGGGGCTGGTCTGTCAGATATGAAGAGGGAGGGAATTCCAAGCCAGAGGCAGGACGTGGGTGGGATGTCATTGGTGAGATCAATGAGATTGAGGAACAGTGAGTACGTTGACATGAGAGGAGCAAAGAAACGTGTGGGCTGGGTTGTAAGGAAAAGAGGGAGGTGAAGTAGGAGCGGATGAGGAGGGGCCAAGGTGACTGAGTATTTTAAAGCCTATGGTAAGGAGTTTCTGTTTGATCTGGAGGTGGATGGGCAGCCACTGGAGGTTCTTGAGGAGTGGGGAAACATGGATTGAATGGCTTTTTAGAAAAACAATCTGGGCAGCAGAGTGAAGAATGGACTGAAGTGAGGAGAAACAGGAGGCAGAGAGGTCAGCAAGGAGGCTGATGCAGTGATCGCAGTGGGATAGGCTAATTGCTTGGATTAATGTGATAACAGTATACATATTTATTGCTCTATTCATTTATTTATTTTACTTGTACATATCTATTCTATTTATTTTATTTTGTTAGTACGTTTGGTTTTGTTCTCTGTCTCCCCCTTTTAGACTGTGAGCCCACTGTTGGGTAGGGACTGTCTCTATATGTTGCCAACTTGTACTTCCCAAGCGCTTAGTACAGTGCTCTGCACACAGTAAGTGCTCAATAAATACAATTGATTGATTGATTGAAAGCATGGATTTTAGCAACGTTGTGAGGTTAAACAGAAATGATTTGGTGACATTGAATATGTGGGTTGAATGAGAGATAAAAGTCAAGGAGAACGCCAAGTTTATGATCTTTGAGGCAGGGAGGATGGTGGTGCTGTCTACAGTGATGAGAAAGTCAGAAGGAGGACAGGGTTTAGGTGGGAAGAAAAGAAATTCTGTTTCAGACATGTTAAGTTTGCCTTTTTGTCAGGCATCCAAGTACAGATGTTTGGAAGGCAGGAGGAAATGCAAGATTGCAGGAAAGGAGAGATATCAGGGCTGGGAATCATCTGCATAGAGATAATAGGTGAAGCCATGGGACTGAAGGAGTTCTCCAAGGGAATGGGTGTTGATGGAGAATAGAAAGGGACCCAGAACTGAGCCCTGAGGGACTCTCCCAGTTAGTTGGTGGGAGGCAGAGAAGGAACAGACAAAAGAGACTGAGAATGAGCATTCAGAGAGATAAGAGGAAAATTAGGAGAGGGCAGTGTCAGTGAAGCCAAGTTTGGATAATGTTTTCTGGAGAAAAGGGTGGTCAATTGTGTCGAAGGTAACTGAGAGCTTGGGGACTATTAGGATAGAGTAGAGGCCATTGGATTTGACAAGAAGGAGATCTTATTAGGTTCTTAAAAAATATTTTTTTAAAAAAGGTTACAGAGCAGGCAAGCAGTAGAGCTGGGATAGAACACAAGTCCCCTGGTTTCTGGATCCTTGCTTTTTCTAGTAGCTTACATTGCTTCTCGAAGGATGGTGTATATCAGTAAGTGCAGCCTCATCAGATTATTCCAAGCTTCTCTTCGTTGGAGGAAGTATTCTGAGCTAGTTAGGTCCTAGACCTGTAATGGAATTCTTTATGACCTTATGTATTTATGGTCTTAAAGTCTAAAAAAACCCCACCCAAAATCAAAATTCTCTTCCTGGCAGGTATCTGATTATCTCTATTGGAAGAGGGGGAATTTGTTTCTAAGCATTAGTGATAACCTGAAAACCTGAGTTCATAACATAATGCAAGTAAGTTTGATTCTGTCAAGCAACTGTCAATAAATAACGGGTTGCTTTTTTTATTTGCTTTGTTGCTCGTGCATCGCAGTCAGTGACCCTGGACCAGTCTCATTCCAAGGGGAGCTGGGATCTATCCATCTGAGGTGAGACATGCCTTTATGAGAAGGTAGGCTGGGCTACGACTACATGGTCTCAAATGCTCTTGGAAGAAAGGAAAAGCAGCTGGAAGGTGGGCAATTTGGGAATTTTCAAGACAGGATAAAGCAGTTGGTGGGGAGAGGAAAGATATCCACGCCCCGGAGGTGATGAAGGCCAAATCATAACTCCTGGACTCTTGAAGTGTTGTTTTGATTCTTATGGAGAGGGCAAGACAATTGCAACTTCAAGTGAACTGCAGTCTCCAAACCATTCAAACAAATCTAGAGAAACAGGGAGATAGGTTTGGGTTGGGGCTTTGGTCCTCATGATGATGATGGTATTTGTTAAGTGCTTATTATGTGCCTAGCACTATTCTAAGTGCTGGGGGAGATAAAAGGTAATCAGGTTGTCCCACTTGGGGCTCACAGTCTTAATCCCCATTTTACAGATAAAATAACTGAGGCACAGAGAAGTTAAGTGACTGACCCAAAGTCACACAGCTGGCAAGTGATGGAGCCAGGACTAGAACCCATGATCTCTGACTCCCAAGCCCATGCTTTTTCCACCGAGCCAAGCTGCTTCTCGTGTCAAGGCTACTTAGATGAGAACCCAGAAATTGAATAAGTCGAAAGAGATGGAGGTCAATGGCTTAGCCACACAGACCTACCTTTGGCCTGGAATTTTCTTCCTCATATCCAACAGAAATTACTCACCCTCCCTTTCAAAGCCTTACTGAAGGCATATCTCCTCCAAGGGGCCTTCCCTGACTAAGTCCTCCTTTCCTCTTCTCCCACTCCCTTCTGTGTCACTCCAGCTTGCTTCTTTTATCATCCCTGCTCCCAGTACCACAGCAGTTATGTACAAATCTGTAATTTATTTATTTACATTAATGTCTGTCTCGTCCTCTAGACTGTAAGCAAATAGAGGGCAGGGAATATGACTGTTTATTGTTATATTGTACTCTCCCAAGTGCTTAGTTCAGTGCTCTGCACACAGTTAGTGCTCAATACAGAGTGACTGGCAGACTGTGGATTTCTGTGGCCCCTAGCCATCACTGATATTGTCATCATCATCATCAGTGCTTAGAACCGTGCTTTGAACATAGTAAGCGCTTAACAAATACCATCATTATTATTAGTGAAGGGGCTGAGTGAGAGAAGTGAGCATATGAGAAGGCTGCTTGACTGATAATATCAATCAATCAATCAATCGTATTTATTGAGCGCTTACTATGTGCAGAGCACTGTACTAAGCACTTGGGAAGTACAAATTGGCATCACATAGAGACAGTCCCTACCCAACAGTGGGCTAACAGTCTAAAAGGGAGAGACAGAGAACAGAACCAAACATACCAACAAAATAAAATAAGTAGGATAGAAATGTACAAGCAAAATAAATAAATAAATAAATAAATAGAGTAATAAATATGTACAACCATATATACATATATACAGGTGCTGTGGGGAGGGAAGGAGGTAAGACGGGGGGATGGAGAGGGGGACGAGGGGGAGAGGAAAGAAGGGGCTCAGTCTGGGAAGGCCTCCTGGAGGAGGTGAGCTCTCAGCAGGGCCTTGAAGGGAGGAAGAGAGCTAGCTTGGCGGATGGGCAGAGGGAGGGCATTCCAGGCCCGGGGGATGACGTGGGCCGGGGGTCGATGGCGGGACAGGCGAGAGCGAGGTACAGTGAGGAGATTAGCGGTGGAGGAGCGGAGGGTGCGGGCTGGGCAGTAGAAGGAGAGAAGGGAGGTGAGGTAGGAGGGGGCGAGGTGATGGACAGCCTTGAAGCCCAGGGTGAGGAGTTTCTGCCTGATGCGCAGATTGATCGGTAGCCATTGGAGGTTTTTGAGGAGGGGAGTAATATGTCCAGAGCGTTTCTGGACAAAGATAATCCGGGCAGCAGCATGAAGTATGGATTGAAGTGGAGAGAGACACGAGGATGGGAGATCAGAGAGAAGGCTAGTGCAGTAGTCCAGACGGGATAGGATGAGAGCTTGAATGAGCAGGGTAGCGGTTTGGATGGAGAGGAAAGGGCGGATCTTGGCAATGTTGCGGAGCTGAGACCGGCAGGTTTTGGTGACGGCTTGGATGTGAGGGGTGAATGAGAGAGCAGAGTCGAGGATGACACCAAGGTTGCGGGCTTGTGAGATGGGAAGGATGGTAGTGCCGTCAACAGAGATGGGAAAGTCAGGGAGAGGACAAGGTTTGGGAGGGAAGACCCTGCCAAATAGCTGCACCTCTCATGCTACCTTTCCTGTTTTCCTGCCTGGATCAGAATTAAGTCGGATATCAGAGCCCGGAGGTGTCTGGATGTAAATGGGCTAAAATGAAATCAGCATGGGGGAGTTACATTTTAGAATGAAAAGGGTTTGGACTGGGTTGGTGTTGGGTCGGTCCAAAGCTGTAGTTGTTGTAGTAGTAATAATAATGATGGTATTTGTTAATCGCTTACTATGTGCACGGCACTGTTCTAATCGCTGAAGCACTACTAGTAGTAGCAGCATCAGTCTTGTCTTATGCTGTCGAATCATCTCCGACCCAGAGCGACTCCATGGACAACCTCGCCCAGAATGCCTCACCTCCTTTTTGCAATCGGTCTCGTTAGTAGTGCATCCATAGAAATTTTTTTGGTAAATGTACCATTGCCTTCTCTGCCCTCGACTCTCTTCTATAACACTGTTGCTCAGCACAGGTGAGTTTTGACTTGTAGCAGTCAGCCTTCCACTCACTAGACACTACCGAAGCTAGGGATGGGAATGGATATGCCTTTGCTTATCTCTTCCTTCCTGTAGCCAAGCCTGGTAGAGTACTGGAAACTCTCCAGGCGTGATCCTGAGAGGGGAGTAGCAGCGGTAGTAATAGTATTTATTAACTGCTTACTGTTTGCAGGACACTTTATCAAGATCTGGGAGAGAATATATAGGTGGGAATTGGACCCCTGAAGGGGCTCCCAATCTAAGAGTAAAGTGGGGAGAAGGGATGGAGGTCAGACACAGAACAGGAATGATAAGAAATTAATAACAATAATAATTATGGTATTTGTTAAGTGCTTACTATGTACCAAACACTGTTCTAAGTGCTGACAAACATGACACAGATAAATACACAAAATAAAAACAAAAATCAGCAGGATGTTGTGGCTAGAGAAGAAGAATTTCAGGCTCCCCATGACTCAGTGTCCAAGATACCCACTAGGCTACAGCAGCTATTAACCTTCCTGAAATTTTGTGGAGGCCTCTTGTTGTGGGATTTTTTTTTGTTAATTTGTTATGACATTTCTTAAGCACTTGCTATGTGCTTAGCACTGTACTAAGTGCTGGGGTAGATACAAGCTCATCAAGTTGGACATAGTCCTTGTCCCACATGGGGCTCACAGTCTTAATTCCCGTTTTACAGATGGGGGAACTGAGGCCCAGAGAAGTGACTTGAATGCAGACGAGTGGCAGAGCCGGGATTAGAACCCAGACCCTTCTGAATCCCAGGCATATGCTCTATCCATTAGGTCGCACTGCTTCTCGGGGGTGTTTTTCTGTTTACCACTGGCTTGGGGAAAGACAAGATGGGATAGACTTACCTTGATTGTACTTCCCAAGCGCTTAGTACAGTGCTGTGCACACAGTAAGCGCTCAATAAATGAATAAATGAATGAATGAATGAATGAGAGTCAGGGCTGGTTCCAGGGGAGGCAGTGTAGCTGGCTGTCTGGTGCAGGGGATGCTGAGAGCACATAATAGCAGTTTTTATTTCCAGTCTAGCCCACAGAGATCATGTTAGGATTAGGGACTTCCCTCCGAAGGACAGAAGGCGGTAGTTTCTGTGGATGTTTTCCTCAGCTACTGGGGAGGGTTCAGAGAGCACACAACTGCATGTGCACAGAGAAGATGGTAGTGCCTGGCTCTCTCATGCATGTTAATTAGACCCATGAGAGTACACAATTTCCAGACCAAGCAGCCCATAGAGATACTGCGTGATTATGAGATACATTCAGAGTACAAACCTCTGAACCTAAACTCCAGGCCTTTGTTCAATGTTGTTGGGTGCTAAACATCCCCAATTCTGGGGTTTAGGGCAGAGATAATA